>NW_026991715.1:122585209-123191251 GCF_029215605.1 Mirounga angustirostris | reverse complement strand
TCTTGGGTAGAGCCTTATAGAAATTAAAATATGATTTAAAAGTGACTTGATTAAAGAATCACATGTAATAGCTTTGAAAGAAACATGATTGCAAAGTTTAATCCTTTCATTTCTGCAGGATAAAATAGGATACTGATGTAAACACACAATGTAATTTATTTTATTTTTTGTTTATTTATTTTTTACTTTCCAATAACATTGTCCAATAAATTGGGATGTTCATTCATTCATTCACATTTTATTTATTTGACAAATATTTATTGCATATCATGGTAAGAGTTGAGGAAACAAAACAAAAAGGTCAAAACGGATACTGCTCCAACCTTCATGGAACTTAAAGCACATAGGATGGTTTATTTTAATGGGAGTTGTATATGTATTTAGTGATTTTAAAATCAGAGGCTGTGTAATATAGTGGAAAGAGGGAAACAAACATTTAATGAGTACCTCCTAATAAAGGCATATGTCATCTTATTTCTCACTTCTCGCTATAGTACACCATCTTATGTCATGAATACATAGATGCACATGTTTACCATTTTTAAACAATTATTTATAAAGTTTATATGGTAGGAAAATGTCAGTATATCTCCTAATTATAAACTCTATTCATACACTTACTCAACAACAACCATTTGTTGAAAGACTTTACTACCAGATGTGGTGAGGTGGGTAGTCTAGTAAATAAGATGGGCAATATTCCTGTTCTCATGGAGATTGTCTTTGAGTAGTTGTAACAATTTTAAATTAGCACTATGAATATACTATTTTAGTATTAATTAGAATTAATCTTCTTGGCAAAAATAGGATTCTCGAATCTGTATTCCATAAATCAGTGAGGCCAACTCTGCAGTTCCGGGAGGGTTAGTGGGCAGAGGAAGAGGGACAGCCATGTCCACCTGTGCCTGGGTCTCCAAGAGAGCTGCAGAATATGGGTCTTATGCCCAAGATAAAATTTGTTTTCCACCCCATTTCATAATAAATGTAATATTAAAACAGAATACAGGATTTATATAAAGAAATAGATATTTGCCCATTCCTTTCTTTAAGTGTTGGAAAATTATATTTTTTAAAATGTTTTGGGGGGGGTGGATGGGGGTGGCAAACAAATTGAAATCTGTTTTTATTTGTTTATTTTAACTTAAATTTTAGGTAGTTAACATAATTTAGATTGTTAGTTAGATGATATTCAATAAATACTGGTTATATTAATGAAAGAATTAATAAAATATTAGGAAGAACAGTCTAGTTTTTTTCCAAGCATGATAAATTCTTATATCCTTAAACAAGAAACATTCTGACATCACTTTTCATTCGCAGGACGAGACTGTGTAAACAATCTATCATTTATGAATCTTCCTTTGTAAATAATGAAACTATAAAAACTGTAAACACCTAACAATAATACACATTTTTCTAAGATTTCTAATACTCTCAAAAGGTTTTATCAGTGTTATTGTTGACAAGGAGATTGTACAGCTTGCTACAAACACACTACGGAAATTGAAATCGATTTTTCCTCAAGGCTTCTACAAAGTCATCTTTCAAGACCTGCTATAATCTTGATGCTCCCAAAGCAATCCACACGTTTTTGCCCACTTTGTCTCTTTTTCTGTTTTTCTTGTTCTTATTCCTTTCTCTTTTCTCACAAATTGTGAGTTTTCTTGCTTGTCATTTTGTTAAAAGTATGCATACTAACTTTGAAGATCAAACATTATGGAATAAAGAAATATAACCAAAAATATCATTTGCACAAAAACATTATT
This sequence comes from Mirounga angustirostris, assembly GCF_029215605.1. NCBI lineage: Eukaryota > Metazoa > Chordata > Mammalia > Carnivora > Phocidae > Mirounga > Mirounga angustirostris. The sequence goes on along the minus strand of NW_026991715.1, from coordinate 123,189,485 downwards.
AGCATTTTGGTGTAATATTCTGTAATCTGTATCTCCGTATTTCAGTTACTATTATTTCATGACTATCAATAAACAAAGATCTATTTCATAAGTGTAATTACCACACAGTTATTCTTTGCATATTTGTGCATACTTAATCAGTTCCCACTTACCACTAAGGATCATATTTCTGGTTTCAGAAGGAATTCATGATCTTCCACTGAAATAATGGGAGAATTATTATGAAATATTGCTTCTATGACATATTTTCAAAGAATGTTGAACAAATAATGCTTTGATATTTTTAGAGACATCCATTTTCCAGTAAAAAATATTTGGTTAAGTGTGACATACACAACATATATTGGGGTTGGGTGAATTTCTAGAGGTCAATTAAATGCTACATAATAAAGTTATTTTTACCCTGGGTCACTGGTTCTTAATCCTGGCTGCAAATGACACACATCCCTTGAACTTTGAAAAAAATAACCATACTCAGATTGCACTCTGAACCAGTGAGAATGAATCTTTGAATGAAACCAAGGCTTCTGCTGGATTTAAAATCTCCTAAGTTGGGACACCTGGGTGGCTCAGTTGGTTGACCATCTGCCTTCAGCTCAGGTCATGATCCCAGGGTCCTGGGATTGAGTCCCACATCTGGCTCCTTGTTCGGCAGGGAACCTACTTCCTTCTCTGCCTGCTTCTCCCTCTGCCTGCCACTCCCCCTGCTTGTGCTCTCTCTCAATCTGACAAATAAATAAATAAAATCTTATAAAAGAATAAAAATAAATAAAAGCTCCTAAGTGGGGGCACCTGGGTAGTGCAGTGAGTTAAGCACTGACTCTTGGTTTTGGCTCAGATCATGATCTCAGGGTCATGATCTCAGGGTTATGAGATCGAGCCCTGAATGGGGCTCTGCGCTCAGCACAGAGTCTGCTTGGGTTTCTCTCTCCCTCTCTCTCTGCCCTTCTCCCCTGCTCTCTAAGATAAATAAATAAATCTTTTTTAAAAAATTAAAAGCTCCTAAATGAATGTGTAAAGTGAAGGTTGAGAATCACTGAGTATGATTCCAAAGTAATTTGGATCTGTAATATGCAGAATTCATACTACAAAGGTTGATAAATAAAAGCATCTTTTCTTTTGGGGAGAATGGAAGTTCATCTTAAAATAGGGGAAATATTAATATGTATAGTGCATACACAGAGTTTGTTCATTCTAGCTTGTAGAATCTCTTTTTGTGTATGCCACTTACCCCTAAGCATTCTCTGAGAATCAAGTTTAATGCTAACGGATGGTTTGAAAAGAACTACTTATGGCTATTTCTCCTTTTACCTGAGGACAAACCACCATGGTTTTCCTTGAAGGCTCAAGGCTAGATTTGTGGATTATTTATCCCAAGTGGAACATTTTAATAATGTAGCGTTTTGAATTAGCTGAATTAAAGTTATGATATGGGCTTTCTTTGAGAGACACCAAAGTGTAAGAAGGGGAGGAAAACAGGAAAATGAGGGGAAGTTTACTGTCATTTGAAGTGACTGAACTAGACTTTGATATGAATGGTGCCTCAAAGCTGTAGGGACAATATCATATTTTTCATTTTACCAAGGTATAGAAAGAAATGGAAATATGTCTACTTGCACAAACCTCAAAGCATACAAATCTAAAAGCATCCAAAAAAAGGTGACTTTCATTGAAATAAAATCTATAGAGAGCAATGTTTCCATGGGACACTGGAAAGTTACAGGCAAAAATGTCTCACAAGCATACTGATATTTTTTGGTATTTCTCTTCTTGTATTTTTTTAATCACAGATAAGATGATTGTAGGTTAAAGGCTAAAGGGCAATTTTGAACTAAATGGAAAACTTTTGTCTTTGAATTAGTATTTCCTTAATTCTCTAATGCCAGGAACATTTTCATTTTGAATAGAATTTTAAAACATACTGTACTTTTTAAAAAGCAATAAAAACACATTTACTGTAGTTAAGAATATGTGAAATAGGTTAAGGTACAAGAAATGATCAATATAATTAGATATTTTCAGCCAATTATTACTGTACAGGCATAATTTTTTTGAATCTAGTTTAATAGTATTATAGAATAGATCTCACACAAAATAATTCAATGGTGTTTTTTATTCTTTTTTAAATTTCATAGGCAGTTATAACAGATTGGAAAAAATTATCTCATGACATTTAATGATGATGAAAAATGTTCTTTGCTATTTTGTTTTTTAATTGTGTTTAAGTTCATAAAGAACCCACATTGCTGCTATAGCATAATTTATGGTTGTAACAAATATTCCCTGGTCAAGACATTGACTATATGACATCAAGCAGACCTATAATTTTATGCAAAAGTTTTATGAGAAAAATGAACAGGATAACCCAAACAACTGTGGAAGTTGTCAATATCTAGAAATTTGACAATATAGAGACACTATCTACAAATTTGACAGATATAAATGGTATATAAAACTTCAGATGATTATTTCAATGTTTTTAATTGTTGAGATAATCTTCAGGTATAAAGTTATATTTCCCATTCTTCACAAAGGATGAGATCTTTTATTTACAGGGTCTGCTTTCAATAGTAGCACTTCACAGTTATAAGGGGCTTGTTTGCAGGAGCTCTGGAGATTCAGACAATTAAACGCTCCTAGAGCACTGGGCTCACAAAATGATTCAGAAAACCACCAAAAATAGAAGAGGTAAATGAAAAGATTCAAATAGCAGAAGTTCCAAATTCATCAATCAGAGTTTTTGTCATTTTTCCTGGGAATGGTTTAGGACAGAGTTATGAGGCACTGGGACTGGACCAAAAATTGTTCTTTCTTAATCCTAAGAACACATACTTATAGCAGTTAAAGAATTTAGTTATGAACATGTGATTTTTTTACATCACTGTTTTTTGTTCCAGTTTTATTCTAGCCTGAACTCAGAATTGTACTATTTTGGGGGGTGCCTGTGTGGCTTGGTCGGTTAAACGTCTACCTTCAGCTCAGATCATGATCCCAGGGTCCTGGGATTAAGCCCTGCATCAGGCTCCCTGCTCCGCAGGAAGCCTGCTTCTCCCTCTCCCTCTGCTGCTCCCCCTGCTTGTGCTTTCTCTCTCTCTCTCTCAAATATATAAATAAAATCTTTAAAAAAATTAAAATAAAATAAAAAGAATTGTACTGTTCTGAAGCAGTTTTAATTTTAGTTTATGTGAAAGTTTTGTGTTAAAGTATTGTTTTTATTTTGTATTGCATATGATAGTGGGTGGAGGGATGCTATGAAAAAAAATGTATCAGGCAAGCCTAATTGAATTTGGTGATGAGACCATGTGAATAACAGCCAGGAGCTCTCAGTTCTAGCTTAAAGTTTGCCTCATTCTCCTTGTGTGGCCGTGGTGAATCATTCACTTCCCGTTGTGTCTCTTACCTCATCTATCAGAGAGAAAGAATAATATTTACACATTCATATACAGATTACCTATTTCTTGAGGGTAGAGACCTTGTCATCTTCAAGAATTTTTCCCTAGCATTTTTTATAGTGCTGATCATTGGCAGTTACTTGAAAACAATTGGTCTAATATTTAATAAATGAATGAAATGAATTGAGATGCTAGGTGTATAAATTATTAAAATTATAAGTATTAAATAATTATACCATGGTATTATTAAAGAAGACATGTAGATGGATTATGGAGACAGCTGTCCATCCATTTTGATTACTTTGATCAAATCTGAGAAAGTAACTGTATGATTTAGCAGAAATATCATTGAACTGCAGATCAGGAGCCATGGGGTCTAAGAATGGCCTAGAGTCTCACCAAAGTCATGGAGTCTTAGAGTTGAACAGATGGGGATGTTCTCCAAGGTCTTCTTCTTTCACTCATTTTATGAATGAGAAAAGCAGTGGTCACTTATCCATAGTCTTACAGTTACTAATACCCAGTTCTCCTTGTTTCCTCTTCAGAGAACTTCCTTCCAGAACTTGGCCAAGTCCTTGACCATACTAGCCAAATGCCTTCTTCTCTAGGAGGTTGAATTAGGTGATCACCAGAGTTTCTTAGTATTACAATTTCTGGATTATTTAAAGGGGAAAATCTCTTTTTTTGTTGGTTTCTATTTTCTATTTGTATCCCTAGTAAATTAAAACAGTAAAGGATTCTTCAATAATGCCTATTGTCACTTTGCTGACATTTTACTTCTAAATGGAATAACGAACTACAAAAGAACAACAACAACAACTCTATAACACATTTAAAGTGAGAAATAAAAGAGTTTGATTCTGAGACTTCTTTGCCAAGGAATTTGTGTGGCCTTTTCCCAATCCAACTAGTAAAAGGCTTAATCCTGTTTCCAGGCAAAACACTTCCAAAATTGCCAGTGAATGTGGAGGATACAGTTGGAATCACTCCTGGTAACTTGAACAAATTATTCAGCAAATTTCCAATGCTGTGGGGAGAGAAGACCACAGTAACAAGAACGCCTTTCTTGCCAAATGGGTAAAGCTGGGGGGGGGGGGTGCAGAATGTGATGTTAAGAGGGAGAAGAAGCTATTCCAAAGAATTGCCTGAATTCCTTGGGAGAGTGTGGAAGACTCTAACAGTTGTTTTACTCTGGTAATGATTAAGGGTACTTTAGATTTGTTGTGCTTAGAAAGTTAGGTGTTCAAACAGACTGACTATCCATGAACATTTTAAGATAGTATATTTTTTCCTGTCTTTCTTTTTTTAAAGAAAATCCCTTCCAAGAGATTTATTGGTTTTTCAAGGTTCAAACCAAACCTGATCTTTCTGTGAGGGCCCCAACTCTCTGAGGAATCCATATTGTTTACTGTGTATATTTAGTGAGGGAGTAGGAGACTTACCCATTATTTCCTGGTTTCTTACACATTCAGGCAGTAGGCAAGGCAATAAATAGAAAGATGAATCTGAACACCTGCGTCTTACTGTTAAATCTTACTTGGTGAGATTGAGCAAGAGCCTCCTCTAGGTTGGTTTCTACACCTATGTGATTCTCAACCTTGGGGCTCCAAACTCCCCCGAGTCCTTTAGAATGTCAAGGGAATCCAAAAACCTTAATGTATTTTAAATAAAGCTTAGTTGAAATCCATTATGTCCTCCTCAATTAGGGCACAGTGTCTGCATAAAACTGTCTCTTTACTTTTTATGGCAATAACAATAGCAGCTTAATGTGGCCCCACCAGTTGTCCTGTGCTGAGCAGTTATTCTGATAGAAAGTCATTATGTGCGTTAAATTATTTCATTAACAAATATATTTCGGTAGATACAATCTTTTAAGACAAAAGGCATTGGGGGGGAAAGAAGTATTATATTTTTTGAAGGATCAAAGATGGGAACCCATGCACTGGGTCATCTCTAAAGTGTTTCCTGGTCCAAGACTGGAGGTCAGGGATTGGTGAACTTTTTCTGTAAAATGGCCACATAGAAATATTTCAGGTTTTGTGGGCCAAACGATCTCTGTCGCTACTCAGTTTTGCTATTACAGAACGAAAACAGCCATAGACAATATGTAGGTGAATAGATTTGTCTGTGCTCTCATAAAACCTTATTTCTAAAAATAAGCAATGGGTTAAATTTGGCCAGCAGACAATAGTTTGGTGATCCCTCTCTGGTGATCCCTGAAACTCTGAGACTGCTTACTCACCAAGGGAAGAGATACAGAGACAGAAGGAAAGGTAAGCAAGAAGGAATCTGTCTCATGTCTATTAAAGCCTTATGCTTAAGTTTTTTATACCAGGTGCGTTGATAAAATGACATCAGAGGAATTAAGTTTTTAATAAAAATTTTAAACTTTTTTCTTGTCAGTTCAGATGGAAGAATAAACAATGGGGAGGTGGGGGTCATATCAACCTCAGGCACAACCAGACTGGCCAAGAAACACATAGGCCTAGGCTCAAGGGATAGGAATGCTTGCTTATCATTCAAAGAAACCTCTAGGACAAGTAGCTAGCCAGTACTACCCTAGAGATATAATCACCAGATGTACTTAATGGAGTCTCTAACATAAATAATAAAGACATCTATTTTTTTTTTTTTCAGATTCTAAGTCTCTTGGGATGGAGAAGTCTGCCTGGGGGGCCAGATGAAGTAGCACTAGAATACCTGTTAGCATGACTCATGGTCCTCCAATCAATGGTGTCTACCTTCTCAGGAGATTTCTGCCCCAAACTTTGCCCTTAAGAACCTTCACTTGCAAGCCATCAGGGAGTTTGAGACTTACAGCTTTAGTTCCCCATTCTCATGGATGATGCTTAACCAATAAATAGCCTATCTTTCTTCACTGCAAAAGCCTGGTGTCTGTATTTATTGACTTGCTGTTGAATTGGGCAGACAAACTCTCCTTTGGCTTGGTTACAATAACTGATGCCCTCAAGTTGTTGTATTTGTCTTCATAGTGTCAAGCCTACATTCATACTAGCCCACATTGAGCACAATAGCTGGATGCAGAATAAGTAGTAGCAGCTTTACCCCAAAGAGCATGCTGCAGGGCTCCAAGCTCAGCTCTCCTTTTGAGATTCCTAACTGGGGCAAGTAGAAGACTCAGTATTGTGGACAGAAAGTCCCAGAAGATGGTTTTTTTCTGTATAGCAGAAGTTCCTAGTTCAGACCAAATATCCATGTTCTGCTCCTTCATTTTCACTAGAACTTCTTGTGTGTAGCTGCAATCATGGCTGCCTGGATTAAATATTTTTGGCCTTTTGAAGCTGGTTTGGTTTCATGACTAAGGTTTGGCTAATGGGAAATAAGCAGAGGTGTTGTGTATGACTTAATGGAAATATTCTGGAAGGGAGGTGGTGTGCTTTTCTTATTCCCTTTTTCCTATCGGCTAAAATGCAGACACAATGGCTGGAGTTGCAGCAGGTATATGGATTATGAGGAGAAAGTCACATGCTGAGAATGACAGAGTTGCAAGTTGAAAGGAACCTGGATCCTTGATGATTTTGTGAGAGAGAAATCAATGTCTACTTTCTAAAGAACATCATTAGTTTAGATTTTCTTGCTTTGGAACAGAGTTCTAACTGAAACATCCACTTGCTCTCAGAAAAGAGGGCAGTCCTGGCCTCAATTTAGAAATTTATATTCATCTAGGCTTGGGAAAGTCCCTACTTCTATTTTGATTTGAATAGTCTTAGGATTTGCCCTGCACTTCTAAGTCATTCATTGGTCAGGGGACTTTCCAGAAATTGGCTCTTTGACTGGGGGTGGAGGATGAGGGAGCTGTGGTCCCCCTAGCTTGTTATCTCAGATGCATTCATCTGCATCTGAGATCCACAGGGTTGGATTTGGATTTGGATTAAAATGTGTTGTAAGCCTTTGCTGCTTTCTTGTACTACTGTTCATCCAGCTGTAGAGTTTCAAAGGAAAAGGTCAAGCTCTTCCCTTCCATTGGTTCTGTGAGATTTCTTACCCCATTTGTCTGACCTACTAGTTTTTTCTAATAAGCGTCATTTTTTTATATGCAGGTGTTGACATTGTTTTCCTCTTGGAAAAGCCAGGTAAGCATGAGAGTTGTGACTACATAACTCACAAACAAGAAGATCTAGTTCTCTGGAATACAAGAAGGGCTACCCCTATAGACTCTGGAATAAACCACAACTTACTGTACCATTTCCAAAACATGAAGGCAAGTGGGGAGAGAGTGAGTTCAGAGTGAGACAGACTTAGATTTAAGGCCATAGATGTGTTATCAATTCATCCCAACATTTGTATTTTCATTAAGTATTGATTGAGTACTTCTTATATTCCAGGAACTCTTACAGAGGCTAGGGGACTGGTGGCAAACAAGATATACAAATTCACTATTCTCACTGAGGTTATATTCTAATGGGGGTAGACAGAAAACAAAACCATAAACTCAAAAAAAGATGATTTTAGATAATGTATGCAAAGAATAACACAGGGAGTTGTTTGGGAGGGGAAAAATCTAGATTGGGTGCTCTAGATAAACTAAACAGCCTTTATGAATAGGTGATATTCCAGCAGAGAACTGAATGGCAAGAAGCACCCCTCCATCTTGAACTTCCAATGCACAAGCTCTAAAGAAAGAGAGATCTTGGAGGGTTGGAGGAGTAGAAAACAGATCAGAATGGCTGTGGAGCAGTGAGGGAGGAGATAATGGTGGGAAGGAAGCTGGAAGGGGAGAAGACGTTTCATGGAAAGGAATTTGAATTTCATCAAAGAACAATGAAAGCTATTAGAACTTTTTTAGTAGATGATTGACACATTGTATTATAAAATATAATTCTGATGGTCATATGGAAAATAAAATATAAATGAAATGACTCAGGGGCGCCTGAGTGGCTCAGTCGTTAAGCGTCTGCCTTCGGCTCAGGTCATGATAACAGGGTCCTGGGATCGAGCCCCGCATCGGGCTCCCTGCTCCGCGGGAAGCCTGCTTCTCCCTCTCCAACTCCCCCTGCTTGTGTTCCCTCTCTCACTGTGTCTCTCTCTGTCAAAAAAAAAAAAAAAAAAAAAAATGAAATGACTCAAACACTTAAATGTAAAATTAGAATTTTTGAAGTACTGATATAAGTCTGTTCGTATTAGCCAAGCTAAAGAAAGTTTGACTTGTTCACAAAATGGTGTTTTTCACATTAATTCAACTTGAAAATAAAATAGTATAAATAAAATAATGAAGCTCTTAACTCTGAGTAGACAAGAGTCTTTATTAATCTAGAAATTAAGATACATCAGGAAGTACAGGCCTATTTAGACCAGTCACTTCCAGCTCAGGAAAAGTTTACAAAGCTGTTTCTGAATTTGAATGCCATTCAAATGCTTTGGACGACTTGCTGATTAATACAAGAGAAATGGCAAATGACATATGTCAGGTTCCAAAGGAATTAAAATATTTTCTGCAATAAACAGGATGCAATAAATGGTAATAGTAATAAAAATAAATTAAGGAAAAAGTTTTGGTGTGTGTTTGGTTTTTGAAAGAAATGGTCCATGATAGGAAACTACATGATATATTTCCTTGGCTGGCAAAGAGGTGTCTACCTTGCTCCAAGTAACAAAATATGACCAGGTAGCCTAAAAGAGAGTCCCTAAAACACTGCCCACATTCTCAGAGCAAAATGGAGGGATCAAAGACAAACAAAATTATTGAATGTCAGATGATTTCAGGCATATGCGTGCCATGCACTTTTACCAGTTATTTAATTTCACTGAATCTCAACTGTATAAATTTGAAATAATGTTGCCTGCTCAAACATAGCTCATAGAACTCTTTTATGTATGTATGTATGATGAGGTAAAAACATTCTAAAAACCATGTAGCTTAAAAAACGTAGCATATTGTTATTATTACATGTAGTAACAGTGATCATCTCCTTGGAATTAAAGATCCACAATGACATGAAATTTGTTTTATGACATGTTATTACTATACATTTTAAACATAATACTTAAAAAGTACTTCCCAGAGAATGGTAGAAATAATACTAACTTGCATATATTGAGCATTTTCCCTGTGCCAAGCACTAGGCAAGTTTTCATGATTGTAAGGGCACATTCTCACAAAACTAGCTACTGTTGTCCTGCATTACGATGAAGTTGAAACTTAGAGAGGTTATACAGCTTGCCAGGGTGAAAGTAAGTGGTGGTAGTAAGTAGTGACTCCCGAAGTTAAAACCAAAGTGGTCTGACTCCAGAATTCAAGGCCTTAACCAAACTGCCTTCTTGCTTCTCCACATTTTAATCTTTAATTTAATTGTTAGAAAATCATGGGACTGGTCGGTGGTGATACTTAGAAAAATAACTGTTAGTTCAATATAACAAAACATTAAAAAATGTTGTTGCCTGTGACAATCGTGCCTCAAATCTGGTCCAGGCCTGCATGAGCCAGGTCATTCTGGGTGGGGGCCAAGCAAGGACATAGGGTGGGATGGGCTGCATGGAGGTTATGGCCAGGGGCCTTGCTTTTGTTTGGGTGTGGTGGGCCCATCAGGCTTATTACATTATTAAAAATTATTAATTCAAAAACTAGCTAACTAAAAGCAGACCTTGCCTTAAATGCAACAGCAATGACTATGTCATGAAGTAGGATTATGACTAACCCAATATTTAAATCTCTGTACTTGATGTCAGCAAAATAAATGAAAATGAAAGAAAGAGAGAGGATTAAATATGAGTGTTCTCAGTTTAAATACCATTTTAGAAGCATCTGAGGAACCAAACTCTCTTTCCCCAAAGGGTGGCACAGTTCTTCTAGCTAAGCCATCTGACCCTCTGCCCTCAGGAAATGCTTGCTTCAGGACTTAAACAAAGTCCTCTCTTGCTTTTCAGTTTCACCTGATGACTCATCTTGGCTGGAATTTAGTTGTTAGAGGTTGGAGTTGAGTTTTTTCATTAAATAGAAAACTTTAAGCAAATTATTTAATTGAAGAATCTTGAAGAGAATTTAGGAAACTGGCCATGTGGGGAAATTTTGGATGATCCAGTTTTAAACTTGGTTGCAGGAGGGGGAGTGGAATTAGGAGAAAAGGAGACCTGCCCGATGGCCATGGATCAACAATTTTGGAGTGGGACCAAAGCTTCTACTAGAATTGACTGAATATGGGGCATGGTTGCTGATGTGTGGTCTTTTCCACCTGGGCACCAGAACTCCTCATTTCTAACTAGCTCTGTGAGTTAGAAAATGATAAATAATCTGGGCTTAGATTTTTTTTCTTTGAAATTAAGAGACTTAGGATACCTGGGTGGCTTGGTCAGTTAAACGTCTGCCTTTGGCTCAGGTCATGATCCCAGGGTCATGGGATCGAGTTCCATATTGGGCTCCTTGTTTGGCCGAGAGCCTGCTTCTCCCTCTGCCTGCCACTCCCCCTGCTTGTGGTCTCTCTCTCTCTCTGCCAAATAAATAAATAAAATCTTAAAAAGAATAAAATAAAATAAGCTTTAAAAAAATAAAATTAAGAGGCTTGAGCAGATAATATTTAAGCTTCTCTTTTCAGATACATACATACATATATATGGAGAGAGAGAGATCCTTGAAGTACTTTGGCATACTGAATTATGAGCCAGGTTTATATAAAACTATTCTTACTTTGCAAATTTTTTGTTGAACATTGAATACTCTTAAGTATAGCTGAATGTCATAAGAAGATAAAGTTTTTGCTTTGGAAGTTTATACTGCACACATATTCTCTAAGTAGCTTGCTACATATATGAATTGAATGCATGTTTACAAATCACTTTTTTTCAGACTGGGTTCCCTAGACTCTGATATACTTCACCCCTTTCTTTCTGTTTCTGCCCTGTTTGTTCACCTAACTCTTCCCTCTTTAGGATATTGCAAATGTGAATTCTTGTTTGGTCAGCTTGCTTAAAGGAAGATGGATGATTGAGCATAAATCATTGTCCATTTGTTTCACACTTTAGTTTCATTCTGTGAGATTCTTCTGCATTAGTTGGGGGGTAGGGAGGCTGAAAGTGAGGGTAAGGGTATGGGATACTTCCATTTAAACACAGGAAATGTTTTTGTTTTAAATTTTGCAGCTGGTTTGGCTTTTGGTGGTCATAGGTTAATGGGAAATACATGTCTATAAAACTCAAAATGAGCAACATAAATTTAAGATCAGTGCCTAACACTCATTACTTCTTATTTTCCCAATAACTCCACAAGAAGGACTATGAGTATCTTTATTTTACAAATGAGGAAACTAACGCTTACTGAGTTACATAAATTGCCTCCGGTTGCACCATCAGCGATTGGCTAAGCTGGAGTTGTAGCTTGGTCTACTGGCTGTAAGGTGGGCACACCATGGCTCTGCCCTCCTGAAGGTTATCCACAAATGCCCTGTCCATTAGGTCAAGGATCAGAGAGAGAAGACATCATCTAATTATTGTCATCAGTGGAACTTCAGCTTCCAAACCATCATATCAAGGAATTTTGGAAAGAAATACTTAATTTTTTTCCTGAATTATAAGAAGGCAATGATTTATATCACTTATTTGACTAATAATATTCTTACTTGGTTTCCCCACACAATTAATGATATTGTTTCTTCAAATGTTTGGTTGAATTTCGTGGTATGATTATGGAAAAGAATCACTTCTCATGTCTCATTGATATTAACATGGGAATGAATTCACTTTAACCATGAAACATTCTGAGGCAAAAGGGCATATTAAGAGAATTAAATTCAACCCTGGCTTGCCCTCTTGTTACTTTTGGCTGTTAGTGACAATTTATCTAGGAGTAAAAACACATATGCCTTACTTATTTCAAGTAACCATACTAAATTAATGGTGTTATAAAATGCCCCAGAAGCTTTTTTTTTTAGTTCTAAGATAACCTTTAAAATTTGATTCTGGCCCTAGTCACCAGTTATTAATTGCTTTTAACTTTCCTTTCTGATTTGTATTCCTTCCTCATTTTGAAGTCTAGTTTCTTAAGGAATGAACTTAAATATACATCATCAGTGTCCAAGACTTTCTTGATATTTAATGATGACTCATCTGCCATTTAACACATGAAAAATCTATGCATTTTGGACTTCTTACTAAGAAATATAAGTACTCCTTAATAGAATATGACTAGCAGAGCCCATTTAAAAATGCCATTCAATATGTCCTCAGTAGCAAATCAAAATCAAATGATTCCAGTGTCAAGGATGTCCCTTTTCATACTCTATTATGTGATTGATGATTTGAAAGGGAACAATTTGTTTTTCTCAGTCAACGAATGTTACATTTACTTTGAGCTCTTAGTGCTTTATGAAAGCAGACAAAAGAAATGACTGGGTTTTGTCTACCAGTGTACTTTCCAGGTAAATGCACTACATACTAATTTTTAAAAGTGAATTGTCCTCTAGACAGTTTTTCTTATAACTTTTAGTACACAAAGTAACTTTTCTGGGTAGTATCCCCCCAGGAAAAAATGAGAAAGATGTGTGAAAAGGTTGTTCCTTACATGATAGGATGTGCATAAATAGGAACAGACAGATGAAAAGTAGCAAAGGGGCACATTTTGTCCTGAGCACTTCTTCTATTTTTAAACCTCTCATCTACATCATTTGAAACATCAGCCATCACAGGCCTTCCCTGGGTAACAGGACCACTTGGTTCATTCTGATCAGGAGTCAGCCATAGACAGTGTCACATGCTCCGAGTGAGACTGTCATTCATCCTCTCCTTCCCTTCTCCCTGCACCCCTGTGTTGGTCCTTTTTACGACCTTCTCTTTGCTAACTTCCAGTGCAGTTTGCCCTGGGTGAACTTTTCCATATGGGGTCATTTTTGGCTACTAGACTGAAAACAGCGTTCTTCATTTTAAATTTCATCTGATCCAATGGTGCCTTGTAGGAGCAATGCCTTAGTGGTGGAATTTTAAATATCCTGGAGAAGAAGCAGGAGAGACGATTTTAAAACGCAAAGCCTTCCTGTTTCCTCTACTCAAATTATATCGGAAATCACCATAGCAAGCTGATCAATTCCAATAATTTTAATCTCCCATGTGGTTTGCATTTTAATTAATTCATGCATTCAACAAATATTTGCTGAATGCTGACAAAAAGCCAGGCACTGTCCTGGGTGTTGGGCCAACAACAATGAACAAGATAGGTGAGGTTTTTACCTTTGTGGAATTTATAATCTGACAATGTAGACATTGATGCATGTGCCAAGTAAGATATATCTGATGCATATGATGAAAGGTGAAGGACAGGTTGCTATGGGAACACATGACAGAGAGAGCTAACCTACCTGGGGAGGCAGAGAAAGACTCTGGGATGAATAAGTCAAAAACAAGGACTGACCAGGTAAGTTAGCCACCCGACAATGCCCCACATGCCTGCCATCTCATTACCCGAAGACACTTCTCTGCTTTCTGTCAGCCTGTTTCTGTCATTCCTAACCTAATGATGGTTGGCACGGGAATGAGAACAATCATACCCTTTGCTAAGGACTAACATTTATTCTCACTCTTTATTCTTGATTTAGTTGATTTGGTATGTGCCTTATTAAAACGTAGAATCTTAGGGCATTATTTTTAAATATGGCGGATCTTCTGGTCACAGTTCTCATTAGTCTGCCATGAAACTGAAGGTTTGGGAAATAGATAAATACTTGGAATTATAAACGATTCATACACAATTGGGGCTGAGATGGAAAGAACGCTTTACAAAATACTCAGAATAATTACTTAATATGACTAAATAGTTCAACAACAAAATTCAGAAAAGAAGGGATTTTTAAATGACCTGGTAAGAATTATAATTCACTTTGTATCAGACATATCACACTAAAAAAACACATAGGCGAGAGCACACACCCCCATAAATTCTTTCAATGGCTGTGTGTTTCTCAGAAGGTTAGAAGAGTGCTTTAGTAATAGGAGTGTGTAGAACATTGTGCTGTTCGATTTTTGTTTTGTAACAAAGTCAATATTTATTAAACACACTTTCTGGATGGTCAGGTTTTAGGCACCCTGCCACATACTAAAAACAAAGAAGGACCCGAGACAAAAGCAGCTCTGCTTCTGGGCTGCTGGCAATACATTTTTATTGTTTTCCTCACACTCAAAGTGTTTTCAGTGCTCTAAAAACTACTAGATATGCTATTTTATTGCAGAGGCCCTTCAAAACATAATTTGAAAAATATAGCATATAAAATTTCGTCATCTACTTCTTCTTAAGTGTGCCATAAAATTCCCTCAAGTTCAACTGGGTATGGTTTTCGCTTGACCAACCCAGCCAGCAAGCACTCCACTGCCTTGCCATCACGTAGAAAACATGCATTGTTTTATAAATATTGCCATTGAGAAGTGAGAAGTAGGAACTGTTGAAAAGAATTGTATCATCCTCGGCATTTATTTAAGTTGTTCAATAATTGAAATTAAACAAACGATTAATGTATAAGAATGTTTTTAGTAATCATACAGATTTTGAAGTGCTTATTTATTTAAACAAATATGTTATGTGTCTCTTCACATTGATATACTTAGTAAAACATTTGTTAAGTCTAAGAAGTATACAGATAACCAACCCATGAGAAAGACCACTGAGAAACCATAGAAGCGCCCTTGAAACAGAAGCTAGGTTGACCAAGAAATGAAAAAGAAACTATGACAGTAAAGATGAACAGAAAACACTGAAGAAAACAAAGATTGAGAATGAGAAGAATAAATGCCCTGTGATTAATGAAACAGAAGCACTAGATACAAATCATCAGAAAGCTTGAATCGGCTTGAAAGGGTGGAAGACAAGAGTAGGTGTTTAGCTTCTGTGCACTGCAAAACAATATATCAGCATTTGAGACAAACATTAAACACGAGTGTGAATATAATACCATTTAATAAAAACTACTAAAATAAGCCAAGACTGTGCGTGGTACACTGGAAAAGTTAGTTTTTCCATCAAGCACATATGGATATGGTAGTCTACCAAATTGGAAAAACACAAACAAGACAAGACTTTGTTATACAAGCTAAAGCCTTAAAAGTCAGGTATTATGACTATAATGTTTATAAGGAAATCAAAATGGGTAATTCAAGCCTTTGTAAAAAAGCCACAAAACTTTTTTATTCTGGGGAAGTGCATTTATATATCCATTTCTTTAAGTTAAAAGCCTACTCATCATAGTTATTTGTATTGTTAAAAGGAACTCCTCTGAAAAGCACTTACTGAGAGGATGATAGTATCCATGTTGTGCTCAGTCCTTGTACATTCTGAGCTGAATGCCAAGCCCACATCAGTACGTTGTCAGTTACTAAAGTTTTGTGTTTTTTTTAAAGATTTTATTTATTTATTTGACAGAGAGAGCGCGCGAGAGAGGGAACACAAGCAGGGGGAGTGGGAGAAGGAGAAGCAGGCTTCCTGCGGAGCAGGGAGCCCGATGCGGGGCTCCATCCCAAGACCCTGGGATCATGACCTGAGCCGAAGGCAGACGCTCAACGACTGAGCCACCCAGGCGCCCAAGCCACCCAGGCGCCCTAAAGTTTTACTCAATATTTAGAGAGAGGGGCCAAAGAGATAAATGTGAAATCGGAGTGATAGCTTATTCCCAGGAGAGAACACTATTTTTGGAAGTATAAAAGATCCTCAATGGATAAATATTATTTTAAAGATGCTGAACAGTCTTGGTGTATTAGGATGTTTACATCCTAGAACACGTTATAAAAATTGAAAATAAGATGAATTTTAAAAATTAATTTTTATATTAAAAGCAAATTTTGAACACAATATGAAAATATGGTAAGCTAATGTGAGCTAAATGTTGGATTTATTTGAATATTTATAATAAAGTATGCTTAGAAAAAATAGGGTGAAGATCTAGATGCCTTCTTTGATAAAAAGATTTCTAAATGTGATAAATAAAAGGGATTATTAAAAATAAAATAGAGACATTATGTGTATCTGAAATTATGTATGTTACTTTATGTTGGAGGAGGTAATCAAACAGGCATGACCACATCTTGACCCGAGAGCTAGACCCAGGCAACCAGAAGCCCCTCACCTCCTACCTCCCATCTTTGAAATATACATTTTGCCCACCGTTCCCACAGTGGGAGCTGTTCCAAGGATGCTGCCTTGAGAGAGAATGGTGTTGTTGAGACCACCGGGACTGAATACATGACAAAACCCAGTTAAGGCCTCTATATAAAATTTTACGATTCTGGTGGGCAGGTCTAGATCTCTCATGAGCCAGGCCCTCTCCAAAGTCTGTATCTTTTGTTTGCTTGTTTCTTTCTTTTTTTTAATTTTTAGATTAAATTAAAATTTTAAATTTAAATTTAATAGTTAACATATAGTGCAATATTAGTTTCTGGAATAGAATTCAGTGATTCATCCCCTACACATAACACCCAGTGCTCATCACAAGTACCCTTTTTAATCCCCATCACCCATCCAACCCATCCTCCACCCACCTCCCTCCATCAACCCTCAGTTTGTTCTCTGTTGTTAAGAGTCACTTGTGGCTTGTTTCCCTCTCTCCTTTTCTTCTTTTCCCCTTCCCATACATTCATCTGTTTTCTTTCTTAAATTCCACGTATGAGTGAGATCATATGGTATTTGTCTTTCTCTGACTGACTTATTTCACTTAGCATAATAAAATCTAGCTCTGTCGATGTCGTTGCAAATGGCAAGATTTCATTCTTTTTGATGTCTTTTGTTTCATTCTTTTTGATATCTTTTGTTTCTGTCTGGACTATTTTTTTCTGAGTTTGAACTCTAAGAAGAAAAGCACCATCACTTTTTACTCCACTCAGCACAATGCTTTGTAGGTAAAAGCCAGTTACTCTGAGAAGAAAGCTAACTCAAGTAAGATTAAGTGTTGTGAGGAAGAAGCTACATACCTCCTTTTAAGAAATATTTAATAAGTATAGGAAGTATAGATGTGTGAGGCACTAGTTAAAATAGGAAAAAGTTAGTTTTAGAATAGGCAGGTGCTAATTTTTATTTTAGAATAAGCCAAATAAAACAATCTATAAAACTCATGAATTTAATGCCTGGTATTGGCCTCAAGCATTCTCTAGATCAGGGTTGGCAAACTGGTCAAATCTGGTCCACAGTGTCTCTTTGCAAATAAAGTTTTAGTGGTACATAGCCTTGCCCATTTGTTTGTATATTGTCTACAGCTGTTTTTACACCAAAATGTCAGAGTTTGAGTAGTTGGAGCAAAGACTGAATGACCCAGAAATTTGAAAATATTTACTATCTGACACTTTACAGAAAAAAGCCTACTCTAAAAAAATGTACTCTATTTCTCCTTTTATGGTCATCAATAGGCCAATTTCTGTTATTCCAGGACAGTGGTCCAATAGAAGCTCTTCAGAATTATATAAAATTGTGCAAGAGAATCAGATTTATAAGCTGAGCATGACTTATATTGCTTTTTACTACCAGCAGTGAGTTATGTGATATATGACCTCAACAAAACTCTGCAAAATTCTTGGAACCCAGACCCAGGGAGCCAAGTGTTTGTAAAAATACAAAATTCAGAGAAATTACGTCACTCATTATGAAGCTAAATATTTCAGAGAAATACCTTTGTGACTTGTTTCACGAATTCAGCTAGATATAATGATTACAGCCTAGGGCAGCAATCTGTTTTAAAAACAACAACCCATGAGTACATCTGCTTTTAATTGTGAATGATTTTCTAGGTGAGCGTTTATATAACAAATGACCTGATACTTGCAAATATCAATTTCATCTAGGACTCAAGTAGAAAAAAAAAATAATAGCTGTGCTACAATTGCAGAATGTACATTTCATAGGTTTGTACCTGATTTGGGCTTAATCCATCAAAAATCATCTTCTTGTCTAAATTATCTGCCTTTCCAACCTACGCTTTTTTTTTTAATTGTCCATTCTAATCTTTATATTCCTATTCTTTGTGTATCTTTCTATTCTTTCTATTTCTACAACCTCACGTCTGAGCTTGGTATATAGGTTATAAGATAAAATAACAACACAATCCTATATCAAATTATATCAAATATAAATTAGTATAGCTTATACAGGGCATGTAAATATTATCTAATACCCTCACCAGCCCCTTGAGATAGAGCAGATAGCTTCAATTTGGATGTGGAGAAACTGAAGTAGAAAAAAGGTAAATGGTTTGTCTACAGTTAGATAATAAAAAGTAGAATCAGTACAAAAAGGAGGTCCTTTTAATCTAAATCCAGGCTCATGTCACTGAAGTGATAGCCTTCTCAGAGAATCAGGTTATTTTTAATCTGTGAAATAACACAACATACAATCATTATGTTGATTACTATTATTGTCATTTATAAGGCAGTGGTTGGTTTTCACACTGTGGACAGGGGCTAAAATTTGAGGATTGATAGGATTACAACAACTATGTTAAAAATATTTGTATAACTTGTAACCATTTTAATTAGGCACCGTACTTGATTTTCACAGAACTTGTTTAGGGTTTCTTTGAAAGAATCAGTGGGTTGGATAGGAACATTATAGGAATTTCATTTGTATACTATTTCATTATCTCTATAAGACATATTGGATAAATTTGCAAGATAGAAGCAGTTGAAGCAAGATTTTTAGGGGTAAGGGTGAGACACAGAGACCAATGATATTTATATTGTAAGCTCATTTCATACATAAGTTGGTATACCCTTCTTTGTAGCCTTATACTGTACCTCTAAAATTTTTTTATGCTCCTTTATCAGTAAAAAATACTTGAGCATGTACCTGTTGTGCATGTTTTTAAAATCAATACATATATTTGATTAGTTTATAATTTGTGTATGTATTTTTATTCTAATACACTGTAAATTTTAAATAAAAATGAGATGGAAACTAAAAATAATATGAAGAAATGATTTTAAATTAATTTTTAATTTTAGTTATTTGTAGTCACCCCTTTTCCCCCCACCAAAATAAAAACAAAAACAAAAACAAAGCTGAGTTCACACAGGCTGGTGGGCGGGGTTTTTTTTGGGGGGGGTTAGGAATGTGATTAAATGTAAGTCAGTATTTTTTCCCTTGATTTCTATGTAATTCCTCGTGACACTTAACTACTACTGGCTATTATGGTGGCCAAATGTATGCAAATCCAAATAAAACAAGTGCATTATTGGCTATGTTTACGTACTCAAGATACCATTTTTAAATATCAGTCACAAACTAAATAAAAGGGTTGTTTGGTAATTTGATTAGTAAATTTATATAGTCCTCAAGGTCAACTGGTTATTCATACAAAACAATTGGATTTTGTACAATTTTAATAATGAGTTCAAAATTCACTGAAACCCCTCATTTGAAAAAATTTTAAATGAGTCAGAAAATTTTAGATCCAGGTGATTTTTTCCAAAGTTTTTAAACATTGCACACTTAAATCATATAATGATGGAAACTTCTCCAATCGTCCATTTTCAAAATACTCTTTCCATAGCAGAGATTTCTTTAGAAAAGTGTTACTTTTTCATTCATTTAAAAATTGTCTTCTTTACAATAAAGAAATCAAAGAATATCTTTTAATTTTTTTCCCCAGGTACATCCTAAGTGACATCAGCTTATGAGATCATTACTCTCTACCCCCTCCATCCCATGGAGGCTAACAAAGACAGGAGAAGTCAGCTCTGCCACTTTGGGATGGATCACTTAGGCTTATAGGTGCAATATTATATTCAATTCCCAGTTTCTTAGAAGGATATTTTATAGACTTTTTCCCATTTTTAAAATAAGGATTACTTGAATTAAAATTACATAGTATAGTCCACTTAACTGCCTTCCTTGAAGGCTCTGTGACTTCCACTTTTCCTTCAGGATAGTTCTCCGTTTCTGTTACAGAGGTCTGAGTAAGCCTGACAGCAACAAGCTTTATATTAGTATTAGCTGAGCTTAATTTTATTTTATTTTTGCATAACAATGAAATATACATCGTGGCTCCCAAATTTGCTTCTTTTGTTCCAGTCTAGTGGATGAGCATGTCTATCAGTGCTTGCCTACAGTCCACCGTGGAGGAAATGTGGATGCCGTGAGACATCGCAATTGACGATCAAGCATTTCAAATGCAGAAGTCTCCCAAATTGGATTATTCAAGGGTTGGAACACCACTTCAATTAAGGTATGAGTCTGGGGCTTATGAAACATTAGGTCCCAGGGCAACATTTTATGCCCCCACTCTGCTACCCTTTTGAGTCATGGCAGGAGCTTTGGTAGCATTGGAGTTTGTCATACCTCGGAGCCTAGAGTATTTGAATGCCTTGTTTTACCCTAGGATCTCTGTGTGACAGCTAGAGAAAATGAGCCCTGACTTTTCAAAAATACTTACAGCAAGATAATGTCCAAAAGGTGCTAACGAACAGGACCACTGACTTCACTTAATGCTCTATTAGACCAGGCTAATGAACACATAAAGTCATCATGGCTCTCTGTCAAAGTGAACTTTATTTGAACCTGTTTCAAAGCCAACACACCAGGGGCTGACATGGACGCATAAAATTTTGATAATTTAGACATTAAAATGAGCCAGATGCCCTTTTATTAAGTACATACTTCATATTCTGAGTGCAATCAGCATTAAAAGAGGTGAGCAGGGGTGGGGAGCATTCAAAACAACAACAGGAACAGTGTAGTTGGTGGTGCAGCAGTTTTAGTTCTTGGATTTGACCACAACCTGTCTTTGATTCTGGCAATTGAAATTATTTTATAGCAAATTATTAAATACATATGTCTCAGAAGGCATATAGTCATAAGATGGAAGAAGCCTGTGTCCCTGAGTCACCCACTGGGAGATTCCACAGGAAACACCCCGTTGGACTCTGATGGATCCCATATGGACGTCCAGTGGATTGTGCTAAGCCACTGCGAGTTGTCTGGTTAAGCAGCAAGACCATGCTAGCTGGTCTGATATACCTTGTCCTGCTCCCCTTCTCCTCCATGAACTGGTACTGTGGCGGTATCACATACAAGAGAAGAAATGGTCCATTCTACTTAAAGAGATGGAAGATACTATCCCTGAGCAATAGCCTCAAAGTCATAAAGTGGAGAGCAGCCCTGTGTATGTTAGGACAATTCCTCTAAAGAGAGATTTGGCTTTTTTTTTAAGTTATAAAACACCTTTCAGTTGATAAAATTGATGTTTTATGTAGAGTAATGTGAAGGACAATAAAAGCCCTTCCCTTCCCTTTCCAAAAATGCCCTCTCATCTTTGCTTTGATATGGTATACAAAGGCCCATTTGGCTTAAGAGATTATCTTCAGAAGTCTGGTACTAAAGTATCTATTTGAACTAAAAGGGAACAAAGATATGTGGACTTCCCTTTTTCTCTAAAATGGTGCTGCATCTGTTCACCTACACTATGCGAACATGGCACTTTGGGAAGCCATAGTAGGATCCTAAATGTATCTAAATGCTCCAGTGGGATTTCTCTTCATTAACATCCACATAATAAGCCTTGGGGCACCTGGGTGGCTCAGTTGTTAAGCGTCTGCCTTCGGCTCAGATCATGATCCTGGAGTGTCTGGATCGAGTCCCGCATCGGGCTCCCTGCTCAGCAGCGAGCCTGCTTCTCCCTCTCGCACTCCCCCTGCTTGTGTTCCCTCTCTCGCTGTGTCTCTCTCTGTCAAATAAATAAATCTTAAAAAAAAAAAAAAAAAAAAAAAAAGCCCGACCTTTCAGTCTACACTTTGTGAGGGGTCTCCACTTCTCTCAAATCTCTGGAATTTCACAGGATTATATTTACTCCTCACTCCGTATTTCGGATAACGCTGAGTTATCACTGGTGCTGACTGTTGCCCCATTTCCTTGGTTGTCCTCTTCACACCACTCTCAATGCCATTCTTCCCACTTCTCTTCCTTAATTCCTCAAAATGACAATGTAAAGGTTTTGAGTGGATCAGACTATGAAAGCAACAGAGATAGCTTGGCCTTGCAGCCTTATGGGTGGAAACCTCACTTTGC
This sequence comes from Mirounga angustirostris, assembly GCF_029215605.1. Taxonomy (NCBI): domain Eukaryota; kingdom Metazoa; phylum Chordata; class Mammalia; order Carnivora; family Phocidae; genus Mirounga; species Mirounga angustirostris. Next base: position 123,167,120 of record NW_026991715.1, on the reverse strand, counting down.
ATCCTTATAGAAGTCCAAACAACAAAACAAAACAAAGGACAGCAGCAGCAACAAAGCAGACCTCTGAACTCTAGTCTTCCAAAGAAATGGAAACTCTAAAATTTCTTTGAAATTGCTGACTCTCTACCACGAACAGTTTCGTTCCTGTATTTTACAGTGCAGTCCCTGATGATAGGAAGACATTCGTGGCTATGACGTTCCTGGAAGAAAATTGTTGTTTTCCATTATGAGTAGAGGAAGTCTAAACGTGCTAATATGGTTAAACTTGGGAAGTTTCATCAGGAAGTACTTGTTTATTTTTTATTTGGTGAGTCAGTCTTCCGAAGTCTAGACCCCTTGTCAACCTTCTTTGCAAATAACTGTCTTTTCCAAATGCTTTATCTCTGAGTATTAGAGAACAGAGAAAGCTTTTCACACATTTAAGTTAAGAGAAATGAAGGAGCATTTTTTTTTTCTCCTCTCTGACCAGGAGTATATGTTTTCTAAAATACATATGGTGGCCAAGCCTACAAACATTAAATTGAAAGGTCTTTGTGAAACCTTTTTATGTGAATAAATTTATGCTAATTAAAATCAGAAAATAATTTTCTTAAAGTTAAAGTTGAATCCAGCACTGTCACCTGCTAGAGTAGCAGAAACTTTAATACAAGATGATTGTTATATGCAAGAAAAGAAGATAAAACAACTACTCAGAAATTCTTATATTATGTCTCTCAGTGTAATTTGGCCTAAAGCCCTAGCAATATGGGCAAATCTTCTCAGGATCTTAAATGTGATTGCTGCAGAAATAGGCCATATGGTACTCCACTAATGAAGAAACAGGAAACCAGGCTGTGATCTCAAGCTCATGAACATGAAGACAGTTCCTGGCAGCTTAATTTTTGTTGTAGCCCTGGTTGGGCTCCCCAGTTATATGTGAACAGAAACAGAATTTTCCAAATGAAGACAAGTGCACACTGCTGGATTGTCGGGTCCTGTCATCTGTTGTGCATTCGTTTTTCATTATTTTAGAGTCTCCATTTTAGACAGGCTGCCTTAAATCAATTTTAATCTGCAAGGATTACTACATTAAAAGCAGCAGCTCTATTAAGTCAAATGTGCAATAACAAAGTTATCTGCTTTCACAGGGAAGGGGCTATAGGAAGTGGTCTTATATCTCTAAAAACCAAACCATTAGATCTTGATTTTATCTCAGAATGAAAAAAAATAGTGAGAACAAAAGGGAAATAACTGGCAAGTGAACCTGCTTCCCATTTGAACAACCTAGATCCTTAGAGACATGGAATTCTGGTTCCACTGGGCCTTTCCCTGAATCCCTTCAATACAAGGAAGGGATTCAGGATTTGGATAGAGAACTCTCAATGAGGCCAGTGTTGGACCAACTTCTAATAAGATTATTTTTATATGGGGTGCCTGGGTGTCTCAGTCGTTGAGCGTCTGCCTTCGGCTCAGGTCATGATCCCGGGGTCCTGGGATCGAGCCCTGCGTCAGGCTCCCTGCTCAGCAGGAAGCCTGCTTCTCCCTCTCCCACTCTCCCTGCTTGTGTTCCCTCTCTCTCTGTGTCTCTCTCTGTCAAATAAATAAATAAAATCTTTAAAAAAAAAAAGATTATTTTTATGTTTCCTCTATGATATTCAGTTCTGAATAGATCCCAGTATTATAAGTTAGAAGTGGGGAAATGGTCACTGGATTATGGTTTGTTTGTTTTTTTCCCTATTACCCAACTCTTTGAAAGGGGTCCTGAAAGTAGAAAGGTATCTTTTCATTTGTCTCTGATGAAGTGGAAAAGGATTCTAAGTTTTTGGAAAACTTGGTTCCTTCTAGAAAAGAAGCAGTGATGCCACAACAAGAAAATGAGGAATTGCTATGTAGTAACGGGAACAAACAAACTGGTACAAGGTTCCTTGTGGGATGATTTACTCAGTTGACTCTTGTCTTCACCATTCATGCTCTTCCTACCCATCCAAAGGAAGACACAATCAACCTTATTTATGTCTTCCCTTGCTGGCTTAGTTCCAGTGATGCCAAAAAAGTTGCTCAATTTAGTAAACTCGGGGAAACATATTACTAAAACCATTTTGATATATTATTAGATATTCAGTTGATTGAGTATTTATGTTTCAATTTTCAACTGGATTCAACAGTGTGTTTTCTCACACGGAGAGAGTATTACTGAGAAGTAAATTGATTTGATTTCAAATGCCAGATTTGTGACCTGAAAGCAACGTGGAGGTCAGTAGAAGAAACAAATCTCTGATCCCAACGCCTCCTCTTTTTACAGTCAGCTCACTGTTCTCTTTTGTTTTTTCCTCACCTCCACCCAAAGGTACAAAATGCTTTCCTAAGGCTTCTGGTTAACCCAAGCATGCCGTTCGAGCTGGCCTCCCTACAGGAGTGCTGAGGCCCTGTGCTAGTCCAGTGCCCCTTATTCTTCTACATTCTACTCTTGATGTACATACTTAGAAAGAAATTGATGTACTTAACATGTTATTCACTTAAGGAGTGTTTAAAGTTAAACAAGAGACATATTAATCTTATAATCAAATGAAGCTCTAACAGTGAAATGTTGGCACCTACAAATCTAAGGAGAGCTAATTTATAGAGGGATTGTCTCATTGAACCTTAAAATCCCAAACATAGATGGTTTTCTTTACCCCCTACAAGGTCATCACAGGACAACACTCAGATCGATTCTTAACGCAGTTTATTTATCTCCCCTCATCCAGATCTGAGTGCCTAGTTAGTCATAAATTACGTGTATAAACTTTCAATGCTTATTAAAGCCCAGCAAAAATCAGTGTAATTGATGAATTAAAGACCCACTGCCTTCTAAATTTTAACTGGCAACAAAATTCAATGATCTTGGGTATTTGGTCCCAAGAATGGTAAGAACTACAAAAACTATTCTGAGCTTGGGTAGGTCATGTATAAGCCTTGCTGTCTGCACATTTACATGTCACATTTACAAGAGTTTTGTTTTCCTAGCATTCTCCTTTGATTTCCATAACTCTTTTTTTCCCAGTTTTATTGAAAAATAATTAACATACATCACTGTATAATTTAAAACCTAACGGCATGATTATTTGATTTACATAAACTGTGAAATGATTATCACAATAGGTTCAGCTAATATCCTTCCTCTCATACAGATATGATATAAGGAAAAGAAAAAAGTACAAATAACTCACATCATCAACTGGGATAACTCTCATCACTGGGAGAACTCTTGGGATCTACTCTCAACAACCTTCCTGTATTTCGTACAACAGTGTTAACTCTAGTCATCATGTTGTACTTTACATCCCTGGTACTTATCTTAAACTGGAAGTCTGGTTTTCTTACTCTAAGAAAAAATGATCTTATGATATAACTTATATACTCCTGTTAGCAAACCAAAGGGAAGCCAGTTCAGCTCTTTCCTAGGTATAAAGGAACAGAAAAAAATTCCCAGGCAGTCATATTTTGAAGTGAATCAAGGCTATGCTTTTAAAATTGGTAAAAAGCAATCCAGTCCAATTTTACAATTGAATGTCATTTAGGATTGAAGTCATTTTCATTTCATGATCCTGGGTCATGGATTTTCCCATCAATGTGCTATTACAGAAAAAAAATCAGTTACAGTTTAGCAATAGCTCTCCATTCTCAGTACTCTGATGAGAGATCACGTTGTATAAAATTGGCATTTTCAGGGACTCCTGATAAATGTAAGTTCTCTGACTCAAGGCTGGAAATCTATAACAACAGAGAAGTATTTCTAATTTCTAATCTACCACCAAGGGAAAAGAATTGCGAGGATGAATGGTGGTATTGGTAGTGGACTTCTTCGGTTTTATTTTTGCATGTGTATGTAGAAAGTTCATATCATTGCATTAATTGAGATTAGGCTCAGTTGCAAGTTATAGAAAACCCCAATAACAGTGGCTTAAATAGAATGGAAAATTATTTTTTCATTCAGGTAAAAGCTCAGAGGCAGGTGTCGAAGGTATTCCAGTATCAAGGACTCCAGATTCTTATGGCATATTGCATTAGAATGCCGTTTCCAATGTCATCTTGAGAGCCAAACTGGCTGCTGAAGATCCAACCATTACATCTGCGTTACAGCACTCAGGAAAGAAGGCAAGAAAGACTATAGTCTTTCCCTATAGGGCAACTTTCTTCCACTTCTACTTTTACATCAGTGGTCACAATATAGCCAAATGGAGGTACCTACTTGCAAGGAAGGATAGGAATGTAGTCACTGTTATTGGGAATAGCTCTTCAGCTAAGACCTGGGGTTTAGCAGCAGGAGAGAATGAATATAAGAAGACAATTGGAAGTCTCGATTCCATGTATGTGTGACCTTGGGCAAGTTACTTTTCTCAAGCTCAGTTTTTCACCTATATAAAGAGGCTGATAGTTCCTACTTTTTGGAGTCATGGGCAGGATTATTATATGAGATAATATATGTAAACACCTTTGCAAAGTATCTGACGTGACAAATTCACAACAAGTCCTGTTACTGCAATAGACAGCATTTTGGGGCATTTTTAGCAATGGTTCTTTACATCTTAGAGATCCAATAATGATAGTTAACTAAGAACGGCTCTGCCACATAAATAAAACCGGTTCCAGGCTAGCCTAGCTACCCACACCATACTTCTAACTACACTCCTAGATTTCCCTGTGATCCTTTCATACCAATATGACCTCAGGAATAAGAAGAATATTTTTCACATTCTAAAAGATGATTTTTTTTTTCAAAGACATAGGAAGCAGTCTTAAAGAGGATGAGAAGCAATGAAGCATTTAGTAGTAAATCACTTATAATAATGTTAGTCCCTCACAAGTCTTAGTGTTAGCTATTATCATTATTATTGTTAGTAGTATCATTATTATCATCATAAATTTAGTGGAGAAATTCTATGTCAGAATGTGTTTGGAAATGTCTCATCCAAGAGGGTTGAAATTAGAGATCATAGCTCTAAAACAATAGGAACGAATCTGTCAGGGTTAAGCCAGGAAAGCAGAGCCACTCTGAGTATTTGGGAAATAAGAGATTTATTATAGACATTGGATCTTAAAGAAATGGGGGAGGAGCTCGGGAAGGGAAGATCTGGAGCAGAGAGTAGGGATCAGGCACAGAGTCACTAAGTTCATCTGTCAAAACCACGGGCAAGATTGGTGAAGTCAGAGCTTGAAGGTTAATAGAGAAGCTAAGCATACCCAGGCTACATAACAGGTGCAGAGGGGGATGCCATAGAGATGTCTACAAGAAGCTCTCAACCTCTGTGTGGTCATTGCCAAGCATCTGTTTGTGGGCCTGGAACAGTGGTGTGCAGCCCGATGCTCGGTTCGGAAAGCAAGCTGATCAGAGAGCAGGGAGGAGGAGGGACGACCTGGGATCTGCTAGGCACCTCTGCACATGAACATCACTATTACTTATCCCAGAGTCCTTCAACAAATCGCAGCCACTAATTACCTTTCCCCTTCCACGTTACATCTAGAACCACACAGAGAAGGAGATTCAGAAAAATATAAATCCCAACTTAACCAAACAGGTGTAGCTCAATCCAGCACAGGGATTAAATAAATAAAAACTTGTTTTTTAAACTAGAAGGTCACATTATGTGGCAAAATTTGCTCTCCTTCATGTCAGTATTTATTTAGTACTTTTAATTTTTTATATACTTTAATATTTGTTAAGGATGTTACAGAGAATTATCCTCAGCTTGGAAATAAATAAGCAAGATGATTGTGTAACATTTTAACATGAGGCCAAAGTATTATCCAACACACCTGACTCCCTTGGAAAATGGAACTTTCATTGTGGTAATCAAAACTGACTAGGACCCAAGCACTGCATAGCTCTGAAATATAGAATTTAAGTTGTAGAAAACTGATAAGATACAACGATTTGGTTTTCTTTTGTCAGAGTAAATGACTTCCACAGTCACAGTTTTATTGTTCCGTAGAATATAATCTTATCAGCATTGAATTCAGTGATCTGATCTCAGCACCATTCTTCACTGCCCATATACAATTTCTATTTTTTATTCTACCGGTTCCCTCATTAATGAGTCAAACAAAATTGTTGTGTATGCTCACTATCTCTGTGTATGACAATTATGTTTCTAACATTTTGAAAATTACACTTCGACAATCACCACAAGGCTATTATTATCTTAATAAACAAGAGGAGTTTTCAAAGGCTGATAACACGCAAGGTAGGTAGGACTAAATGTGGGGAATCTGAGAATATCAGCACTGAGAACCTCACTGGAACGGTGAAGGGGAGAAAGGATGCAATTGCAAAGACATTTAGCAGGAATCAGGAAAACAGGAGTGTTTGGAGAAAATCTAAGCCCTAGAGAATGAAGGGGCAACAAAGCAGTCACCTAATTCAAAGTGAGCCTTGTTCCAATGTGCTGCTATAAATTTGGAAAAGTGGGACTCATAGGATATAATTAGAAAAGTCTTTTCTCCATTTCTCATATGATCTTGCCCATCCCTGAGCCTTGGGTGAAGTCAGGGACAAACCTCATAACTCCTAGCTAACAAAATATCCTTTGGTTAGTCAGTCCTCAATCAGTTCGGCAGCTAACCCATCCAGGTCAGCCTGGCACTGGTTTGGGTTGGACCCCTGCAGTTGGAAGAAGGGGTCATGGACTACTTCATTGCTATTGTTCTGCCTTTATTCCCAAGCTAGAAGTACATTCCTCCCCCTCCCCCCCTCCACTAAATTTCCCCACTGGACCCTCCAGAATTGAAGAAGGGGAGGCAAGGAAAGCAAAACTAGGTTCCTACTGCTGCTGTAACAAAAGACTACAAAGCTAGTTAAAACAACACATATTTCACAAATTTGTTTTCTTAAAGTTCTTAAAGACTTTTAGAGGTCAGAAGTCTAAAATCAGGGTATTGTCAGGGCTGTGTTCCCTCTGGAGGCTTCAGGGAAAGATATGTTTCCTTGTCATCTCCAGCTTTTGGTGGTCACCTCCCTTTACTGGCTCACAGCCCCTCCTCCATCTTCAAAGTGCGGCATCCCAACCTCGGCTTCCATTGCTTCCATCTTCTCCTGCCTGTGACACTCTGGCCTCTCCCTTATAAGGACCCTTGTGATTATACTGGGCCCACTTGGATAATCTAGGATAATCTTTCTATCTCAAGATCCTTAACTTGGTCCCATCAACAAAGTCCCTTTTGCCATGTAGGGTAACATTTCACAGGTTTGGGGGATCAGGACAGGGACATCTCTGGGGGAAAGGGGGCATGATTCTCCCTGCCACAGAGGAAAAAATCTTATTTGTGTTTTGTAAGTTATCTAGCACTGGTGTTCTCTGGGTTTGGTACATGTTTAGAACTGATTTTCTCTTTTGGAAAGTTTCCATGAGTTCTTTGAAGACCACCAAGCCTCAGCCCCATTAATAGGAATCTGGTATTCACAGGTCCATCCTTGAGAGGAGCAAATACATCTCTGCATCTAGCAGAATCCCTAGTTTTGTGTTTATGTGTTTATTTACTGCTGAGATCACATTCCTCCAGGAAGCCCTCTCGGGTAGACTCTAAATCAGCTCTAGTTGGCTGTTTTACCTGAATGGCTTTTTCCTGCATCATGGGATACATCCTTTGCCCTTAGAGCATGTTTTAGAAGTCACAGAATAGGGTTTAGAAACAATGGAGTATGACATAATAAGGAACAAAATGGCCTTGAGGGATTAGAATATAATTGAAGTTTTGTTGTATCATATAATAATGGTGTAATCTTGGACAAGTTATTTCACCTTTATGAAGCTGTTTCCTCACATTTTAAAATGATAAAATAATAATACTTATGAAAACACCTGGCACATTTTTGGCTCACGGTTGTCCAGAAAAAAATATATTTGCTATTACATTCATTCATATGGACAATGCTTTGCCTACAGCTGGCTTAATTTAAGGGCTCCTTCATTTCCTTCTTGACTGAGCATTTCCCTAAGTAAAGGCAAGATTCTTCATACCTGTCAGGTATTCAGTGTGTGTTTCAAGTTATACATTCTTTTGGTTACCAGACTTTTTAGTGATGATTATCAAATATTTGGGAAGGATTCTGATAAAAGAGATCAACATTTTCACTTCAAATAGTTATCTCAAACTTCAATAACAAACATTAAAATACCGAGTAATGACATACTCCATACATGACAGGATCAGCTGTAGAAATTAATTCTTATGAGGTTTGAATTATAATCAATTCCAAGAAGATAATCCAGGTATTGGAGGAGCACACATATTCTCAACAGGGACTCATGTGCAAGTCTGTGGAATGGAATGCAAACAAGGCAATCCAAGAAAGGGTACAACATATCTCAAGAAGAGCATAACTATTAAAAAATTAAAAGAGACATTTAGTTCATATGCTGTTGTATAGTGAAATAAAGCCTAATAAAATAAATCAGCAGAAATAGAGAGCCATGCAATCTAATCTTTCACATTTCCAGTTGGAAGTCTAACCTTCTGTGTTCGTACAAAACACAAGAGATTAAGACTTTCTATTCTTAATGCATTGTCATATTTCTTATATAATACTTTTTGTATTTTTAATTTAATTTATTTATTTGAGAGAGAGAGCACACGAGTAGGGAGGAGGGGCAGAGGGAGAGCAGGGAGACTGATGCAGGACTTGATCCCAGGACCCTGGGATCATGACCTGAGCCGAAGGCAGACGCTTAACTGACTGAGTCACTCTGGTGCCCCTTCTTGTATGTTTTGTATTATACATGACAATATCTTTAGAGTAAGAAACACATTTCAGTGGAAGATTTTAACAATGTATTCAGTTTCTCCTCACAAAGGAGTCAAAGCTCACTACCAAAGTCACATTTAATTCCTATTCCCTCATTATGGAATCCATCACCTAGTACATGGCAAAAGAATAAGATAGATAGATGATAGATAGATAGATAGATAGATAGATAGATAGATAGATAGATAGATGATAGATAGATAGATGATAGATAGGACAATGAGATTAGGAATCTTTATCCTCATTTGGTCCCACTACTTAATTCCTCAGTATCTTCTATTTCTTAGTATCTTTGATTAATTCAAAGTAGAAAACACTTAAAATTTTATTATCTGTACAGGTTTTCATAAGATAAGTATTCAGGGGGATACAACATGCAAGTTTGTTACCCTGACTTGTTCAGGTAATGAACAGGAAAACCACATTTTTAAATTTTCTTCATTATGTGCTTATTATTATTATTATTATTCATATATCATGGTAATTACGGAACATATACAAGAAAAAGGACTGGCATAATCCAAAATCCTTTAGCTAATTTTTCAGCATGAGTTTTTAGTCACAGACTTTACTCAATCCCAATTCATTCCTCACCTGAAAGATCTGCCTTATATCACTGGAGCCCAAACCTTCAAACCCTATAAAATTCTCCCTTAAACTTTCCATTCTAAGACACAGTTCAAACTCTAGTCAGCTATTATTTTCTCTAGTTGTTTATCTGTAGTTGAGTCTGATTAACTTAAGTTCATTTGATTACCAGTTTTTTCTGGTGGTCTTTTGGGGAGTTGAGAGTAGAAATAAGGAAGTCATAATGTCATTAACAGTGGTTAGCTGTGGGTCAGCATGTTCAAAATCTAGATTCTCTTTTCCCAGAAGAATCTATGAGCTATATACTACTACTACTTTTTACAATAGCAGTTCCATGTATGTGCCTTTACATGTATTACTTTTTAAAATCTTTACAAAACACTCATCAGGTTTGCAGTATGGTTCTTTATTTTTCCGAAAGAAAACTGCGGCAAAAAGAAGTTAATTAGCGGGATGCCTGGTTGGCTCAGTCGGTTAAGTGTCTGCCTTTGGCTCAGGTCATGAACCCAGGGTCATGGGATCGAGTCCTGCATCGGGCTCCTCACTCAGAAGGGAGCCCGCTTCTCCCTCTGCCTGCCACTCTCCCTGCTTGTGCTCTCTCTCTCTGGCAAATAAATAAAAAAAAACTTAAAAAAAAAAAGTTAATTAGCTTTCCCAAAGTTATCCAGATGATATGCGTCAGAATCACTGACAAAGTTCTGTCCAGGCACAAAGGGCCCAGATTACTAAATATAGCTTTGTGAGAAAAATGGGACTAAGGGGCTCCAGCTGGACTCAGATTTCCCTGGGTCCCACATCACTCACCCCAGCCTTAGACAGTGTTCCACTTAAGATTGTTGGTACTGAACAGACAGGAAGACAAGCAGGTTCACATATCGGCCTTATCCTCACTCACCATAGCCATTCTCTTTCTGTGCTTACTGCCTACAGACTTGTCCCTCAAAAACTGGTGTGACTTGTCTCCAGGGAATATTCTTAGTGACAATTCAAACCAAACTATTTCCCAGAAAACTTAAAATTTTATCATTTTTGTTCAGGCTTTCATAATAGATGTTCAAAGGGAAACCATACACAAATCTTGTTTCCCGGAATTATTTAGATAACAGGAAAACCAAATTTTTTAAAAAATTAAACTTACCAACATTGGTGTCTTTATTGTGTAGAGTTGTCAACCTGCCCATCATTTCCTAAGATTGGATTTGCAACGGGGGCTCCCACTCAATCTACTCAGCTAGTGATTTTATTGGCAACAAAGTCTCCAAGGGACAAAACAGTTGATATACAGTCTTTTACAAAATTTTTGTTGCTATCAATTTTCTATTTATAAATTCACTGCTTGCATAAATATTTTCTTGTGATTTTTGCCCAAAGATTTATGCTTATAATTATTCATGTCCACTGGGGTCAGAGAGAAAGAAAGAGGGATTAAAACACTCACATTTTAGCCCTTGGTGTTTCCTCAAAAAATTTAAAATACAATTGCCATATGATCCAACAATTCCACTTCTGGGTGTATACCCAAAAGAACTGAAATCAAGATCTAGAAGAGATACTTATACACCCATATTCACAGCAGCATTATTTGCAGTAGCCAAAAAGTGGAAGCAGCCAAATTGCCCATCAGTGAATGAATGGATAAACAAAATGTGGTATATTATTTACAAAGGAATATCACTTAGCCTAAACAAGGAAGAAAATTGACACGTATTACAATGTGGATTAACCTTGAGGACATTATGATAAGTGAAATAATCTTGTCACAAAAAGATAAATATGTGATTCTCCTTACATGAAGTATTTACAGTAATCAAAATCACAGAGACAGAAAGTAGACTGGTGGTTGCCAGGGGCTGATGGGAGTGAGGAATGGGAAGTTGTTTAGTGGATATGATAGTTTTGCAAAATAAAAACTGTCTGTTTTGTCACAATTTAAAATTTTAAAAAACTATTATCGCTAAAAAAAAAAAAATCAACCATGATGCCAGGCTCATGGTAAGTGATACAAAAATTCGCTATTATAATTTTTTTATTTTATTTTATTTTTTATTTTTTTTTAAAGATTTTATTTATTTATTTGAGAGAGAACACATGAGAGGGGATAGGGTCAGAGGACGAAGCAGACTTCCTGCCGAGCAGGGAGCCCGATGCGGGACTCGATCCAGGGACTCCAGGATCATGACCTGAGCCGAAGGCAGTCGCTTAACCAACTGAGCCACCCAGGCGCCCTCGCTATTATAATTTGAAAATAGTTATAATATAGTAGTTATAGTAAATAATTAATACAGAAAGGTTGAGGAAAGGCAGAAATTTTGTTTATTTTTCCAAGTGAATAAACTGAGGAGGGAAGTGGGATAGCTGAGTTCACACAGAACCAATCCTAAATATCAGATGGACGAAGCATGGCATAGTGAGAAAAAAGGCTGGAGATGCCATTTAAGAAGACATTTGTTCTAGTCTTGATGCACTCAGTAACCGACTGGGTGATCTGAAGCAATTCCCTTTGCCTCTCTGAAACTGAGTTTCTTCATCCAAAATCTGGTTGTTAAAATGGCTCATATCTAGATTTCCTTGCCCACAAAGATACACATTCAGAAATCATGATTTAACTCTATTGCTTCCCCATTCCATACATATATGTGTTCTTTGTCAACAAGTTTATAGGCAAGAAACCAGCAAATTACTACTATTATGGGCACAATGTTGACTATATGTGTCCATGGTGTATGGAATTTTATTTCATAGTAACTAGATGATCTTACAGTATTTCCTTATAAAATAATTCCAGATCCATGAGAAGTGGTATGAGTATAAAGGGCACACAATATAAAATGCAGGACCGAGCTTGAATGTTGGATTGGACTAGCTGTCTAGATCATTTAGTAGAGAACATATGGAATAATCCTCCAAAGAATAAACAACCCAAGGGAACTATTAGAAAACTTGTGGAAAAAAAGTTGCTACATTGAAATAAGAGTATGTGAGTACAGATTCTTATATATCAGTCTGTTAATCATTTTCATCCCTTAAGAATACAATACTTAATAGTAGTACTTACACTAATATCAACCAAACGTGTCATCCAATGGTTCATGAAAATCCAAGCATATTAAATGAGTTTCAAAAGTCTCACTAGCTATGTACCAAGACTCTAGAAGAAGATGTGATTTGCGTTGTAAAACCTGATGGAAAAAGGGGATGATTACACAAGTGGCAGCAAATGGTAAAATATGCATACACTTTCACCTGATAATTTCATATGAAAACTCACCTCATAGAAATAATGCTTCCAATGCATAAGCTAAATGTTGAAGGATGTTTATTGCAGCACTGTTTATAGTGGTAAAAAGCTAGAGCCAGTTTCTTTATCAGTTAAGGAATGGAGAGATAAACCCACACAATATAATGTCATGTAGTTAATTAAAAATGATGCATTAGTGTGGCACATTTGTTACAATTGATGAGCCGATATTGGTACATTTTTATTAACTGAAGTCCACAGTTTACATTAGTAGCCATCAGTGTGAAATGTTAATAACAGGGAAAACTGTGTGTGTATATATGTGAGGGACTGGGTGGGGAGTTAGGTGTATACTTTCTGGAAAAATATATTTTATTTTTCTGGTCCATGTTTTATTTTTTAATTATTATCTGCAATTAGCCAGATCTGTAATGTATTATTAAGTAAGAAAGCTGGTCAAAGATCAGCATATACAGGTTGACTTGTAAAAACAAACATCAATGAAACATCCTAAATATTGTTATTATGATTATATGAAAATAGACAAATGAGTGAAATAATACACAGTAGGATATTAACCTGCTTATATGAATGTAAATATGTGCTGAGAGGATGGAGACAAGAAAATGGTACTATAAAAATGGAAAAAAAAAAAACCATGTGCTATCATGTTAAATAAAAGCAAAGATTTTTTTTCTGTTTTATTATTAAAATAAATGATAACAAATACAACAAATATGAAACTGAATATTTACCATCTTCCATAACTATGGTAAACCTCTAAGCTCAGACTTACTCTTAATAAGGCTTACTCTTAATATGTAAAGGAAAGCTTCTGTAATATAGAGAAAAAGTCTATATTTCAAAAGAAAAGCTTTCAGGACCATAATGTCATTACAGACTCAAAAATATGTTTTTAAATTTGAAGTTAACATTCACTTCTTTGTTCTGCATGATATCCATGGTCTGTGGGAAGCTGCAGGGAAACTTGATCTATGGAAAAGTAACTTAATATACCTGTTTAATATTTTTCAATGATATTATTTTTGTTATGCAAGACAAATCATTATGAAGCCACGTTTTGCCCTGCCCAATAAAAGTGAAGTAAAATAGTAAGAAAATACATTCTTCATTATGGTTAGTGTGCCAATAATCTTGTTTATACTGAGCAAACATTTCTCAGTCTAAATCTTAGAATGACAGGTAAGTGGGTGGTAATGACTAACTGTCCTCACAGAGACCTTCCTCACCTTAACAGAGAAGGAGTTGCCTGCTAGGGTTGGTTGCCTGCCTTCCAGGTTGTAGGTAGAAGCAAGTACAGTGGATTAGGGAGGATAATGCTTCCTGATTCTGTCTACATCCCTTGGCCCTAAATTTCTATACAGTGATCGCAAGTAAATACTCAAGTAGACTCTTTGCCACACAGGCTATGAGGATGCATTAGTGAAGGGGGTCAGGGGATGAATTGAGTGCAAAGCGAGAGTGGACTCTTATAAATAGGAAAAGAAGTCATCACCAGTGGGGGAATCAGCTGGAGTTTGGGGTTTAGTTGCACTCCTCTCCCCATCTGAGATATTTGCACATAAAATTTCAACTGATGGACATTAAAATATCACTGCTATGTTTGGTAGAGTTGGTTTTGGAGAATATGACTTGGATTAAGAGCCAAATAGACTTCCTAAAAACTTGTTCAAAGTCCCTCAAATTGGAATAATTACCCAAATAGTCCTAGATTTAACAGCCCTCACCATAGGGGCAGACCTCTTATAAAATAGGCCAAAAAAAGTGTGCTTGCTGTTGGCCAGTCATTCCAAAATAGAGAAGAGATTGCGTTACACATACTTCTCCCAACCTCACAAGTCAAAGGAGGTGAAAAGAGTAGCTGTCAGTATAAATTTAATAGATATTTCCTCAAGGAAATAGGATTGGGGATGGGATTCCTTCAACAGGAGGAGTGCCATATGAGGTGATGGGTAATTATCTCACACTTCGCTCTCTGAAAGCAAATAAGTAAGTAGAAACAAGTAAGGGTGACTAATTATAAAAGGGACAACTATTGACTGTAAATGTTGTTCCAGCATTTTGTGAAGCCAGCAGCTTCTGGGTGGTATGATTAGTGGATTCCATGGCATGGGCCCACTCCCACTCCCATATTTTTTGTGGTAAAGTGGGCTACCTGGTCTGTTGTGATGGTATGTGAGATTTTATATCAATAGATCAAACATTTTATAAGCCCTTGGATAGTGATGCTGGTTGCAACTCTGTAGGCAGGAAAGAAAAACCCATACTAAGAATACATAACTATTCCTATCAAAGCAAATAGCTGGCCTGTGCACTAGTGATTAATGATGCATCATATAGCCAGTTGGTCTCTTTGAGAAATGGGGCCATATTTTGTGTATGTGTGTTTCTTTTTAATTTATTTTACTGTGATAAGCAACTTAAAGACATCCTCTTAACAATTGTTAAATGTACAATACATTATTGTTACTATAGGTAGAGTGTTGTATAGCAAATCTCTAGAACTTATTCAGCTTATTTAACTGAAACTTTATGCCTATTAATTAACAACTCCCCATTCCCCCCCCCACCCCGGGTGACCATCATTCCAGTCTTTTGTTTTATGAATTTGACTACTTTAAATAGCTCCTATAATCTGAATAATGCAGCCTTCCTTAGGCTAAAGAGTATTCCATTGTGTGTGTGTGTGTGTGTGATGTTTTCTTTATCCATTCATCTGTTGATGAACATTTAGGTTGTTTCCACATCTTAGCTATTGTGAATATGGGAGTGATAATATCTCTTTGAGATCTTGATTTCAATTCTTTTGAATATATACCCAAAGTGAATAATGAGATTACTGAATCAGATGGTAGCTCTATCTTTAACCTATTGAGAAACCACCATACTGATTTCCATAGTGGCTGTAGGAATGGCACCATATTGGGGTTCAGTGTTATTCTCTATTGAGAACACTATCAGTTCTCTGTTCTTGTTGGCAGTTTGAACATTCGGTGGTGGCAGTAGTTATTTCAGCATTGGTCCATTTTTGCCACTGTGGCCACTTTTGTCATGTGCCTGTTTTGCCAGCATTGGAGTGGCCAATGGAGAAGCCAACATCAGCTTCTGTACTTGGTGGTTTGGTACCTTTACAGTAATAGTTGATATCTTGTGCATGATGACATATGACACAAAAATCCTCATATTTAGCCTCCTCTGATAGGTCTAGACACCTACCTCAGTCTTAGTTATTTTGTCTCTGGATCTTCCAATCTTTCTTCCAGGCCTTTGACTAGCTAACTAAATCATTTGATAATGCCCACGAGTCCTTTTCTTGGAAATGACAATGTTTTTAATTTGGTACCTTGGTCAGGAGTAGGAGGGATAGTTTTCTAGGCTTTCCCTTGGCTTTTCCCACTGTGATACCTCTTGCCTCACAGGCCAAGGACCCAAATTGGGAGTTCTTTCAACTCTCAAGTATGTCTATGGCAATTACCACCCAGGCCTTAAAAGGGAATCTGCATCCAACACACGTTAGTGGTACAATGTTTTGAATTCAATGGATATTGTGTTGAGGAATTATATTTTAATTTATGATTATAATTATATTTTAATTTGTTAAGGAAGTATATTTTATCACACATTTACTATGGCCCTAGTAGAAGGAATGAACTAAGTTTCTGGTAAGTCTGTGTTACCATTGACTTCTGATTTAACTGCTTTCTTCTTTTTTCTTCATCAATGGGGTTGAAATGGTCTTAGCAAAACTGGCTATTTATGATCCAGACCCTAAATTATCAACAATACTGTTTTTTTAAAGAATAAGCATAATCACATAGTCCCTCTGTTCTGAATCTTCCAGTAACTCCATACAGCTTCCAGAATAATCAAACAAACAATTCATTGAAATAAACCAAATGAGGAAGTTTAAGTTTATGAATTAATACATTGGTACCGAAAAGAAGGGAAACATTCAGAAACATTTTGAAAATAAATCATGTAGCTCTTATAACCAATGTTGTATTTCCCTTTGAACAAGGGAAAAGAGAAAGTTAAGGGTGATGTAAAGATTTCTAGCTTGAGCTAAATCAATGGGAACTGCATTCTCCATGGAAGAGAATAAAGCATGTATAAAGTTATTTGTGTGTAGGTGTTAATCTCTTCTATCAGACTCTGATGCATTTGATAAATACATTAATTCAGCTTTGTACTCCCCACAGGATTTACTATAATATATTGTGTATAATGTTAGTCTCAAATTGGTCTTTGATTTACGAGTGGGTAAATGTGGACTACTAAAATCTTATCTACAGCACCACAAAATATGCTGACATTGTTGGAGAAACCAGTCAGAGCAAAAAAGCTGTTTTTAAAATCCTAACATTCAGATACACATGTAGACAAGCCATATTGTATCAATAATGCCAAGGCAAAAATGAGCAAATATTTCTCCTCCTTTATGACCCCACATTGACCAGAATAGGATTTTTATTTTGTTTAAAGACTATTCTTAATGTTTATATGAATAAGCAGGAAACCCTGGGGGCAAGGTTGTGTGTGAAAAAGAGACTTGTTCATCAACCACATCAGCTGTGCTAGAAAAAAAGTACAAATCCCACAATCATGGGCTTGTGAGTTAAAATGCAACTTCAAGGTCTTCTTCCCTCAGATGTCAGCTAAATATAACTACTTCGTCCACTCATGGGCAAGGTCAGTCTTTTACATTTCATATTTTGGGGAAGAAGAACAAATGATAAAGGAAGAGTGACAAAAATCTAGCTAGAAATGGTGGCAGGGACAAGAGTGGTGGCTTGGAAAACTAAAGTGGAAAACAAAACAAAACCCATTTGCACTGTTTGGACCCCAAAGGGCATCCAAGGCCTAAGGATATGTCACATTAACAACGTGTGAATAAGGCAATTGCCATCCTTGGAATATGTCTAACCCAGACTCTAGGCAGACTGGCTCTTTGTTAATGGGAACTGACAAGATATTTGGCACTGAACAGATATCATAGAAAAAGAACAAAACCCAGCCCTGGGCAATGGCATCACCGAGGAGCACTAATTCACTTAGCCTGGGACTGCTAGATCTTTCTTTTGTTCGCACCAGCATATGGGGAGTATTCTTGGAATAGCTGTTTGGCTCCGCTGCATCTGTTGCTACCAGCAATAGAGCTTCTCTGGTCACCTTATTCATACCTTCTGCTCACATGACAAAGATAATGATTTTCAGTTCTGCCGTGGCAAATTTCATAGCAACACAAGGGTGTTGTTCTAAATAGGTTAAACTCTCTTGCCTCCCCCAAATGTGAGGAACAGTTCATAGTCTGTGCAGGCAGAGCTACAGGTTTGGATAGAGATTCCAGAAGCTAAACGCATTATAACAGAGGGGATTGGGGATCAATTGCCAATGAGAGAAAAAAATTACAAATGAGGAAGGATGTGTCCTAAGGAGGTCCATTATATCACAACACTCCCACAAACAGGACAAAGCAGTACAGAAGAAATAGGTTTGATTGGAAATAGATTATTAAACCACTATGTGGTTTGGTAACATTACTACAAAAAACAGTAATAATGGCCAACGTTTTTGTAATCATTTTATAGCATAAAAAACAAAACAAATAAGGAACCAGTATGGAAATACTAGATTTGGGATTTATATATAGAAAATAAACTGCTCATTGAGGAATATTAGATTCTTTCTAGGGCTGAGTCAAGTTTTTTTTTGTTTTTTTTTTTAATATATTTTGCCCACCATGCTTTCCACAAGCCAATTCCAGCCCTTAAAATAAAAGTCAAGCCAAATAAACTAAAATATCAACAATAAAAGGTGAAATAGTCTCATCATTTCATTATGCCTGCACTGTTCATTCCTCTGTATGTTTTCATCAAGAATATGTGAAGTGTGCATGTGTTGTAGTATTTGCTCATACGATGACTACCAAGCTCATTTCACCATTGGGCCCATTGAGTAATATCAGAGTCTCAGAACCCATAGAAAAGATTATCAGTGTGTAATTTAACATCTTGGAAGATGAGGCACTTACCTTCTCTGTAAAGATCTACTGATTTCCAGAAGAGGCAACAATATGAAAAATCATCTCCACTACCATTTGCTACTGGGAGTTGAGTGGAAGAACTGCCATTCCTGTGAAGCAGAATCATCCAAAAGCACTAAACTACCCCCCCAACCTTTTTTTTTTTTTTTAACCAGACACTAAGTATCAAGCAGGAAGGCTTGGAAAGAAAAATCAGCAGGACACCTAATTGCTGCTCATCCTACTGCCTCATTATTCTCCTTTTATTTATTCCATGTTTTTCTCCTTCTCCTGCTTTCCCATACCTCCTCTCTCGATTTTATTCATTCTGCCATCTTTTCCTTTTGCCTGTCTCCCATTTCCCTTCTATGTTTCCAGGAATTTGAAAACAGAAGCTATGTGGTACGATGACCACATGTGTTTGTAACACCCATTTCAGAGGATTTTTACATTATTATTATTATTTTTTTTTTTTAGAAAGAGAGAGAGCACAGCAGAGGCAGAGGGAGAGGCAGACTCTCCACTGAGCAGGGAGCCTGATGTGGGACTTGATTCCAGGACCTTGGAATCATGACCTAAGTTGAAGGCAGATGCTTAACCAACTGAGCCATCCAGGCACACCACGTTATTTTTAATTAATAACATTTTTACATGAATTTGAATCCACGGTGGTCAGATAGTCCACTTTAATCTGCACTGTACTTTTTACTTACTTTTTGCACGTGATACCTCATGTTTAGATTAGTTTTTATCTCAGCAGTTTTGAGTTTGACTAAAAATATGAGTATGAGATAAATTACAAA
This sequence comes from Mirounga angustirostris, assembly GCF_029215605.1. Lineage (NCBI taxonomy): Eukaryota > Metazoa > Chordata > Mammalia > Carnivora > Phocidae > Mirounga > Mirounga angustirostris. The sequence continues at coordinate 123,147,687 of NW_026991715.1, read as the reverse complement.
CTTGATCGTTATCTAAGTCTTATGAAAAATATATGCATTCCATATTAACAGGAAAATAATAATTCAAAATCATATGTTCACATTAAAATAATTTTGTACATATATGTATGTATATGAAGAAAGAAAAAGGATAATTAAGTAAAAAATCTTGATTTAATTTTTAATGCTTTTTAAATAGAATACGATGTTTTTCTTTGTTAGGACATTTTGACCACTAAACTTCCAGTTCAGAGGATAACCTTTTGATTAATTGGCATAGGTAAGAGACAGGCTTTTTTAGCCATACCACATGGCAAGGCTAGACTAAACCTGGAACCCAAACAATTTTCTCACTAACAATTATACTTCCTTTGGGTTGCCAATGATTACCAATGAAACTAAAAATGTAATTAATTAAATCGCTGTTAGTTTGGGAGAGAATTTGTGGAAAAACAAAGTGTAAAAAAACCTGTAATTACTCAAAGTTACTCAAGTGAATTTGTGGGAAAATAAAAAAGTACAAAATCTTCAGAGAAATTTTCCAATACAATTTTAATTCACCTAACCTGGCAAAATCTACATCTACTAAAGATAAATGTCTTTAAATCCATGACTTGTTAGAGCTATATTTCTTTAATATCACCAACTTCAGAGTTGTTTTCTTTTCAGTTAGGGAGCTCTGATTTTCCCAACATGCTGTGTCAAAGTGTGTACATTCCTTTTAGAGCCTGATAAACAGAGAAGCAATCTGTCATCTCTGATATCATCTATGATAGCAGAAGTCTGGGCAAATATTTAAAGAAATACCCATGAGCAACACTGAGATTATGAGCTATAGAAGGTATTTATAATTATCCTTTGGAATTTTCCAAGAGACAAAGGTGCTTTCCCACCCTTATCTCATATAATTTTCAAAACGCTCTGGAGTTTGGGGACCAAACTAAAGCAAAAATCCCCAGAGGTCATTCAGAGAGTTTGCAGTAAAGCTAGCAATTGAATTCGGGCCCATCCGCATTTCCTTCTACCTAAAGGCTATGTGTGTCGGGCCTTGATAGCTCCTTCCAGCTTTCTGTCATTGCCCCTTTTTGGTCTGTAGCTTCTCCCATCCTGGAGCTGGTCTCTCAGATGTTCATGGAATTCCAATTCCAGAAGGTGACAGACCTTGGGGTCATCTAGGTCATGTCCTATACCTTTCATTTTTTTATGGAAAAAGAAATTTATCCCCAGAGAAGTGGAAGATTCCATCAGAGTTAATAAATTCTAAATCCAGGAAAAGAATTTTCACTTTTTGCTTTGAGATCGCTGCTTTATTTTCAACTCAACAGAACAATTCTGGTCATTTAATTTTCCAGTAGATCTTTCCAATAGATCTTTGCCTCTGGTCAAAATTTAATCTATGTATTTTCAGATAAACATACTTGTCATTTTAATTGGTTAATTGTTAGTCACTTTTATCTTTAAATCAGTTGTGTGATGGAGTTGCAATTTGAATTTAACAGTTGTCATTTTGCTGAAGTGTAGCCTTTATTTCCTTTTTTGACTCAAAGGTTTTCCCATGATTGAACACTAGGCGTTTGTTCAAGCAGATAGCAAAATGATAGAGTCAGGAAGGGCCATGGTAGTAAGGTGTACTGGTAGATTTTTCATAAGTATCATGCCTAGGATATAAAAATTTAATTAAGAATGTTGAACAAAATTCTCTATGGATGTTTCCCCCTTAATTATAGTAAATTGCATGACAACCAATGTTGAATATTATTTTCTTATCATTGAAAAAAAGAGTAATACATTAAAATAACCTTTCAAAGATCAAATATTATTACACAAAACCTTTTTTCTATAGTAGAAGTTGTCATTTTCATTTATTTTTTGGCCTATGCTTGGGATAAAACTCCAGCTAGTCTTTACAGGATTTTAATAATGTAGGCAATCTGTATAGATGGTGATTGGAGTATAATTATAGTATTTTATGGTTTATATAAAACTTTTCATTGTGTGATCTCAGTTGAGGTTCATTATAGTCCTCTAATTTATAGGCCTATTATTGTTATATTATGAAATTAGCATTTAATGATGTTAAATAATTTACTCAGCCACAAAATGAGTTCATGGTGTAGTGTGAGATTTAACCATGTTGTCCAAGTATAACTGAACCAACGTGAGTTTACCAGTTGGTGAATCACAGAAAATATACCAGGTGAGTATAAGAAACTACACCAGTTTCTTACGCAAAGAAAACTTTATTTGCAGTAAATAAAAAGATCATGGTGGGGGGAGGGGATAGCTTCCAAAGCTGTGACTCCAACAGAGGGTGAATGAGTACCTTTTGTTTAGGGTTAGAGTGAATATTTAGATAGAGAAGCCTTGTCCTTTCTATACAGGGCACAAGGTCATGCATGCACCGTAAGGAAACATGCCTATACATACATTGTATGTTATGGAAATGAGGCTGAGACTTCTCCTTGGGCAGGGATTTTAGCATTATAATGAGGTAAAGGTAATTGCCAGTCATTTCAGGGTTCACTCCATGTTCCATCTCCACAGGCACAAGGCGAGTCAGGGGTTTAGCTCAACTGGTCTGGATGGTCTAGACCAGTGGGAGGTCTTGTCAGGGCAAGCGCTATCCTAGGGGTGGTGGATCCAGGTTTCATTTGCCTGAGTTAAGAGGTAACGGAAAGAAAAACAAAACCAATAGAGAGGGAGATAAACCATAAGAAACTCTTAACTCTAGGAAACAAACAGGGTTGCTAGAGGGGAGGGGAATGGGGGGATGGGGTAACTGGGTGATGGGCATTAAGGAGGGCACTTGTTATAATGAGCACTGGGTGTTATATGCAACTGATACATCACTAAAGTCTACCTCTGAAATGAATAATACTCTATATGTTAATTAACTTGAATATAAATTTAAAAAAGAGATAAGCTGGAAAGAAGAGCTTAAGGAAAAATGTAAGACAAATTAGGGAGTACAACAAGCAGGTGGGCAGTAAAGGTCAGTCTTGGGGTCTAACAGGTGACACAATTCCAAATTAGTCAGAAAACAAACATTTCTTCAGCATCTACTATGTGTCAGATACTATTCTAGGTACTAGATATAGAATAGCAAATAAGATGATCTTGCCCACAAGTTTACAGTCTTCTAGGTAAAGATAGATAAAGACATTAACCAAAAACAAGCAAACAAACATAAAAGAAACAAATTTCAGATACTACTTACGTGTAGAAAACCCTGGACAATACATCAGTGCTCGGAGACAGGGACAAGCTAATTGCCCTGGAAAGGGTGAACATGGAAGGCCTGAACTGGTATCATTTAAGACTCCTAATTCCATTAGGAAAGGATGGAAAACAGAATTTGTGTTTGTGGAATTGGTGGTAGCTTGAGAAAATTCATAGCAGGAAAATGGGATTAGCTTTTTTTGTTGAGATTTTATTCTTTTCAATGAGGAAGTTGTTGAAAACTGTATGTGGGAGGCAACTGAGCTTTAGAGATTTAAGGAGAACAAGGTGTTAATTAGTTGTCTGTTAATTAATTGTCTCAGAGAGGAAAGTGGATTTACTAGAGCAGTGTCAGATGCCCATTGGTATAAACACAAATTTATAGTGAGAGCACTCAGTAAGTATATGGAATTTGTCCAGGGTTTTTAGCTGCTAAGACACAGCTGTATCAAGTAAGCAGATGGTTGAGTTTAACTAGGGTTAGGGTTTTCCCAGTCCAGTATGATGAAAGGATTTTTGTAAAGGAGTCATTATAGTTTTGGACAATGGAAACTGTGCTTGACAGGGAAGAAAGTAGGGACCTACAAAGGGGATATAGACAATTAAAAAAAAAAAAAAAGTAGCAGACCCAATAGATTAGAACTAGCTTAGGGAAATAGAACAGAAGAGTATAAGTAACTATCAAAGAATGGAGATTTGGGAGGATAGTTGAGGTAAGGAGGAGGAAAAGTGTTGGGTCCTAAAAGGTCCAAGCATTGAGAGACCAAGATGTTAGATGGCTATCTGTGGATGTTGAATTCACGATGACTGATGAATGGAGTAGCAGAGTCCATCGATGAGATAGAGTTTGAAAGTTTGCTAGATGACATATCATGATCTAGTGAGAGTGGTAAGCACTCTGACAAGTGCTTCAAAAAAAGAAGCAGTTTTGAAAGATGTAAAACCGTTTGGGGGTGACAGTGAGGGAACTATGAGAAGACTCACTCAGTTTCTGGAATGTAAGGACCATAGGGAACAGAGAATAATTTATGCTTGTATTTGAGAGAGAAGCAAGAAGAAATGTATGCAGGCAAGAGCCAAATTTCATTTAGAGCAATAAGGGGTAGGAAGTTTTCAAAGAAGAGATTGTGGGATGTAGGAGCGACAGACTAGGAGTTCCAGAAATCATGAGGGAAGCATTTGGGAGGATAGAGAAGGGTGGGACATGAAGTTAGAATAACAGCATTACAGAAGAGTAGGGGACTGGCATCCATGTGATGATCCATGAGACTTAGACTGGACTCCTGATGTTGACTGAAGGGAACAGTATTGTGCTGTGAGCCATGCTGCATTTGAACCAGAGCATGTGGCAACTGGAGAATTCTGATGGCTGGCTCAGTCCATAGTTGGAAGTACAAGGCAATGGAGTCACATGAGGTAAAAGCCTTGGGTTATTAATATCACCGACTTATTCCAAATTTAGTATTTTCCTCTCCTCTTAGCTCTTATACCAAAATATTTTTTCAAAGCTCCTATTTGATATGTGAGTATATTATATGCTATACGGAGTATGAGAAAAGAAAATTTTGCTCCCAGTTGTGAAACGCATAGAACAAGAAAAGGAAAACAACTGGACAAAATAAATGATGGTTGCTTTATACAATACAAACTACATTTATATTAGGATGAGATGTAAAGGATAGGCAAAAAGAATGCTGCTTGGAGAATGTAAATTTTGATTTTGAATAATGCCTGGAAGAGATTTTTCTTTGATGGAAAATAGAATATAGGGTATTTTGGTCTGCTTCTCATAGCTGCAACAAATGGAAAAAATTCAAGCTAATTCAATTTATTATGAGGCTGCCCTTGGGGAAATAAATGGCTTCTCATGGAAATTTGGGAAGAGACACTACACCAAGGTCTCACTTAACCTTGATAGGGAGGGTTTGGATTTCTCAGGAATCCTTGAAAGCCTAGAATTGGTAGTTAATAGAGTTTATCTTCTAAGACTTTTCAATTATGACTTGGCCATATTGTAGGAGTTTTGGTCCTAGTGTCTCTCAGCTTTCCAATTGTGAATTCTTTACTTCCACCTGTAGTCAACAGAGAGAATCTGATTAACTTTCTTGTCAGACCAAAGGATTCAACATCCCATGGATTCAACATCCTATGGACTAACTCCCTCTATTCAGGGACTAGTCCTGCTTCAATTGGCCAAGGTTGGGAATGAGAGGGGTTTGAACATGTGGCTGCGGGGGTTGTGGGTGGGCAGAGTCCCTTAGGGGGATATATGAGCAAACAGGTGATGGCTACCATCACTAACTACTAAATTATTCCAGGCCAGAGGAGAACATGATCAAATGCCTGAAATTATTTTTATTTTTGGATTGAGGAGTGGTCATCAGGATCCTGAATTCATGTATATTTAGTCTTCTAATTGTAATTTTTATTGCATAATGCTATGTTCCATTTTGGCTTATACTATAGAACCCTTTATAAACTTGTATATGTACCAAAGGAAGGGAAATGACTTAATAAGATAGTTCTCAGAGGATTGTCTAATTACTTTTTCTGCAGCCTGCTGACTACTTGGTGTGGGCACATACAGGAAGCATAGTGGTAAGAAATTTATAACTTACTACTAAAATATGCTTCTGTTCTAGAATTATGCCAAGTGAATGGACCAGATTGTCTTTTACTAACATAATGAATGTATTCCTTAGTATAGCTATGAAGATGAGGATAAGATAATTTGAGGAAGAGAGGTTTCTGGATACTCATTGTTGGCTTTGTTTTCCTTCCCCTTAGAAAACTAAATTAAATGTCTTTTACTGAACAGCCTGGCACTTCTTACTTGTATAAACTTTTAATCCAATATTATAGAAATAAAAGAGTTTCCATAAACTTTGCAAATAATATTAAAACTGTTAAGAAATATCAACTAATGTTTTTCATTGCTAAAATCTTTTCTAAAGTCATGCAAAACCAGGCCAGCCACCCATGGCCTTCTTTTTTCTTTTCAGTAGGTCCCAAAGGACTCACATGCTTTCTTCTTCTTTTGTAAATGCTACCTTATCTTTAAGCCCCTTGGAGTTCCCTTCTGCCCTCCAAAATTGAGCTCATAAATGTGATACAGTGACCCCAGTTCCTTTGGTATTTGTTGTTCTCAAGAGTAAGCAGGAAAGCTGCTAAATAACAACAAAAAGTCACCATACCAACTACGAAATTGCAAACAGGGAATCACAAACCTTGCAAATTTCTCAGAATGGTAGCTCCTAACCTGAATCTAAATTGGTAACTGAAATTCCCACGGACTGCTATTTTTAGTTTTTTAATCTTTGGGATAGGATTTACCAAAACTCTCTTTTCTCACATTACATCCTTCCCTGCTGACAGAACAGAACAGGTGGAACCCTATCATCTTGGCTCAAGGGGACAAGTCCGAATTTTCAAAGGCCACCAGACTAACTGACAACACGGCACGAGACATTGGCCTTGCTCAAGAAAAATCTTCAGTGCCTTTCCCCTAACATTCACAATGATTGTTTCCTGTTGGTTAAGGACAAAATGACTCATCCAATACAAAGGTCCTAATGACCTTCCCTGTTAGCTTATGCTGTGAGCTCAGCTCCTTGTCCTCCCTAAGTCTGAGACCTTCTATTAGTCTCCTCCACTGGGATTTCTTTCTTAGTCAGTCTAATGCCATTCTTTTGCAGGTTGGGGTTAGCTAGAAAAACAAATCTCCCATTCTATTTTATATTATAGAACAGAGAAATCTAGAAAGCGGGTAAAGAAGAAAAATATGACATAAATTCTGTTTTCTCTCTTCCATTTCTGATCACCAGCACTGGCCACAAACATTGCTGCAGTTTTTTACACTTCAAGTTTGCATTTTTAGGGCCATGTTTACTGTTCTTTCTGTAGAGTATCTGAGTGTGAGTTGGGGTAAGGGGTGGGAATACAGACTTCTTTTTTCTTTCTTGGGGAGTTTTTGTCCTAAAAGAGGTTCATAAGTCAGATCAAGGATAAGTTAAAGAGAAACAAATCACTGCAATCTCTATGGGCTACACAACTGACTTATCAGTTGTAGCTTTCAAGGAAATCTATGAAATATTGTTGCTATCTAAAAACAAAGTAAGAAATTGTATGTTACTATTTCCAAAATAAATGGGATCATTTTTCACAACCTGACCTTTATACTGGGTACTTTTTCATCAGAAAATGTATCAATAGTAGAGAAAGAGAGAGAGAGAATGAACAGTGGAGATTAGTATGATAAATATGAAACTAAATCTACTTTCAAGATAACAGGTTTGAAATCCTTGAACACTGGCTGGCGTTTCTTGTTTTCCACATAAATCAAATGGTTTATCTAAGACAGTGCACCCTACTTTTGACTACATTTTATACAGAATAGAAGTGGGTTTTGAATTTATAGATAATGGGTTCCTTTCCCACTTGTAATGCAGATAATTTCAGGTTCCAATAAGAAAGCAACTGAATTTTATCTCATCTGATAGTTTGAGGATAACATTCAAAATGGAAAAACCGGACTATACTAATATCATTTTAGCAAATATAAAGCGTTTAAATTAAAAATAATCTGTGGCAAAAGAGTTGATGTTATTTCTATTACTTCAAAATCTAGAGAAGCTATTCAGGATAAATGCAGTGTCGTTTAAAAGGTACACTTGCTTACCCTAGAGGTGCAAATAAATTACTGTGTGTGTTTTTTAAAGGTTTTATTTATTTGAGAGAGAGAGAGAGAGCACGAGCGGAGGTGTTGGGGCTAATGTAGAGCATGAAATTAGCCATAATACCTGGCTCGCTAAAATGTAACACTCTGAGGGCAGGGGAGGTTTCTGAGAAGGGGGTAGGCCTTTGGAATGCTTGGGGCCTGTGTGACCACTCTGCCGTTGGAATGCGGCAGGGAGTTGCCTTCCCCGAAGCTCTCTTTGCCCAAACAGCTGCCCTGTGATCTAAGAGATGTATGCATTGTCCCCTAGGCTATGTTTAGCAGAACACGCAGATTAGCGTATTATAGCTTTCCCATAAACAGATCCTCCTGGTTTCAGTAAGACCCCTTGTCACACATCACATGCTTGAGAAACAGTGACAGGGTTTGTGATTACCCTGAAGGACCAATAAAAGCAGGAGCAAAAAAGGGTCTTCATCTCTGAGCGTTGACCCCCTTGCCTTCTCCTCTCTTTCACAGCAAAGTTTGGAGTCATCTTTCATCCGTCGGTACAGGGATGGCTGGCCATTCCGGGCATGGCAGGAGGGGCAGAGGGAGAGGGAGAAGCAGACTCCCCATAGAGCAGGGAGCCCAGTGGTGCAAGGGGCTACATCCAAGGACTCTGGGATCATGACCTGAGCCAAAGGCAGACACTTAACCAACTGAGCCACCCAGGTGCCCACATTACTGTTTTTTTCATTATTTTTTTTTCTCATATTACCGAAAAAAGTAAAACAGCCTCAACCACACCATTTTACAATTATATAAAGGGTGAAAAAATTACCAAATATTCCCTCCGAAAACATTTCCAGCATAACCACTGTTTGGATATCAGCACGTCTCCTCCTTGATTTTCCCTGTGCTTTTTCTCACACTTTACCTTACATAGTTCCATACTGTTTTATTTAATACTTTCAGGTATTTACTTTTAATCAAAAAAGATATAAAGTGTATAGATTATCTCTTACTGCTTATGCAAACAATGATATCACAAGCAAAAAGTCAGAAACATTGACAAATCTGAGAGTTTTAAAAGTACATGCCTACAAAGCTGGCTAACTACTCTTTGGTCTATGAATCTCATCATTTTATTTAGTTAAAACATAAAATGTTGAAAGGGCATGAAAAACAGAGCTACCAACTTCATTTCTTGGGAATGAATATATACTAAAGGTGTATTTATTTGAAATTTATCTGGGGTGGATAAGAGCTTTCACTCCTATATCTTGTAAGAGTTTGTAAATCTCTCTCTGAATCTACTAATGGGCAGAGAGGTTGACTTCCTGGGGTTGAGGAAAGAGATTGGAACCCATGTTAACATACTAAACAATGATACAGAAGTGTATTTGATCAGTTTGAATGGCCCCAGCAATGCACAGATCACAGAAAAAGACAACAGAACCCCAGATGGAAGGAAGAAGCCTGAAATGTGAGTCCACGTTTAGCAAAAAGTTCTGTTGGTATAAGGACCATAAGGTATAGCTAATTTTGAAACTCATTCCAGTTGGGGACTGTGGGGTATTTGCCTGACCTGGGACCAATGATGAAATACGTGAGCCCAGAAAAAGCTACAACATGTGGGGACTCCTGCAGCTTTGTTGTGGAGTATTCCCTGATTGAGCACAATGAACGAACATAAGAGTTGGCAAATATTCATCTCACCATATATAATACTGATTCCTGGGTAAATCGTGGCAGGGGGGATGGTGGCCGTGGTGACACTTAAGGAAACTGGTGGATGCATGGAGCTGCCCCTCTCAGTGGGTTTCTGGGCCATGAGACCCTGCCTTGGCCAGGTACTCATGCAGCAAATGGGGGAGCTCTATCATTAACTACCAGGAGATTTTAAAGCAGGTTTGCCCTTGCTAGAAGGCCTTTCTCCAAACTGAGCATCACGCAGAAAGCATGGTGATATGCTAATGGATCAGGAGTAGGGCTTTACCTCCAAGGTGGCACCTTGGCTAAGAAGTCAAACCACATTGGGGAGCAACACCAGTAGCAGGAGGAGGCAAAAGGCCAGAACTGATGAGACACAGTTTGTAAGCACCCTTGAGACTCCTCAAAGACATTTAAAGAGGTGCTTTCCATTAATAGGCAAATAGGGATTTGGAGCTCAAGATTTTAGTACTAACAGATATTAATGTTAATGTTCCTAGATTGCATTTGCTCTGTTGCGAGTGTGTTGGTGGAGGGGATGTCTCCCACATTACCTAAGACAAATCTTGAACAAGTTTTTCATAAATGATAAATTAGAAATTATTTTTCCAAGTCACTGTAGCTATTCTTCATTTATGTATGTCATCAGATTATGATTTGTGGCTTTTAATGGTCTTAGATAACTACAGCTTATTTCCTAAAATCACAAAAAGTTATTTTCAACTAGTGAAGTTATATTAAATTAATATTTTCTTTAGTTTATTCCTTTAAAAAATAATGTCAGAGTTTGTGTTTTCTTGCTTGTTTTAATTTTTGCTGTAGAAGTGATACTTGCTTGGCTTACAAAAATGTAAAGATAAAGAAAGCATGAAAAGAAAATAAGTATTACTTATAATTCTACCACTAATTCCTTCTAAAACTCACATGGCTAGTGATCAGGATGTGTCAAACCTCAGAACTCTTTTATTACTCTGTTTTTGACCCATCTAAGAAAGCAATTAATGCCCCCAATTCCTTTTATCTCAGATTCTTTAACTCGGAAGTTAAACTGACATCTCTCAAAATAAGATGTCTTGCCTGTGAGAGTTATCTATCCTTCCTACTTCTTGACTTGGTAAGTTGGTTGAGTGATTTCATGGTAAGAGTAATAATGAACAACAGGATGTCACCCAAATGTACAGAATTTGGTAGCAATGATATTGCTAGCTAACACATTTTGTACTTAGTGTCAAGCTCCATGAGTTTTACATGTATTATCTTATTTGGTCTTCACAAGAACCCTGTGAGTGGATGCTATTATTATCTCTACAAATGAGGAAATGAAGGCACATAAAATTTGAGTAACTTGTCTAAGGCTACATAACTACAGCCAGTGGTCACAAAGACAAACTACCTTAATTTATTAACAATGGGAGATTAATGGGTAAGCTGGCATTTACTAGTATACTTTTCATTTGGTATTGGCTATTGATATACAATTCCTTGCAGTTTTTAAAGTGGAGAGCTTCTAAATTACAATAGAGCATATATGAAGGGCTGCATTTCAAAATGCCAGATTGGTAAACATCATAAAGGAATATAACTCACTTTGGAAGAGGCCAATCATTGATGTCTCTTCTGTGAAGGATAAGTTGCATCATTGTGCTTTAGTTACAGATCATATTTCCAACTCACTCTGAATAAGGAAGGGACATATTTGTTGTATTTTAAATGTTATCCTTAGGCAATGTGAAATTTTGAAATTGGCCAATTTATTCAGGTCAAAGGAAAGAGGTATAGAATTGAATATTATAGTAAATTCATGTTGGGTCATACAGCTTTTTTTTCCAAGAATCTAAATTTAACTTTATGGTTGTAGTAAATCTAATAAATTGTATGAGAACAGATAGATCAAGTTATTCCAGATGAACACAAGTGAACCATTTCCAGCAAATGGAAAGCATTATTATACCACACCATCCTGTTACTCATTCAAGGTACAGAAATGTACAAGCAATGAACCTTATACCTGGGAAGTTTATTCATGTTACCTTTATCAGAAATCACACCTGCTATGATCGTATTTTGCCAACCTTGTTTGTCTGGGGCCATGAAGTATAGGAAGTGGAAGGATGAAGATATACTAGGGGAATTTAATCACACAGAAATCCAATTTAGATAACTTGCACATTGTGTAAAATGAGACTTTTCCACTTAAAGCAGCACTTGCCTACAAGGTATCAAAACCAAATGCTATTTTTTATCACAACTCTTTGAAACTGATGACCACGAACTTTGAGAGGCCATCTGCTGAAGGTGATAAATGACAAGGTATTTTGAGAGATATCAGTACTCTACACTCTCACCAGATCTAAGCAAAGATTCTTTCCTGAACAAGGAACAACAGGACTCATTTTAACCAGTTAAATACAGACTTAAGAACCCATTCTGTCCTATTCCAAATATGATTTTCAGTCCTTAGTTAGTGTTACCCTAATTTCCAGCACATTAAAACCCATTGATTTTTTCCATGAAGGTAATCCACTAGGATAAAGACATTCCACTAAGGTAATGATAAGTTGCTTGGCAAGGAAATAAACTCATTGATCACATTATTAATTACTGAAGTAGTCCTTGTCTTTTCTGTAGCGTTGCTTCTGTTCTTCTTCCATATGTTAATATACTACATTCATTTTTTAATACTTAAACTTTCACTTTTTCATTGAAAATCCAAATAGAAATTTATGCCAAAAATATCATTTTAATGCATTTAATTCTTATAACTAAAATATTCTAAAATTTTTTTCAGCTTGAAAGGAGACTTTGTCACCTGTGTGGTGGAGTTACTGCATAGATTATTAGTGTTGTTGGCAACATCAAAATTATGTTACAAGGGCTTAGGCCTGCCATCCTCATTTCATTAGATTCTCTTCATACTGTAGTTCTCATCTTGATGCCTTATCTATGTTATCCAGGCTTTTCAACCTGGAGAACTTCTTCATCTATCTAAAACATTAAGGCTTGTTCTTTCAAACTAGAAAGATTTGATTCTATTAATTCAATCAGACCTCTTTCTTCCATTAAGAGTTGATTTTTTAAACTTGATTTTTTTAATTTCACTTTTTTTTTTTACCATTTTTTCCCAAGTGTAATTAACATACAGTGTTATTTTAGTTTCAGGTGTACAATATAATGATTCAACAACTCTATACATCACTCAGTGCTCCTCAAGGTAAGTGTACTCCTTTTTTAAATTTTATTTTAATTCTGGTATAGTTAACCTACAGTGTTAGATTAGTTTCAGGTGTACAATATAGTGATTCAACGATGCCATACATGACTCAGTGCTCCTTATTCCCCATCACCTATTTCACCTATCCCTTCAACCACCTCCCCTCAGGGAACCACCAGTTTGTTCTTTATATCTAAGCATCTGTTTTGTTTTGTTTTTCCCATTAAGATCTGATTTAAAGCTCATTTCCAGCAAATTTTCTCTGATCAACCCCATTACTCTTTGATTTTGCCTCATCTTTGATATTAGCATACTTAGATATATTGGTTTTAGTGTTTTGCTTAGTAATTGTACTTTACTTGTGGTTTAACTCACAAGAATATTCCAAGCTTCTCATTGTTGTTCACAACATCCCCTCCATCTTTTATAGTCTCTTGCATCATCTGTCGGTTATAGTAATTCATCGCCTTTGGCAAGCTTTGAGAACTGATTGATTCAACCTTTTATCAGTTGTCAGAACTTTCTTTTTTTCTTTTGGAGGTGATAAATATCAGTCCCTCTAGCTTTTAGAAGCTCCTTCATAGCCTCTTTATAAGGTGGAATACTGTAATGAAAGCAAGTTTAAGCCAATATCTGTCAAATACCAAATAATTATTAGAAATAAAGCACAAAACAGTCATAAGTCCTGGCGTGTTTTCTGTTTGTTTGTTTGTTAATCTCAGGGAATCTTTGAACTCCATCTTCAGCCACTTTGGACACTTCAGGAACAAAATATAAGAATACAGGATTTGTGGCACTATAATCCCAAAGCTCTGCTTTGTCTGGTGTCTCCACTCCTATCACAGAGTAATAGTTGCCATGTCTGATAAAAAGGTGGATTTATCCTGCTATTAAATACAACTTCAAGATAACCCCTTCCTTCACACAAGGACCCGGGGTAGTGAATATTCCCAACTAACCTGGAAAATCCCTGCTAGTAGAAAACCATTCTGCAAGTCAAAGCATCAGCCAAAAGGTATTGAGGGACACTGTTTAGATGTTACAAAACGCATTTTGGGTATACGTGGGAATCGGAAAGGACCAGGTGATGATATATTCAGGAATAACTTTTGTTTGTGTTAGGCATTATTTTGTTATTTTGTTTAACAAGAGCTAATGTTATTCTGACAACATAAAAAGACACTTTTATCTTTTGGAGTGTGATTTTAAATTGTCTGTGTAATGTTTGGTAATGTTATGACTCTCCCATACTACCACTCCATCCCATTTCACAGAGGAGTCATTTTATGGACTGCCTAGAGTGCTGGATGATTCTGCCAAAGGACTGACATTGCACTTTGCTCAGGAGAATCCACGAGGACTGAGTGGGCATGCTCCTGGCTCGCCTGTCTAGGTAAGATGATTTCTTGCTTGCTAATAAATGTGTATTTGTCAGAAGATAGTTTAAGACTTGTTTTTATTATAGTAAGCCACCTGTTAGTGAGAAGTGCTAGCTGAAGGCTTTCTATACATGACAAAAAGAACTCTGAAATTTCTAGAATGCAAAATTGTTGTGTTGGTTAGCAACAATAAGATTTTATCGTTGCCTGGGCATTTGAATAATATATTCTCTAAATCTTCCCCTAATCAGATACTAAACCACCTAAGAAAAACTATACTGATCTATTAGTAATGAGATTTTCTTCCAGACCTTGTCTCTGAAATAGTAGCTGCGTCACAAATATCTTCTTTCTGAGTTTTTTTAAAAAATTTTTTTAAAAGATTATATTTATTTATTTGACAGAGAGAGACACAGCGAGAGAGGGAACACAAGCAGGGGGAGTGGGAGAGGGAGAAGCAGGCTTCCCGAGGAGCAGGGAGCCAGATGCAGGGCTCGATCCCAGGACCCTGGGATCATGACCTGAGCAGAAGGCAGATGCTTAACAACTGAGCCACCCAGGTGCCCCTGAGTTTTTTTTTTTTTTTAAATTACCACCTTCTTTCTAAAAGTATGAGGGTATTCTAGTGGCACTAACAATCTAATCCAAGGTCTCATTTTGTAATATCAGTCAGTATTTCATTTTTACAGAAAGAATGGCTGGTGTGGGTTAATACAGCACATCAGGTAAGTGTAGGTCAAATAGGTTTCTCTGACAGTTCTTTTCCCCTCACCCTTCTGTGCAGCAGAGGGCAGTAGTGAACTGTACATGTTTCCTCTAGGAACAAACCAAACAAATATAATTACATAATTTAAAAATCATATTGAAAATGATGCACATTCAATAGTATTTTTGGTCCCCTGAACACACAGTAATTTACCTGGGCTACAATTTATATATGGTAGCTAATTTCATATCTCAGACTTATGGTCCCATTCAGACAACTTAGGGTTTCAGTGTAACATTGTATTGCATCGTCATTCACAAATCAGATGTGGGCTGAAATTAAATATTTTTTTCCTAAGAAAAATATAATAGCCTAAAGGAAATTTTATAGTGAAGAGGTATTTAGCTATTTCTAGACTTAAAACATTGTCTTCTTCAAGATAAATATAATACTGTAATGAAATTGTCTTCTTTAAAACATTTTTTAGTAAATTAATTTAAAATAGTTTTTTTACCAAATAATCACATTTATGGAATTTTTATTAACTTTTTTTAATTTATGCAATTGAAATGAAGTATTAAATTTCAACTTCTAGGCATTATTTACCTACATATTTTCATACTTATCCATATTTTCCCTTAAATGTCATCTATTGTCTTCCTAGTAAAGAAGATGAAAAGTTAGTGCCTTTACCACCCTCGGGTATTTCTTCGCCATATTCCTCCAAAATACCACTTTATATTATTCAGTTTTAGGCCCTGTGCCTTATTCATAGAGGGCAATTATTAAACATATGTCTACTGAGTATTCAAATAGCTGAAAGAAATTTCCAATTAAGGAGAGGCTACTCACATTTACTCAGTCCTGACTCTGTGCATAGGGTTTCCAGTTGCTGTTAAACCACCATCACACAGAAAACCATTTCTGTTTATCTTTTCAGATTGTAGCATCTGAATAGATCTTTTCAAAGTAGAAAAGTACATGCGGTTCTTGGGAAAAAGCTTGTTAGAAGAGAAAAGATCTTAGATTTTAGTTACACAGCTCATGTTTAGATCCTGGCTCCTCTCGTCAGTTGCCAGACTTCACCACTTTTGCTGCCCGTCTAAGTCTTCTCAGAGATGTGCAGCAGTGGCAATGAACATTTTCATTTTCTGCTTATCTTGTTTGCTTCCATTCTTACTTGGAGGAACCTGCTACTCCCTTGAGGAAGCCCAGTATTTAAACTCAGATATCTTAGTAATTACATTACATATAAATGGAAAATATTCCAATTAAAAGACAAAGTTTGCTAGCTGAATAAAAAAAGAAAATTGAACTATATGCTATTTGTAAGAGGCACACATTAATCACATTAATTAGAAAAATAGAGAAGATGAGGAGCACTTACCTGGGTAGCTCAGTTAAAGGTCTGACTCTTGGGATGCCTGGGTGCCTCAGTCGGTTAAGCATCTGCCTTCAGCTCAGGTCATGATCCCAGGGTCCTGGGATCAAGTCCTGCATCAGGCTCCCTGCTCTGCGGGGAGCCTGCTTGTCCCTCTGCCTCTGTCTCTCTCTCTCTCTGGCTCTCATGAATAAATAAATAAAATCTTAAAAAAAAAAAAGTTCTGACTCTTGGCTTTGGCTCAGGTCATGATCTTTGGGTCATGAGATATAGCCCTGCACTGGCTCCGTGTTCAGCAGGCAGTCTGCTTGAGATTCTCTCCCTCTGCCACTTCTCTCTTTCTCTCTCTCTCTCAAATAAATAAATAAATAAATAAATAAAATCTTTAGAAAAATAAAGAGGATGAAAGTACAAGAAAGAAAAAGATTTCCCATGCAAACACTATTTAAAAAAAAAAAAGCTGGTGTAAGTATATCAATATCAAAGTAGATTATAATACAAGCAGATATAAGTGAGACATTTGATATGGTAACACGGCCAATTCAAGAGAAAGATGTAACAATTCAATATTTATATTCACTTAAATACATATTTTTAAATATAAAAAGGAGAGCTGACAAAATTGAATGAAGAATAAAAGCAAAGTCAATATTGGAGATTTTAACACACTTTTCTCTGTAACTCGTGGGAAAAAATTGCTAAAATCAATAAAAATTTAGAAGATTTGAGCAACACAATTAACCACCTTGACTTTATTGACATATATTGATTATGACTCCTAAAACCATAAAATATATATACTTTTCAATTTCACAGGGAACATTTACCAAAATAATACAAGTCTTGGACCACAGAGTGAATCTCAACAAATTGTAAAGAACTGAAATCATGCAGAGATCTCTAGACAACAGAATTAAACTAGAAATCACCAAAAGTAAAATAACTACAAAATCTGTAAACATTTGGAACCAATCAGCACACTTTTAAATAAACCACTAGTCAAAGAAGAATTTACAAAGGAAATTAGGAGATACTTTAAATTGGATGATTAATTTAATATATCAAAGCCTATGGAATGCTGCTAACACTGCATTTAAGGAAAATTTTATGATTTGTCTCCCTCTCTGGTTTCATCTGGTTTCATTTTTCCTTCCCTTCCCCTATGATCCTCTGTCTTGTTTCTCAAATTCCTCGTATTAGTGAGATCATATGATACTTGTCTTTATCTGATTGACTTATTTTGCTTAGCATAATACCCTTTAGTTCCATCCAGCTTGATATTTTTAAAAGCCAATTTTCTTAAAATTTATCTACAGATGCAATAGCATCTCAATGAAAATTCTACTTTATGTGTGTGTGAAATTGACACATTTCCATAGGAATGCAGAGGACCTAATAAAGTAAAACAATTTTGGTACAGAAAAACAAATAAAGGATGTACAGTACCAGATACAAAGGTTAGCTATAAAGCTGTAATAACTAAAATACTGTAAGATTAGCATAAACACAGACAAACAGACCAATGAACTATAATAGAGAGCCCAGAAACAGTTCTGCACATGATATTCGGTATGCTATATGACAAAAGCACCACTGCAGTTGAGTAGGGTAAATAGTGCTGGGTTCATTGGATATCTACATGGAAAAATGAACTTTGATCTTTTACATATTTGATTAATTAATGAATTAGTTAATTAACTTGAGATGGATCATAGACCCAATATAAAAAAGGAAACAATAAAGCTACCCAAAGAAAACAGTAGAAACTCTTTCAAGACCTTGGTATAAACAAAGATTTCTTAAAAAGAGTACAAAAACCCAATCCATAATAGAAAACATTAACAAGTGGACTACATTAAAAATAAAAATGTATACTTATTGAAAGACATTTTTAACATTAAAACTGCTAAAGACAAATCACAGAGTGGATATTTATGACACATATATTTCATAAAGGACTTATATTCATAACAAAGAGCTGCTCCAAAATAAAACAGACAAAAAAGAATGACATGATGTTTAAAAATGGCCAAAGACTTAAACAGAGCCATCATAAAAGGATGTATCCAAATGACTGCTAAGATATTAAAATACACATTTCACAAAGAAAGATGTCCAAATAGCCAAGCAATCAGGGAATTGCAAATGAAGGCACAATGAGGTAGAGATACACATCTACAACAAGAGCTAAAGTTAAAAAGATTGTCAATTCCAGCAAGGATACAGAGCAGGTAGGGAAAGTAAGTGGTGGAGAACAGGGAACCATAGACACCCTTAGTCTGTGAGAGCTCAAATACCGAACCTAGAAGAAGCCCAGCGGAAGAGAAACCCAGGCAGGGACTGCCAAGTAAGGCTCACCATGGAGGAAGACTTCTCTTCCAGTATGCTGGTGCCTCCCATTGGCCAAACCTAAGTTGGAAGCCAGAGGGCACTGGATGTGGTGATGCAGTTTATAAAAGTCAGGTGTCCCATTGATGTATGTCTCTATTTTTGTTCCAGTACCATACTGTCTTGATGATTACAGCTTTGTGATATAGCTTGAAGCTTTGCTTTTCTTTTTCAACATTCCTCTTGCTACTCGGGGTCTTTTCTGGTTCCATACAAATTACAGGATAATTTGTTCCAGCTCTGAAAAAAGCTGGTGGTATTTTGATAGGGATTGCAGTGAATGTGTAGATTATTCTGGGTAACATAGACATTTTAAGAATATTCTTCTACTCCATAAGCATGGAATGTTTTTCCATTTCTTTGTGTCTTCCTCAATTTCTTTCATAAGTGTTCTGTAGTTTTTAGAGTACAGATCCTTTACATCCTTGGTTAGGTTTATTCCTAGGTATCTTACAGTTTTTTGGTGCAATTGTAAATGGGATTGATTCCTTAATTTCTCTCTCTTCTGTCTTATTGTTAGTGGATAGAAATGCAACTGATTTCTGTGCACTGATTTTATATCCCGCTACATTGCTGAATTCCTGTATGAGTTCTAGCAATTTTGGGGTAGAGTCTTTTGGGTTTTCCACATGAAGTAGCATGTCATCTGCGAAGAGTGAGAGTTTGACTTCTTCTTTGCCAATTTGAATGTCTTTTATTTCTTTCTGTTGTCTGATCACTGAGGCTAGGACTTCTAGTACAATGTTGAAAAACTGGTGAGATTAGGCATCCCTATCCTGTTCCTGACCTTCGGGGAAAAACTCTCAGGTTTTCCCCATTGAGGATGATATTCACTGTGAGTTTTTCATAGATGTCTTTTATGATATTGAGGTATGCTCCCTCTATCCCTACACTGTGGAGAGTTTGGGACCCTCAACTCTATGGTCATCTAATCTTTGAAAAGCAGGAAAGAATATCCAATGGAAAAAGGACAGTCTCTTCAATAAGTGGTGCTGGGAAAATTGGACAGCCACATGCAGAAGAATGAAACTGGACCATTTTCTTATACCTTACACAAAGAACTCAAAATAGATGAAAGACCTAAATGTGAGACAGGAATCTATCAAAATCCTAGAGGAGAACACAGCCAGCAACCTCTGTGACCTTGGCCACAGCAACTTCTTCCTAGACACATCTCTGAAGGCAAGGGAAACAAAAGCAAAAATAAAATATTGGGACCTCATTAAGATAAAAAGCTTCTTCACAGCAAAGGAAACAGTCAACAAAACTAAGAGGCAACCCATGGAATGGGAGAAAATATTAGATAAAGGGCTAGTATCTAAGATCTATAAAGAACTTATAGAAGACATACGAAATGGCCAACAGACATATGAAAAAATGCCCCACATCCCTTTGCATCAGGGAAATGCAAATAAAAACCACAATGAGATACCCCCTCACACCAGTCAGAATGGCTAAAATTAACAAGATAGGAAACAATAAATGTTGGCAAAGATGAAGAGAAAGGGGAACCCTCTTAACCTGTTGGTGGGAATGCAAGCAGGTACAGCCACTCTGGAAAACAGTGTGGAAGTTCCTCAAGAAGTTAAAAACAGAGCTACCTTACAACCCAGCAATTGCACTACTATGTATTTACCCCAAAGATACAAATGTAGTGATTCAAAGGGGCACCTGCACACCAATGTTCATAGCAGCAATGTCTACAACAGCCAAACTGTGGAAAGAGCTGAGATGTCCATCAATAGATGAATGGATAAAGAAAATGTGGTATATATATACAATGGAATATTACTCAGCTATCAGAAAGGATGACTACTTAATCATTTACATTGATGTGGATGGAACTGAAGGGTATTATGCTGAGCAAAATAAGTCAATCAGTGAAAGACAATTATCATATGGTTTCACTCATATGTGGAATATAAGAAATAGCACAGAGGATCATAGGGAAAGGGAGGAAAAACTGAATGAGAAGTCATCAAAGAGGGAGAAAAACCATGAGACTCTTACTGTAGGAAACAAACTGCAGGTTGCTGGAGGGGAAGTGGGTGGGAGGATGCGCTAACTGGGTGATGGGCATTAAGGGCATGGGATGTGATGAGTACCAGGTATTATACACAACTGATAAATTACTGAATGCTACATCTGAAACTAATGAGGTACTATATATTGGCTAATTGAATTTAAATAATAATAAATAAATAAATAATTTTTTAAAAAGTCAGGTGGATCTGAAGGGGCAGAGATCCAGCACCACTTATTTATTTATATATTTGTCATATCTATCAATCCATCAATTTATCTATTTATCTACCTAATCTATTTATTTTTGAATTAGCTTGTGTGTGTGTGTGTGTGTGTGTGTATGTGTGAAAGTTGTTGCACATGTAAAATGAAATCAAATGGCCAAAGAGATTGAGAATCACAAACAACTAATATTTATCTACTTACTACATGCTAAGCATGTTGACAGAAACTTCCAGGCTTCTTGCTTAAGGTACAGTATGATTAGGTTTTTTTTTTTCAGTATGATTAAATTTTGGTGATGCGAAAAGGACATTAACTAAAAACAGTAACATAAGCTGCAACAGAATTTTTTAATGTTTTTTATTTACTTTTTGTCTACTTGATTGATGAAGAAATGTGTATTATGGTTGAAGAACAGAAATCCTCATGGTAGAACATATCAATACAAAATAGCCCTTAATTTAATTCCTTTTATCTCAGATTCTGCACTGATATGAATAGCACTTCAATGTTTCAGAATTTTTCACATGTATCTTAGTCCATCTCTTTATTTTAACCTTTTATTGCTATTTTGTTTTAAATGTAATTCTTATAAGTCAAATGTTTTTAATTATTAATTAATTTTTTAAAACTTTTCATATGTAATTTTATTTTTACCTTTACTTCTAATCTATATAAATAGTGGGCCATATTTGAGGTGCTTCTGCCCTCTATTTGGATAAAAGGCTCTGTTGGATTGGCATGCCCATGCCATCCTTTTTTTAAGTTTTTCTTTAAATTCCAGTTAGCTAACATACAGTATAATATTAGGTTCAGGTGTATGATATAGTGATTAAACACTTCCATAAAATACCCAGTGCTCAACACAAGTGCCCTCCTTAATCTCCACCACCTATTTAACCCATCCCCCCACCCACCTTCCCTCTGATCAATTTGTTCTCTATAATTAAGTCTGTTTCTTGGTTTGCCTCTTTCTCTCTCTCTTTTTTTCCCCCTTTGCTCATTTGTTTTGTCTCTTAAGTTCCACATATGAGTGAAATCACGGTATTTGTCTTTCTCTGACTTATTTCGCTTAGCATAATACTCTCTAGCTCCATCCATGTCATTGCAAATGGCAAGATTTCCATTCCTTTTCATGACTGAGTAATATTCCATTATATATATATTGGTTATATATATATATATATATATATATATATATATATTCCATTATATACATACCACCTTTTCTTTATCCATTAATCCATCAATAGACACTTGAGCTATTTCCATAATTTGATTATCGTAGATAATGCTACCATAAACATTGGGGTGCATGTGTCCCTTAATGCAATCCCTATCAAAATACCAACAGCATTTTTCACAGAGCTAGAACAAACAATCCTAAATTTGTATGGAATTATAAAAGACCTTAAATAGGCAAAGCAACCTTGAAAAAGAAAAGCAAAGCTGGAGGCATCACAATTTTGGACTTCAAGTTATATTACAAAGCAGTAGTGATCAAAACAGTATGGTACTGGCACAAAAATGGACACACATAGATCAATGGAACAGAATAGAAAACCCAGAAATGAGCCCACAACTATATGGTCAATTAACCTTTGTCAAAGCAGGAAAGAATATCCAATGGGAAAAAGACAGTCTCTTCAATAAGTGGTGCTGGGAAAATTGGACAGCCACATGCAAAAGAATGAAACCGGACCACTTTATTACACCAAACACAAAAATAAATTCAAAATGGATGAAAGACCTAAATGTGAGACCTGAAACCATAAAAATCCTAGAGGAGAACACAGGCAGTAATTTCTTTGACATTGGCCATAGCAGCTTCCTTCTAGATGTATCTCCAGAAGCAAGAGAAACAAAAGCAAACAGAAACTATTGAACTTCATCAAAATAAAAAGCTTCTGCACAGTGAAGGAACAATCAACAAAACTAAAAGGCAACCTATGGAATAGGAGAAGATATTTGGAAATGACATATTTGATAAAGGGTTAGTATCCAAAATATGTAAAGAACTTATGAAACTCAATATCCAAAAAACAAATAATCCAGTTAGAAAATGGGCAGAAGACATGAATAGACATTTTTCTGGAGAAGACATAAAGATGGCCAACAGACACATGAAAAGATGCTCAACATCACTCATCCTCAGGGAAACACAAATAAAAACTACAATGAGATATCACTCACATCTGTCAGAATGGCTAAAAGTAACAACTCAGGAAAAAACCGATGTTGGCGAAGATGTGGAGAGAAAGGAACTCTCTTGCACTGTTGGTGGGAATACAAACTGGTGCAGGCACTGTGGACAACAGTATGGAAGTTCCTCAAAAGGTTAAAAATAGAACTACCCTACAATCAAGCAGTTGCACTACTAGGTATTTACTCAAAGAATACAAAAAATATATTATTAATTTAATATGAGAATTTTTAATAGGAAAATTTAATCTATTTCTATTCATTTCATAACAAATTAGCATGTCCAAAATAGAATTCCTCTCTACATATTATTATTCTCCAATAGTTCTCATCTCAATAAATGATACTGACATCCGTCCAAGTCCCAGGGTACCAGTCACAATTTCTCCCTCTTGCATACTTTGAAAATTCAATCCATCAGCAAATCCTGTTGGCTATACCTCCAAAGTAAATTTCAGTTCTACCTCTCCCTATCTTCCTTACCATTCCTTCTCACTTAGATTCTCACAATATTCATTCTACTGCCTCCTGTAGTGGATTTTCCATTTAGGAGCCAGAGTTATATCTTTTTAAAAATGTAAATCAGGTTATGAATTCTTATGCTTAAAACCTTTCTATGGATTCTCATTGCATTTCAACTTAAATGCAAACTTTTTACTTTTTCTCACATGGGACTTAACACTGTTTTACTTCTGTATCCTTTTCCAACCTCATGTCAAACTCTCTCAATTTCTCCAGCTCATCCACACTGGCCTGTTATATCTTTGAACCAGTCAAGTTCATCCTTTCTTTAAGACTTTTGTGTATGCGTTTCCTTTGCTTAAAATCATCTTCAACCCACGTTTAGTATCTTGACTCTTTTTCATATATAATGCCTCAGTTCACATATACCTCAGTCATGAGGCTTTCTTCTACAACTATTCTATCTAAATAAGTTATTCCACCTTAACCCAGTAGAGTTACTGCAGTGGCATTCAGACAGGAGAAGACATTCCCATGGATATTTGAGCAAGAACAAATTTAAGGGATTCTATGAATTGACTTAACTTCCAGATATTTTATTTTCCCATGGTTTATGAAAATTTCCCGGGTGCCAAGCAAAGGAGCAAAGAAAGCTTACTGTAATGTTTAGTCAAGACCATAAACCATAAACCTTTAAGGCCACTTCTCTTTCCCTGTGTTATAAACATTTCTCTTAATGGTGAAATGTGGCACTGGCAGCAGGGTGTTTTGGCTCTGTTAGGATGTTTTGAATGTAGATACATAGTGGAGTGTACAGGTAGGAATAACTCATTTAACAAATTCATATGAACAAAGTCAAAGACTGCATCACTCTTTTTTTTTTTCCTTACAATGGAATATTAGTCAGCCATAAAAAAGAATGAAATCTTGTCATTTGCAATGACATGGATAGAGCTAGAGAGTATCATGCTAAGCAAAATAAGTCAGTCAGAGAAAGACAAATACCATATGATTTCATTTATATGAGGAATTTAAGAAACAAAACAGATGAACATGGGAGAAAACAAGAGAAACAAACCAGGAAACAGACTCTTAACTATAGAGAACAAAGTGAGGGTTACTGGAGGGGTGTGGGGTGGGGGGATGCGCTAAGTGGGTGATGGGTATTAAGGCATGCACTTGTTGTGATGAGCACTGGGTGTTGTATGTAAGTGATGAATCACTAAATTCTACACCAAAACTAATATTACACTATATATGTTAACTAACTGGAATTTAAATAAAAACTTGAGAATAGAAGACTGCACCGCTTTTTTTAAAAAGATTTATTTATTTATTTTTAGAGAGAGACAGAGAGAGAGAGAGTGGGGAGAGGGGCAGAAGGAGGGAATCCTCAAGAAGACTCCCTGCTGGGGTGCTTAGGTGGCTCAGTTGGTTAAGCGTCTGCCTTTGGCTCAGGTCATGAACCCAGGGTCCTGGGATTGAGCCCCTCGGGGAGACTGCTTCTCCCTCTTCTCCCCACTTGTGCTCACTCTCGCTATCTCTGTCTCTCTCCCTCTCAAATAAATAAAAATAAAAAAATAAGTAAATAAATAAAATCCTAAAAAAAAAAGAAGACTCCCTGCTGAGTGTGGAGCCTGGTGCTGGTCTTGATCCTAGGATCCTGAGATCATGATCTGAGTTGAAATCAAGAGTCAGTTGCTTAACCAACTGAGCCACCCAGGTGCCCCAAGACAATCACTCTTAAGAGAGGGTACTATGAGAGCAAAGCTAAGAAAGCATAAGAAAGAAATGTTGAATGCAAGAAAAAAAGTTTTAAAAATGTATTTAAATTCAAGCAATTATTTTCAGAAATTTTAATGTTCATCTCTGAAATACTTTATCTTCTCTTAAAAACAATCCCTTTCAAGGTGTCGAAGTTGCATCAATTCTAATGCTAATCCTCATTGTTACTTGCTAACTAGATGTTCTTTAACATTATCAAAATTTTCAATATACATTTGATAAAAATATATGGACAAAACTCATATATAATTTTATAGCTTTAAGTGAACATTAGGCAATAAGGTAAACAAACTCAAATCACATCTTGACCTATTTTTCTAATTTTAATAAATGCTCATTATTTTATCTCATAAATTATTTAATATTTTCTACCTCCTACTAACAAAAAAAGAGAAATTACATGATGTTTGTTGTAATTTCTGTTATGTTTTATTACTGTGTACTAGCATTAATACATAGAAAAAATTTTATCATGATGTTTAACAAAAGTAGTGACATTATTACAGATTTTTATTATCAATTCTTATTTTTTCCCAAAAGCCAACCATTAGAATTTGACTTTGTACTCACGTACTTTTAAGGCTGTATCATATTTTTTATCATGCCCTACCATAAGTAATTTTAGTTACTGATATGGTATCATTAAAAATTAAGCAGAAAAAACTATAATGATATATTATCTCATTTTTATAATGTATAAAGGTTGATTAGATAATTTCTATATCTTTTTAACATTCACTGATTTTACTGAACTATCTTTCACAGTGTATACTATGATTGACTTCTTAGTGGTTTTATGATACTTATTGAAATGCTTTATTAACACTTGTCTGAAATTAAAAATCAAGTGTTTTTCTAAAATAAAATAGGACTAATCTGTATATTTGAAATGACAGTGAAGATTTGATTTACCAACTTAATTAACAAAGCAAATATTTTCCACAATTTGAATATGCTAATGCTGCAGCTTCAAGATTTTAATAAAAATAGATTTTGTGCACATAGTAAGATAAAAACCTCTTATTAGGAATATTGTATTGGTAACTGTGTAATACATAATAACATTTTGATTTTGCAAAGTTTTCTGAGCTTATTGAATTAAATGTGAAAATGTAACCAATGTAATCAATAGTTATTGGATAGTTCTTGGAAAGGGCACTTGGGTATCATTGAAACTGAAAAAAATGTATGTCATTGTGGTCTATCATCAACACTATTTTTAACAATATATTATTTGAGAATTCAATTGGGACATCCTGATGTCATTTTTGACATATAACTTATAAGACGTTCAAAGAAATAAAATTGCTCTAATACAGTTCCTTCAATTACCATCTAATTATGTATGTTAAGGAGTATTCTCAAAGCTTGCAAATATTAAAATGAAAAATAACAATGGAATTGACTTACTCTAGCAAAGTATTATATTTAACCATCGACATATAAACTAACTGAAGTGTTAAAAAAACAAACCCTATTCATCTCATTAAGAGGTGCATTTTCTGGTGTGCCTGGGTGGCTCAGTCGGTTAAGCGTCTGCCTTCGGCTCAGGTCATGATCCCAGGGTCCTGGGATCGAGCCCCACATCGGGCTCCCTGCTCAGCGGGGAGCCTGCTTCTCCCTCTTCCTCTCCCTCTGTCCCTCCCCCCTGCTTGTGCACTCTCTTTCTCTCTCTGTGTCAAATAAATAAAATCTTTTTAAAAAAGAGGTACATTTCCGAACATATACATTTGCATTGGACACATTTAAAAGTATCGCAACTATTTTATTTTAAAATGTCAATATATGCCATATTACAGAAATTACATTCTCTATTAGTATTTAGGCTCCTATGAAGAAATTGGATGTCACTTAAAAACATGCTGGAGGTCCATACCAACTTAAAATTTCTTAAGGGGGTTGTAAGCAAAAATTGTTTGGGGACCACTGCTTTTTCTTACCAACCAGTTTGTTTTCTTCACAGTAGTTAGCATTTTACAGTAGATTACTTTATTGTTCAGAGGTTCTCAGGTGTAAATAACAAAATAAGAGGCTGCTTTCTGACCTCTTTGAGAGGGCATGGAAATTATTAACTATTACAGACAACTTTCAGAATTTCCAGGAGGGCTCAAGTATAGACCCCGAGGCTGTGTTAAACTGGTAACAATTCTCAACCATGCTGTGTGGAGATCTCTGGCAATAGTACTGAGCCACGATCACTCAGTCATTTGACACTTTGAACTGGAGGTCCAGCCCTGTCACCCTGGGATTCACCTGCATCTGCCCCACCTGCCGGGTGACTGGTTCTCCCCACACTATTTCCATGCCTCTTCTATTTGCTCATTTGTTTGGATGCAAATGATGGGTGAGACCTAGACTGTATACCTTAGCTACAGAAATTGGATATGTGAGTTTTCTGTTCTATATTTATTTATTTATTTATTTTTATTTATTTATTTATTTATTTGTTTGTTTGTTTGTTTATTTATTTATTTATTTTTTAAAGATTTTATTTATTTGACAGAGCGAGCACAAGCAGAGGGAGACAGAGGGAGAAGCAGGCTCCCTGCTGAGCAAGGAGCCCGATGTGGGACTCGATCCCAGGACTCTGAGATCATGACCCAGGCCGAAGGCAGCCGCTTAACGGACTGAGCCACCCAGGTGTCCCTATTTATTTATTTTTAAAGATTTATTTATTTGAGAGAGAGAGCGGGGGCGGGGAGGAGCAGACAGGGTGGAGAGAGAGGGAGAAGCAGACTCCGAGCTGAGAGTGGAACCCACCACGGGGCTTGATCCCATGACTCCAAGATCATGACCTGAGCTGAAATCAAGAGTCCGCCCCTTAACAGACCGGGCCACCCAGGCTCCCCCCCCCCCCACCAGGTTCTATATTTGGAAGCCAGAACTCATAATATGGAAAAACTTAATATTCATAAGAAGGCAGGTAATGATTCTGGACAAGTACAAAGGAAAAATATCTACTATAGAGATGTCACTGTCTTTTCCAAAGGGGAGTGAGCTCCTTGAAAGCTGTGCCTTTGTCTTTTACACTCCATCTACCACACTGAGAGACCATACCTTCAAGGATAGATTGTGTCACTTCCCTTGGTAGATTTAGACAATAGAATTGGGATGAGAGATTTTCTCTGGCAACATCAATGAGCAGCATGTTTGCAAGAGAAAGTCAACTGCTTCATATTTTCATTGATACAGCTCAGGCCTCTGAGCTATGAGACATAGAAGGAAAGAAATAAAAATATATTCTTTACCTTTCTTCATGTGGATGCTGCTGGTTTTTCATGAGAGAAGCATAGGAAGGCCCAAACTGGCAATTCACACTCAGTTTTAGGGACAATGCATTGTTTACCAGTTTTTATTTTTATTTTTTTTTAATTATTTTATTTTATTTTTAAGATCTTATTTATTTATCTGACAGAGAGAGAGAGAGACAGTGAGAGAAGGAACACAAGCAGGGGGAGTGGGAGAGGGAGAAGCAGGCTTCCCGCTGAGCAGGGAGCCCGATGCAGGGCTTGATCCCAGGACCCTGGGATCATGACCTGAGCCGAAGGCAGATGCTTAACGACTGAGCCACTCAGGCGCCCCCAGTTTTTAAATTAAGCATTGATTCAAGGCTCTTTAGATTATGCCGGGCTGAGCACTGTATAAACATGTGTGTTTTATGTCTTCCCTGTACTCACTAAATTTATTCTAATTTCTCATATCCTGGGCATTATCAACCTATTTATCACACCATTTTATTAGCCCAAGGTACATGAAAATTGATCTTGCTTTCTTTTAACTTCCAAAAACATGTATTATTACCAAAAACACACTTGCAACCCCTAATAAATGTTCTTACGTTTATAGCACATTATGAAGCCAGCTTCCTATACTTACTGGTATTAAGGTTACATTGTCCTTTGTTACGAACTGAGTTGTGTTTCCCCCACTCCCAAATTCATATATTAACGTTCTAACCTCCAGTACTTCAGGATGTGGGCTATTTGGAGATAGGTAAGGTCTTTACAGAGGTAATGACGTTAAAGTGAGGTAATTGGGATGCGTCCTCATCCAATATGACCTGTGTCCTTATGAAAAGGGGAAACTTGAATACAGACATGGGTTCAAAATGCCACATGAATATGAAGGCAGAGATTGGGGAGATGCATGGGGTGAAGACAAGGAATGCTAACTGGTGCCAGCAAACCACTAGAAACTAGGAGAGAGGCATGGAACAGATCTTTCTTATAGCCCTCAAAAGGAACCAACCCTGCTGACACTCCAGAATTGTGAAAAAATACATTCTGTTTCAGCCACTCAGTTTGTTGTACTTTGTTACAGCAGCCCTAGCAAATGAATAAAGCCTTGTCTGACATCAGCTCTCTTCAGATTTTCTTTTGTACATGTGTCTCTGTCACCTTGAACTTTTTTTTTAATCTCTAGAACACTGAAGTTTATTTTTACATCATACTTCAGTGTCAGGAGAGATGCTTTCAGATACATCATATCTAAGACCATTTGTGGGACGACTGTGCTAGATGTCAGCTTTTCTAGGGAACTAAAGAAAAAGGATAAAGCTCTGGGGGCTCCTGGGTGGCTCAGTTGGTTAAGCAGCTGACTCTTGGTTTCAGCTCAGGTCATGATCTCAGGGTTGTGAGATCTAGCCCCATGACCAGCTCTACGCTCAGCACGGAGTCTGCTTGAGATTCTCTCCCTTTCACTCTCCCTCGGCCCCTCCCCTCATGCCCCTGCCCCTTGCCCCCTCTCTCTTAAATAATAATTAAAAAAAAAAAAAAGGATGAAGCTTTGGAAGTCAAAGAATTCTAGTCTTCTTGGGGGGCCAGCATTTACTGGGATGCAACTTTTTTTTTAGTTATTTGTCTGCCATGCAGCTGGTGGGTGATAAGCCTCTTCCTATGTCTGAGGGGCTCCATTCCAGGCAGCCTGGAAATGCTTTGAGAACAGCTTTTCTTTTACTTTGTCTTATCTTTCTAATCTTTCTTTGGATTTAATTTTCTCACTCCTTTGCAATGAAATAGTAACATGAAAATAGCTGAGATTCTGGTAGGAGCCTGGACGGACCAAGGAAGCAGCTCCCTCTTTATTGGCCTGGATTTTTGCTTGCAGCTCCATATTGCCCATCCTCACTTACCAGGACACCACACTGAATTTATAGATGAAGTTAGGAAGAATTAACATCTTGATGACACTGATATTCCAACCATAAATACACTATATCTCTCCATTTATTTACATCTTTGATTGTTTTCCTTAGAGTTTTGTAATTTTCCACATATAGATCCTGTGCATATTTTGTTAAACTGGTAACAAAGTATTTCTTTTCTTGTGTTTTTTTGTTACTATTGTAAATGGTATGTTTCTAATTTAAGATTCCAATTGTTTATTACTAGTACCTAGGAGAGCAAAAATAACTATTACATATTAATCTTTTACCCCATGATGTCACTATTTCTGCTTATTAGTTCCAGGAAGTTTTTTGTTGATTCTTTGGCATTTCCTGCATAGGCAATTATGTCATCTGTGAACAAAGACAAAGTATATATTCTTCTCAAGTTCACATGGAAAAGAACAAAGTTCTTTTCTTCCTTTCCAATTCGTATACATTTTATTTCCTTTTATTACCTTATTGCACTAGCTAGGACTTCCACAATATTACTTAATAGGAGTAGTAAGAGAGGACATACTTGTCTTCATCCTAATGTTAGCGGGAAAGCATCCTGTTTCTCGCCATTAAGTATGATGTTAGCTCTAATTCTTTTGTAGATGTTCCTCATAAGGTTGAGAAAGTTCTCTGTTCTTAGTTTTCTGAGAGATTTTATCATTTATAGGTGTTGAATTTTGTCAGCTTCTTTTTCTGCATCAGTTGCTACAATCACATGATTTTTTAAGACTATTTAGGTAGTAGATTCCATTAATTTTTTTAGATATTGAGCTGGCCTTGCATACCTGGAATACCTTGGTTTGGTGTACAATTTTTTCATTTACTGTTTGATTGATTTGCTAATGTTTTTGTGAGGATTTTGCATCTAACGTTCTTGAGAGACATTGGTCTGTAGTTTCCTTTATTGTAATGTTTTTATCTGACTTTGGCATAAAAATAATGCTGATCTCTTGGAGCACCTGGGTGGCTCAGTTGGTTAAGTGCCTGACTCTTGGTTTCGGCTCGGGTCATGATCTCAGGGTCGTGAGATTGAGCCCCACATCGGGCTTCCTGCTGAGCATGGGGTCGGCTTAAAATTCTCTCTCTCCTTCTCCCTCTGCCCCTCTCCCCACTCTCTCTCTCTCTCAGAAATAAATAAATAAATAAATAAATAAATAAATAAATAAATAAATAAATAAAATAATAATAATGCTGGTCTCATAGAATGAGTTGGGAAGCACTCCCTCTGCTGCTATCTGTTGAAAAGGATTATAGAGATTTGGTATGTAATCTTCTTTAAATATCTGGTAGATTTTAGCAGTAAACCCATCTGGGCCTGTTTCTTTCAGCTTTGGTAGGTTATTAGTTACTTTAATAAATTTCTTTAATACATATAAGCCTATTCAGATTGTCAGCTTCTCCTTGTATGGGTTTTAGGTAGATTGTGTCTTTTGAGGAATTGGTCCATTTCATCTAGGTTATAAAATGTGTGGGCATAGAGTTGTTCATAATATTCTCGTGTTATCCTTTTAATGTCATAGGATCAGTAGAGATAGGACCTCTTTCCTCTTCTTATTTTTTTCTTCTTGAGAGAGAGAGAGTGCAAGCAGGGAAGGACAGGGGGAGGAGAGAGAGAATCATAAGCAGTTTCCACGCTTAGCACAGAGCCCCACATGGTTCCATCTTATGACCCTGAGATCATGACCTGAGCCAAAATCAAGAGTCAATGCTTAACCGACTGAGCCACCCAGCAGACTTGGCCCTCTTTCTTATATTAGTAATTTGTCTCTTTTCTATTTTTTATTAACCTGTCTAGAGATTTATCAATTTTATTGATCTTTTAAAGAACCATCTTTCGATTTTGTTGAGTTTATCATTTTGTTTTTAATTTTATTGATTTCTGCTTCAATTTTTATTATTTTCTTCTGCTTTCTTTACATCTAAATTCATCTTCTGTCTCTTCTTTTGTAAGATGGAAACTTAGGTTATTTACTTTAGATCTTTCTTCTTTTCTAATTGATGTATTTAATGTTGTAAACTTCCCTCTTGGCACTGTTTTTGCTGCATCTCACAAATTTTGATGTTATGTTTTTATTTTCATTTAGTTCAAAAAATTTATAATTTTAAGACTTCTTATTTGACCTGTGTTATTTATAAGAGTGTTGCTTAATTAAAAATATTTGTGGATATTTTCTGTCGACCTTTCCGTAATTGATTTCTAATTTAATCCCTGTGGTCTGAGAACATACTTTATGTGATTTCTTTTAAGTTTGTTAAAGCTGTTTGATGGCTATGAACGTGGTCTCTTGGTGAATGTTCCATGTGAACGTGAGAAGAATATATACTTTGCTGTTGTTGGACAGAATAGTTTATAAGTATCAATTATACCAAGCTGTTCATGTCAACTATATCCTTACTGATTTTATGCCTGTTTGATTTATCAATTAATGAAAGATGGAGGGTGAAGTCTCCAAAAGTAATAGTGGACTGGTCCATCATCTATTTCTCTTTTCAGTTCTATCTGTTTTGAGTTCTCTATCAGTCTTTGCTTCATGTATTTAATGCTCTGTTGTTAGATGCATTCATATTTAGGTTTTTTAGGTCTTCTTGGAGAATTATTCCGCTTAAGATTATTTAATCCAAAAAATAAATAATCCTAGGATTATTTAATCCATGGTAATTTTTGTTGTTCTGAATTCTGCTTTGCTTGAAATTAATATAGCTACTCCAGTTTTCTTTTGATTAATGTTACCATGGTATATTTTTCTCCATGCCTTTACTTTTAAGTTATCTGAATTTTATTTATTTTTTTATTTTATTTTTTAAAAAAGATTTTATTTATTTATTTGACACAGAGAGAGACAGCGAGAGAGGGAATACAAGCAGGGGGAGTGGGAGAGGGAGAAGCAGGCTTCCCTCCAAGGAGGAAGCCCGATATGGGGCTTGATCCTAGGACCCTGGGATCATGACCTGAGCTGAAGGCAGACACTTAATGACTGAGCCACCCGGGCACCCCAAGTTATCTGAATTTTATATTTAAAATTGGTTTTCTTGTGAAGAAAATATAGTGGGGGCTTATGTTTTAGGCCACTCTGATGATCTCTGTCTTGCTGCTGGCATATGTAACCATTTACATTTATTGATATATCTTTGGATGGATGAATATCTTTATTATTATTATTCCAAAAAATAATTAAAAAGAGAAAAAAATCTTTGAATTCCAATTTGAGAAGTTTCTACTGACATATCTTCAAACTCACTGATTCTTTCCTTGGCATTATCCAGTTTACAGATCAAAAAGCATTTTTCATTTCTGTTATATTTTTTTATTTCTGTTATTTCCCTTTGATTATTTCTGAGCTATTCCATATTTCTGCTTATATTATCTGTTTGTTCATGCATTTTGTTTACTTTTTTCTTTTGGAACTCTTAACAATTATCTATAGCTATTTAAGTAGTCAGTATGAGAATTCCAGTATCAGTCTCATAAATGAGTATATGGTTCTGGTGCTTGCTTTGTCTGTTCAGGCTCTGAAATTTTTTTCTTTTTGGCTTGCCTCGGAGTTTTTATGAAAACCGAACATTTTGCGTTAGTAACAGAAACTACAGTAAATAGGCCTTTAGTGTGAGAATTTGTTAATCTGGCTAAGAGTCGGGATGCATTTAACACTACCATAGTGCCAGAGGCTTCACTTTCCTCTACTGTCTTTCTTTTTGTGTCCCCTCTTGACTCTGGGTTCTTTTAAGTATTCCTCCTCTGAGGGAGTCTGCGTCTTGTTCTTTTAGCTGTTATCCACTGTTATAATGCCAGAGCCCTACTGACATGGTGGTCAGTTGTGGAAGAATGGAAGCGTTCTATAATCTTATGATTAAATCTTCATTGTTTAGTTGTGTTATGTATTTCACAAGTATTTCTCAAGTGATACAGCTTTTCTCCTCCTTACATAAGAAAGGAAATCTAGAAGGGGCCGGAATGGCAGAAATAGTCTTGAGCTGGGGTCAAGCTCTGGCAAAATCTTTTCCTTAGAGAATAGACTTTTTAAATGGAGAATTATCTAGACTTGTGTCACAATGATTACACTTCCCTTCTTCCTGCTAGAGCCTAGAGGGTATCTTTCCAGGATCTCCATCATGAGAATATAGTAAGTTTACTAAAGGTAAACCAATGAAAGTGTAGCAGACTAACCAAGACTGCAGCCCCTAGAGATTCCTTATTTTAAAGCTAGTCCATAATCTGCCTTCAGAAAATTATCAAAATTACCCCTGAAGTGTTCCTACCAGTTTATGCCTCTAAAAGCTTCTGCTCTTTAATAAAAATAGTGACAATAAGAAGTAATAAAAGCAGCAACGGTATTGATTCTAAAGGCACAGTTGCTTTAGATTTACATACATATTAAACAATGTCTTTGCTTGCCATTCATTCTTGCATTTCAGAAACCTTTCTTATTCCTTCTGGGACAATTATTATTTTTTTTCTTAAGGTATATCCTTCTGTAGTAGTGGCTAATTCTCTCATTTATGTGTTTATCTGAAAACAAATCTTAATTATATCATTTCTTTCTTCCTTTCTTTAGAGAGTGTGAATAGGGGGGTGGTGGGAGGGGCAGAGAGAGAGGGAGAGAATCTTAAGCAGGCTCCACACTCAGCACAGCATCCCACATGGGGCTCAATCTCACAAACCTGAGACAATGACCTGAGCTGAAATCGAGTGTTGGACACTTAACTGACTGAGCCACCCAGGAGCCCCTTAATTATATTTTAATTCTAGGATGATAGTTCTTTGTAGGCCACAATGTCAGATTAACGTATACTTTGCAGCAAAATGTTGAAGTTTTTATTATATTTTCTTTTGGCTTCCCTCAATGCCATTGACAATATTTTTGTCAGCCTAAAGTCATTCCTTTGTAAGGCATCTCCTTCTCCTTTTCTGTTTCTCTTCCTTCTTCCCTTTCAGCTCCTTCTCCTCTTTTTTCATCATTTTCTTCTCTGCTTTTAAATATTTCCCTTTCTTCTTATAAGCTCAGAAATTCTTTATAGAGGACATCTCTTATAGTTTATACAGTATCTAATTGTACTATAGTCAAAGGGCCCCTTTTATTGTTTTGCCTGCAATGTGTCACACTTCTTTTGCAACCCTAGCCTCTACTTGTCCTTTTACTGAAACATTTATGAAATTATTCCCATGTGCCAGCATTCTACATTAAGTTTCCCCACCTAATCCTCTCAGCAATATTATAAAGTTAAGGATTGTTATTGTCTCCATTTTACAGGTGAAAAAAAAAAATAATGAGCTGAGACATGCTAAGTAAGGGAAAAGCTTGGACTTTGAGCCCAGATCTGTCTGGTCCCAGAGTCATCTCTCTTAATATCACCATCATATGACCTTTCAACATAAATTCTCAGCCTGGCTTGTCTACTGACTCTTCTTCATTTGAATTTCCCTAATTATTACTAGCTAAATTATGAATTTGACTGATAATAATTGCTTAGTTACTTTCATTTTAACTAGCATATATTTTTTTCTTTCCAAATGTGGTATTGGACTCTCAGGAGAATAAAATGTATTATTTGCCATGCTCCACAGTACCATCTAATACAGTGTTATGAAAAAATTAAGTGTAAATAGTAAATACTGTTTCAGTCATGAAAAAATCCAATTTTGTTTCAAATCTTAAAAGGAACTGGCAATTTTTATTTTCTGAATAAACATGTTGATCAGAATCATATAATAATTGTTTTGAATTAAAATGCATGCATGTATGGGCATCTGGGTGCCTCAGTCAGTTAAGTACTCGACTCTTGATTTCAGCTCAGGTCATGATCTCCGTGTCATGAGTCATGAGTCACGTTGGGGTCCATGCTGAGTGTGGAGCCTGCTTACGATTCTCTCTCTCCCTCTGACCCTCTCACGGTGCCCCACTCAACTCACTCTCTCTAAAAATAAATAAATAAATAATAAAATAAAATAAAATAAAACGCATGTATGTAACTATTAACCAAAAATAAAAAAATGATCTATGTCCACTAAGGAGAGTGCCACAAAAAGAAGAGTGATGTTTGGGTTAATAACGTGTCATTTAAGGGCGCCTGGGTGGCTCAGTCGTTAAGCGTCTGCCTTCGGCTCAGGTCATGATCCCAGGGTCCTGGGACCGAGCCCCACATCGGGCTCCCTGCTTGGCAGGAAGCCTGCTTCTTCCTCTCCCACTCCCCCTGCTTGTGTTCCTGCTCTCGCTGTCTCTCTCTCTGTCAAGTAAATAAGTAAAATCTTTAAAAAAAAAAAAATAACGTGTCATTTAAATGACTAAAAGGATGATTGTCTATTTTGTCCCTTGTTAATATATGTCAATATATCAGGTTATGTTCTACATTTCTGAGATTTTGTTTAACTGAATTGTCAATTTTTAAACACACCTAAGGTTTCCACATTTCTCCATGCACCCTGGATGATAATTTTAAAAGCAGGCACCAGAAATTAGCCCATGACCAGGACCACAGTCAGTGTGGACAAAAAATGTGTTGTTAGCATTACCGTAATAGGCTGACTTCTTTGACATCAACAACATGCTTTTCTTACCACAATTTGTTCTGCTATATTGTTTCATCATTAAGAGTGCTTGTTTAAAACTCATTTACAAAGCTGATTGCCAAGTATTGTCTAGAACTATTCCAAGACATTTTGATGTGTGAAATTTACACTTGGTTATTGGACTTTTAACTGCTTTTTGCTTGCCAAGCACAGTTAATACTTGAAAACACTATAACCAAGATGGTGAAAGTTCAAGTTCCCAATGGCTGTCTTTACTTGCCTATCCTCCCCATCCACCTTTGATTATAGTTCCAGAAAATATACTGCCTCTCAGTAAATTCTTACATTCTTGGAACCGATTCCAGTAAGGCTAATTATGTGGTGGTCTAATCCCATCTTGCTATGCTCCAAGTTGGCTTTTGATTGTTATTTCAAATAAAATGCTTTTACTGCCTTCCAAATTTGTCCATGTAGTAAAAGTCCCAGAATAGTCTCAATGCCTCTTTTTTTTTTTCTGAGATGAATAAATACCGCCTTGGGGAAAGTGTGGTGAGATTTGGGTGGTTATAGATATCATGCAAAAGAGCTTATGATGAGTCTGTGACTGAGAAGCAGCTAGGCATGCATGTGTGATGGCACACCAGCCCTGTGACCAGAGGTGTTGGCAAGAATGGGTGATAGTCTGGCGACAGCGAAGCAGGGATCAGGGCAACGGGGCCAGAGGGCTGCTGGACTGCAGGCTCCCCCGAGTTCTCAACCACTTGTAACCACTGTGACGCAAATGCGCTATCAAACTAAAATCAGGAACACAAAAGAATCGACAGAATGATAGCCAAATATAAGGAGGAGGACACATGAAGGAGGACTGGAAAAGAACAAAGACAATTAAAGGTCAGTGTGGGGAATACATTTTTCGGCCATCATCAGCACTATTAGCTGTGTGTGACAAGATTCCCAAGAATCTAAACAGCCAGCCCCTTACCCGTAGTGAGAATCACTTCATTCGTGTCATTCAGTTATAGATGCTGAGAAAAATATTGATTTGCTCTTACTGGACACAGATTAGGTTGTGGTTTGCCCGCCAGTAATATGTTTAGTGTGAATTCAAAGCTTCAGTGTGATTCGGCTCACTAATGAAATGATCAGTGAGACTGTGCAGGACTGCTGCATCAGGCGAATGTGTTTCTTGTTCGGTGCAGGCAGCTCTCTCCTTTCTTCTCCATGTTCATCTAGCCCACAGCGACACTCGCTATTCACAAGACAGCTCCTTTGAAAGCATTAGAGACATAAATAATTATATATTGGTTTCGTCCCTCAAAACCAGAAAAATTTACTTAAGTCTTCATATAAGTACTTCTTTATTATTTAAAAAATAATTTTGGCTATTTTCTGGGTTATAGGATTTAGGAATTGATATAAGAGTAAACACACACACACACACACGCATACATTATAATGCTGAGGGTTTTTTCCCCAAAATGTTTAGGGTAAGAGCAATCTGATGATACTTATTTAATTTAGCCAAATTTAAAGCAAATAGCCATAATATTTGTAGGACGATAAGTATTAGGTCACTTTAGTGTAATGTGTTGACATTTTCCTGCTGCGGATTTGTAAAATTGGTCATTTTTTTAAAAAAAAGATAGGATAGACATAATTAGAGTCTCAAAATTAAATAAAAAAATTGTTAATTTGAAAATTCTCTCTTTAAAATTGGCATCCCGTAAATATATTTTCTTGTTAATTTTAATAGATAATTTTAAATGTTTCAGAAAAAATACACTAATAAATTTATAAAAATGATTTCAATAATTTCCTTTTACTTCCACTGTAGTTTACATTTCCAATGAAACTATGTCCAAACTTGTTATACTTTAACTACATTCACATGTTATTTTTAATCCTTTAGATCACCACTGACATTGGAACACTGATTATGTGAAAATTTTAATTATAACAATATATAGTGATTAAAATTCTTCTAAGTATCACTGAGACATCAACAGAATGATAGATGTGCCAAAATAATTTAATAGCCTGTCTTGGATATTTCATTTACACTAGTTAAATAAAATCCACAGCCTTACACATATTTTTCATTTTATTGTTTTGAATGTGCATTGATTGGTGTAGGAGGATGGGGCATATATTATTAAATAGTTTGTGGTTTGTTTCATACCTTCTAAATATACAGACATATGGTACATGAGCCTTATTTTGTACTTTTGCCC
Organism: Mirounga angustirostris; assembly: GCF_029215605.1. Lineage (NCBI taxonomy): Eukaryota > Metazoa > Chordata > Mammalia > Carnivora > Phocidae > Mirounga > Mirounga angustirostris. The sequence continues at coordinate 123,108,461 of NW_026991715.1, read as the reverse complement.
CAGACCCTGCAAATGTTGGGGCGGTCTAAGTTTTGACAGCCTCCATATAATACAAATTTTACCTTTGCCAGATGTGTGAAAAGAGCTGTTTCTCCATGGATGTTTTGTTAAGGTGAAAGTTCTAAAAAGACTGTACTTTCTAATTTATTTTGAATAATAAAATATAGAAATCACTTCATACAACGTTCTAAAGTTGTAAGATAAGTGATTTAAAAGTTTTTTTGAAGTTCTTCTTTAAGTATGAGAGATTATTTACAATTTCAGCAAAGATCCTGGATATTGAATTTGGAATTATCTAGTAATAGACCACGAATAAAGCTGATCGCATGAATAATCTTTATTTAACTGATTATTCATTGTTTTTTGGTTGTACATTATGTCTTTTTATGGGGCAGTTCCATGTGATGTATTTTTTCCATCTGAAGAATGAAGACGGAGACCATCCACAGAGGATCATGGTGATGAATCCATCTCATCAGTCATCTTTTCTCTCTTCCGCCCAGTTGTTCGGCCTTCTTGACTCAAGCGTCATGATTCAAGATGCGAGTCTGTCTAATGCTACAAGGGACACGTGGTGGGGTCCCTGTGTTTCAGTGGATATCTTCGGTAACTGACTCAACTGAAACCCCCCCTCCTTTTGATATTAACTCCATAGCTTTCACTGAAATGTTCTATAGTTAGTTTTCTTTTCTTTTTCTAATTTAAGCCCTTAACTTTCCTGCTTTTAAACTGCTTCGATCTTTACTTTCAAAGAAATCATAATCTGTAATCTTTTATCAAGCTTCCACCCCTCCTGGGCCTGGAGTCAGTGCATTAAGGTAAGACATCTTGTCATTAGCTAAAGGACACAGTGACTAGTCTTACTCCGCCTTTAACAAGTTCTCTGTGTGATATCTTTACCACTCTGGGCCTCTTACACTGGGAAAGTCTATAAAAGTAGTGACTGAATGGGCTTTTATGTCCCTTGAAACACCCACCTTTTCTGATTCATTACTATTCCTTCAGATACTTTGGTATTCATTTGATCAGTTAAAGAATAATGGGTAGATTAGTTATACCATTGAGTAAGTTGATACATATAAGAAAAAAGTAAAAAAAAAAAAACAAAAAACCACTTTGTTTTCTTCAACTGTCTCTTTCTAATTTCAAGAAATACTACACAGTTTTAGAATTCTATAATAATGTAATGTTCTTTTTTTTTTTTTTAATTTATTTATTTGACAGAGATAGAGAGCACAAGTAGGCAGAGCGGCAGGCAGAGGGAAAGGGAGAAGCAGGCTTCCTGCCGAGCAGGGAGCCCGATGCAGGGCTCGATCCCAGGACCCTGGGATCATGACCTGAGCCGAAGGCAGCCGCCCAACTGACTGAGCCACCCAGGCACCCATCTCTCAGTTTTTGTTTTTTTTTTAATTTTTTATTTATTTGCGAGAGAGAGAATGAGATAGAGAGATCATGAGGGTCAGAGGGAGAAGCAGACTCCCTGCTGAGCAGGGAGCCGACGTGGGACTCGATCCCGGGACTCCAGGATCATGACCTGAGCCGAAGGCAGTCGCCTAACCAACTGAGCCACCCAGGCGCCCCATAATGTAATGTTCTTTTTTCACTTGTGTGATTGCATAAGCATAGGTATTTTCAATCTGCTTCTTAATCTTCATGAATTAGAAGAGCTCTTGTGTCTAGCTGTCCCTGTATTAGTGGTCCTTGTTCTACTGAGAGGTTAGTTATTCATTCTAATATACTCCCTTTCTATTATTAGAGTTTTATTGATATGTAATCATATATCATACAAGTCACCTATTTAAAGTGTGCAGTTTAATAGTTTTTAAGTATAACCAAAGATAAGCTATATCCATAGTCAATGTGAGACTGAATCATAGTTTTATACAGGGATAGGCTAATGCAACAAGTCAGAAGCGTATCTTCTACTTATAAATGTTTTGTAATGACACTCCTCCCAAGCTCTGCAACACACACACACACACACACACACATTTTGTTGAATTGGAGAAGATCGCAAGGATGAGATGGAAGCATAATATTTTGTGTAGCCATGTATTATGTTTGTATCTAAGAAAAGAATGTTGTACTACATCTGCTGTGACATAATAAAATACAGGCCAGATACTGAGTGTGAGGAGAATATACTGAACGATTACAAAATAAAAGAGATTGGTTGGGTGCTAAGATACCGTGGTTTGAGTTGGGATGTTCAAGAGCAACTTTGCACATCTGTATGTAAACAAGCAAACAAATAAACTACCATTTCCATACAATGTATTTTATTCACTCTCCTCCAAATTCCAAGTCTTATTTTTAGGGACTTTCGTCCTACTCTAAATACTGATCACTATTTTGAGATTTTCAAAAACAGCATTCTTCAAACTAGGGTACATGTATCCCTAGAATATGTGAAAAGGGAATAATGTGGTAAGAAGGGAAGAATAATAAATTTAAGAGATTAATTTTAAGGGGAATCAATTACTAGATCTTTAACATTGACTCCTAAATTTTAACTCCTAAAGTAAATCTTCTTGAGAACTCATCTGTGATCCAAGGATCCCCTTCAAAGTCACTCTTCTCTCACTTTTACACAACAAAGGCATACTGTTCACTAATACTCAGTCTTACCTTGGCATATACTCCTGGGTATTAAAACTTTTGTGGCACCAAAGAGATAATTTCAAATATATATAGGTGATAGTGAAGAGGAAATGAGTAACTAATAAATAGGTAAAAAATCTTTTTTGCAGGTCTGGTGGTTTTCAATTCTTCATTTTAAAGAACATGGAAGGAAGACATAATAAAAATGCTAGCCAATACATCATTAAAAATAATTCTGGTGAAAGATTACTATGTGGCTTTTGCCATAAAACTAGGATGGAACTTAAAGAATTGAGTGACAGTGCACTAGGAAAACTCTTCGCATTTTTATTTCCTTACTATGTGAACACAGTTTCTCAGCACTTACATCTATAAAAGCAAAAAATAGGAATTGAATTTATGTTGTTTAATCTAGCAAAAAATATACTATTCATAATCATATTAACTCATTGCTGAATAAACCAGTACAAATCAACAACAGATGCATTTCCAAAAATACTTTCTATGATTAATAGTTTTTTAAAATGTATAATATTTGCATCATTTTGATCAATTGTGGACTAATAATCATTGTAATGACTTTTCAACACAAAACTTTCTATCACTTAAAGACTTATGGGTCAGAGAATTTAATAATTTTAACTTTAATATGTACATATTTTTCTTAAATAGAAGTATGAGTGATTAGCATAAGACTTTCAAGCATGAAATTATATTACATTGGGATAAAATGCTATGTGGAAACTAGAATGAAAATTATAGCTCATGGGGAAAAAAAAGACAGATATAAGTTTTAAGACTATTGAAGAGATTGTTTATGCAATCTGGATAATGGATAATGTTGAGTGTCAAATCATCATGGTATACAGACTATAGTGGATATATTTATAAGTATAATAAGTATAATAGTTTTTTTAAAGTCATTATCATCTACTAATTTGTCTTTTCAGCTAATTAAACTTTTGTGGAAAACCTATTGATATCAACTTGCAGATAAATGCATTGGGGTATTTTCTTCAATATTCCTTTATTAGTAAAAGAAAAAACATTTTGGAGACTCTACTCTTTAGTTATTGATGAAATCAACACATATCCTTTAGTCCCTTTTTTTTTTTTAAAGAAGGGGAGGCACTTCTTTTTTTTTTTTTTTAGATTTTATTTATTTATGTGACACAGAGAGACACAGTGAGAGAGGGGACACAAGCAGGGGGAGTGGGAGAGGGAGAAGCAGGCTTCCTGCCGAGCAGGGAGCCCGATGCGGGGCTCGATCCCAGGACCCTGAGATCATGACCTGAGCCGAAGGCAGTCGCTTAACCGACTGAGCCACCCAAGCGCCCCCCTTTAGTCCCTTTTAAAGATAAGAAGTGAATGAGACTGGGTTAGCTAAACTACCCAGAAAACCTCCAGACATCATGATTTCATGAAATTATTAAATATTTTCTGTAACATAGCCTAAACATCAAATGTTTTATCTTAAATGACATATTTCCTGTTTGGTTTTGGAAATTAACTTCACTGTTATTCTGGAGTTACTCGGCAAAATTGTACTTTCAAATATGTCTTTGGTGTCCTCACCTCTAATTAATGGTGCTCACTGTCGCCAACCCCTGCCATAATATCTAGGCCATGATTTTTTTGTGAGGCTTCTCTGGTTCTCTAGAACTCCAAATTCATCTTGGCCTTGCTGGGCAGTTATTTATACTTCTATACCCTTTAGTCTACTGAAATCATGTGGGTTTTTACAAAATTATTATTACTTATTTCATCTATTTGCTTTTAAAGAGCTCTTGTTATTTCCCAGAAGCCCGTAGTTTTAATTATCATTTGGTTAACATTGTATAGAAAGGATTATCAGTATTTTCTAACTTGCTTAAGAGTCCTAAAAAGATAATAACAAAAATAATGATAGTAATAACACCAATAGTATCACAAACAACAGTAAGAAATTTACCCAAGGCTACAATGGCAACTAAGTAGCAAGGTAGTTTGATACCAAACCGAAACTCTTAACTGTTATATCAAAGTAGTAGTTGAGGTTATTAGCTCACGTGTAGATTTGTGTAGCTATGTGTAAAATTACACAGATAATTGGCCTTCCAATTTTCTAACTTCTTTAAATCTAAATTTATTAATCCAAGTTTTAAGTGGCTAGGTCATAAAAATAAATATTAGGAATAAATGATCAAATTCCATAGATCCTGGATGGAAAATCACAGAGCTTTGCCTTGCTATAGTCCATTTGTCCTCAAAATGATGCCATTGATTATACTGGGGACCAGTGTGGCTGAGGCTGAATCACCACTCCTAAAAGGTTTAGAGTTCAAATTTTACTGACTGACACTATTTAGAAAGTTGTCTTTATTAATATATTATTGGAAAGGCAGAAAAGTTAAATGTTCATTTCTGTTGGAGAGTTTATTTCCTCTTTGTAAGCCTGCATTCCAAAATCAGTCTGAAATCAGATTTTGTTGCTAACATTAGTCTTAAATCAAAAAAAAAAAAAAAAAAAGTCATAGTGTGTTTCTTAAAGTTGATTTATGCCAGTCCCAGCCATGTTAAGGGAGAAAAAAGACAATCAAATGTTATAGTTGGAGGACATTAACACCTTTTATGTAAACCACCACTCTGAAATATTTTTTAAAAAATAGTCATGGGAATTGCAAATATTACTTTATGCTCTGAATCAGATATGAAGGAATCAAATGATTTTTGGTAGCTTTTTTCTTTTAATGAGAGAGTGTTTACCAGGTTTTATATACATTGCGTATCACTGTAGGTTCTCTTGAGTTATCCTTCATAGAAAATATTATTAAGCATTATTCTGAAACTATCACAATAGAAAAACGATCTGTAGATACGGCAACCACAAAACAATATGAGTTAGAGAAATAATATTCAGGACCATAGTCAGGGAATGAAAACCAGCCTAAATTAGATGAAATTCAAAGAAGAAAGAATGCAGAAGAAGTTGACTTACTCAAAATAAATCCCAGAAATGGGGGAAAAAATTAAAATTACATATTGTGCTAAAATAAGACAAAAAACAATGGACAGATAGTTTTGGAATTGAATGCTTCCTTCCAAGGTTTTAAGACCATGGAGAGAAACATTAATGATCCTGTACAAAATGGAAGACCAGAAAATCACCTTCTGTAAAATTTTCATTGAAATTATTTTTAGACAAATATCATATGATTTCACTCATATGTGGAATTTAAGAAGTAAAACAGATGAACATAGGGGAAGGGAAAGAAAAACAAAATAAGATGAAAACAGAGAAGGAGACAAACCATAAGAGACTCTTAACTCTAGGGAACAAACTGAGGGTTGATAGAGGGAAGAGGGGTGGGGGGAGGGGGTAACTGGGTGATGAACATTAAGGAGGGCCCTTGATGTAATGAGCACTGGGTGTATATGCAACTCATGAATCACTAAATTCTACCTCTGAAACTAATAATACACTATATGTTAATTAATTGAATTAAAAAAATTTTTTTAAAAAGAAAATATTTTTAACTGTAGTATGACTTGTTCTTCATTTTAATTTGATATCTTTATAGAAGGAAATCATTATATACACTGGATTTTATAAATGGGAATTTATGAAGGATTGTGGAGTTGAAGGGAAACTTCAGAGTAAAGTCCAGCCATCATTCATTCATCCATTCATCCAATATTCTTTCATTCACTCAACAAATATATTCTTCAATAACCGGGGACAGAGCCATGAATAAGCAGATGAGCCTTATTTATTCTCATGGGTAGATATAAACAACAAACAAGTAAGTGAATATGTGAAATGGCAACAAAGGCTCTGCATAAAGAAAATAGTGAGGGGAAGTGATCCAGAGAATGGAGATTATCACGTTCATACATAAGATGATGGAGGGAAGGTTTACTGGGAGGATGACTCCTGAGTAAGGCTGAAGATGGTGAGGGGCAACCCCTGTAGGTATCTGGGGCAAGAGTTACTCGGGAACAGCAAATGCAAAAAGCTTAAGATTGTGGTGTGTCTGGTATCAGGGCAAGGGTCGGCAGTATAGAGCATGCCAAAGGCACATTCTAGGTAGGAAAATCATTAAAAGATGTTCCATTTTATGAACTGATGTGGGATTTCAGTCAGGGCCACCCATAGGTTGTATGGAGTCCTAGGCAAATAATTTTTGTGGACCCGTTTTATAAACAATTTGAACTATATTAGATTTTAACGGGCGCATACATGAAGATTTAGAATAATGGGTAGATAAGAGGTACTTATGTTTATAGTTGGCAATGATCCTGGGTGCAGATGAGACAAGGATTGTTATTCAACCTTTTTGTTCCCAGCCCCTAGTACCCAGATCCTTCTATAAGGCACTTTTTGCCATCCTTTTAATTCCATTGTTTGGTTTTATATGCCCTTCTACCTAATCACTAATTCAATCTCTAGCCCGGGGCAAGATTCTGTACAATTGCTTTGCATTCTTTCTAACCAAATAGTGTGTTTGAAACAGAGACATCAGTTAGGAGACTATTGCAATAATCCAGGAAATAGATGATTGTGATCAGCTATGTCAAATACCGCTGATAAATCAAAAATGATGAAGACTGAGAAATGATCATTGAATCATCAGTCTTTCCTGACTGTTCATGTTGGCTAATGACTGAATACCACAACAGATAGGAAATTTCTTGCTAAAGTACTCATTCCATACTTCTACAGCTCTGACTGTTATATTTCTGCTTAAGGTATACAATGTCTAAAAATTAATGTTTAATTCCCTGGTGTCTATGCACTAGTTTAGTTTTTATCTTCCGATAACACCACAAAGAACAGATATGCATGGCAAATCTTCCTCCTTCATTAAACCTGTTAATAAAGGAGAGGTTCAACTGAAAATGTAGCGACTAGTCCAAATAAACCTTAAATTCTTGTCCACTTTCTTAGTCTCCAAAGAAACTAATCCTTCACTGATTTTATTGTTAAGGGCTAGAGACCGAATTGGTGATTTAGGCAACGGGGCAATTAAATAGGCAGTAAAATTAACAGGGTGGTAGAAAGTGACTCCAATAAGGGCCTGAGGACCAGGGGCTGGAAATGAAGGGGACTGTACCAAGCTCCTGCCCCATCCTACAGCCAAGATGATTCCTGACACCGAACCACATATCCAGTTAAGCAAGAGGTACCTACATGCGTTTTGCCTCGGGTCATAGCCAGTCTCAGAATGTGGGTTAATTCAAACTCATAGGTAGAGGTCAAGAGGGACATTTGTCAGGCCATTTCTGACATCAGAAAATAGTTAAGAGAGGCTGTAACTGGATGACCCCCAAGAATAGCAACTGCCAGCCTTCTGACAGTAAAAGTATATTCTACATGCAAAACGTGGCTGTTACGCGGTTCACATGAACTGATGTATGTGACATATTTTACTATATAAATATAAAATAGTATTATGATAGTTAAGGGACCATTTTCTTTTAGAGCTGTCATGTATTTTATGGCATTTTCCAGCCTCACTTGAAATATTTCTGGTAAATGAGGTACAGAACTCAAATTATCAATCGAAGCTGCAGACAGTAGATTTTTCTCTTTCTGTTTTATTTTCTTAAAATTCTGTTAAAGAAATAACTTAAGGCTTTGGTTCAAGTTATAAATAAGAAGCATCCAAGGATAAGACCCATCCATGAGTCAGCATGAGTCAGTAATTCAGTAAGCCTGGGAACTGGAAATGAGTTGGAATGTAAGAACTTTCTAGCACTTAAATGAATAAAGCTTTTGAACGCCTGAAATTTCAAATGTCTGTGGTTGTCTGTTTGAAGATGATTTTGTAATACAAAGTAATTCAGGGAAAGGTCTTTCAGACAAGAGAAAAAGTTGCCACCCTGTCATATTAAACAAAGTACCTTACTTGAGTAACTCAGACATGATGAAATAAGTTAATATCGTGTGAAATCCTGCAGCATCCACTACTAGTGAAAGCTTGGACTGTTTACAGTGAAACTCAAAATAAATCATTTCTGGGACAGATTTAAACAAGTATAATATTATAAAACAAATAGAACTTTCAAAGCTTCAAACATTGTAGTCATATAAAGAGGGGTTTCCACCTATTGAAGGAAGTAGCTACATTTGGTTTTATTAATATCTTCAGATCTGTGGAGGGTGGTGATGATCTAGACATCTAAATAAATTGTTTGTGAATTCCTGTTATAGAAAAGCAAAGAATCAAATAAATAGGCAGATAATGACCCACGACCAACTATTGAGCTAATTAACTTAGAGATGCAAAGAGGGACATTGAGAAGTTGTAAATGATAAATAGTAATGACATTCCAGTGATTAAAACACCCAAGTAACACAGTCACAGGCCAGTCAGAAGGGCGGAACAATTATTCAGAAAGAATACTAGTAGTGCCTTACTGGATTAGTCCAGGTTATGAATAAATTCACCTAGCAAGTTAATGATAAAGGGGAGACTTTGATTTCAACTAAGTTTACGCAGTAAACTTTTATGTACCATAATCTTGTTCATCTTCATATGTTGGAATTTGATCACTACCTCATAAGCTGTTAGAAAAGCATACAAACTGTTTAGGTTGCTGAGAAATAATTATTTTTTTTCAAACAGTAAGTAAATTAACTTGGGTAAGTGTAGATAATAATGGACTTGCAATTATTTCTCAAGGCCCTTGTAATAGTGTGATAGTTAATGTGACTTCAAAAAAAAAAAAAAAAGAAAGAAACTGGCTCAGTGTGTAGAATATATTGAATCTCAGCTAGAGTATATGCTTTCCTATGACTTCGAGTAATATTCTGTGGTTTGCATTGAATGCTTGGTTTGAGAGATAAGATCAGCATTGCTGGTTTCTTATTTATGGTGCTGTTATTCTAAAAGCAGCAACTTGGAATTACTGATGTGGCAGCTGATATCCTACCCCACTTCTAAATCATAATGTTGGCTGTAAATTGGAGCTTGATGATCCTGGATGTATTCCCAAGCTCCTTCAGACCCACTTGTGTTGTAGGTCAGTGCTAAGTTACCAAAAGCTCCATGATAAACTGTTCATCTGAACAGGGAATTGCTAAGTAAATGCTGCAGAGAAAGAAGTTTAGGAGAGAGAAGGCATCCACTCCCTGCCCCCCCGGGCCCCCGTTTTAAACTATTATGTTCAATTTGATTATATAATATTGGATAATACCAAAAGGCTTTTGTTTTTTACATATTATTGCATACTTACAAACTACCCAAGATCTATCCCACTTTCTTTTTTTTCATTCTTCTAGAGTATCTGGAAATATAATGTATACAAAATAGGAAAAACTCTTTTGCAAGGTGAAAAGAATTCTGGAGATTGGTTGCACAGCCGTGTGAATGTACTTACTACTGAAATGTATGCTTAAGAGTGGTTAAGATGATAAATTTATGCTATGTTGTGTGTTTTACTATAATATTTTAAATGCTGAAAAAAATGGACCAAAGACAAGCAAAAAGTGAGGACATGTACTGGGGAAACACTTAAGTCACTTCACTCATGGAAGGTCCACAAGTAACTTAGACTACCTTTAGTCACATAGCTAATCAGTCATCCTTTTTAAAGCACCATAGTAACTTACTTCCTAGAGGTTGGATACATGAGGGTAGAAGATGTTGTCTACTTTGTTCACTGCTATATCCTCATTATCTAGAACAGTGCCTGGCATAGAGTACACAATAAATACAACAAATGGGAGACCACTTTGTTATTTTCTATGTTACATTATCTGTTAAAAGTAAAAAAAAAAAAAAAAAGTCAATTCGTGAGGATAAATATTTTTGTGACTCTCAATTCTAGAAGAAATGTATTTTAAAGCCCTGTTTTCAAGCATCATATTCAGGCCACTTCAAAATATTGTTTCTGCAACCACGTTTTCCATTCCCACGGCAGTATCTCCCAAACTGATGTCCCACACAATGCTTTCTGGAAATTTAGCAGATGTGTTGAGCACAAAAGAATTTTAGATTACAGAAGACTGGGAAGCTCTAGGTTACATCTTCCCACTTTTCTTTACAGTAAGAATACTCATCACTTTTATAAGCCAATGAGCATCGGGAACCCTCAAGAGGGGATTGACAATACACTTAGCTTCCCAAACACTGTTAAGCATAGAGCACTGTGAGTGTGTGTATGTACATAGTACTTATTATATATTTCCTGTAGGAGTGTTCTCCAGCCCAGCATTCCACAGAACAGAGCTGGAAAATGCTGTGCCAGCTACAAATCAGCATGTCGATTCTGTGTCAGTGACATCCTCTGTTAGACGGACCCATATTAAGTTTCTACTCCGTGGGTTAGTGTGGTGCAGATGTCCTTTTGGGTGATCTAATCAGGTTTGAAATATACAAAATCTCAAAAAAATCCATAAATCTCCTTTCAGTACTAATTTAGCTTTCGAACTAAGATATGCTTGGAGGAACCATGTTCTCAGGATGATTCATTTCAAGCACACACATGCTCCAAGCAGATTCTTCCTTCCCGATATTTTTATCATAGCTCTCCAGTCTTCATCTCCAAAGATCAACACGTGGTTCTGATATAAAGCAATCCACCTGAATTTTGTTTCTGCAACAGGAAAGTACTGTTTTTCTGTTCAGGAATCTGGTAGAAAAACATTTTATTTTGGAGTCATGTTTTTGTATTATATTTAAAACCATATATAAATGGGGTGGCTGGGTGGCTCAGTCGTTGGGCGTCTGCCTTCGGCTCAGGTCATGGTCCCAGGGTCCTGGGATCGAGCCCCGCATCAGGCTCCCTGCTCAGTGGGAAGCCTGCTTCTCTCTCTCACACTCCCCCTGCTTGTGTTCCCTCTCTCGTTGTGTCTCTCTTGGTCAAATAAATAAATAAAATCTTTAATAAATAAATAAATAAATAAATAATAATAAAATAAAACCATATATATATTTTTTTTTCCCTAGCTGATGTGTACGCCATAAATTCTGTTTAAACTGATGTTTTATTATAGGGTATTGTTGTTGAAACATACTATTAACATGATTTATATGGAGCAACCCAGGAGCAAATTCTTTTGGTAAGGATATGAATCCTTTCTGCCTTCATTCTAAAGGATATATGTATTTGATTATTTTCATAAAGTAGGATACAACTGCAACCATGAAATTTTGGTTGTGGTGGTGTTGGTAAAAACATTATCAATAATTTGGAATTTCCAAAGAGATTCTATCTATTCCCATTTAATTTTTGTAAATAAGAAAGGTAGATACCATTAGAAACTACAAAATGATACTGAGAATCAAAGTTTAAGTGCTTGCTCAAGTTTCTGTAGTTAATAAGATGAGCCGAGACTTAAACTTAGGTTTACCAAACCCAGTCTTGATTCTTCTTTCATTAGGCTACAGCTACTTGCATTCTTGCTAAAAATATGATGTAATTCAAAGAATTCAGCAAGTGCATTTATATGATGAATTCTTAGAAAAGGAATTGATGGGTCAAAAGATACATGCACAAAAAACTTGATATATATAGTCAAAATCTTTCTAAAGGCTGAGTCAATTACATTTTCACACAGGAGTTTCTGGTTACTCATGTCGTAGACAGCTGTGTATATTATTAAATATTAAACATTTTAATAAATTGTTCTTCCAGTAATTTTGATTTCTTAAGTTGTGAGCTATTTTGAGGGACTTTTAATGTGTTTTTAGACATGTATAGCTCTATTTCTATAAAATACCCTTGCTTTTCTTTTGTTCTTTTTAGAAAAACTGTTAGTTTTCGCCACTGATTCATAGAAACCTGTTGTACTTTAAGAAGATTAGCCTTAATTTATTGGCACATAAATTAGTGTGGAACCAAATTTATCCTTATAATAACACTTTTCTCGGTCATTCTGATATATTTTCTTTAGTGGGTAAGAAGGGGTGGAGTGCTACACTAAGAATTCAACATAACCCGTGGTCTGTTTCATTTGTGATTTGGTCTGTCTGTAGCACCATTTGCTTTATGTCCCACCAGATTTTCTTGTATGTCAAAATATAGACATGCTCATGGGAAAGTGTCACATATGTGAAAGTCATCTGCTATGAATGTCACAGAAGAAAAGAGTTTGAGAAGTATTTATTGGTGCATCATTCCCTTTTTCTAACACCGGCCTGGGGGTGGAGTGAATAGGTGAGGGGGGAAGAGCCCAGATGCATGGAGGTCAGGTGACTCACCAACAGTCATGGGATCAGTGAGTACCAAAGCCAAAGACTACGACTCTCTTAGAAGCCTCACATTTCTATCCCTACTTCCCAACAAATAAATTCTACTGCCCTGGCATTCCATTTCTTTTTCAGATCCAAGCAAGGAAAAACAGCATCCTAGGAAGCTCTGCAACATTCTTGATATGGTTTCCCAAAAAATCCCCTTGACAATTAGCTAATATGAAGCATTCACATGAGTTTATTTGGGAATTGGCCGCCGCTGTGTTTTTGCTGTTATTGCTGCTGCTGAAATAGTTTGAGTCTGAAGTCATTATGGCTGTGGTTACATTTCTTTGGCCAGAGGATATTGTGAAAGCCTATATCACCACAGAAACAGATGAATAGTCCTCCGCTCATACTGGAAAAAAGCGAATCGGTGACAGCCGCTCCAGCAGCTTCATGGGAGGCCCTGAGCGGTGACTCAGGCTCGTGAGTTGATGTCCCCAAACATGATGACCCATTTCCTCCCCTGCTGGTCCTTGATGTGGCTCACAGGACCCTTGGTCCATTTTGAACAGTCTCTGAAAAGTTACTTTTCTCCCAATTATTTTCTGGATTTCAAATAGTTTTTGTAAAGAAAGGATGGCCTCATTATCCTATCTGGAGAAAGAGACTTCTTTCATGAAGCTTAAGGATGAAAATGGCTAGGTGCTTAAAAAAAATAAAATCTGAGGTTCTGATTCTTGAAATTTTCCTTTACTATTCCAAAATAATAAATGTAATTATAGAAAATTTACAAGATTCAAACAAACAAAACCCAAGGAAATCACCGGCTATGTCAGCCCCGGATATTAATTCTGTTGACTGTGACCAACAGGGAGTTTCTTTTCTATGAATTTTTGTCTTATAGCCTTTTGAAGCTTTGGTTTAATTACAGGTAACCTAAAAGAACACAAGGATAATTATTTTTATATACTCAGATAATAAAATATAATATTTTTATTTGGCAAAACATTCATCTCCATTGTATGGAAAAATCAAATATGCAATGCGGCAGTGTGGCTAAATTCGGGTGATTTTAGAAGACAGGTCTTAGATCTGGTCTCTCAGTTCACTTAGTTGTGAATCTTTCAGTGAAAATCACTAAGGTCTTTAAGCTTCTCTTTACCCCATCTCTGAAATGGGATTTGATGACCCCTAAATTTTTTTGAAATCCATACTTTTATGATTCCACTCAAAAGCAAACATAGGGAAATCCTCCAACCCAAGCGCCTGATTCTATAAGCTTGTGGGAGGCCTCATGGACTAGCTAGAGAGTCTTAGTTTACCATCTCAGAAACATGAACAACATCAGACCAAGTGGTTATTTTTAGTTACAGATATATTATGATTTTCAGAGAAACCAAGAAAATGACTCTTTCATTGCAACAATGCTATCTGTTGCATCATTTAATATTTCCTTTTAAAATGTGGTCAACTACCCAGAGGCTTCTGGCATGTATCAAGATGGTATCTTTCCTTTTTTTTTTTCTTGTATGCAATGATCTCATTATTTTTATTAAAAAACATGAGTTCTTTATGGAAAATACAAGCAATTCCAAAAAGAGTTTAAAGAAGATGTAAAAATGACTCCAAACACCACCACCATGAAATAACCAGAATCAACATTTGGTGAGCATCACTACAAATATTGTCTGTGCATGGACAAACAGACTAACATGAAGATGTAAAGGAAGTGTAACAAATATATGTAGTACATATATTTCAGCCCTATAGATAGCATTAATTTTATAATACTTTGATAATTCTACATGTACAATTTTAATAACACTTTAAAGTTTAAACGTACTTGAACCTAATGGAAAAAAACAAGGAAATTGCATTTGAAGTGAAGGGAATGCTGAATATCATTCTGATGAATGGTTCTTCAACTCAAAGGATGGGGGAAACAATTATGTAAATATAAAAACGTTATAATCCATTTTTCCTTAATTTCTTTTTTCAATTTTCTGAAAAATTGACTCCCTGATATAAAAGGTAAAGAACTTAGGAATCTTACATCCTCTCTACTCTTCCTTCTCCCATCTCACTTTATTAGTTTTATTATTACTATTGCTTTTCAAGACTTTTAAGATTTCTGTAGACCTAAGCATCCTTACATTTAATATTTGTCATATGTTCAAATAGTCAATAATTATCATCACTTATTTTCCCAAAGCTTCTCCATTTCTGAGTATGTTATTTTAATTCATCTCTCAATTATTCTGATTTTATCCACAATATAATTGTTCAAGATGGGCTGTGGTATTACATTCCTCAACCTCTCTTATTTAAAATTGTTGAACTCTTGCCATTTTTTGAATTATTATTTTTCTAGATAAAGTTATGGAATAATAGTTTTTCTTCCCTGATTTCTATGGTTAATAGTCACGATTCCATTGTATTGTTAAACTAAATACCATCATGATAGCGGTTTTAAAACAGAACAGTGCCTGGAAAGCACTGCAAAATCCCTTGTAAATAAAAATCTGAGACCAGGCTTCTTTTTAATCTCTTTACAGGTAGATTGCTTAGTTTGTTTAGATGCATGAAGATTTTTTTTATCTTTATATTTTAATACATGATCAGGATGTGCCACAATATTGATTATTCTGCATCAATATTTCTTGGAATATAATGAGTCATTTCAAATTACAGATTAAATTTTCTCTTCATTTTAGGGAATTTTCTTCTTTTATATCTCTGAGTACATTTTTCCACTGTATTTATTTATGTTTCTATATCAGGAATACCAATTTTGCTTCCATTGTTTCAACTCTGTTTCACTTCCATATTGATAAACATCTCACCTTTTAAATTTCCTCGGATTTTTCCTCCTGTCTTTACTGCAAGTATCCTAAATCCTTCCACATAATAATATTTTTAGTCATAAATGTCATTCTTCTTCCTGTTCTTTTTAATTCACTTATTAAATATGCAAGAGTGTAACTCTTGTTAAGATATTTCCATAGCTTATTCTATTATTTTATTACCTTTACTTTGATTTCATTTTTTTTCTGGCTTTATTGAGATAAAGTAAAATTATGCAAGTTTAAAGTACTCAACATGATTATTTGATACATGTATGTATTGTGAAATGATTATCACAATCATGTCAGTTAATACATCTATCACTTCATATAATTTTTGTGTGCATATGGTAAGAATATTTAGGATCTACTCTCTTAGCAATATTCAAACATACAATACAGTATTGTTAACTATAGTCACCACACTGTATATTATGTCCCCAGAACTTATTCATATTGTAACTAGAAGTCTGGACCCCTTTGATCAACATCTCCCCACTTCTCCCAACGTCTGCCAACCACCATTCTATTCTCTGTTTCTATGAGTTCAGCTTTATTAGATTCCACACAAAAGTGAGATCATATATGTGTTCTATTCTGTCTGATTTATTTCACTTACCTTAGTGCCCTCAAGTTTCATCCATGCTGAGAGAAATGGAAAGATTTTCCTCTTTTTCATGGTTGAAAAATATTCCTGTGTGTGTGTGTGTGTGTGTGTATGTATACATATGTATATGTATGTGTATATATATAAACCTCCATTTATAAACATTTAGGTTACTTCTGTTACTTGGCTATCATGAATAATGCTGCAAGGAACATGGGAGTGCAGCAATTTCTTCAAGATAGTGATTTCATTTTCTTATATGCCTGTGTTTTCTTTTCACTGAATTTCTTTCAGAGGCTTATTCTGAATTCTTTGTCAGACAGTCCATAGATCTTCATTACTTCAGGGTCAGTTATTGAAGTTTTTTTTTTTTTTTTTAAGATTTTTTATTTATTTATTTGAGAGAGAAAGAATGAGACAGAGAGAGCATGAGAGGGGGGAGGGTCAGAGGGAGAAGCAGACTCCCTGCCAAGCAGGGAGCCTGATGTGGGACTCGATCCCAGGACTCCAGGATCATGACCTGAGCCGAAGGCAGTCGCCCAACCAACTGAGCCACCCAGGCACCCTTCAGCTATTGAAGTTTCACTAGTTTCCTTTGGCAGTGCCATATTTGCCTGCTTCTTTGTGGTCCTTGCATTGGTATCTGAGCATTTGAGAAAGGGGTCTTCTTTTCCAGCCTTCTTGAGGGCTTGGGTGGGGCTGCTGATTTGTTCCCCCGCCCTGGTTGGCCACTTGCTGCCTGGCATCTCCAACCAGGATCCCAGCTTTAATGAGGCTGGAGGCTGGGCTCAGCATCCTCTGTCCAGCTGCAGCTCTAGCATGGGCTCTATGGCTGTGAGGGTCTGCTGACTGGGAACCCAAACTGGACAGAACTACTGACCAAACCCCCGGTATTTTCAAACACAAAGATGCAAATGTGAATTCTCAATATTTTGTTGAACGATTCTCTCTTTTTCGAAGTACTTTTAGGAAATTTAGGAACAGGGGCCCCTGGGTGGCACAGTCGGTTAACCGTCTGACTCTTGGTTTCAGCTCAGGTAGTGATCTCAGTGTTGTGAGATCGAGCCCCGTGTCGGGCTCCATGCTGAGCACAGAGTCTGCTTTGGATTCTCTCTTCCTCTCCCTCTACACCTCCTGCTCTTGTTCTCTCTCTTTCTCGAGTAAACAAATCTTAAAGAAGAAAAGAAGAAGAAAATTTAGGAACAGAATTATACTGTAACAGAATCTTGTGTTCTTTTCCTTAACAACCATTTTTCAAGTAGCATTAGGTCCTACCTAGTCCTTCTGGTGAATCTCTATTGAGATTTTACAATTTCTGTTTCACTTAGTTGGGTGCTGGGAGAAAAATTTCTATAATCTGGCTTTATTCTGCCAATTATATCTGCAAAAGCAAATGGATTGATTTTTCTTTCCTTTTTATTATTTGTCCCTTTATCTCTTTCCCTTTTCACATTATTATGGTTTCTTTTAATTTAATTTCTTTGTATATGTAATACACTAGCATGATTTCAAAACTAACAAGTTTATTTAAAAGGTCTCATTCCTATTCCCATCCTTTTAGTTCCCATGCATCTCTCATAAATAATAACTTCTAGTACTCCCATACATACAATTTCCAAAGTTTTTTATGTATATAAAAGCACAAATGGGGATGCCTGGGTGGCTCAGTTGGTTAAGCGTCTGCCTTTAGCTCAGGTCATGATCCCAGGGTCCTGGGATCAAATCTGACATCAGGCTCCCTGCTCAGAGGGGAGCCTGCTTCTCCCACTGCCTGCCACTTCCCCTGCTTGTGCTCTCTCTCTGATAGATAAAAAAAAATTTTTTTTAAATGTAAAAAAATGATGGTATATAAAAAAGCACAAATGACTGTAACATCTAATTTTTCCCATTTTACACAATACATGCCATGTTACATACCCTATTTTGCATATAGTTTTTCAGTGCTTTGGAGATTTTTCCATACCAGAACATAGAAATCTCCCTCAGTTTTTATAGCTGCCTCAAACTCCACTGCATGCCTATATCACAACTTTATGTAAGCAGTTTACTATTGATAGACATTTAGGCGGGCTTCAAAATTTGATGTTATAAAGAATACTAAACATCGTTACATGTAATTTTACATTTGATGTTTTAATAGTTTACACCACCCATAAACTATGTATGTGTTTTTTACAGCTTGTTAACAGTTTATTATCAAAATTCTGGACTTTTGCTCATATGATCAGTAAGAAGCAAGATAATAGTATAGTTTTTATTCATGCATATCTTGCTTTGAGTGCATTTGGTCATGTTTTCATATGTTTAAAGGTCATTTATATTTTCTTATTCTTTGTGCATTTATCTATTGTGTGTGCGTTTTTTTAAATTTCAAATAGATCTTTACATATTATGGAGATACTTACAGCTCATTCTCAGCTCATTGGTTTGGGTGTTATGTCATTGAGGCAGATCCATAGCTACAGTGGGCATTAAGTTTAAAGACCATTAAGTTAGGGCATATGCATAAATGCATGTGGGTTAAGGTACACACTAATATAATTACCACATACAATGGTGATCTTTCCATCTTGAGACTGCAAAAAGGATTATGGTTCTTATTTATCTCTTCTTATATTATTTCTTCCCCTTCTCATTGCTGTAAATTGATTTCCCACCCCAAAGTACATGGCCCATTGAGAACTAGACAAGTGCTTTAAAAAAGATATTGTACAAAATGGTCGTGGTAGAGTAAAGGCAAATTCTGGCCAAGGCAATTTCAGTCATTATCCTAGGAGGTAGAAATTGACCCCAATCTTATAAATGATACTATTTCTCTAAAATATATATTTGGATTTTACAAGGGAAGTCTGATGCACACACAAACACAAACGTGTGCACACACATGTGCACACACACACACATACACATCTGATGACTAGAAAATGTTGCCACTTACACAAAAGTCGAGGAAAAATCTCTGGTCTACAGTGACAGCAGTAGTCGTCACCTGGGGAGTAGGCTGGGGACAGTGGGGGAAGGGACTGAAAAGGGACACAAGGAAGTGTTGGCAATCATGAATATTCCTTCTTGTGGTGATGGTTTCATGGGGGTATTCGTATGTCAAAACTTATCAAATTGTACACTTTAGATATATACAGTTAATTACATATAAATTATACCTCAATAAAGCCTTTTTTAAAAGGCAAAAAAAAAAAAGCTTATTGGGAGGTGTTGGAAATACTGGATATTCACATGCAAAAGAATGGAATTAGACTCTTAAGTTACACTAATCAATTCAAAATGGATTAATGGCTTAAATGTAAGACCTGAAACCATAAATCTTGTTATAGAAAACATAGCAACAAAACTGCTTAACATGAATCTTGGCAGTATGTATATATATATATATGTATTTTTGTAACAAATGCAAAAGTATACAAGTGTTACCATATCAAACTAAAAACTTTCTGTACAGCAAAGGAAAAATTAACAAAATGTAAAAGCAACCTATAAAATGGGATAAAATCTGCAAAACATATATCTGGTTAAGAGGTTAATATTTAAATTATATAAGGAATTTTTACAACTCAATAACAAAAATCAAATAATTCAGTTAAAAAATGGGCAAAGGACCAGAACAAACAATTGCCAAAGAAGGCATACAAATGGCCAACAGGTATATGAAAAGATACTCAACATCACTAATCATCAGGAAAAGGCAAAGTAAGCCACAGTGGAATACTACTTCACACATATTAGGATAGCTATTATAAAAAAAAAAAAAAAACCCAAAAGGGTATGGAGAAAAGGGTACCCTTTTGCACAGTGGTGGGAATTTAAATTAGTACAGCCACTATGGAAAACAGTATGGAGTTTCCTCCAAAAATTAAAACTAGCATATGACTCAGAAGTTCTATTTCTGGGTATATATCAAAAAAAAAAAAAAAGGGACTAGGAGAAAAGTTATGTAAATATTACTTTACTCAACTATGGGAAAGATCATTCTCTGAGTAAAAGCACAAAAAGACAGGTTGTTAAATTATACTGCATGAAAATTAAGGTATTCTACATATGAGAAATGCCATAAAATTGAGAGTCAATCTGACAAAAAGTATTTTCAAATAAATGCATAGATAGATGCCTCTCAAAATACTTTTAAAAATAACAATCTCAACAGAAAATTTCATTTTCAGTCATGCTTAGAAAATGGTTAATGATACAGGGAAATGCTCATGATCTATTACCAGCTAAAATTGCATAGAGAACCGATTGACAAAAAATATGCTAAAAATGTCCATGGTGGTTAGCTCTGTGTGGATGAGATTATGGAAACTTTTAAAATATTTTCATACTTTTCTGAATTGTCTCAGTTTTCTTTTATATTCAGAAAAGAATATTTTATTTAAAAAATGCAAAAGTCTAAAACACAATTATTGATCACTAAATCAATTTCAGGGGAATGGTGTGGGGAGATATTTGAATAAGTGTTCACGGTGTGTATTTGCTCGGTTCAGACACAATGTGAGCAACTGAAGGGAAGAACAAAGTTCAGTCCTTGGAGTGGCTGTTCTTTTACTGTTCTTTCTCTCTGAGGCCCCACTCTTCACTGTTATTTATCTGTGAGGGAGTGTCTACATTAGTAATTATAAAAAAAGATTAGAAATCAACCAGAAAGAATTCAAAAAATTAGAACAAATTCAAACAGTTAAAGTTCCTTATAATATTGCTGTATGTATACACAAACACATATAATTTATGTAAAGTGGATTATATTATGCATACTATTTGGCAACATAATGTTTTCACCTAGAGCTATTCACTGACAGCTTCATTCTATTTAGAGGCTTCATAGTATCCCATTGTATGGACAGATCATATTTATTTAACCAATCACATATTGATGGAGAGTCATTCATTGGACAAGTCTTTATTGAGCACAGACTATGTGACAGGCAACTGCACTGTTCGTTGAGGTACTGCAGTGAACAAAGTGGAGATGATTCTGCAGAGCTTCCAGACAGATGTGCAGAGACACAAAATGAAGAGCCAGGAGATCCTGATCTCTTCTGCCCCAACAGTCATTGGGCAGTGTCTGACAGAGTAGGGAAGAGTTTGGTTCGGTTGTCTCTGACTGGGAGCAGCCCAGTTTGGTGCTGCTTGGAGCGGGGTTGTGATTAGCCTTGTAGGCTGTGAACACAGTGAGCGCACCAAGCACATGCTGTTTCATCATGACACAGTGAAAACGTCAAGGAGGTCCTCTCCTGCTTGGATGTCTACATCTGCAGCCAGCTGCAGAGCCCACCACTGCTGTGGAGCTGTTGAAGGAGTTTGTATTCCAGGTGTCAAGGAGCATGCTGAAGAGACCAACGTGCGGCCAGATGTGGTGGAGGGAAAGGAAGCGAGATGGGGCACCGGGCAATGGCAGCTGCAGGTAACGTCCTCCATTTCTGTTTGCAAGTCTCAGAGCATCTGTTCTCTTTTTTCCTCATAAAATATATTTAATTAATGTTACAGAGCCCAATGAAAAGAGGAGTACAGATGGAAAAACACAATCCTCTGAGTTTTGTTTTTCGTTTTTACTTTATAGTTTTTTTCTTTGTGTTTGAAAATGTTCTCTCTATTAATTCAGAATATAGTTCACATACAATGTACATCAGTTTCAGGTGTACAAATTAGTGATTTGACAAGTTTATATATTATGCTCTATTCACCACCACTGTAGCTCCCCTCAGTCCCATTACATCCCTGTTACAATATCATTGATAGTATTCCTTATGATGCCCCTCAGGGCATTGCAACAGGCCTGCTCTGACAATGTAGGATCATTCTGAAAATTAGAGTATCCTGGATACTTTGAAATACTTGACATGAAAACAGTCTATTTGGATTAAAAATCCATTAGCACTCTCAAACAAAAAATGTCAAGGTTTTATTTGTTGAGGGAAGGAAAAGAACACTTGTTAGATTCCTTAAATATCAATTCAACTTTTACATCCTGACGCAAAGAATCACCTTCACAGAAACAAGTTCAGATTTCTCATTTTAAAAATATTGGAAAATATTTTATGTGGCTCAGTAATGAATTTCTTTCCTGTTTTGAACTATGTTTTTCTTATCATAAATATGTGGTATAAGTATATATATTTTTTTCATCCAAACCCAGTTAGGAAGCAAGTAAATGCCCTTGACTTTACCCCAGGGCCCCATACAAATATCAACTTTTTAAAAATCTGTGCTATGGAGTGATATAGGCTAGGAAGAACTGGTCCAATCACTGCTTCTGAAAGTATCTGTGGTGAAGGACCAATCTTTAAAAAATTTCCAATCTGTAGTGGATCATTACTTTTGTGACAAATTAAATGGCAATAAAAATGAATGACTAAGAAAAGAAAATGATAAAAAAAAAAAGGCATAAAATGTAAGCTTCTGGCTCAGTTGGTTAAGCATCTGCCTTCGGCTCAGGTTATGATCCCGGATTCCAGGGATGGAGCCCGCATGGGCGCCCTGCTCAGCAGGGAGTCTGCTTCTCCCTCTCCCTCTGCTGCTCCCCCACTCGTGCTCTCTCTCTCTCTCTCACTCACTCTCCCTCTCAAATAAATAAATAAAATCTTTAAAAGTATATATAAGCTTCTATTTTTTTAAATTACAAAGTTCAACAGATATGAAATTACCTTGCCAAATTGCTATAAATTATAAGTTTAATGCTTATTCTCAGTTCTTTACCCTATCCTGTCATAGACTCACTAAAAACCAGTTTGCAGACCAACAATAAAAAGCAGACCACACTTGTGTAATTCTGATCTGTTAGAGTTTCACTCAAAATTTGAGCTATCAGAAGCCACTGTTAGGTGTTTCTATATTATTAGGCATACAACTTAATAGAGTTTTCTGATTATTTCCTTGTAATAAATTCTTAGAGATGGAATAATAGGGGCGTCTGGGTGGCTCAGTTGGTTGGGCGGCTGCCTTTGGCTTGGGTCATGATCTCGGGGTCCTGGGATGGAGTTCCGCATCGGGCTCCCTGCTGGGTGGGAGACTGCTT
This sequence comes from Mirounga angustirostris, assembly GCF_029215605.1. Classification (NCBI taxonomy): domain Eukaryota; kingdom Metazoa; phylum Chordata; class Mammalia; order Carnivora; family Phocidae; genus Mirounga; species Mirounga angustirostris. The sequence goes on along the minus strand of NW_026991715.1, from coordinate 123,085,223 downwards.
CTCCCTCTCCCTCTGCCTCTCCCCCCAGTTTGTGCGTGCTCGCTCTCTCTCAATCTCTCACTCTCTCAAATAAATGAATAAAATCTTAAAAAATAAAGAAATTGAATAATAGTCTTTTAAAACTTCTTTAGATAACATAAATCAACTTTTTTTTACTGATATCATGATTTTTTCTGTTACTGTATATATGGCTGCTAGACTTGACTTTTCTCTTATTTGTTTTATTGTCTTCAGAAGTGCTGCATCCTAGCATAGCCAAAACAATTTTGAAAAAGAAGAACAAAGTGAGTCAGTCTTCCTGATGTGAAGACGATAGTCATCAAGATAGTGTAGAACCAGTGGAGGGACAGACACCCAGATCAACTGAACAGAGAAGCCAGAAATATCCATCCACACATATTTGTCCAATTACTTTTTGACAAAAGAGCAAAAATAATTCAATGGAGAAGGGATAGCCTTTTCGATAAATGGTGCTGGAGCAATTGGACATCCATGGAGAAAATATGAATCTCAACCAAAACTCACATTTCATACAAATATTATCTCAAAAATGGATCAGGGACTTAAATATTAAGCAGAAAACTATAAAACTTCTAGGGGAAAAAATGAAAGAAAATCTTTGGGACCTAGGATTAGGCAAAGAGTTTTTAGATTTAACACCAAAACATAAAGGAAAAATTGTTAGATTGGACTTCATCAAAGTATGAATGTATAAAGAACTCAAAATTCAACATTAATAAATAAACCACCCAATTAAAAATGGGCAGAAGGCACATGTAGACATTTAACAAAGAGAACATACAGATGAAAAATAAGCACAGAAAAGATGTTCAACATCATCTGAGGGTCAAGGAAAGGCAGTTTTCCAGCTATACTCAAAAAGGAGCTATAAAAAATACTATCCTCATCATCATTGTTGTCATTATTATTTGTCATTAGAGAAATGCAAGTTAAAACCAAAAGGAGATATCACAACACAACTTCAGAATAGCTAAATTAGAAAAAAAAAAATAGTGATTACCCTAAATGCTGGAGAGGGTGCAGAGAAACTAGATCATACATTTATTGCCTCTGGGATTGTAAAATGGTATGGCTACTCTGGAAAACAGTTCGGTAGTTGCTTTTAATGCTAACAATAGACTTACTACATATATTACAGAAGACATATATTACAGAGAAATTTTTAAAATTATGCAGAAATGTGTACCTGAATGTTATGGCACCTTTTTTTCTTTCTAATAGTCAAGAACAGGAAACAACCTAGATGGTCTTTCAGTAGGTACATTCACGTCATGGAATACTACTCGGCACTAACAAAGAAAGAGATACTGAAACAGACAATAACTTGAATGAACCTCAAGGAAATTATGTTAAGCACAAAAAACTGATCTCAAAAGGATACATACTTTGGATTCATTCATGAGTCCACTTATGGAACATGTCTGTGAAGTGACTAATTATAGATCTGGAGAATAGATGAGTCATTGCAAGGGGTTAAGCAGATGCGGCTGTGAAGGCATAGGACAAGGGAACCCCGTGGTGATGGCCCAGGTAAGTATCTTAATTGTGGCAATGGTCACACAGAGCTACACATGTGATGAAATTGCAGAGAGCCACACACACACACAAATGCATATATGACTCGTGATATGTGAATAAGCTCTATGGTTGTATCAATGCCAATTTCCTGGTTTTAAGGTTGTGCTATAGTTAGATTAGATTTTAATGATGGGGAGGCATTAAAAGTTATATATATATATATATATACACACACACACACATATATATAATCAATTAAACAATTTAATATTCCATTTCTAATGACTCAACATTAAAGCATTCAGAGGAAAAAAAAGTGTCATACAATGATGTGAGGAAGGAGCCTGGGAAAACTTTCAAAACGGAAGAGAGATAACATAGCATTCACTAGTATAAATTATATGCATATTGATATCTCAGTTTTATGCCCTTCTCTTGTGGTAAAGAAAAATTGGAGGAAATGGGCAAGGGCCTACTAGCAGGAATTCCAGGCAGGCTGGTGAGTTGGCACTTGATTATTGAAAGCACTCAGCATTCCTTGGTATGAGGGCACTGTCCAAGTTCACAGCATTATTATTCCTATGAATTCAAAAGCCTTATTGGGTAAAAGCAAGGGGACTTTCTATAAACATACTGTTTTTATCCAGATGATTTCCTAGAATAATAATGAAAAATGATAGTGAAATATTAAAGGAATGGGCACCAAGTAAGGAGATTGCTTTTGAAATGATGCTTGGGGACACTCATACTTTACCCACCACTTGAAAGATTTCTCTCTGCCCATCAGTGATAGCAGTATTGTTATCATGGAATCACCAGCCTACCAAATAGTATCCTTTCTGCTATACTTTTCCTTGGGTTGGTTGGAAAGTCTAGAACTTTCCATCCCTGATATGTATCGGGAAAATGGGTAAAGAGATCCCAAAGGAAACTTGAGAGAAAAAGAAAAGGCATTGAAGGGGAGGGAGGAAGATATGGTTCAAGTGAGAAAACAAACCAACCAACCAACAAACAAAAACAAGCAAACCCATTCTCCTGTCTGAGTTTGTCAGAGAAAGCCAGGCATCCAGGACGCAGCTCATCTCTGTAACTCTCTGTCCCACATGATCTCAAAGGCAGAAGACAGAGAATAGGAAGCAGGCCCCACATTAGGAAAACCCATATGGAAGATCTCCATCTGTAGGCATCCTGAGTGTGGAAACTCACCCTGAGTAGCAGACATGAAATGTCATTTGTGGTGTGGAAGAAAGGGGAAAGAGAATGGAGATCTACCAGTATTTTTCTTGGGCCCCAAAGTAAGTCTAACATTAGAATTTTTGCTGATTAACCTATGTAATGACTTAATAGATATTTAGTCATAATTTTTACTAAATAAAGTGGATTTGTCACATTTTAAATAAAAACTCTTCAGAGGTCAGATAAAAATTATACTTGGACAAAAGCATAGATGGATCCTTAGAAAATCCAGCTGGCAATTTATTTGCATTATTACTTACTTTTTAAAGGATTATGAGGCAGAGGTCCATTCAAGCCACCTCAACCAGTAAATAATAAAAGAAAATTCATATTCTATAAAGAAATTTGTTTCCATGCATCTGCCAAGAGATGGATTCTGAAGTGTGACTAGGTAGTGAAGCTAGTTAATAAAGCCTGTTAGGATGAAAAAGAGAGAAAAAGAGAGAAAGAGTAAGGGAGGGAGGAAGGGAAAGAGGGAGGGAGGGAGGATGGGAGGGAGGGAGGAAGGGAGGAAGGAAGGAAGGAAGGAAGGAAGGAAGGAAGGAAGGAAGGAAGGAAGGAAGGAAGGAAGGAGGGAGGGAAGGAAGGAGGGAAGGAAGGAAGGAAGGACAAAATATTTACAAGAACATTATTTTCAACTTTTTTTGGGTAAGATAATGAGCACAGGAACCCATCTGCCTGGGTTTGAATCCTGGCTTCACCACTTACCAGTTGTGTGAACTTAACTTAGTTGCTTAACCTCTCTGTTCTTCATCTATAAATTAAGGGTAATAAAAATAACTTGCCTCACAGTGTTATTGTGAGGGTTAAATGAGTTAATAGCTGTTTTTATTTTTATAATCATAAGCTCCCTGCAGAATCTGAGGGCCAAGGAAGGATGGGGTTTACCAGCTGTGCTGCTCAAAGAATGAGTAATAAAAAATATCATCATCATCATCATCAACAATAGGTTTAGATGGCTTCACTGGTCAATTCTACCAAGCATTTAAGGAAGAAATAATACCAAACTCAACACAAATTCTTTTTTTTTTTTAAAGAAGAGGTTAAAATAAAGAAAATAGAATGAGCTCCCAAATCATCCTCTGAGGCCAGTTTTACTGTATTAGAGCAGAACAAAGACATCACAAGAAAAGAATACTACAGACAACACTACATGAACAAAAACCCCAAAAAATGAACAACGAAAAGCAAACTGAATCCAGAAATATATATATATATACATATATATATATATAAATATAAATATATGACTATACACTATCCAAGGGGGTATTTCTGCAATGCATCAAGGACTCAGGAAGGCCACTCTGTGGGATTAATTATTTAAGAAAATAATTCTCTGTAAGGAAATATTATGTCTCATTCTCCATGTCCTCACACTTGTTTCTCAGTCTCTCTAATGCTTGCTATGAGGTGTGGTAGCATCAAAGACAGAGTACAACGATCAGGGGGGAAAATGCAAAGGGAACAAAGAAAAACCTGGTTATTCAGGTCTGGTGCTGGCTTAAGTATAGTAGTAGAAACATGGTGTGCATCCCACAGTGACAAAGAGCTCCCTCAAGCACTGTCTCTATCCACTACCAGTCTTAAGAAACACACCCATCACACTGATTTAGGCAAGTGCTAGATAGAAATCTCTCATGTTTCTATAACCAATCATTACATCCTCTCTGGATAGTATGGAAGGGTGATTGATGGAGCAATTTCCCTTCTTCTGTCCCCTTCCCCCCATTCTGCGATACTTTGTTTCTCTTATGACATGTATAGCCCATTTACAAGAAAATGTTTATGAATATAACTACCTAAAATCTATATTTGTTTAGAGTTTTTAGACTAAGCAGTGTGAATGGACATTAAATTGAAAACACAAATCATTTCCATGCCTTGGCAAAAAGCAAGTCCAACATTTGGTTGAGAACTAAAGGTCAAAGGAGATAGGCGGATCACTAGAAAAACAAATTACAAAAAATGATTCCCATAATAGTTTTCCAAGACTTTTCCTATACATGCTACACTTTCTTGTTTGGAATGCAGTGCTGTTTTTTCAGTAGTTACAAAAGAATGGTAACACATTTTCTCACATTGGAGATTATCTTTGGTATCAATGATATGCTCAGATTGCTTTGTCCTTAAAAATTAAGCATTATAATAGAATGCTTAAAAACCTTTGTTTGGGAACTGTAGTCTGGTAGAATATCTATGGAGGGAAAACTGCTTCTGCCCTCTAAGGCAAATCTAGTTTCCTCAATATTCCAAGTCAGTGAGACTCTTCCTTTAGGGGAAGCGGCTGGTTCCAGGGTGAGCTCACAGGGCGGGGGGGGGGGGGGGGGGGGGGGGGGGGGGCAACACTCCGAGGGGCTTCGGCAGCTGTTTCCACCAAACCAGGTGCTTCTCTTCTGAACCCTGAGCTCAGCACTGAAATACTTCCTGTTGTTTTCTGTCTCCTTCAGAGAGATCTCCTTGCACTGGGCAAAATCTTGCCCAGAAATACGCGGCTTTGAATCATTTTAATAACAGTTTGTGCTGCTGGTCAGTGGGTGAATGTGAATATCATTTGTCAATGTTTTACCTGATTCCGACAGCTGTTGTTGAAGTTTAGCTAACCTAGGAACTCATAAAAAGGGCTCCAAACATTCCACATGCTTTCTTTAATTGTATTTCCCTGAATCTGCTTGGGGGAAGTCTTTTAGCAGATGTCCTAACCATATGGAACTGTCCTAGCAATTAATTTTTATAACTTGTGGGCTGAGAATGTATCGAATGGAAATATGCCTACTGGATACATAGGTATTGTTGACACTTTGTACAGAAACAGCTTGAAATACATTGTGGCAAATACATTTCATTTATGGGAAGTTCATCCTTCCTTCTCCAGAGCATTGTTCAGATATTCTTCCTTCACTGTGCCAGGCAGTTTGTCGAGATGCAAGATACTTTTTGCTCTGAGCACTTCAGTCTTCTCATTAGGGTCTCTGACACTATTTTTTTTTTCTATCTGAATAGACACATAGATTTATTTCTTCCTGTCCTGCACCTCTGACTACTTCATTAAATTCCTCAAAGTCTTACTTACTTACTGATGGCCTTAACTTCTGTAATATGTAATTTCCTCTCCCAATAAGCATGCACACCTTCTTCAGTGATTATAGGCAAGTTGTCTTTTAGACTTCTATCAGATGCATGCCAAAAATGTACCAGAGAAATTTACAAGAGAAGGCCAGAGAAGAGTTTTAAGAAATTTTTGTTGGCTTCTTACATATTCATACATATATTGGTTATATAAAGGATTTATATTAATTAATTGTATTATATAGTAAATATGCATTTTTAAATTGCTATTATTACTGTTGTTGTTATTTTAATCTACTTGTCCTCCTTATTCCCTGGGCATCTTTAGGAATGCAGTGTCCCTGCATTTAAGGAAGGCTGAGAGTTAAGTTTGTCATCTACCTTGCAGAGATCTGGAAGTACGCCTTTCCCACCACATAAAGAGCCCCCTGCTGTCAACTGTCCCAGATCCCATATTCTCTCTCTGTTTACTCCTTTAACTAGCTTTTCGTGGAAGTGTTTAAGTTCTGTAGTTGTTTTCAGTCAGCTCCTCTCACCTTAAAAAGGTGGGAGTGTGCCCTCAGAAAAGGAGTGGCCAATGAGGTAGGAGGAAAAGTAAGAGAGGGTGGTGGTGCCTTGGGAGCTGAGTGGTAGGAAGCAGGGATTCCCGGTGTCCAACCTGAGGAAAGCCAGCATGAGGTGAGAACTGGGAAGCTGCCCTTAGTAACATGGAGGCCATTTTAAAGGAGTGGTTGTGGCTGGGTAACTGGCAGGGATTCAAGGAAGAAAGAGGAGAAAACTGCAGACAGGAAGCGTGTATAAATCATTTAAGAAATTTCGTAGTAAGGAGAAACAGAGACACTAAGCAGTGAGTGCAGGGGTGAAAGCAAGCCAAGGTTTATTTGTTTTGGTGTTCCCTTTAGTGGAAAGTCTGGATGCCTTTTTTTTTTTTTTTTAATTGAAGAGTAATGATTCAGAGAGAGGGAAGTGCAGTAGAGTGGGTGGAAGAGAATGGACGGCAAGGGGTAGGTTTGTCCTGTACGCAAGAACAGACAGTTCCTCAATGTCCTGAGAGGGAAGGCAGGGTATGTGCTCACACAAGCCTGTGAGTGCGTAGATTGTTGGTGGGAGAAGGATTTCAAAGGAAATCTGGTGATTGCTTCTGTTACCTCCATGAAATAGGAAGCAATGTTTTTAGCTAATTCATGTAAAGCCTTTTCAGAGAATGTAAATTTCATTCCAAGGCAGTACGTGTGTCCAGACACTTTTCCGTGCATTTATTTTACTTTGTTTATAAAAACGTCTCCTTCGGGCGCCTGGGTGGCTCAGTTGGTTAAGCGACTGCCTTCGGCTCAGGTCATGATCCTGGAGTCCCTGGATCGAGTCCCGCATCGGGCTCCCTGCTCAGCAGGGAGTCTGCTTCTCCCTCTGGCCCTCCCCCCTCTCATGTGCTCTCTCTCATTCTCTCTCTCAAATAAATAAATAAAATCTTTAAAAAAAAAAACAAAAAAAAACGTCTCCTTCAACTCATTCCTTCCTCTTCTTTAGAATTATAGACCCAAACTCAAGTTGGTACTCCCACAATAAGGGAAAGCTTGCAGCGGGTACTTGTAAGTAAGGACGTGACGCGTGTGTGTGTTTGTACAGGTGTGTGTCTGAATTGTTTTTTCTCCTCACCAGGAAGTGCTGTACCAAAAGGCACACACATGATATGACTGAGGCCCTGCGTCGGTCTCCCCAGCCTACCTGAGTTCAGCAGCAGGGCGGAGTCAGACTTACCTGGCACGTGGAGTATCCTGCCTCAAGGCTAAGTGCCTCTTCTGAAGCCTTGGCCACTGCAAAATAACCCAGGAGGCTCCATCAGTGTGGATAGGAGCTGGTGTATTACCTAAGTGATAAGTCTACTTTATTTGTGAGTTTCTTTCACGGGATAAAGGCGCCAATCTCATCCTTCAGGGCACTTTGGGGAGCATGCTCTATACTCCTAAGGGTGTGAATATACTGAGCCCCACTGCCCACCACGGTGATGCTGTGAAGGCTCCGGCTATTCATCACGCTCTCCTCTTGGCCCTGTTCCCTCCCTCTTCCTTCCGGGAATGACTCCCTAACAGATGCCTGAGCCTAAGTACAGGACTCAGGCTCTGCTTTTGTGACCCTTAAAATGAAGAGGACATTTAAAACCAAAAAGGGGACTATAAAATACAATGATAGAATAAATCTGAACTGATAGATAGGCATATTCAGAAGCTGAATTTTATTCTGAAATTTCCTGGTACCCAAAACTCACAGAAGAAATGATGGTCAAATAATGATTATCGTCTTAGAAAAAGAAGCATAATGATTGATTTGGCAAAACTCATTTATCTCTTGAAAAAGATTATAAAGAAAATTCAAACTTGAGTAAGATATAATAATGCCTTCAAATGAAATATTGTGATGCGGCAGCCATATTCTTCTCATCTCCCCATCTGGAAAACTGAGCCCCTAATGCTGTTCATACACAGCTCAGGCATTCTGGCCGGTGATCAGGCACATGGAATGCATCGCGTGTTGATCATCTGCAATGTTTCAGGTTATTCCAAAAGCTAAAATTTGATAATATACCGTGATACTGCTGATGAAAATTTTGAGAGCTTTTTTAAGAAGTAGAGTACAAAAATCTGATGAAATATTTTCTCTTGTTGCAGACTCTACAATAAACTAATAAGGGCTTTGATTTGCCTTATAATTAAGCAGGCAAACTCCTCTCCCCTTGGGAAAGGGTACAGACTCTAGATTTGTCAAGCTATGAAAAGGCGAAGTATGTCACAGCGGTTACAGTGCTGTCTTTCAGGTTTAAATGGAGATGTTTGCTGCCATCGAATGCCTAGACCAGTTCAAAAAGATTGTCCTTGTCCTCTTGTTTGCCTCCAGCCTTACACGGTCAGAAGGGAGCAAGTCAGTGCCTGATATTTCTGTGTAGCTGTTCAGTCTATAAATAGCAGCTTTGTGAACTATTAATAACAGAAACTTCTCACAATGCAGGGCTCCCAGTGTGTAGAGTGAGGTTTTTCTGAGGAGCCTAAGATCTAGTCCAAATGCTGGTGTGGGCCTTCCTGGGTATGTTACCCCTTGTACCAATTGGGGTTCAAGGAGAGAAGCAGAACCAGTAGGAGATGTATATTAAGAAATGTATTGTGGAGACCAACTAGATGAGTCCAAACTCCGTAGGGCAGATCATCAGGAAGGGTGGGCTGGAACATTTGGGCACAGAGGAAAGTTGCTGTCCACAAGAGGAAATTGCTTCTTCAGGGAAGCCTCAGTTCCACTCAAGGCTTTTCAACGCATTGAATCGGGTCCACCAAGATTATCTAGGATAATCTCCCTTCCTAAACTCAATTGATTATAGTTACATCCCATGTACAAAATATTTCCATGGCAACACCTCTATTAGTGTTTGCTTGAATCCCGGGGACGGTAGCCTAGCCCAGTTGACACAGCACACTGACCATCACACATGTAAAGAAGAATTACGAACTTTGCAGACCTTAGCAACACAAGAAGCAGTCTGGTAAAACTTGTTTGGATGAAAGTGAGCAAGAAAAACAGAATGGTGAAAAGCTCTCTTCTCGGTAGTATCTTTCTGCAAAGTACTTTGTACTTAATATAGTCATTCTTCAAGTACAGTAGTAATCTATCTTATACTTTGAATACCTTTTAGCAAAGGGTCTCAGGGTTTCCAGGGACTCATGACTGAACAAGACACGTTCCCCAAAGAACCTCATTGACACCCTTCTCGTTTTTCAGAAGATCTTTGGTGAATTGACTGAGGATCTTTGAGTGGCTAACAGCAGATAGATTAAAAAATTCTCTATCAGGGAAATCCCAGGAACATGACCATGGTCTCAGAAGATGTTAACATTAAACAAATTTCTAGAGCATGGACTAGAACATCTCTCATGCTACATAATATCTGTACTAATAACATTGGGACACCTGTGCCCAGGACTGGTGGCTTAGGGTGTGGCACTAGCCCTCGTTAAAGATGGGCTGGCATCCTGGGAGGTCACTAGCAAAGATTTCTAAAGCAACATCTTACCTTATTAAATCCTGAGGTTCTTTATATAAATTTAAAAACCTGACTTGAGGCACCTGGGTGGCTCAGTCAGTTGAACATCCGACTTTTGATTTCAGCTCAGGTCACAATCTCCAGATCAGATCATGAGATGGAACTCCGCAGAAGGCTCCCCGTCAGCAGGCAGTCTGCTTGAGATTCTCTCTCTCTCCCTCTTCCTTCCTCCCTCTCCCTCTGCCCCTCACCCTGCTCATACACTCTCTCTCCCTCTCTCTAAAATAAATAAATAAATCTTAAAGAAAGGAACAAAACATGAGACTCACCTTCCTAAAATAATTTATTCTCCTGGAAAGGTTACCTGGTTCAGCAATGACAAATAATTTTGAGAGAAAATGAGAGTGGCCAGACTGTGCTACATTAATGTGATGTTAGCTTGTGCAGGTTCTTGATTGTCATTGGAATGAGTGGCATTTTTTGTTGTTGTTAGTTACAGTAACTTAATCTGAGAGCACGCCTCTGAGGAATAAAATGAGAGTGGGATAGAAGTTCAAAGTTGATACTACACAGGTGGTCTTGAAAATCCCACATGGGTATGGAAAATCTGAAGTAAATGTAAGGGTTAACAGGATTTACAAATTGCCTGTGAGTAATGTAGGCCAGGAAGACAGTCTACTTCCTTATATGCTCATCATCTGCCTTTAGCTAGTCTTCCCGTGTTAGAAAAACTCAACTGGTGATAATGTGAAGTAATCAGTTTTCATGGTTTGTGTTCCTTCCACGTCACTTTTTTTGTGATGAGGATGTGCCTTTCAAAACTTTTATATTTAATTCCTGGCTTTTCCTGTAGCTTTGTTTTTATTACAAATATTAAAGAAATACAAAACTGCTGCCCATGCAGAATAAAACGATGTGCAGTGCCAATCAGCTTGGCTTCTGTACAGGGGTTTTAAATTGTGCTGATTTCCTAAATATCCTCCTGCACTAACTTCTTAGATAAATACAGTTATGAAGTTAAGGAAATAAAGAAAGTTCTAAATAAAAAATTGGAACTGACGTTATACTTTCAAACATATTATCCCTTCAAGTAGGCATTCAGAGCAACCCACTGCACATTCTGTGATTAAATTGTTAACACGTTTCTAAGAATATACTTGCGTGAATTTTCCTGAGAGCCTGCATTAAATAGTTTTGCATATTTTTGAAGAACTAAATGAAATACACGCACTTTAATGTAAATAAAATTCGGAGTTGGGCCTCAAACATAGGCAACTTATGAAGTGAATCATTCTATCTTTGATCAAGAAGCTATGAAGTTAAAACCGATGGGTATGTATTACTTGACTGAATCCACACACAATTTTCAAGAAGGAATTATCAAAACCTATCCCAAGGTGTAATACACATGCATTCCCTTGCAGGGGCATAACACCAACTTGGATATATATTATTGGATACGTTTGCATTGCAAAGTGATTTAATACGTGCAACACTTTGCTGCTTTAAAATTGCTTCTATGTAGTTTAAAATGACAATTTATTTTCCATCTACTAGGGAGTACTAATAAGAGGAATTATTGTTAGAAAGGTTTGTTGTTTACCCATATGCAGTTCTTCTCTCCTTCTAGATACATGGCTGGATTTCACTTTTCCACCTGCTTGCAAGTGGACAGGGCTCTGTGACTAATTCCAGACAATAGGTTTTAAGGCAAAGTGATATATGTAATTTACTGGCAGAGATGACATTAAGTCCATGTGTAATTTCAGTCTCTGTTCTCCAGCCATGAAGATTACCTGATACATCGGATGCAGATAAAAGGTTGTGAAACATACATCTACGGTCTTTTTTTTTTTTTTAAGATTTTATTTATTTATTTATTTATTTATTTATTTATTTATTTGAGAGAGACAGAGACAGAGAGCACAAGCAGGGAGAGGGGCAGAGAGAGAGGGGGAAAGGGAAAAATCCCAAGCAGACTCCCCACTGAGCACGGAGCCCAACACGGGGCTCCATCCCAGGACCCTGAGATCATGACCTGAGCTGAAGTCTGATGCTTAACCGACTGAGCCACCCAGGCGCCCCCGCTATAGTTTTTAAATGGCCAGATTAGGAACACCTTGAACCTAATAAATCTGTGAATATTTTCTATTATTTCACCAGTGGTTACGTTAACCTTCTCCCTCTAGTTGGAGAGAGAGATTAAGTTTCATGAAACTGTCTTAATGTATTTAAAGAGCTTTTAAAAATCAAACTGTAAGTACTGGCTATATAATGACCTAACCAAAAGAAGCTAGAGATATTAAAAGGACATCAGAAAATAAGTTCATAAGATAGTCAAGGAAAGCATTGCTTCTATTTTTGTATTTTTGTACTATTTGAGGTAATGTGAAAACTTTATTATCTCTGTGATGCTGTTTTTATTTTAACAGAAATGATCTTCATACATTTATGCTGTTGGCTATATAAATGGAGCAATTAAAGAATGTACCAAAGCATCAATGTTAAAATAATTAAATAGCTATGATCATAGTCAGTGAGAATGAGTCAAAAACTTCAACAAAAGTCACATACCTAATGAATATTTTATTCCTTAAAATATACACATAAGTTTACTTGGATAAATAAAAGCGAGTTCCTGGATATCGCAGAGACATGAGTAGCACGTTTGGGAAATTCAGACTGAGCTAGTATCTTTGGCTGTCTAAACATAATGAGAGGGCGGCATTCCGAACTCAGCTATGCCAGAAACAAAGTGAGAGAGAAAATGAAACAATTTCCAGTACTTTTATTTTAAGTCTTGGTTTCAAGGCCGTCTTTTGGAAATCTACAGTGCTATATATGTGAAGGTTGTATAGCATTCACGAGTAATGGATTGAAAAATCTCTTTGAAAACCTCTAATTTGTTTCAAAGTCCCTGTGAGTCACTGTCAAACTCAGGGTTAGGCTAGGTTGTACTATAGTTGAGAAATGATGAGCTAATCCCCCTTTGCATTGGTCTGTGAGGGCTTCCATAACAAAATACCACAGGCTGGCTGGCTTAACCAACAGAAGTTAATTTTCTCATAGTTCTGGCGGCTGGAAGTCCAAGATCAAGGTGTTAGAAGGTTTGGTTTCTCCTGGGGCCTCTCTCCTTGTCATGTTAGATGGCTGTCTTCTCCTTGTGTCCTCACATGGTCTTTTCTCTGGGTTCTCACCTCCCTGGTGTTTCTTCCTCTTTCCATAGGGACATTAGTCATGCTGTATTGGGCTGAGGCTCACCCATATAACCCCACTGAACCTTAATTATTATTTCTTTAAAAACATGTCTCCAAATATAGTCACACACAGGTTTAAGGCTTCAACATATGAATTTGTGAGGAGGAACACAATTCAGTCCATAACACCCTTCAAATAAAATATTAAGAAATCTGCTCTGATCTTCAAAATCAGAAGAGCTGTAAAAGCACTTCTCCATGTTATGTTTTAGCATACTTCACATATTCACCAAGAAGCACACATACAATCATAAGAATGGTATATAAATACATTGGATATTTAAGAAATAATGGTTATAATTGTAAGGATAAAGAGGCAAAGTCATTTTGAAACATGAGATTCTAGATTCCCAAGAAAGTTTTTCCTACAGGCCCTCACCGTGGGTAGCAGACGCCGTCAGCGCTCTGGCCACAACTCCTGGATCCTTCAATGTGCTCCAGTGGACTTGCAGTCACTAGTATCTGCACATGTATTCCTGAGGGCTTTTGTTATCGGAATGGAGGAAAGCTCTATCCAAGCAGACAAAAAATTCTGAAAAATTAGCTGTCTCATTCTACCTCCCCCGCATTTCTCACATAGGCTCTCAGGAGCTGGAATAATTCTTAGATATGTGCTTAGCAGTTTCCTGAGTTCCCTGTGGGATTAAACTCCAGGTGTTTTCTGTAGTAGATGGTTTAATAGTGTACCCTCTGTTGGTTGACTTGCCTGTATCTCTCTCCAGTGTCTCCTGTATCCCACAGGTACTTGCACTTGAATCCTTGCAGCAGAGCCTTCTCCTGGGAAAACCCAATATAAGACCTTATGGTGAACCAAAAGATCAAGTTTTCTACCAGGACAGATGCATGTATTACATGAGATGTTCTTGCTGGTGGGCCTTCTAATTTAGGAGTGTAGGTCATTTTTTTTTTTTTCTAGACACTGATGGCATGTGAACATAAGGTGAACGTTTTCTGATTAGAGTGGATAGAGTTGCCACTTCTCTGTACTTTCTGGAAGAATCGATTATTTATTTAGGTTTCTCTGAATTGCTAACCTGGGAGAACCAAAGGCATATCAATGGAGCTGTCAGTAAAGATGAAGAAGATTGAAAGGGGAAGATCCAAGGTAGAGACAGCTCTTAAGGAGAATGGAGTAAGAAGACATAAGCCCGGGAAGGAGGATTTAAAAGGGCATAAACAACAGTACACTGGAGTGGGCTCCTTAATTAAAATTAAAATTAAATTATATAGTTAATTAATTAAAATTAAAAATTAAATTAAAATTAAAAATTAAATTATATAAAGATAATTAAATCTCACATGCAAAACAAAGTTAATAATTAAAAATTAAATTATATAAAGATAATTAAATCTCACATGCAAAACAAAGCTAATAATCATTACTCCCTTATTATTGCTATTTTCTGTGTTCTTGAGGTTTTCTGTCTATTGTATTTAGAGAGTGGAAATACTATAATGGTGTGTATGGCTGCATCTCTTTTCAACTTTGCAGTCAGTGATAGCTTGTTGGTAGCCTGAAATGGGATATGCTGGGATATTGCTGTCAATCAGAACTGTTTTTGTTTTTTGGGTTTTTTTGTTGGAGAACCAGTTATTAAACATTTACCAGCATACTACTGACGACAAGGAAAAATCTTCATGTAACTGAGTATTCTGAACATAGAAGAGGTAAATTTGGAATGGACACATGAGACTTCTCTGACAGATTGATCACTTGAGCTCAGAACACTGTGTCAGACTTAGTAAACTTGTATAGAACTTCTGTCATCTAAGACCTTTCTGCCTAACCTTTACTCGTCTCTCCTTCCCACAGATCAGACCAACACTATGATATTACAGCTCCCCCAGCCTCCTCCAGCTCTGTTTTCCATCACAGGCATTTTCCCTGATAAATCTCTAACATGCTTGATTCTGTCTTGGTGCCTGCTTCTCAGATGATCTAGATTAACACTTGTGGTTCCAAGGGTGGTCCAAGAAAAGAGTTGGTAAGATTGAGATTCAAGACTTTATCCACTGTCCTGCAGGTGAAAAGGACACCATTGTGGTTGGTAGGTGGGCGTGGGAAATCCCTGGAATATGACAGCAGCTTAACCACTAAAGACCTTGAAAGAATATCTTAGTAGAGAAAAATGACCTTATGGGCAAAATAATGAAAGAATTTAAAACATATAGGGGAGAGGGAAGTCCAGAAATACAGTGGATTTTGCTGGTTATTGAAAAGTTGTACTAATCACATGAAGAGGGAAAATGAGAGATTAAGGGCCTTTGAAACGCAGGCTTGATTTTGATGGCTATTCATGAGAACCAAAGACCCTAACAAAAAGTCCTTGTCCTCTGCAATGGAAGAGGAGCTTGCCAAGCAGCAGGCTGAGGATCTTACTGTTAAAGTTGTAGAGCTGTAGAGACATTATGTGCATGGCAAAAGCAATTCTACTATGTGGACATAAAGGCTCTGATGGGAAAGCCCGGAGCCTGTAATATAAGATGTTAACATCTGGCTGGATGCCCCTATAGAGGTTGGGTCTGCAGCTCCTCTGAACTCCCTAGGCTTGTCGAGGTGATCCACCCTTCCAAAGTTAAGAACTAGCACTTTTACTGTGCTAGAATATCCTGCAGAGACCTCCTCATTGCAAGGCAACAGGCATCTGCTTCAGAAACTGCCTCCATGTTCTGTCCTGACTGCCAGGCCAAAAACTAAGATTAAATTTCAGCATGATGTGAATGGGATTTGTGCTAAGCTTGATATAAGAAAAAGATATTACACATCAAATGATCTTCAAAAGTTAACTCATATGTAGCAGCAGGAGTGAGAATACCTGTTATAAATTTTGAGAGTGCTTAGTAAGGCTAGATAACCAAGAATTCTGTGACGTGGGCTCACTTTCTCAAGACACAGGATCTAACTCCTTGGCAAGGACTCCAGAGGACAAACTTGCTGCTGGGATGACTTAGAAGTCTGGACAAATTGATGGCTGAAATTCAGAAAAGTATAAATGCCTGAGTTTCCTTGGTAGACAGCAGAAGTATTAAAGAAGCTGAAGGAAGTAAGCATGCTGGAAGAGATATATTATGTGGGGCCAGAAGACCCTGCAGAAAATATGTTCCATGAGAAAGCCAGAGGAACACATTATCCACCAAATCCATGAAGAATGTGCTCATAAAAGTTGCACCAGCATCACTAAGAGGTTCAGTGGTAGCTTTTCTATGCAGGTCAGGGGTAATGTTAGGGGAGGCCATTGTAGAGCTAAGTTATCACTATCCATGGAGATGTAGCCACAAAATAATAAAAGCCAGGTGGGGGCACCAAAATATCAGAATCCAGGAGGCAGCAACCACTGTAATGACCAATAAAATTGGATGAACAACCAAGAAGACTCAAATCAAAGGTAAGTTGTGGAGATGGTTGACTATTGTTCTCTAGGCGCAAAATAAATGGATACACACACTGATGCTGCTTAACACCTGCTGATAACCCAAAAAAGGCAAGAATGAAGGAGTAAGACAGAAACACCAGGAAAACATCAAAATTCCTTGCCCTTTGCCAGACTTGAGCAAGTTTTGGTTATCAGATCTAGTATTGATGGAAGAGGGGGCCAGGTCCCTAGGAGAAAGGGGATTGTTGTAGTCAGCTTGTAAACAAGTGACTGGTTCATCCACTCAAGGTATAGTTCTGTATCAGAAGCTCAGTGTCAGTTCTGTTGCTGAAAATTTGGACGTTTAGATGTAGCAGTACCTGGATTAGCCTTGGCAAGTAAAATCCATATCAGCCACTGTGGTCTTCTCATTCATATGACCACCATGCCTGTTCTGGGTGTTCAATGATGGAGAATGGTTAAAGTCAACTGGCAAGTCATCTGTCTGTCTCTTCCAATGGTGAATTCCTTCAGTTGGTCATTAACAGATGAGACAAATATCCCACACTTTAGGTGCTCTTTTGCATGTACATGAACTTGTCTCTACCCTAGACTTCCTTGTGTCTCATCCTTCTGGCCTTTTCCTTCCAGGTCCTTGTTCAGATGGCCAGACCTTTGGCTCTTGCTCAGAAATATATCTATATTCTTATTTCACTCCACTCACATACAAAATAGATAATGAGGCTCATTAGATACATGGCTCAAAGCTCTCCCCATTGGTAAGTTTTTCCTTGCTATTATCTTTCAAGGGCACACCTGAATGAGGTGTAATTTATCAACTACCTAATTATGGCTTGTACTCATGTAACAGACCAACCCATCAGTAAACCAAAATTAGGCTTACAGTTAAAAAATATTTCATGGTCTTATAAATATTATAAATACTCATCTATTCTTCTAGTTCGTCCAAGAAGCATATTCTAAGATGGGATTAAGTGTGTAAAGATGGTATTACACAAGAAATGCCTGAGTCAGAGAAAATAATCCCTCATGCTTCCTCCTCCTGCCGCCCCAGCTGCACACAAATGCACGCACATCCCAAGGACACCCAGTACTGGTGTTTGTGCTTTTAGCCCACTCCAGTCCTTTAACTTCTGGTATCTCCTCTGTACAGCTTCCCTGCCACCCTGAAATTAGCTGGAGTGTGGAAAGTGTGGAAGGGAATACCTCAAACATTCTCCGAAAGGAGAATTCCCACTCAACTCTGACCAATTTCTGAGTGTTCTCATCCTGCCCTGCTGCTCTAGCACCTTGCACAGGGCTTGGCGTAAGGTGGCTGGAAGGATCTGGAAATTGAATTCCCCAAAGGTGGGTCTCTTCAAAACTACTGTTGTATAAGAATTTCCAGAAATTATTGAGGAGGGAGCAGAAAGGGCCCAGAGAATGAATTATGTCCTCAGCTTTGTGCCAGGAGCTCAAGCTTCAGTGTGGGGAGCTCATTCAGCTAGGGCAGTTTCAGACGTGTTTCAGAAGCTATTCTGCTCCTGAAAAATGGCTCACAACCACAGCATGCTAGGCTATGGGGTTTCCTTCACTGGCCCTCAGAATCTACACATATCCCAAGTTTTCTTTCACTTAGTATAAGGCATTTGGATTATTTTCACTTGAGGGTAAGTATTAAAAGGCTGCTATAAACATCCATATACATTTCATTTTATATTGTACATATACCTAGGAGTGGGGTTAAAAAGTCATATGGTAAGTGTGTGCTTAACTTTTTTTTTAAAACAATGGTTTTCAAGTAAACATTGTTTGGAAGCTGCTGCAAATACTTCCTGAAATACTCTCAGTCTATGTTTCTTAAAAGATTGCAGACTGATCCCCTTCATAATATTTTAAGTACAAGGAAACCTCAATTCCTTGTTTGCACTTATCATATTTTTACCTTTTGACTGGCTTTACCCATTTATTCTGCCCCAAACCCCTGCCTCTGGTAACCACCAACCTGTTCTCTGTATCTGTGAGCTATTGGTTTATTTGTTTAGATGCCACATATGAGAGAGATCATAGGGTGTTTGACTTATGTCATTTAGCATAATGCCCTAGAGGTCCATCCATGTTGTTGCAAATGGCAAGATTTCATTCCTTTTTTATGGCTAAGTAATATTTCATCGTATATATAGACCATGGTTTCTTTATCTATTCATCCATCCATGGGCACTTATGTTCTTTTGTAATTTGGCTATTGTAAATAATGCTTCAGTGAACATGGGCATGCATCTGTCAGAATTAGTGATTTCTTTTTCTTCAGATGAATAGCCATGAGTGAAATTTCTGGATCATATCGTAGTTCTATTTTTAATTTTTTGAGGAACCTCCATACTGTTTCCATAGTGGCTGCACCAGTTTGCATTCCCACTAACAACCAACGCTTGTTATTCCCTGTCTTTTTGATCATTGCTACCTAACACATGTGAGGTGATAGCTCACTGTGGTTGTGATTTTCATTTCCATTATAATTAGTGTTGTTGAGCATCTGCTCATGTACCTGTTGGCCATCTGTATGCCTTCTTTGGGGAAATGTCTATTCAGATCTTCTGCTCATTTTTCAATTGGATTGTTAGCATTTTTTTTTTTTTTTGCCATTAAGTTGTATGAGTTCTTTTTTTTTTTTTTTAAGATTTTATTTATTTCACAGAAAAAGACACAGTGAGAGAGGGAACACAAGCAGGGGGAGTGGGAGAGGGAGAAGCAGACTTCCCGCTGAGCAGGGAGCCCAATGCGGGGCTCGATCCCAAGACCCTGGAATCATGACCTGAGCTGAAGGCAGACGCTTAATGGCTGAGCCACCCAGGCCCTCTGAGTTCTTTATACATTTTAAATATCAGCCTCTTATCAGATATATGATTTGCAAATGTTTTCTCCCATTCAGTAGTAGGTTGCCTTTTCACTTTTTTGATGGTTTCTTTTGCTGTGCAGAAGCTTTTTAGTATTCTATAGTCCCTGTTATTTATTTTTGCTTTTGTTGCTTTTCCTTTTGGTGTTAGATTAAAAAAATAATAATCTCTAAGGCCTGTGTCAAGGAGTTTACTGCTTGTGTTTTCTTCTAGGAGCTTTATGGTTTCAGGGCTATGTTCCAGTATTTACTCTATTTAAAGATAATTTTTGTATACAGTGTAAGATGGTGGTTAAGTGATCAAGTTTGATTCTTTTGCATGTGGCTGTTCAGTGCCCCAACACCACTTATTGAAGAGACTGTCTTTTCCTTATTGTATATTCTTGGCTCCTTTGTCATAAATTAATTGATTATATATGTATGGCTTTATTTCTGGGCTCTCTATTCTGTTCCATTGACCTATATGTCTGTTTTTATGCCAATATAATAGCCAATATAATGCTGTTTTAATAAGCTCCATGCCCAGCATGGAGCCCAAGGTGGGGCTTGAATTCATGACTCTGAAATCAAGACCTGATCTGAGATCAAGAGTCAGATGCTTAACCAATTAAGTCACCCAGGTGCCCCATAATACTGTTTTAATAACTATAGCTTTGCAATATAGTTTGAAATCAGGGAGTGTGATTCCTCCAACTTTGTTCTTCTTTCTCAAGATTTTTTGACTATTCATGGCTTTTTGTGGCTCCTTACACATTTCAGGGTTATTTGTTCTATTTCCTTGAAAAATGACACTGGAATTTTGATAGGGATTGCACTGAATCTGTAGATTGCTTTGGGTAGTATGAACATTTCAATAATATTAATTATTCCAATCCATGAGCACAGAATGTCTTCCCATTTATTTGTGTCTTTTTTTATTTCTTTTATTAATGTCTTATAATCTTCAATATATAGCTCTTTTACCTCTTTGTTTAATTTTATTCTTAGGTATTGTATTCTTTTTGATGTATTTAACTTTTTAAAAGGAAATGGCCCCTCTACACCCAGAATCCTTGTATAGTAGAACTCCAGGCCTTTCTGGGCTAACAGTATATGTGAAGGAATTCTAATCTAGGATATTGGGATGATAACGAAGCTACTGGAGTGAAAGAAGTAGCAGATATAAAGGATGAATAATGGATAATTCTTTTATGGGTGAAATTGAGAACAAAAATGGATGGGGTTCATTGTAAAATGAAAAGTTTGACTTGTCTTATCTCTTCAGTGACAGAAATAAGGATAGCTAACTATAGCTATTTTTGGATGTGTGAGAGGAAAAAAAGAGGGTTTTTTCATAGCTTCTCACACTGTCTGCATCCACTAAAGATGAATGATGCAGCTCAGATTAACAAAGTACCTTGCATAGAATACTGAAGGCATAGAATATTTCTTGCTGTGGAGAGTAAGGATAAGGATTGATTATGGATAAATCAAAGAGTAGAAGGTGTTATAAGACCCTAAAATATTTAGACATCAAACATTTTTTAATGGGAAAAATCAGCAAAGATATAGAGGAAAGCAGAACAAAACAGACAGCAAGAGTCCTGGTAAGTAATCAGTGGCCAAGAGATCTTCAGGAGTTCAAGGCTGCACAAAAACTCCTAATACTACTAATCTGGATACCAATTAGGATTCATGCCACCTTTCTCAGACCTAGAACATATTTTCTGACTGCTGTTAAGGTTTACCTAACCCAAACATTGAAACAAACAGATGCAGCAACTAATGATAGCCAATATTGTCTTTGTGTATGTAGATGATAGAGCAGGAGCTCTGTTCTACATTCAGAGGTGTGCATGCTTCAAATCTTAGTCCTGCCACTCTTAGCTCTATGGCTTGGATCTTGTTACTTCAATTATCTCATTCTGTGTTTACTTATCTGTAAAACTGGAATAGTGATATCTACCTCAAAGTATTAATGCAATAACTAGGTGAAATAACATAAACAGAACCATTTTTCAATAAATATCACTTCCTTGAATTATCTCAAAATATTAACATGATTGAAGTACTAATTTCTAGAATTTCCAGTACTAAAATCCAGAATTTCTGTTTGGAGTGTTTGTAGACCCCAGTCTGGATGGAAGCTTGGAGGCTAGGAAACTTCTCCTGGGGCTGTGTTTCTATAGCAAGCATACTGTTTTTTTCACAGATGTTATATTTATTTGGGTTCTCTTTGATGGGTTGCATAGCTAGAAATAAGAGGGAGTGCTAAAGCATCACTCAGTCTGCAAGCCTCCCGTTGGCATTGCTATTGATGATAAAGTTTGTTGCTTGGTGAAATGGGCCATATCTCACTATTTTTATAGACCCTAGCTGGTAGTAAATGAGTGTAGCTGTCAAAGCTGATGGTTATAGTTATACTGCATGGTTGCTGAGAGCCCAGGCTGGTGACAACTATTAAATCATCCTGTAGACAAAGATTCCAAGGGGAAGATGGTAGGTCAGAGGGCTGCTTATTAAATCTCTGAGATCATAGTTTTCTGTGTCTCACTGGAATTCACAAGCCTCAATGACTATAGCTAATAGGCCTGTATTTTCTCCACAACCCTTTCTAGGAGCATACAGAAGAGTGAGTGAGCAATCTCTGACTGGGATTCTGTTTTATGAGCAGTCCTTGGGTCTTTGTATATACACTCATAAGGTAAGAAATTCCCCCTCTGAAAGCAAATCACAGGCTCTACAGTATATGGTCAAAGTTTAACTTCAAAATGAGATAAAAACTGTCTTGTAAAACCTATGTGTAGAATTTGAATGAATCAGACATTTGGGAAAATCTAAGTATCAAGGAACAGTTTACCAATCCTGCCCCAGGAAGAAAACAACTGTGATAATACAGAATCTGAATTTTATCACTTATCTGCAAGGTTAGCTTTTTAATAAGGATTGTGTATTATAAAAGAAAACTGGGTGGCTCAGTTGGTTGGCTGTCCAACTCTTGATTTCAGCTCAGGTCTCTATCTCAGGGTGGTGAGTTTAAGCCCTACATTGGGCTTCACACTGGGTGTGGAGTCAGCTTAAAAAAAAAAAAAAAGAAAGAAAAGGAAATACTCATATACACATACATTCATGCCATTTAAGGCTTTGTAATAGGGGCATCACAGGGTAATTGAGCAGGAACTAGGAGTTGTGTGCTTAACATCTAGTTGCCTATAGCAACCAGAAGAAAATACCTAATGTTTCAGGGATTTTGTTCTACTTTTATTGTTGCCTTGGGGCAATTGACCAATTCTGGTGCTTTCATAAATAGATTGTAGACATTTTTGACCTTTCTCCTTTGCCCCTTTTCCTCTTCCTTATCTTTCTGATATGAAAAGTCTTTTTTATGATACTTCCTGATTTTTTCCAGTTTTCTCAAGCAAGATTTTAAAAATCCTTAAAATGAATTGGATTATTAAGTGGATGTGACTCAGAAGTTTGTCATCGTGATGTCTGCCAAACTGTTTAGGCTTATTTAATAGGCTAAGCAAATATCCACTCACTTTTTCCCCTCACTATTTCATGAATCTCCCCCCTGAAACTGAGCTCGGTTATGATGATGAATGATCCCAGGTAAAGGAGTATGGCCAGCTGTATACAATGAACTTCAAAGGAACATTCAAAATACATTTCAATGCATTTAAACTCCTGTTTATATTAGTAATAACTGGATGTCTGGATAATTTTTCTTAACGAGTATATACAGTCTTTCTCTGTTGATAGTTTTCAACTTGTTCCGATTGATTTTCTCTTTTCCATTCATTATAGTATATTTTTAAAGACCTTTTCAGGGGTGCTTGGGTGGCTCAGTCATTAGGCGTCTGCCTTTGGCTCAGGTCATGATCCTGGGGTCCTGGGATCGAGCCCCACATAAGGCTCCCCACTCGGTGGGAAGCCTGCTTCTCTCTCTCCTACTCCCCCTGCTTGTGTTCCCTTTCTCACTGTGTCTCTCTCTGTCAAATAAATAAATAAAATCCTTAAAAATAAATAAAAATAGATAAAGACCTTTTCACTTTACAGTATACCTTTTTTTCTTAATCTACAACTACATTTTTGGATTTCTTGCATGTAGCCAAAATATCACTTATCTTTGAATCCTAAGAACTCATCAATTCCTAACCCATTAAGGATACGCAACTGATTTTTGACTAGTATTTAAATCAATTAACAAAATAATTTTATATTTTATCCAAAGGAAATGCAAATTCAAAGCAATAATAATAACAACTCATCAAGGTTTCATTCAAAGTAATATTCAATTATATTTTGGTCAATTATTTCTCAATTAAATTATGACACTGAACCTTGTTAATTGATGACAGCCCACTGAGCAAAGTTGAGAATGTTGAAAGGAGAGGTTTGCATTGGTGAGAAATTAGAATATTATCTTTTGCATAGTACAGTGATGAGCAGTTAATGAAGAATAGGGTTGCTTTCAGAAATACGAACAGAAATCTGACTAATGTACTTGCTTATTTTCTTCCTTTCTATTACATCTGGTACCAAGATGATGTTCATGGTGCACTATCAACGTCACAGTGGCTGGGTATTGTTGCTGTTGTTATTTTGTAGTAGCAGTAACAATGGACTCAAACCAGTTCATCTATATTCTCTTCCTCTGTATGGTTTGTGACCAGAGGAGATAGTGTATGAGATTAACTATATAGACTTTGCCCACAGATAGAACAAATCTAAATGTTCAAAATAGCATTCAAATAGTGACCTCACTCTTATCTTGTAAAACCAAGACAATGATTTTGACTATGTATCAATTCTCTTTGAAAATAGTGCTCATAATGTTATGGCTTTAGAAGAAAATAAGCAAATGAATAATAAATTTCAGTACATATAAGAAGTACAATTCTTAAAATGCCGTAAGAAACACTGAAGACATGATCTATTAGGAAAATATTTGGAATACTTATACAGGCAATGGGTGAATTGTTTGAATTCACAGAGTCTACCTAAGCCCAATCTAATAGAAATATTATATTTATTACGTATAATATATATTATATATGCATATAGGAAGAGCAGAATAGAAATATTATATGTATATATGTAATATGTATATAATAACACAAGAGAAAAATAATAGAAATATGATTTGAATAAATAAGTCTCAGAAAATATACAAATGCACAAACAAATAAACGGTAAATTCTACTTAAAACTAAAGGACTACAAAACAAATCAGAAAAGTGATTTTTTAAATCTGTAAATATGTTGTCAAAAAATATATTTGGCATTATTTCTTATAGGAAAGAAATACTTTCATACTTTGTTGGTAGGAGAATAAACTGGTGTCATATGTTTGGAGAGTAATCTGATATTTAACAAAACCAAAGTCCACACAGATTTTGACATATTTTTAGTGATTCATTTCATAGTCATTCTTACAAAAGAACACCACGATACAATAAACCTTATGTCAGCATTTTTAGTTGTTGGAAAAACCTGAAAATATCTTCAATTTCCACCAATTAACCCAGTTAGGTCCTAGGTTTTGCCTGTCCCCTTGCTGGTTTTCTGTTAGCTTAGCACTTGCCACTCTTAAAAATATCCTGGTTAGGTGATAAATTATGTGGTCACTCCTCCAATATGGAAATAGTTAATTTAATTATGAAAGAGAGTACAGCACTCAAGGATGTAACTTTCCATTTTATACCTTTCTATACTATTTGAATTTTTGCCATGTGTATTTACTACTTTTTTTCTTAGAATCTTTTTTGTAAAGTGTGTGAAACTTATTCTCTGAAATTCAATGAATGGGAATAAACTTTTTTTTTAAGATTTTTATTTAGAGAGAGAACACGTGCATGCAAGCAGGGGAGGGGCAAAGGCAGAGCGAGAGACAGAGAATCTCAATCAGACTCCCTGCTGAGCGAGGAACCTGACATGACACCGGGCTCAATCCCATGACCCTGAGATCATGACCTGAGCAGAAATCAAGAGACGAACACTTAACCGACTGAGCCACCCAGGCACCCCAGAGAATAAACTTTTTTATATTCCTACACAAACTATTGAGAATCACTGTTTTTATGGTTACTTTCAGTGGAGATAAAAATCCCTGCTGAACCTTGAGATACTAATCCTCTGATTTTGATGCAGACAAAATTCTAGTGAATTAGCTTTTAACTGTTTTATGAGGAACTGTGGTTTATTCTGTATAAGACAATATCAAAATCTCTTAGTTTGGTGTTAGTATAATGTTTGTGGATTTCATAAGCAGTGTGTTAATATTTGCTGAATGAAGAAATTTTATGCCTGAAACAATGTTCTTTTTTTTTTTTTTTTTTTTTTAGATTTTATTTATTTATTTGACAGAGAGAGAGAGAGAGAGGGAACACAAGCAGGGGGAACAGCAGAGGGAGAGGGAGAAGCAGGCTTCCCGCAGAGCAAGGAGCCCGATGCAGGGCTCGATCCCAGGATCCCGGGATCATGACCTGAGCCGAAGGCAGACGCTTAACCGACTGAGCCACCCAGGCGCCCCTGAAACAATGTTCTTAATTTGAGCTTAGGTCATTTAGTGCTAAGTACTATGCTGAAAATCAGAAGACATAATTAAAAAGAAAGTCTCAGCAACCCTTTAATGTGAAACAGACTAGAATTGAAAAGGATAAAATGGCAGGGAGGCTCTTTCACAAGCCTACATATTGTTAAATGTGCAGGTGCCAGAATTGGGTTGCTAGTGCTCAAATCCTAACTCTTACCACTTGCAAGTTATGTGACTTTGGGCAAATTAGTTAACTTCTCTATATCTGATATTCTTCATCTATAAAATCAGGATAGTAACTATTATGAACTTCATATATGTGTCCATCCCAAAATTTATACATAGGTCATTAGGTCATGAGGGTGGAGCCTCCATGATGTTGTATTAATGCCCTTATAAGAAAATGCCAGAGAGCTAGCTAACTTGCTCTTTCTCTCTCCATCCTCAACCTTCTGAAAACCAAGAAGAGGGTTCACACCAGGAACCTAATCATCTGGCATCTTAAACTTGGACTTCCTAGGCTCCAGAACTGTAAGAAATAAATGCTGTTTAAGCCACTCAGCCAATGATACTCTATTGGAACAGCCCAAACTAAAACAATAACTGTATTTAATTCATAGGTGTAGTTGTTTTCTATAACTGCTAAAACAAATAACCACAAATTAGTGACTTAAAGCATCAAAAATTTATTATACAAATATATTATACAAATATTGTCTTTTTTTCTGGAATCAGAAGTCAGAAGCGGTTTCACTGAGCCAAATATCAAGGTGTTAGCAGGGCTATGCTTCCTCTGGAGGTTCTAAGGGAGAATCTGTTTCCTTGCCTTTTCTAGCTTCTAGAGCTCCATTTTTTGGCTCATGGCCCCTTCATCCATCTTCAAAGCCAGCAGTACAGCATCTTCTCTCTCTGACCCTGCTTCCATCTGTTTCCACCCATGGCCTTCTTCTTCTTTATGTAATAAAATCTCCCTTTGCCTCCTTTTTCTATGAACATTTATGAGTGTGCTTAGGGTCCACCCATATAATCCAGGATGATCCCCTCATCTCAAAACCCTTAATTTAATCACATCTGCAAAGTCTCTTTTCCACCAATAAGGGAACACTCACAGTTTCCAAAGAGTAGGACTTGAATATCTTTGGGGGACATTATTTAGTCTATAGCAATAGCGTTACTATGAGCACTAAAGGAGATAATAAATGTAAATTTCTTGGCATACGAACTGTTGTCCAACAAATGTTAAATAGTATTGTAATGTTACCAAGTTCTAAGTGGGAAAACAAAAGTAAAAGCTACTCATTTTATATCAGGTCAAAGTGTCCTTTAAGTATAATGACAACCCAGAACATGAAACAAACAAGACATCAGGGAATAGCACCCAGGAAGACTGCCTTTAAACAAACAAACAAACAAACAAACAAGATTACAGTAAAACCTAAGGAAGCAATATACGCATTTTTTTAAAAGAGTAAGAAGTAATTGTGGTAACAGACCACTAGTGAATATTGAATTCTTTAAAATATAAAAGTTATCTGGGGGCACCTGGGTGGCTCAGCCGCTTGAGTGTCTGACTCTTGGTTTCGGCTCAGGTCATGATCTCAGGGTCATGAGATGGAGCCCCCTGTAGGAGTCTGCTTCAGATTCTCTCCCTCTCCCCCTGCCCTTCCCCTGCTCACGCTCTCTATCTCTAAAATAAATAAATCTTTAAAAATTAAAAAAAAAATAAATATAAAAGTTAGCTGAAAATTGTGCCCATTGTGATTATGGAACAGCATATAATGTAATAAATCTCAACAATGTAATATATATATATAATTTAAAAATGGAAGGAGGTGAAGTAGAATGAAATGAACATACTGATTTCCTCATTTCTCTTCTCAGAGATAAGTATGGCCTAATGTTGCCATATGCATCTAACAAAAAAATAATGGCTTTTACTTCAAAATTTCCTATAATCTCATTTTTCCTAAACTATATAGACACATTTGGAGGAAATAATACGTTTTTCTATGGTTTAATATTTACCTAAGCTATTGGAGATCTGGGTTTTTTTTAACTTTTGTTATTGTTCTTATTGTTATTTTAAGTATTCTCCACACCCAACACAGGGCTTGAACTCACAACCCTGAGATCAAGATCTGAGCTGAGTTCAAGAGACTCTTAACTGACTGAGCCACCCATGTGCCCCAAGATCTTGTTTTTTAATCTACTGATAAAGTCAATGTTAATATTAAATTATAGAAGTGTTATCTTATATTGATAAAATTAGTTCATCTATTTAGCTATGATGATTCTATCATCTATCCAAACAAAGAAAAAGGATCATCCTGAATGAAAGAAAAAAATCTTGATGCTAGTTATTTTAGTGTAGCAGAATTTGAGGTTTTATGTACTTTTTGACTTTGCATTTTCCTTTATTATTAATAAGGATTGATTCATAATCATTTCCATGAGCACTATAGAGTTATTGTTTCTTCATTAATGAAAATAACAACTCTCCCAGTACCCAAAATAAAACCTCTTAAGACCAGGGTGGGTCTCCCAGTCAGAATCTAATGTCATTAGTCCGGCCTCATGTTTTCCACATTCTCTAAAGCATTTGATAATACTTACTACCTTTTACTCTCTCTTCTCACTTGACTTACAAAATACAAAAACCAATCTAGTTTTCCTCCCATCTCTCTAGTTGCTTTTTTTCCTTATGTTCTTACTTTTCCCTACACCGGTCTAAATACGGTTTGTTTTTATTTTTCACTCTTTCAAACTACCACCTTGACAAGGTTCTCAAACCTTGCAGCATGTTAGAATTGCCTTGGGATTTAAAATGCAATGCCCAGGATGCTCTTTAATCAACATAGGTTTTCCGGGGCTGGGAACCAGGCATCAGTTTGGTTTGTCTGTTTGTTTTAAAATTTATTTGAGATTCCAATGAGTAGTGACATTTGAGAAAAAAAAAAAGATGACTTTACTATCCAAAGTGTGGTCACCAGACCAGTAATTTGGGCAATACCTGGATACTTGATAGAAATACAGAATCTTGGGCCCCACTTGAGATATGCTAGGACAAAAAGTGTATTTCTGAAGTCCTAGATGATTCATATCCATATGAAAACTTGAAAAGTACTGATGCAGATTACCAGATTGTAGCACTTGATGTTAACTTTTGTCCTGTGCTCTTTCTCTATGTTTCTGCTGTTGTTTGCTTGTGGAGTATCTTTACCTTTATCATCCTATGAGGATTTCACACTCAACTTAAACTTACAATTGAACAAATATTCTTTGCTTTTCCAGTCATGAATTCAGCATTTTTTTCTGAGTCTTTATCCACAAATAATATCTCTGTTCACCCTGCCTTTATACCATCAATATTATACAAATATTGTCTTTTTTTAAAGATTTTATTTATTTATTTGATAGAGAGACAGATAGTGACAGAGATAGCAAGAGAAAGCACAAGCGGGGAGGAGAGGAAGAGGCAGGCTCCTGTTGAGCAGGGCGCCGGATCTGGGGCTCGATCCCAGGACCCTGGGATCATGACCTCAGCTGAAGGCAGATGCTTAACCAACTGAGCCACCCAGGTACCCCCAAATATTGTCTTTTTAAAATTTTTTTCTTTCACACAGTCTCAATGTCCTTTTATAATAGCTCTTCCATATCTCTCCCTCATTCCTTTCCACTTGCACCAGTAATTCACACATAATTATCTCTCACTTGAACTTTTCAGATTGCTTCTTTATATATATTTTATTTAAGTATAGTTGACACAAAATGTTACATTAATTTCAGGTGTACAATTTCTTGATTTGACAAGTTTATACATTATGTTCTGTTCACTAGATATGTGTAGCTACCATCTGTCCCATTACATTGCTGTTACAGTATCATTGACCACATTTTTCATGCTCTGCTCTTTATTCCCATGATTTACTCATTCCATAACTGGAGGCCTGTACTGACATCTCGTCTTAAAAAAAAAAAAAAAAAAAGATTTATTTATTTATTTTAGAGAGAGAGCATGCAAGCAGAGGGAGAGGGAGAAAGAATCTTCAAGCAGACTCCCCACTGAGCAAGGAGCCCAATGCAGGGCTCGTTCACAGGACCCTGAGATCATGACCTGAGCTGAAATCAGGAGTCGGCCACTTAACCAACTGAGCCACACAGGCACTCCAAGATCACTTCTTAACCAATCTTGTTGCCTCAGTTGCTCCTTATGTCAGTTTGTTGTGAACAGTTGGATTAAGTTTCCTAACACACATCAGTATCAACTGGCAAAGAGGAGCACCTAACATTAATAATCTCTAAAAGTGATTTCATATGTTACCTGAGCAACTCACTCAAACTTTAAGGGAGTTATAATCTACCATTTTAACAACCAGATTAAAGTAATTTTCCCATTTTCTGATTTCTTTAGAGATGGAAAATTGGTGAGTCAAATCAAGAAAACATAAAGTCCTTTGAGAGCAAATATAACAATAATAAATTATTTTCACTTTTTATTAATTTAGAAAGAGCCCTACATGTTTGCCATTTGATTTAGTTCTTCTTTCCATCATTTATTATTCCAATAAGAAAGAAATTTTTAACATTTCTGATCACAGCTGAGAGGACTTCATGTATTTCCTCAGCAACAAAATGTAATAAGATTAGTTGTTCAGATTATGTCATTTTAATAAGTTTGAAATTTTTGTTCAAACAATAACCATGCCATGCAAGAATAATTAAGTTATATCTGGATTCAAATATTAATCATAATGTAGTTTTCTACTTAGTCATTACTTTTTTAAAACAGTATGGAATAAACTCAAGCTCAAAAAGAGGATACTTTTACTTCTTTATAATGCTTAGGCTCAATTTAAAGAATGAAGCAAGACAGTCTTAACAAAAAAGATTCTTAAATTTTTTTAATGGGAAATTTTAAAATTTTGTAAAGGAAAGTGTTTGCAGAATTCCAGAAACTCAATTTGTAAGTGAATACCTAGAGGAGGAGTTCGTTGAAGGGTAACTGGAAGGACGGAGGTTGGTTAATACTAAAATAATTTCAATTAAATTTATTTTATCTACACAGTGCCCTTTCATGGTTAGTACTTATATAATCTATTAATCATAGAATTGTGATAGGAAATTCTTGGGTCCTTGGAACAGCTTTTGAGTCCATGAAGAAACCTGGACAAATTTATTATCCATTTAATTTTGTTTCCTGATGGGCAAGCATGTTTCCTGAATTCTGAAGAATACTGTGAGAAAACATATTGAGATATGCACGGAAGGAACATTTTAGACATCACTTTTTTAACTTAAGAAAAAATAATTGACTCCAAAAAAATGTTCATCAGCTGTGTATTTTTGTTCATTATTTAAATTATAGGACTAATTCATTTCCATTTGGGGTAGTTTTTTTTTTTTTTTTCCCTAGGCAAAGAACTTTATTAACCTTGTTTCAAACTTTATTCCCAGGCTTCTTCAGCTTAACTAGCTGCAAAGAATGAATTGTGTATAAGCAAAAACTGAAAAGAGCTGCAGTGTCCAAGGGGCTTGGGCTTAAAAATATTAGAGATCTAGATTTTATCAGATCCACGAACAAAATTTTAAAAAGCAGTCATAATATAAAACAGCAGCTCCCAGTAACTTCTTCAAGTTTTATGTTCTTCAGAAGTTGACTCCATTCAGTTTGCTTCATTCTTGGAATCTTCATCAAAATTCTCCACAAGATCTGGAACTTCATCATCATCCTCCTCTCCGGTAGCAAGTGGTGCTTTTCCATCCACAGATTGTTTGGGCAGAGCTTCAGCCAGTCTTCTTAAACTAGTCAGACTGTCTGCACCAAGTTGGTTTAAGATACTGGGTAGCATTTCTGTCAGCTGCTTTGTCTCAGCATGGCCTGTAATGGTGAAAGTGTTCGCTGCCAGTGATGCCTGAACTTTGGGGTTGTTAAAGTGGATCACTGTTCCTTGGTTTGTGAACATATTCACTTCTTCAATACCAGAGATATTGTTTACCCCTAACTTCTTTAAGGAGAACTGAAGTTTTTTATCATCTGCTGTAGCCGTTCTATGAACCACCTTCTTCTTTCAGCGAGCAGTTCCTTTCCCACCAATGCGCACTTGTGCTTGCAGTTTGGCGAGTTTCTCCTGGTTCATGATAGTTTCTTTCATCTTGTTGGAGTGGAAATGGGACAGCGCGGGGAATAGGGTTGGCGCTCAGGGGGTCTCGGGCGGACCAGCTGAGATTAGGAGCACACACGCGGGGACGCAAGATGGCAGCTCCATTTGGGGTAGTTATTAAACAGAGACAGATTCTGCTGATTTAACTGACGAATGATAACATGTCATAAATTTCTGATGCTACAGACACAGTAGGCAGTAGATGTTTAAAAAAAAATAAAACCACAAATTCTAACCCACAACAATTTAAAGCGTTGAGTCCTCCTCTGGGAAGAAATTGAGACAGCATTTTTGGAATCTCCCTTGACCCAAACACTGCAAAAATTTTTTTAAATATGAAATTTCAGAGATACCAAAACAAACAAATAAATCTCTTCTCAGTGCTATGGGAATTTCAGTAAAACTTCAAAACTCAGCAGAGTAATGGGCCTATACTTAAGTTAGGGGATCAGGTGGGGAGTTGTAGGGTCTAAACAATTGCAATTTTTCTCACTATTATGTATAGATCACACTGGGTGAATGTAAAGATGAAGTAAAAAGGTAAGGATGGCTGGAGCCATTGTTATGAAGTGGGGGAGATGGCTGCCTTTGATGCCATGTTGACAACAAAGAAGAAGAGAGTTAC
Source organism: Mirounga angustirostris (assembly GCF_029215605.1). Classification (NCBI taxonomy): domain Eukaryota; kingdom Metazoa; phylum Chordata; class Mammalia; order Carnivora; family Phocidae; genus Mirounga; species Mirounga angustirostris. The sequence continues at coordinate 123,052,543 of NW_026991715.1, read as the reverse complement.
ATCCTGGCTTGAGTTTTATTTGGAAATTGCCATTCTGATGCTCTATGTGAGGAGAAGCCGGGGTTTAGATGCCTCTGGATAATGGAAAAAAGTTTTACTTCCCAAATAAATGCATAAATTGATGTAACTGGTGGTTCTCAGCCTTTGACCAAAGTATGAAGAGGGGATGTTTTGATTGCTTGTCTTACAGAGCTAGGTTTGTTGGGTTTGAAGGCGTGTTACAGAAGTACAAAGAGAGATAATTATGGGAAAGTGACAGCATCGGTATTCTGCTCATCTCCACAAATTCAGAAGTTTTAAAAATCGGGACACCAGGGTGGCTCAGTCAGTTACGTGTCTGCCTTTGGCTCAGGTCATGATCTCAGGGTCCTGGGATCGAGCCCTGCATCGGGGTCCTTACTCAGCAGGGAGCCTGCTTCTCCCTCTCCCTCTGCCTGCCACGCCCCCTGCTTGTGTGCTCGCTCTCTCTGTGTCAAATAAATAAATAAAATCTTTAAAAAAAAAAAGAAGTTTTAAAGATCTGAAGCTGAAGGAAGTGTTTTGTTGCACTCTTCCTGCTGCTCATGGACTCTCTTATGAGTGGAGACCACACAGCACACAGAGAAGGACAGAGATGAATTATTCACACCGCAGATCTAGAAAATGGTGTCATGCCCTCTTGGAAATGTAAAGGAACAAATGAAACAATGGCCACACTGATTTGGCCTGGAAACTAGAAAGGAAGCATTGACTTCCCAGAGGGCTTGAGAAGCCTTGCCCTCAAGTGATTTAAGTGTACTGTTGAGTTTAAGGGCAGGCAAAAGAGCATTCGGTGGACTTATTCTGGGCACATATGTGGCCTTATTCTAGAGATCCACTGAAATATTTGGGGAGGGGTACTCCTTAGTAGGTAAGATTACCCACACGCAAGTATATAGAGACTCATACCCATCAGTTTTGAATATAAAAGTAAAAAAAAAATAGGGGCGCCTGGGTGGCTCAGTCATTAAGCGTCTGCCTTCGGCTCAGGTCATGATCCCAGGGTCCTGGGATCGAGCCCCACATCTGGCTCCCTGCTCGGCGGGAAGCCTGCTTCTCCCTCTCCCATTCCCCCGCTTGTTTTCCTGCTCTCGCTAACTCTCTCTCTCTCTGTCAAATAAATAAATAAAAAATCTTCAAAAAAAAAAAAAAAACCTTTCTCTAATTACTGATGAAACTCAGATTTACCTGTTCTCTAGAGTTAGCGGTTCTCTATCCCTACCTTCTCCCTGTATGGTGTATATCAAGGCAAATCCATTGCTGCTCCTCTCAGTAGCCACCATCTACTATATTCCATGAAGAATCCTAACAGTGTTTGCAATTTATCTGAGGAGAGTAGATAAGTGACATTTTCTAAACTTAATTAGGATCACTTTTCTTCAACACATACTGACTTGACAAAATTGAAAGGGCCAAACAAACAAATAAAACATTTCTTCCAATGTTCAGCTTGATTGGAATTGCCATTCTTCTAAAGGGGAATTTCAGAGGCATCTTTGGTCCCTCTCTTTCCTTGATTTAAACATCTCTTCATCCACCATATCCTATTGACTCTACTTCCTAAGTATTATTGATCCCTTCTCTAAACTCACTGTAACTCCCTCAACTCAGGCCCTAAACTTTCTTGTGTTGATTACTCTATTGCTCTTCTAATCAGGCATCATGTTTTCAGCTTTTCTTTCCTATGAATCATATACTTTATTTTATAAAAACCCAAAATGGGTTACTCTTTCTCTGATTAGACCAAAACTTTAGTTTTGAACATTCAAAGGCTTCATAATACCTGGAGAATAAAACCCAGATTTGTCACATAGGCTAAAGCCATACAAACAGCATTTTGTTCTCTGTGTTCCCAGATTTAGAGTAGAGTTGGAAACATAACACTTTGCAATTATGGATGAATTCAAAAGATCTGATGTCCTACAAAGTCTACCCACTTATTTCTTTTACTACCTACTTCTCTTTTTCTATACTGCAGCTCTCTTAATCCCATGTGAAGCCATGTGTTTTAGGTACCTCTCTTTATAAAATAGTCAACACGGAGTTAAAAAATAATTATGTTCCAACATGGAAAGAACTATATAGAAATTATTAAATGGTTAATAGTGTTAACCTTATAAATAAAACTGCCCGCTATTTTACCAGCAGAACAAAATAAAACAAAACAATGGGTTTGTTTGGGAATAGCAGAGAACTGTAATCTGGGAGAAGTAAGCTACAGCAAAACCATAGGTAAGGCCAAGGAATAAAAGCCCCTCATAGAGGAAGGAGGGAACTAGGGAACTTTATAAACAAAAAAGAAAAAGACCATTGGAATAAACTGGGAATTTGAAGCTCAGTGGCTTTTTATTGGCTGAGTTATGATAGTCTCTCATTAGCTGCGCTGTTGCCTGTTGCCAAGGAAGAGGAAAAACTTTCTTCCTCCTGCTGGGATCGTAAAGCAGTATCTAAAGTAATATGGACTTGCAATGCATGTCTCTCCTGCTGGGTCTGTAACTGATGATGAGTGAGTGGTAGGACGTAAAAGCTCCCCTTGCTGGCCTTCCAACGCCTTTCTAAATGAGATTTCCTTTTATTAATTTTCACAATAATATATTCTAACACATTCGTAAGTATAGATAGGTAGATAGATGATAGATAGGTAGATAGATAGATAGATGATAGATGGGTAGATAGATAGATTTTTTTTTTTTAAAGATTTTATTTATTTATTTGAGAGACAGAGAGTGAGAGACAGAGAGCATGAGAGGGAGGAGGGTCAGAGGGAGAAGCAGACTCCCTGCCGAGCAGGGAGCCCAATGCGGGACTCGATCCCGGGACTCCAGGATCATGACCTGAGCCGAAGGCAGTCGCTTAACCAACTGAGCCACCCAGGCGCCCGATAGATAGATATTGATAGAAGAAAGGAAGGAAAGGAGAAAGAGCAAGAAAGGCAAGTTGTGCTGACCATTTAACTCTTACTACCACCAATTTGAGTATATTGAATTATTAGGCCCTGTTATGGAATCTTATGTTTATATGTCATTTTGTCAAGCACATTAGAAAAACATGGAAACAGATTTATGATGCTTTGATGGAACTAACGTATTTAAATTTTTTAATTTTTAATTTTTTTAAAGATTTTATTTATTTATTTGAGAGAGAGCGAGCATGCAAGCAGTGTGGAGTTGGGTAGGAGCAGAGAGGGAGGGAGGGAGAGGGGGAAAGAATCCCAAGCAGACTCCATGCTGAGCATGGATCCTGATGCAGGGCTCAATCCCTGAGATCATGACCTGAGCCGAAACCAAGAGTCGGTTGCTTGATGGATGGAGCTACCGAGGCACCCCTAAACTGATGTATTCTTTAAAAATAAAAAGATTACTTAATGTGATACCACTTTAAGTGATAAATTTAGAAAGAAGTTGCAGTGGAAGGAACACTAGCTTGAAAGCATATGTTTTAGTCTTGTCTTTGGTACTTATTTACTCTGAGAACTTGACCAATTACTATATGTTTTTTATTATCTGATTTTATTAATAGCACATTACTATTTTTTAGACTATTATTTGAGCCTCAATTGCTTAACAGGTGAAATAAAGGTATTAACACCCACTCCATCTTCTGATACTTCCTAGTTTGATACAATGAAGATCAAATCAGATAAAGAAAGCAAAATATCCTGAAAACTATAAAATACTATGGAAATTTATTATTCTCTCCACTCATTCAGCCATTTAAGAGATAAATTAAAACATACTTATTTAGCATATTAACAAATAGTGTTCCCCAGAGCTCTCAGAAGTTTCTTATACATCTATGGCAACCTGGAAATTTATTTCTTATAATGCTCTTCTGGGAATTTTATTATGAGGAAACTAATTATTGAGCACATTTCCTTTCTTAGCCTTCTCTCTAGGGGCAAGATGCAGTAAAGGTTATATTGACGTATATTGAAAGTGAGCATTTTTAAAAACGGAATACTTTGAATCCATGTGAAATGAAAATCCTTTAGAAACTGGTTTGTTTTGTTAAATATTTTATTGCTATGTCCCTATCAAACAATGTATTTCTTCAGATTTAATGATTTACTTTGAGGAAAGCTCACATTTATGCATTTGAATACATTTGTTTTATTCTAAATATCTTTGAAGTGTATATAAAAATAAAACTTGTAAATTCTCCTTCACCTGGAGAATTTAATTTATGGTGAAGAGTGGTGAACCTTATAGCTATCTAAACGTGTTCTCACCGCTACTTGCTCTACTTTCAAATGTGTTTGTCTCTCGTGGTCACTTGGATTACTGCATTCTGACTGATGCATGCTTTATGGGAAATCAAGGGTTAAATTACAGCTGGTAAATCTCACCTTTTGAAATCCTCTGACCTGAAATGTCTATCTCCTTGATGTAGTACACATAAAATCGAAAATCACAAGTGGTATTTAAGTTTCTCACAGTGTTATGAACAATCCAAAGAGTTGGTATGTTCTGTAAGGTCTTAAATATCAGAGCAGGCATTATTGTGCCCATTTCACAGATGGCTCTTCCTGGTAGTCCAGATGCTTGTCCGACTGGTTCTCAAAATAGCACAAGAGAACTTCAGAGGGCAATGAGTCAGATTTCCCAGTCTTGTTGGTAAACACACTGCTATTCAAGTGGATTAGAAGATGATTGCTAAGGTCTCTTTCAATTTTAAAATTTTACCTACTAATTTAAGCGCAAATCTTATTCTATATGGTAAGATCAAATATGCTCTCATGGCTATAAGTGTTTTACTGAAAATTTGACTAAAACATCAAACTCAATCCCATGGCACTCAATATCCTTATAGCACTTTAAAAACAGTTTCTTCATTCATGGTTCTCTCTTCGGCTTGCCATTTAAAAAAAAATATCTTCTTGTAAAACAGACAATATATTGAGTCAGATAATTTCAAATTAGAAGCTATTTAGTATAAGCACCATTAAATTTTATAAAATCAACTTTCATATTTATTTATTCCTTTTATCCCATATTTAATTATGAAAATTTTCAAAAATATAAGAAACTTGGACTTAAACACAATCTAGATGCTAAAATAAACATTTTGCTCTATTTGCTTTATCACATATCAATCCAACTATCCATTTCTCTGATCTTTCATCAATCTGTATCATTATTGATACATTTTAAAGTTGCTGATATCTGTACCCTTCACTCCTGAACACTTCAGGATGCATAACATTAACTAGGGTTCAATTTTGTTTATAGTTCTCTCTTTCTTTTTTTAGTTTAAATTGCCATACTGCGAATTGCACAAATCTTAAGTGCGCCATGTGATAAATTTTGATAAATATGAATATCTATGTAACCCAAAGATTTGCCAAGATAAAGAATATCATCTCTCCAGAAAGTTTTCTTGTGCCCCTTCCTGATCAATCCTTTTGCATATCCCCCAAAGACAACTACTCTTTTTTTCCCACCAGAGATTAGTTTTACCTATTACAGAACTTCATGTAAATAGAAAAATATAATATGTACATTTCTGGGTAAGGTATCTTTTTCTCATCAAAATTTTTTAGGAATATCAATGTTTTATGTATTAGTATCATGTTCCTTCATATTGCTTAATAGTATTCCATTAGCTGAGTACACCAGAGTTTATTTACTTTTTTTCATGGACACTTGGACTGCTTCCAGTTTTTTTCTGACATAAATAAAGCTGCTATGAACATTTGTTTTAGATCTTTATGAACATATGTTTTAATTTCTGTTTGGTGACTACCTAGGAGCAGGATTGCGGGGTTATAAAGTAAAGTGTATGTCTAGTTTTATGAGAATCTACCAAAAGGTTTCCTAAGATTTTTATACCATTTTACACTCCAACTAACAGGGTTTGAGAATTCTAGTTGGTTAATATACTCACAAACATTCTATGTTGTGTCTTTTTAAATTTTAGACATTCTGGTAGGTATGTAGTGACATCTTATTGTGATCTTAATTTTACTTTCTCTGATGACTAATGATGTAAGTGACCTCTCCAGAAATATATACGCCTTTGTCAGATATATAGTTTGTGAATATTTTCCCCTGGGATTTGGCTTGCCTTTTCATTTTCTTAATTGTGTCTTTTGATGAACAAATGTTAATTCTGATGAAGAGTAATTTATTCATCATAAAGATAAAATGATTTTTCTTTTATGGTTATTGATTGTTGTGACTTTCTAAAAAACCTTTGCTTTCAGGGCGCCTGGGTGGCTCAGGCGTTAAGCATCTGCCTTAGGCTCAGGTCATGATCCCAGCATCCTGGTATCAAGCTCCGCATATGGCTCCCTGCTCAGCGGGAAGCCTGCTTCTCCCTCTCTCACTCCCCCTGCTTGTGTTCCCTCTCTCACTGTGTCTCTCTCTGTCAGATAAATAAATAAAATCTTAAAATAAATAAATAAATAAATAAATAAATAAATAAATAAATAAATAAAAAACCTTTGCTTTCTTCCAATCCTAAAGACCTTCTGTTTTCTTCTAAAAACATCATCATATTTTTACTTTTTATGTTTATGGTTGGGTGTCCAACTCTTGATTTCAGCTCAGGTCATGATCTCGGGGTCGTGGGATCAAGCCCTGCGTCAGGCTCCATACTCTGCAGGGAGTCTGCTTGGGATTCTTTCTCTCCCTCTCCCTCTACCCCTCCCCACCACTCATGTACACGCTCTCTCTCCCTCTCTTGCTCTAAAATAAATAAACCTTAAAAAAAAAAAAAGATTGTTTTGCCTATTTTAGGCCCCTTGAATTTCCATGTAAATTTTAGAATCAGATTATCAGTTTATACTAAAAAAGCCTGATGGGATTATGACTGGGTTTATTTCAAATCTATAGATTAATTTGAGGAAAATTGATACTTTAGCAATATTGAATCTTCCCAATTCATGGACATAGTATTTTTTTTATTTGTTTCAGAAATTTTCAGAAGAATGAATGGTCATTACATCTATTTTTAGAAATGAATGAGTAATGAAAATGAACGGCACAGTAGGAAACAGAGCAGGGGAAAATAGGTAGAGAAAGGGAAAGTTAGAAAATGTAGGCATGGCTTCTATGATGTATTTAGACCATACACAATTCTTATGGACCAAAAGATCAAAGATCTTGAGAAAGCTCTATAATCAGAATGCTTTATTAGATAGAGTGTAAAGCCAAACCTGCAAAGCAGTAACCATTTTGTTATGTAAATGGCATATCATAGCAACTGTATGTGTATGTGGTTAATACGTAAGATAAAAGAATGATGAGTAAAATAAAATTTCTAGAAACTAAGTCTAGTCTTATCCTAAAAAAAAAAATGCTAAGATTATGCTTACAATTAGGTTTCTGTTTGGAAGTTAATATAATTATCTCTTACCCACTGCTATTATGGCAAAACCAGATCTATTGCTGGCTTGACTAATGAGGAACAATGACGGTCAGTGAAGGTACTGAACTGGATTCCCTTCCTGATATTTCTGTTTCCTACAACATTCTAAGTCATGAGAATACATCGTGTTATTAATACTATATACCAGTTGAAGTTTTTATTATCTCTGTAAGCCTGGTAATGGAAGTTTATTAAGATAACTTCTTATAAAGAAAACCAACATTTCTGAAGGGCAAAATGACTTCATAGTTGTTTCAAATTATCTACAAGATATTCTTTGACTAATAAAGTTAAATGAATTAAAGAAGCAACAACTGACATATCAGTAATGCTCACTGTTCTGAGTTTCCACTATGGATCACATACACACACATTAAAAAAATCAATTTAATAGAATACTAGTGCAGAAAGTTTAAGCAGTTTGCCTGACTCACAAAGTGAATGTAATTTGTATTAGGAATTTCTGACTTTAATATGACATATTTCCATATAATCTACAGCTTCCTGAGTAATCTTAGCAGGTGGTGAAAAGGAAATGTGTGAACGCTTGTATCACTCACCCTCTTCTGTATTGCTATATTAACTGGATTTTAAAAATTTTACTACTACAGAGACCATCTCTAAACCAGATCCAGAAAAGCTCTATTAGTTTTTTTGGATAAATTTTTTTTTAAAACTAAACATTCTAAAATTATAAGTGAGCAGTAGAATGCTAAGCATTAAAACTTTTTGTAAATTTTTTTGAATCAGCTTCCAGAAATCAAGTGGAACCTACCCTCCTTCACATGAATGCTTCATCCCAACTCTGAAGCCGGGTTTTCTATCTCTATCAGTATTCCATTTTAATCCTTTCCATGTGTATAATAGAAGCACAACATACTTTAAATTGTAGAGATATTCTAACAGTATCTGCTTTAATATGCCCTTTAACTTCTATTTGGTGAATTTGTCTTTTATTGATCATTCCTCACATCACAAAATGACTTGTTCCATTTACCATACTAAAAGAGTGAAAAACACAAGGTTATATGTTCTCTTCTCTAGACTATACAGAAAATGCTATATTAAAAAAAAAAAAAAACAACACACGAAATCTGTGGCTTCTTTTAAATGTTATATTTGCCCACTTTTTTCTTTTATAATAATAATGCTGAAGAAAAACTTTGATATCAGCTGTCTAGCCTCACATAGGAAACTGAAAACCAGAGATATGTAGTAACTCACATAGATAATTAATACTTAGCTCAAATTAGAATTCAGCTGGGTCTTCTGGCTTCTGGCTTCTAAAGCAACATTGCTTCCATGATAGGAGAGAGAACAACTGTCATTTACTGTCAAAATGGGGTAAGCAGCCATCAAGAGGATCCCAACCATACCATCTGGTACCAAACTCATTCCTCCCTGACCCCTTTTACGACAGCAGCCTTGCCCAGTATCAAACACCCAAGCCAAAATAGTAACTCATCTTTTGCCTGCTGGTCCTGCATATCAATAAAACTTAGCAAGAGTCAACTACCTTAATAGTCCTTATAGATCCTATCTCTGCTTTATTTCTCAGAAGCCTGATAATACCATACCAGCTAGTGAATTCTCCTCCACCACTATTGCATCCCAGCTCACCAGTGCAAGGTCTAACAATGACACGGCCACCTTCTACCAGGGGCTGTGTTCCACCTACCACCAGCAACTGGGATCTTACTGCTCACCAACTGGTAAATGGTCCAGTCTCAGAATTCCATCCCACCATCTGTGTTCTTGAACTATTAGTGATATGAAGTGCTACAGAATTGGTTCCTCAGGAAGCAGACACTGATACAGCAATTAACATGTAGATGGTTCCCCAGGGAATAATCTTGAGATCAACACCGATGGAAGGAAAGATAAAAAAGGCAGGACTGGACAGCAAGAGTAGTTGATTTAGTTTCAGTGAGGGCCTCAGATAATTCTGTGGAGTGTCCTGAAATCAGGATAGGGAACTGGCATTTATACCCCCACATCAATTAATCATTAGGTGCAGCTAACTAGCAAGGAAGTATGTCTCTTCAGCTGAGGCCATTCTTCTGGGGGTGACCCCTAAGTGTTTTCTTCCAGCAGTGGGTGAACGAATCTTTCATTCCTGAAGGGGATGTGCATGGTGCATCACAGTGGCCACCATACTTCCTTTGAAAATTCACAATTTATCATTTTTATATCATTGTTATCTATTTATTTATATTACCCTGCCTACTAGATGGAAGGCACCTTGAAGATAGGATGGTGGCTTTTTCAATTTTGATCTGCCTGGTAATGTCAGTTGCTCAGTTCTATATTTGTGTTATTATGCTGTATGAATGCATGGCCGTTTTCCTTTCCTAAAATCCTTATACTAAATCAAGCATTGCTACTGATACAAAGTCAAACGTGCCAACAATTGGTTTATGTGACCCTTTCTTTTTTCTTTTCTTCTTTTTTTAATTTTTTAAAGTAAGGGCTTGAATTCACAACCCTAAGACCAAACCCTGAGCTGAGATCAAGAGCCAGATGCTTAACTGAGTCAGCCATCCAGGTGCCCCTTTTTTTTCTTCTTTTTGCTGGTTATCTTGTACTCTGTTTTAAAGATACAACTGTGCTATAAAGTTCTTCTTCCATTCTTGCTCAACTCTGGCTATATCCAGAAATCCTTCCCTTGTTTTCTATTCTGCTACCACTTTCCCTGTACTGAGTCTCTTGTAAGAAACTAGTCTTGCTATGAGTCACATTATCCAAAATATTATAGTTAGCAGAGTCATCCATATAGAACATGGTTAATAAATACATTTTATAAAGTTCTAAATGTTTTACTTTTAACAGATAGATGGCTCATTTTATCATTGTGTGTGTGTGTGTGTGTGTAAATTATGGAAAAGTTAAAATCTAAATTGACACAAGAGATCACCTGGATTTTATCTTTAATTACTTCTCCATCTCAGCATGAAGCTTTGTCGATACTGGATATTCAAAACTTCTGTTTATTGAATCCACGTGGTGGAATATCCAATGCTTTGGAGACTTTATCCAACATTGATGAATAAAGTAATCAGGTCACCAGGTGATCAGCCCCTTAGCAATCAAAAATACATACTGACCTCATATGAACCCGTAATTCCTTCAGAACAATCTACTTAAGGTAGATGAACAATGAAAGGAAAGGTAAACTTTTGCAATGTCAAGCTTATATTGATAAATATGAATCAATCTAGTTGAACCAGAATGAATTGAACATTTGCCCAAAACTTGAAGGAGAAGAAAGTTGGAAATAAAACTACATGTAAACATGCCATACGGAGTTCTAGCATTCTTTTAGTTTTGACAAAGTAGTAGACAGTGTTCTCATAAGATTGCCCCTCTCTGTTCATACAGAGACATTATTTACTCTATACTGCTTCTTTAAAACTGTGTCCTTTTTCATTTGTATATTCTGCTGGGGGTTAGAAGTTATGGCTTGGTAAGATGACAGATCCTTAGCAATGTGTTTGCACTTCCTGAGGAAGCCAGCTAATAGTCGATGGGATTATACGCTTAGTGAGCTGAAGGTTAACAATATTTCATTATGCCAACAACAACATTTACAAAAATAAGGCTAAATTAAGTTCAGGTAACAATGTTCCCTTTGAGGAAATTGAGAATATGAACTCTTTTTCTGTGTAGAATCAATAACCTAAGAATATTTAATACTATACTATGACAGAATTTCTATATGCTTGGGCTCCTAAGTTAATAAACAGCCTAATAATATTCTTCAAAATTCAAAGTGTATGGAGCTATGGAACTAAAGATGGGGAAATAAATCTGATTGTTAACATGAATAAGGATATAGAAATGGTTAGTGGTTCTCTATTTAGCTGCTTAGTGTTCTATATAAATGGCCATTTCTGTTATTTTGAAAATTGACTTGTTATTGCTTTAATGTTACAAATTCAAAGAAGAAATGCAGAAATACAGAAAAATAAAAGATTAAAAAATTCCCACATTTCTCCACCTAGAACTAATCATGACAGATATGAGGTGGACATTATTCCAAGCATCTCTAAAAATATGGAGAGAAGGATAGACCCATGAACAAAGAAAGAACTTTTATAAAAAGAAAATCACACCTTGCATGCTATTTTTAACAAAAAGTATTAAAATGTATTTTTAAATTATATTTAACAGAATGAAAGAAACCAAACTGAAAATGAAAGAAATGGTGAAGGTGAGATTCTTTTTTTTTAATTTCAGAAGATGGTAGCTATGAAAGTTTCCCCAAAAAGAATAAAAAATGAAAAATTTAAAAACACAATTTTTTCTTTTTCTTTTTAACTACCAATTACTACCAATTGTCTCCCTGCTTTGGAAGTAAAGTAAATTAGTACACTCTACACTTTTTCCACCTCTCTATTATTCTTAGTTTTGTTAATTATACTGTTAAGTTACTATGCTATATAAGCCCCATGGTTATTTATTCTTAAATCTGTATTCAAATGTTCAACATTGGTATTTTAGCAAAGATTATCTATTATCAGATAATTTATGTATTTTTTTATCTTTGCTGTCTAGATTTGGTCATCAATTTTTTTTAATCAATCAATTTTTGAAAGAAAGGATTTTGGGTGCTGTATTTCCTCAATTTTTTCATGCTTGAGAAAATCTGTAATTTTAATAATAAGTCTGTGACTTAATAAAGAACAATGCTAGGTATAAATTTCTTGTTATATTTTCTATTTCTTAAGACTTTCATAAATATAGATACTATTTTATTGTTCTCTGGCACAACATGATGGTAGAAAGATGTCTAAGGCCACCCTCATTCCTTCCTTATATAAGCTACTCAAATTTCCATCTATATACTTAAATAAATTATTATTTTCTAAGCTATGACTCATCACAAACATATATTTACCTCTTTTCATATACCTATGTGTGACCTATAAATTCATTTCAAAAAATTTTTTAGCTATTGTTATCATTGAATGGTTTTAAAGCACACCAATTTCACTTATGTTGGGGGTCTTTGTCCTTCATTTCTGTCCTTTTTCTCTCGATGAATTTCATTTGTCTCTATTTCATACTTTTTTAAAATTTTATTTTATTGTGTTATGTTAGTCACCATACATCACCAGTTTTCAATGCAGTGATTCACGATTCATTGTTTTTGTACAACACCCAGTGCTCCATGCAGTATGTGCCCTCCTTAATACCCTTCACTGGGCTAACCCATCTCCCCAACCCCTCCTTCTAAAACCCTCAATTTGTTTCTCAGAGTCCAAAGTCTCTCATGAGTCATCCCTCCTTCCAATTCCCCCCCTTCATTTATCCCTTCCTTCTCCTTATGTCCTCCATGCTATTCCTTAATTGACTTTCTCTGTTTGACTTATTTCACTTAGCATAATCTCCTCCAGTCCCATCCATGTTGATGTAAAAGTTGGGTATTCATCCTTTCTGATGGCTGAGTAATATTCCATTGTATATATGGACCATTTCTTCTTTATCCATTCATCTGGTGAAGGGCATCTCAGCTCTTTCCAGTTTGGCTATTGCGGACATTGCTGCTATGAACATTGGGGTCCATATGGCCCTTCTTTTCACTACATCTGTGTCTTTGGGGTAAATACCCAGTAGTGAAATTGCTGATCATAGGGTAGCTCTATTTTTAATTTTTTGAGGAACCTCCACACTGTTTTCCAAAGTGGCTGTACCAACTTGCATTCCTACCAACAGTGTAAGAGGGTTCCCCTTTCTCCACAACCTCTCCAACATTTGTTGTTTCTTGCCTTGTCAATTTTTGCCATTCTAAATGGTGTACGGTGGTATCTCAATGTGGTTTTGATTTGAATTTCCCTGATGGCTAATGATGACGAACATTTTTTCATGTGTCTGTTAGCCATTTGTATGTCTTCTTAGGAGAAGTGTCTGTTTATATATTCTGCCCATTTTTTGACTTGATTAATTGATTTTGGGTGTTGAGTTTGAGAAGTTTTTTATAGATCTTGGATACCAGCCCCTTATCTGTAGTGTCATTTGCAAATCTTCTCCCATTCTGTGGGTTGCCTCTTTGTTTTGTTCACTGTTTCCTTTGCTGTGCAGAAGATTTTTATCTTGATGAAGTCCCAAAAGTTCATTTTTGCTTCTGTTTCACTAGCCTTTGGAGATGTATCTTGAAAGGAGTTGCTGTGGCCGATGTCAAAGAGGTTACTGCCTATGTTCTCCTCTAGGATTTTGATGGATTCCTGTCTCACATTGAGGTCTTTCATCCATTTTGAGTTTATCTTTGTGTATGGTGGTAGAGAATGGTCGAGTTTCATTCTTCTGCATGTGGCTGTCCAATTTTCCCAGCACCATTTATTGAAGAGACTGTCTTTTTTCCATTGCATATTTTTTCCTGCTTTGTTGAAGATTACTTGACCACAGTTGAGGGTCCACATCTGGGCTCTCTATTCTGTTCTATTGGTCTATATGTCTGTTTTTGTGCCAGTACCATGCTGTCTTGGTGATCACGGCTTTGTAATATAGCTTGAAATCAGGCAACGTGATGCCCCCAGCTTTGTTTTTCTTTTCAATATTTCCTTGGCGATTCGGGGTTTTTTCTGATTCCATACAAATTTTAGGATTGTTTGTTCCAGCACTTTGAACAATGTCATTGGAATTTTGATTGGGATGGCATTGGAGGTATAGATTGCTCTGGGCAGCATAGACATTTTAACAATGTTTATTCTTCCGATCCATGAGCATGGAATGTTTTTTCCATCTTTTTGTGTCTTCTTCAATTTCTTTCATGAGTGTTCTGTAGTTCCTAGAGTATAGATCCTTTACCTCTTTGGTTGATTTATTCTGAGGTATCTTATGGTCTTGGGTGCTATTGTAAATGGAATCATTTCTCTAATTTCTCTTTCTACAGTTGCATTGCGAGTGTATAAGAAAGCAACTAATTTCTGTGCATTGATTTTGTATCCTGCCACATTACTGAATTGCTGTATGAATTCTAGTAATTTGGGGGTGGAGTCTTTTGGGTTTTCCACATAAAGTATCACGTCATCTGTGAAAAGAGAGAGTTTGACTTCTTCTTTGCCAATTTGAATACCTTTTATTTCTTTTTGTTGTCTGATTGCTGTTGCTAGGACTTCTAGTACTATGTTGAACAATAGTGGTGAGAATGGACATCCTTGATGTGTTCCTGATCTTAAGGGAAAGGCTCTCAGCTTTTCCCCATTGAGAATGATGTTCCTGTGGGTTTTTCATAGATGGATTTTATGAACTTGAGGAATGTTCCCTCTATCCCTATACTCTGAAGAGTTTTAATCAGGAAAGGATGCTGTATTTTGTTAAATGCTTTTTCTGCATCAACTGAGAGGACCATATGGTTCTTCTCTCTCCTCTTATAATGTGTTCTATCACATTGACTGATTTGCGAATGTTGAACCACCCCTTGCATCCCAGGGATAAATCCCACTTGGTTGTGGTGGATGATCCTTTTAATGTATTATTGGACCCTATTAGCTAGGATTTTGTTGAGGATTTTGGAATCCATATTCATCAGGGATATCAGTCTAAAATTCTACTTTTTGATGGGATCTTTGCCTGATTTGGGGATTAAGGTAATGCTGGCCTCATAGAATGAGTCTGGAAGCTTTCCTTCTGTTTCTATTTTTTGAAACAGCTTCAGTAGAATAGGTATTATTTCTTCTTTGGATGTTTGGTAGAATTCCCCAGGGAATCTATCAGGCCCTGGTCTCTTGTTTTTGGGAGGCTTTTTATCACTGCTTCAATTTTATTACTGGGTATTGGCCTATTCAGGTTGTCAATTTCTTCCTGTTTCAGTCTTGGCAGTTTATAGGTTTCCAGGAAGACATCTATTTCATCCAGGTTGCTCATCTTATTGGCATATAGTTGTTGATAATAATTTCTAATAATTGTTTCTATTTCCTTGGTGTTAGTCGTGATCTCTCTCCTTTCATTCATAATTTTATTAATTTGGGTCCTTTCTCTTCTTTTGGCTAGGTCTGGCCAGTGGTTTATCGATCTTATTAATTCTTTCAAAGAACCAGCTTCTAGCTTCATTGATCTGATCTACTGTGTATCTGGTTTCTAATTCATTGATCTCTGCTCTAATCTTAATTATTTCTCTTCTAATGTGTGGCTTAGGCATTGTTTGTTGCTTTTTCTCTAGTTCTTTAAGGTGTAGAGTTAGTTGGTGAATTCAGGATTTTTCTATTTTTTTTGAGTGAGGCTTGGATGGCTATGTATTTCCCCCTTAGGACCTCATTTGCAGTATCCCATAGGTTTTGGACTGATGTGTTTTTGTTCTCATTGGTTTCCATGAATTGTTTAAGTTCTTTGATTTCCTGGTTGACCCAAACATTCTTGAGCAGAGTGGTCTTTAGCTTCCAAGTGTTTGAATTTCTGCCAAATTTTTTTCTTATGATTGAGTTCCAGTTTTAAAGCATTATGGTCTGAGAACATGCAGGGAGTAATCTCAATCTTTTGGTATTGGTTGAGACCTGATTTGTGACCCAGTATGTGGTCTATTATGGAGAAAGTTCCATGTGCACTCAAGAAGAATGAGTATTCTGTTGTTTTAGGGTGGAATGTTCTATATATATCTATAAGGTCCATCTGGTCCAGTGTGTCATTCAAAGCTCTTGTTTCTTTGTTGATTTTCTGCTTAGATGATCTGTCTATTGCTGAGAGTGGAGTATTGAGGTCTCCTACAGTTAACGTATTGTTATCAATATGACTCTTTATTTTGGTTAACAGTTGGCTTATGTAGATAGTTGCTCCCATGTTGGGGGTGTACATATTTACAATTGTTAGATCTTCTTGTTGGATAGACCCTTTAAGAATGATATAGTGTCCTTCTGTGTCTCTAACTAGAGTCTCTAGTTTAAAATCTAATTAGTCTGATATAAGAATTGCTACCCCAGCTTTCTTTTGAGGTCTGTTGGCATGGAAGATGGATCTCCATCCCTTTACTTTCAGTCTGGATGTATCTTTAGGTTCAAAATGAGTCTCTTGTAGACAGTATATGGATGGGTCCTGTCTTTTTATCCAATCTGCAAGCCTGTGCCATTTTATGGGAGCATTTAGGCCATTCATGTTGAGAGTGATTATTGAAAGATTTGAATTTATTGTCATCATGTTGCCTGTGAAGACGTTGTTTTTATAGATTGTCCCTGTAAATTTCTTTTCTATATCACTCTTGGGGTCTTTCTCCTTTTATAGAACCCCCCCTTAATAATTCTTGTAGGGCCGGCTTACTGGTCACATAATCTTTCAGTTTCTGACAGTCTTGGAAGCTCTGCATCTCTCCATCCATTCTAAATGACAGCTTTGACAAATAAAGTATTCTTGGCTGCATGTTCTTCTCATTTAGTACCCTGAATATGTCTTGCCAGGCCTTTCTGGCTTGCCAGGTCTCTGGGGTAGGCCTGACGTTTCTAATGTTCCTCCCTCTGTCCTTAAGGAATCTCTTCTCCCTAACTGCCCTTAAGATGATTTCCTTGGTTCTAAGATTTGCAAGTTTTACTATCACATGCTGGGGTGTTGGCCTGTTCTCCTTGATCTTAGGAGGGGTCCTCTCTGCCTCTAGGACATGAATGTTTGTTTCATTCCCCAGATTAGGGAAGTTCTCAGCTATGATTTGCTCAAATATATCTTCTAGTCCTCTCTCTCTCTCCACCCCCTCCGGGATTCCAATAATTCTGACATTGGAACGTTTCATGGTGTCCCTTATTTCTCTGATTCTATTTTCATGGATTCTGAGTTGTTTTTCCCTGGCCTCTTTTTTTTCCCTTTTATCTATTAAATGATCTTCCAGGTCACTGATTTGTTCTTCTGCCTCACTACCTTAGCTGTTAGATTATCTAGATTGGATTGGATCTCACTGATAGCATTTTTAAGTTCTGCCAATTCAGCTTTCGTTTCTGCCCTTAGAGATTCTATGTTGCCGTTAATTGATTTCTCCATTCTAGCTATTGTCTTCACAATTGCTAGCCTGAATTCCATCTCCGACATCTTGTTTATATCTGAATCCATTTGTAGATCTGTGGTGTAAGTCATAGTCTCTGAGTCTTTCCTATTTTGGGGGTTCCTCCTCCTAGCCATTCTGTTGAGAGGTGGTTGAGGGAATGTATAGAGTCCAAATTATTGACCACAACCCAAGCAAGATGCACCTGTTTTCTAGGGACTTTAGGGTTGCTGGCCTCTTGTTTTCCCAGCCATCTTCTGGGGGGGGGGGGGTGCCGCGCTGTTATTCAGGCAACCCTGTTTTGGCAGAGTTGCCCTGTCCCCTGTGGCAGGGGATGGGCTCAGTGAAAACCGGTTTTTTGGGGCTTTTATTCTCTGGTGGCTTTCCCTGGTGGCTTTCCATGTCTCTTCTGAGAGTCAGAGCAGAAGAGACCGTTTCCAACCCTCTGCCTCAGAGCAGAGAGATTGCCGTCTGTTCTTCAGTGAGCTCTCCAGGCCACACCGTCTCCCTTTCTGTCCGTGCTGCTATAAATTGTAGCATCCTGGGTTGTGCACCCCTCCACAGCGCTCCCAGTCCTGGCCTCCAGGTCGGGGCACATCTCTGCCCTTTGTGTTTCTGAAACCGCCAGCTGCCCCCAGTTTGCAGGCACAGTCCCGCTGCTCCAGGTTTCTGTCAGGGGGCTACCCTAAAGTCCTTTCCTCACCACTACCGGTCTGTGAGTCTGTACCCTGTCCCCAGCACAGGAGGCTATTGCTCACTGGTGGTGTAGGATCTCGATGGCCAGGCTCCCTCCCACTGCTGTTTATCCTCCAGTATCTGCCCAGGGAATCACGACTCCCTGCTTTGTACCTTGAAACCAACCACCTGCAATATTCTGTTAGTGGAAATCCAGATCTATCTTCTTACATCTCAGGCTGATTTTGTGGGTGTTCAGAGTGGTCTGGTAGATACTTAGCTCAATTCCAGGGACTGGTCCCCTACTCCTCCACCATCTTTTCCCCTCTCTCCTATTTCGTACTTCTCTACATTTATTGCAATGGTTTTTCTCCCCAGATAATTAAAATTGAGCTCTTCTATTCTCTTGGATGCTATTCAATTTATTGGTTTATAATAATGCCATTTTAATTCTTGATTTTTTTTCTTTAGTAATATTTATTTTAATGTTACTCTGTTATTTTTAATAATCTTATCTTTGAATACATTTCCCTCAAAATTTATGTCTTCACTAAATTCTCCTTTAATATGGGGCAGTCCTGGAGGTTTTCTTTTTTTTTTTTTAAAGATTTTATTTATTTATTTGATAGAGAGAGAGGGAGAGAACACAAGCAGGGGGAGTGGGAGAGGGAGAAGCAGACTCCCCGCCGAGCAGGGAGCCCAATGTGGGGCTCGATCCCAGGACCCTGGGATCATGACCTGAGCCAAAGGCAGACGCTCAACCAACTGAGCCACCCAGGCATCCCCCATGGAGGTTTTCTTATGATGTTTAGATTAGAATTTCTTCCAGACTGAGTTCTTCATCTATCTTTTGCTTAATATGTTACCTATTTTTGCTGTAAAATGTTCATGTTTGCAGTGACAGTTCTTTATATCTTGCCCACCCAAACATTCCATTTACTTTTATTTCATTTTAATGACCTCTCCTTGACTCCTTTACTCCTTTTCTAAGATCTTGAACATGGAATATAAGGAACAAATATTGCCTCTAAACACTTCACTCAAGCCTGAAGGAGCAGGATTGGGAGATTATCTGGAATTTTGTGGAGTCTTTGTTGAGAACTTGAAATTTTCTTGTTCTTCATTATTTTGTTGAGAGCTCTCAGTTAATGTTATGGGTTGAATTATGTCTTCCAAAAGATGTTGAAGTCCTAACCCTCAGTCCCTGTGAATGTGACCTTAGTTAGAAACCTATTTCAACATGATCAAGTTAAGACAAGGTCATTAGGGTGGAGTCTAATCCACTGTGACTGTATCCTTGTAGACAGGGAAATTTGGACATAGTGACAGATATGCACATAGGAATGCCATGTGATGATGAAAGTCGAGATCAGGGCAAAGCACCTATAAGTCAAAGAATACCAGTGATTGCCAAACAACACAAGAAACTAAGAGAGAGTCATGGAACAGATTCGTCCTCATAGTCCTCAGGAGGAACCAAACCTGCTGACACTTGGAGCACAGATTTCAAGCCGCCAGAGCTGTGAGACAATAAATGTCTATTTTTTATGCCACCATTTGGGGTACATTGTTATGACAGTTTTAGGAACCTGACAAATCTAGTTGGGAGTGTTTCTTTTTCTCATGGGGAGAAAGGACATTCAGTTTTGGCTTATTGTCCCAATTCAACCTAAAGGTTTGAATTTTTAGGAATTTTTTTAAAACAGGAATGAGGATAAGAATAATTAAGTCCTTTTGTTGTTGTTCTTTCTTCTTACATGAAGATAGGAAACTTCACCTAGAGCCTTCTCTTTATCTCTTACCTCATTCTTGGGAGTATTATTCCTTCATTTATTCTCAAAAGCTCATTAAGCTTAGACACAAAAATGTACTTAATATAGACTCAACTTAAACCCTTTATCCAGATTCATGGTTTGGCTTCCAATGCTCTTTAAAGAAAAGATGTCTATGTGGTCTTGAATGTAGCAAGTCTTATGCCAAGGATCTTCTGAGCCCTGAGCCCTAATATCGATGGTCCTGTAGAGACGTGCCTTCTCAATTGCTTTGGTCTCTAGGCTAGTATTAGATCTATGAACAATGCCTCATCTGGTTAGATAAAAGGGAACATTCTAGGGGCGCCTGGGTGACTCAGTTGGTTAAGTGACTGCCTTCGGCTCAGGTCATGATCCCAGAGTTCTGGGATTGAGTCCCACATCAGGCTCTGGGCTCAGCAGGGAGCCTGCTTTCCCCTCTGACCCTCTCCCTTTTCATGCTGTTTCTCACTCTCTCTCTCTCTCGCTCTCTCTCAAATAAATAAATAAATAAAATCTTTTTTAAAAAAGGGAACATTCTAATAACAGAGTCCACATGTCACTTTATTTGTACAAATAGTGGTAGTTCTAGAAAAATGGTACGTTTGTTTGGATAATAATAACTGAATTTCTAATTTCTTTCATATCTCCCCTTTCTACTGAAGTAATAGGACCAATGATGATATTTGTCTCTGTATAAAAGTTATATTTCTGCAAGGAATCCAAACTAAAGGGATCAAGCTATCTCTTACTTCACTTCTATTCAGGGGGAAAGGAGAGAAATTGGTAAGAGTGGAATATAATAAGAACTGAGGTCCCAGTCTTCTCAAGTAGAGTGTCCTCATCTAAATTTATAATTCAACATCTTTTTTCTTTTTTTTTTTTTAAAGATTTTATTTATTTATTTAACAGAGAGAGGCATAGCGAGAGCAGGAACACAAGCAGGGGGAGTGGGAGAGGGAGAAGCAGGCTTCCCACAGAGCGGGAAGCCCAATGTGGGACTCGATCCCAGGACCCTGGGATCATGACCTGAGCCGAAGGCAGACGCTTAACGACTGAGCCACCCAGGTGCCCTCAACATCTTTTTTCTAACTGCCAACGTACTTTAGGGTAGTTATTTTTCTTAGCACTCCCCAACAATCAAAGAAGAACTATTACTTAAGCTCAGAAGAACTGTATTGCAGCAAAGACAAATAAGCAAACAAACAAAAGGCTTAATTATTGACAAAAATCTCTGTACTGCTTCTTCATCATAATCAGTACAAAACTAATTGATGCTATTTGAATAAAGTAACACTCACTCATTATAGAATACTTTGTTAGGAGAATATTTCTATTCCATTATTAGGCAGTGATAGTTGTCTGTGGCTTCCTTTTGCATATTAGTCTGTGAAGGACAATGATACTTAAGAGCAAACACTGGTCCTGGCAGCACATATCTTGAATATGGTGGTGTAGCAGTTTGGATGTGTTTAAATACATACAATAACAGAACCCAGCTGATAGTGGATCAGACAAATGAACTTAATTTTTTCTTTAATTACAAAAAGTCTGGAGGTAGATTTCCTTTTCTTTTTGATAGGCCATAGGAGAGAGTGGTGATGCCAACCACAATGGTCCCTTTCATTAGGAAAGTAAAGGAGGCTGGATAAACAAGTATTTGGCTAATTCTATAAAGAAAGGCATGGAGACAGGATTTGGGAATGCTTATTGAATCAACCATTCATCAGGAAATAATATGAAAATAACATATTTTACATGCTCCTTGTTTTCCTATTAGCTTATTTTCCACATTTGTCAGCAAGCTTCTACTGTGTAATGAATATTCATTTGCTAGATTAAACTCTTTGGATTTAAGGTACTCAAAGATCTGAAGTTTTTTATTTAGAATATAATAAAAACTGACTCAGTGGTCAAATCATTTTAGACTCTTCTACCATTTCCATTTGGAAAGAACTTTTGCAAAATACTTGCTGACTCTGAAAGTTGGAGTTTTTCTTGCATTAGTCAAAATAGACTTAGCAATCAAATGAAAAATATGATGGCCACAAATATTCAAACTTCTATGCTGATCCATTTCACATACATATTTGTGAGATAAAACAAAACAAGTGACAATAGCAAAACCAGGATGGGTAAGGCAAGCAAAGTCAGAGTCTAAGAAATGATTCAGGAGCTGCAAACTGATTTTAAAACTGGATAGTGCTCCTGAGGATTTGCCTCAGGGGAGTCAAGTTATTGGTCTCTGGGTTAAACTAACAATGGGAAGCCCTAGATGTAAGGGATTAAAGTTAATATTTATGTGAGCTTTGAACTGTTGGGGCCCCTTAGATGAACTAGTTATGTAATATTAATGGGAAAATTTAGTTTTATCACTGTTTCCCATAGAATGGGAATGTACTAAATTTGCTTTTAAATATTTAACAGAAGTATTATAAAGTATCAGATTTACCTAGGGAAAAGTACATTGTGGGAGATACTCAAGGTGCTCAGAACATCAAGCTGTTTAAATAGTAATAAGAATAAGAATAATAAAAGAAATTTTAGCAATATCAAGAAAAACTATTAGCTTAACTTAAAGAGGCAAGAGCAAGCCTTTTAAAATCTCAAGTCCTAGTGAGCCCAACAGGGGTTTGTCCTCAACATCAACCACAACATAATCAATGTGTTTGTCAGTGGTTGGGATAGGAAAATAGGCTAAGTGCTGACTTTTTAAGATGTTTTTGAAAACCTTAAAGCTTAGGACTAAAGTGTTTGCTAAAGAGAATGGAGTGAGCACTGGGTGTTATATGCAACTGATAAATATTGAACATTACATCTGAAACTAATGATGTCCTGTCTGTTGGCTAATTGAGTTTAAATAAAAAATTTTTAAAAATAAGGAGAACGAAGTGGATGTTACAAACCCTGGGTGATTATGCACATATGTGGCTAAAAAAAACCAAAAAACCTTGTATTTCCAGCAAAGAGGAGCAGGAAGTAGAGGAAAACACAGATGTGTGAAGGAAATAAAAAGCAAAATCTTTTCTAAAAGAAAGAAAGCAACAGATTCTTAAAGATAGGCTATATTATTGTGACCTAGATCTGCTCTCGCCACTCAACCTTGCTCATTTTTCTTTTCAAAAAGGTACACGAATCAGAGAAAACGTAGCAGTCTGATCTGGAAGTCAGAAGACCTTGCTTCCTGCCCTTAGCTTGGTCGCTCCCTCTCCCACAGCCCTGCTTCCTGATCTGCAAATTTCCTTGGAGCACTTTATCTATGACTCTATGCAAGCTGAGCAGGGCATAGCAGAGAGTTAAAAGTACCTAAGACTATCAGCTGAGGTTTACCCTTTTCTATGGGTAAAACAGACTACTACAATGATCTCAATAATTCATGGCCCATTGCCCATATCAAGATGACAGGCTTGCTGTTGTTAATGCTATGGAATTGGTTTTTAACCATTTGTGAGATTATTAAAGTACATTTACATTATACAAAGGCCACATGCCTTTGACCAAGAACAAGCTGGACAGAGAGAAAGAGCAGCAGAGTGCCAGCCCTTAAGGTTGCACATCTTGGGCAGACACCAGACAAGATTGAGTCACATAGATTGTGCTCAGCATTGGATCACTGCTCTTCTCAGTGTTGCTCTTAAGGCTCCACCCCACAGTCCTCCAGGGGTATCTCCTGGTTGTTAAAGAACTCCATCTTGCCTGTTTTTTCTGCTGGGAACCTGGTTCTTGTTTAACCAAACTGGTTCCAGTTTCCTGCCCCAATAGCTATCCCGACAGATACTTCTTTCTGTAACAAAGGCTAGTGTTTACAATGGTGATCTGTGGAACTGTGGACTGTCTGCATCAGTGCCATTTTGGGCTCCAGGCCTTTTTGAGTACTTTTAGCATCTTGCTATTTGACCTTGCCAATTTCTGCTTTGTTTTAAGGGATGTCTTAGCTTTAGATCCCCCAAAAGAGAGCCTGGGAAAAGGCTTGTTTGTAGGTAGTTCATTTGAGAAAGAGAGGGTCAAGACAGAAAGTGGCAGAGAAGAAAAAAAGCCAGTACAAGAAGTTGTTACCTCATTACCCACTGCAGGTGGCTGGAGCTTGATCCAGTGTGACTTTAAGAGGAGACATTTGAAATATGCCTCAGAGCTGTCCACCCAGGGGACAAAGAAGAAAGTCTATATCCATCAGCTCCTGTCCCACTGGTCAAGGATGAGGGCATCGGCATTAACTCCCTAAGCTTCCTTGTTTGCCTACCCAAGTGCCCAGAATATCCGTGCAGCAGAGGAGAAGCCCCGCGGCAGAAGCAGAGCTCTGGGATGAGTCTGTGTGAGGTGCTGTCAGGATGCACTTTTGTGAAACTGAGCGAAGTTTTTGAGCTGGTTTTGTAGTAGAGGCTGAAGGAAGAAGTGGGACAAATAGAATCCAAAATAGTGTATGATGTGTGAAGGAAATAAAAAGCGGTGTCAGATACACCAGACAAGGCACTTTCTGATACTCTTGGCCGCTGAGGTAGTCTCTGCTCAAGATGTACAACATGAGGCTGGATGAGGAGGGTTAATCAAATAACCAAATAACAAAGTCAGACATTTTCTTCCCACTTGGCTTCATTACTACAGAGCCCTCATGAATGGGCCTCTTTGGCCATGAGTTGTTCTCAGATGCAAGCATGTTCTGAAATGTCGCCAATTCTTCAACAAAATGGATAGGGATAAAAGTATTACATAATCTATAATAAAATCTAAATATCAGGAAGCATTACAGAGTAAAATATTCTGGTTTCTTTCACTTCTTATGCATTTGTTAAAGGAAGCCATGCTGTATGAAACACTTTTAAAAAAGGGAAGAACTGCTTTGAAATAAATCAGGATATTTAAGTGGGCAAACAGAGAATTCAGAAATCTAATTCCATGGAATCTTGGTATCTAAAAAGCAGGGAGTTAGGCTTCCTCAGTACCCAGCAAGCCGTGTAATTCTGGCTTTCTAGCATTTATGGCTTTGCGTGGTTTGTTCATCGCTTCCTCTTCACCCTTCTATCCCAACTCAAATTCCATCTTTCCTTCAAGTTGGTATGCCAAGCCCTCTCTCCTACATTAAACTGTCCCTGAGTCTGTCAGGCTGTGTGAAGCTTTACTTTTCTACAACTTCGTTAAAAGCAAAATGGAGTCTGCCAGTATTTCCAAACTGCTGCTTCACACACTGAGCAGATAGTATATTTAACCACATACATCTGTTTGCTTCATTCTCTTTCACTGATGATGGAATTCCTGGCCCGGTTCTTCTCTTCTCTACTTTACGACTTGATGTATATTTATGTGAAGTATTGCACAAATTGGAAAACATCAGTCTACTTTTTAAAAATGGAGCATTCTTTTATTTAATCATTCATTTTAAAAAATGTATTAAAACACTTACTCCAAAGCAGTTACTTGGGCTGGAAGCCATACGCATAAGACTAATATGGATCCTGTTTCACAGAGCTTATGTGGGGCAAGGGATGGGCTACACACGAGCATGCTATTTGGTTTTTTTAAAGATGCAAAAATTGAAAGCTGCATAGCGTGCTGAGAATGAAATAGGTTGTCGAGGTGGAGAATAACAGAGACGGACTTCAAACCCAGTGTTCAAGGAAGTGCTCTCGGGGAAGGAGATACATAAGTGGAGTCCTAAATGATGGAAAGGACCTAGCTCCAAGGAAGGCTGGGAGGAGAGTATTTTGGGAAGAGGGCTAGGGTATGGAAAACACCCCTCATCTAAGTGAGTTATAGAGAAGGACAGTGCCCAAGGGGAGGTTGGAGGGATGGGCAAGGCTGCCTCATGCTGGACCTTGTAGCATAGTGAGCATTGTGGCTTTTTTCATGTGTGTAATGAAAATTCCTTGAAAGATCTTATGCAAAAGAATGGCATAATTGAATTTGCTTTAAAATGATTAGTTTACCATGTGGAGATTTGTTTGGAGATGGGGATGTGGGGACTAGTTTAAAAGAGGTTGTTCAGCCATAAGATGACTGGTAACCTCCACTAAGAAAGAAAAGAACAGATTCAAGATGTATTTTAGAGAAGAGATTGTCAGGTATTGAACAAGAATAAGGAAAAATATGTTTTCTAATATGAATTATTTGGGGTATAATTAAATAAAATTTTTGGTATGCTTGCCTTCTCTCATCTACCAAATTACTAACTCTTCAGAATAGGATCAATTTTTTTTATATGTATTCTATATTTTCCTTACATTTCTAAGAACAAGATAGATGTTCAATAAATACTTGTTTTCTTGTTCATTTTTTATTAACTAAGCCACTGAATATTTCGTGGAAATCATATTGGATGGCAGAATAAAATAATGTGAATACTTTCAGGTCTTTCCAATGTTGTTTTTATTACTCTGTTATTTGGTGGATAGATGTTAAAAAACAGAATGTTGACTTTTGTGGGTGTTTCATAAAAATGGGAAATCTCTCTGCTCGATTTAGCATTGATACTGCCAAACTATTCAACGTGGTTTCCAACAGAACACAAACTTGGCACCTAAAATAGGGCACTATGTGCCCTTGCAGTTGGAGCAGACTGAAGCATTCATAACCCATGTAGCTTCTGGACAACTTTAGAAAACAAAGTCAAAATCTTCTCAAGGTAGTCCGAAGCAGAGGTGACACACCAGCCCTCTTGCTGCAGGAATACTTTCTCTGGGCAAGTTTTGAGGAGGAAACTGTCATCTGCACACTTCCCTTTCACACACTTTCCCTCATAGTGACATCCCTTTCTTTTCCCCAATACCAAAATTTAGTCTCAGGGAAAAGACCAATAAATTTATTTACATAATGTTATGAAGTTCTTGAGGGGTTATATTTCCCAGGAATATCTGGTGCCAAAAGTATTTCTACAGATTAATTTTTAGATATTGAGGAGCTAAAGGGACAGTGCTCTTCATAAGGAAGTCCTACTGGAAGGGCAAATGATGACCCTGCCTACTGCTCTTACTGACATGAGGTCTGGGGAGTATCTGAAAACAAAACTCCAGAATGGATCTGGCTGAGGACAAATTGGGAGGATCTTGGTAGTCCACATATCCAGGAACTTCCCTTCAAATTCAGAGGCCCCTGTTTCTCTCTCTGGCATCCCTCAATCTGCAGCTTTTAAAGAATTCGAGAAAAATTATGTTGCTTTAAACCATGGAGGGACTCCACATCCTCTTGTTGGAACCAGAAGACCTAGTTGCAGAAGGGAGGTTTGTCTCTCTTGTCTTTGCTAAGGTTTGTCACTCATGCTGTCTAACATTTGAAGAGAATAATCAAATGTTTGGAAGTGTCAGATGACTGTCAGCATACTCTTTGGGATTAAAGGCTCAGTTTGGGAAGCATGGTCCTCACATTTATTAATGGTCCCACATTAATTAAGAGCATGAGTCTCTCTACTGGACCCAGCTTGGCCTGCATGATTCTCTTTTTTGAGCTGCATAGTGCTACAATGTCCTGTGGTTCCCTGATTTTGATTTGGTTTTTATGTTATGTTCTTGACCTTTATGGAACAGAGTACATGACTCTAGCCTCACACCTTTGTCCACCTCTTACATACTGACAAACCTTCACATATGATCAGTGATCATCTCTCATGAACCTTTCCTACACTCCCTTATGCCTGAACTCTTTGTAGTCCTCTATACTATGTTTGTACACCTTTAACAACATGGAAGTCTTACCTCTAAAAGCTCTCTGTAAAGCTCTAGATCATATGACATTTCCCTCTATATTGAGGATGTTAATCTCCATGCAGACCCATTCATACTAGTTTTAACCTCTGAGCCATATGACGCAGATATCCCTTTCCCTTAGGAGAGCCTAAGGGAAGCAATCATATTTCAGCCAAATATTGGAGTCAGTCTTCAATTATTTGTCTTCCCTAGGTTAATTAGCACCAATTATTTCAACCATTTCTGCTAATAAAGCTTTTAAGACTTTTTACTGTCCTGTGTGCTCTCCCCATCACTACAGCTTTTCAAACATTTCTTCTAATAAGTCATACAAAGAACAGAATACCATAACTCAAAGTCCATGCTAAGATACACGGAAATGACAATCCTTCCTTCTCCTTCAAACTAGGTCCTATTCAGATGAAGGTGACCCTTTCTTATTGCTCTGACCACTTCTTATATGTCAATACTTATTTGCCATAATTCCAATTAAAAACTCTTAAGTAGTCTTCAATGTGTGCCTGCTATGCTCTTAAAATATTATTTGTTTCATGAATGTGTAACTTAATTTTATTTATTCTTATCTGATAAACATTCCTCCTCTATATTCATTTGTTTCTTTAAAAAATTTTTTTGAAAATCTGCTAAATGCCAGTCACTCTGCTAGTTAGTGGGGGAGACAATGCTGGATTACATATCATGGCCCCTGCCTTGTTCACAGTTATAATCTAAGGGCAACTAAAAGAAGTAACAAGCTAATCAATTACAAATTACTGTAAGTTCTCTAAAGGGGTACTAAGGGTGTTATTGGAGTATAAATGAGATAGTTGAGCGAGGTTTTTGAAGCAGGTATGAGGCAGGAAAGGAGGAATAGTTCAAGCAGAGAAACTTCTTATCTAAAGAGCCAGACATGAGGCTGAGCATGGTGTTTTCTAAGACTGATAGATAAGAAAAGGTAGAGCTTATGCATGATCTATTGATATTAAAGGGAGATGACTCTAGGACTATAAGTAGATACCAAATTCTGAAAGACTTGGCACTATAACCTGAAAGAAATTGGTAGCCATTGAAGGGTTCGATGGAAGGGAGTGACACAATCATTCTTACATTTTAGAAAAATTACTCTGCCTGCTATGTGAAATATACACTCAAATCAGGGAAATAAGATAAGAAATTATACCAGCTCTCTAGGCACAAGATCGTGGTGGCTTAAATTAAGAAATTGGTTTGTTTGAAAGACCTAAGAGATATAAGGACATACGTTATGAGGACACATTTGTTATATTACATGACATTTGGCTGATAGAATTGATATACTTAGGCACTCATGTATGGGTGGATTAACTATGGTCTAGGAAAGTGAAGAATAATAACTAACTTTCTGTTTTGGAAAAATGTTTTAGTTGTATCACTCACTAAAAGAAGAATCAGGTTCAGAATGCAATAACAATAAGGGATTAGTTTTAGACAAGTTGGATTTGTATTCCTATGGGTCATTCAAATGTGGATGGTCAATAAGAAGATACATATATGGGTTTGGAAATTAGTTAGCTGACCTGGGATTTTAAAAAAAATAGATCTGTGAGTAATTAGTATATATGCACTAATTAAAATAAAAGATTGGATGAGTCGTGAAGGAGAATGGTAGAATGAGAAGAAAAGCAAGCTCTAGTTAGAATGCAAATGAGGGGGAAGATGGGAACCCCAAAAGGAGGATGGAAAGTATGGGCATAAAGATGGTATTTTGAAAAAGCAGAAACAGCATATTGTGTTACCATGGAAACCAAAGAAAGAGAATGTCTCAAAGGAAGCAAGCAGTCAAGATTGTCAAATGTTGCTGAGCACTTATGTCCATTAGATTTAAAACTAAGGAATTTGTTAGACACCATGCTGAGTATAGTTTCAGTGGAGTGGTGAGGAAAGAAGCATTGAGTTGAAGAGTTAAGGGGATATGAAGTAGAATAATAATATAATAATGTAAAAGTAATTTCAGACAATGGCTTCAAAGCGAAGGTGAGATATAGGATAGTAGCAAAAACAGGATTTTTTAAGGTAGAAAAGATGAGAGCAAATTTAAATGATAATGGGAAATAGCTGCTTATAGATAAAGGAGATGGGGAGGATGCAGAATAAAACAAGGTGCCTGTAAAAGCAGAAAATTTCTCTCTGATGCTTCTGAAAATGGTAATGTAGATTTTGCTCATGTCATTCTGTGATTACATTGTTACCATTTCCATTTTTTGGACACTTCATTTTGTTTTATTTTTATCCTTTTTTTTTCTTTAAAGTAGGGGGGTTTGAACTTACAACCCTGAGATCAAGACCTGAGCTGAGATCAAGAGTCAGATGCCACCCAGGTGCCCCTGTTTTGTTTTATTTTTAACTTTAAAAAAGTTTTATTCTGGTACAAAGTGGTAGTTACGTAGGATGAATAAGTCTAGAGATCTAATGTACAGCGTGGTGACCACAGTGACTACTGTGTTGAATACTGGAAATTTATCAAGAGAGTAGATTTCCAGTGCTCTCACCACACAGACAAGGTACCAGGTGAGGAGATGGATATGTTAATCCACTTGACTGTATCAATTATTTCACTATGTATATGTACATCAAATCATCATATTCTACACCTTAAAATATGTACAATTTTTTAAAATAAAAGATGAAAAGATAGCAACAAAATATTCCTTATAGGACCAAAATATTCCTCATGGACAGTTTTAATTGTTAAAATAATATCTTATGCATAGGAGACTCTCTCTTTTTCTATTCATTTTTTCATTCCCCCAATAATCACAAATGCTGACTAAATATTACAGACACTGGGCTAAGTGTTGGAAACAGAAGAATAAGACATAGTCCTAGACTTCAAAGAGACAATAGTATATATAGAAAAGACATTAATAATCACTCTCTTTAGTGCTCATTTTGCCTTCCAATTCCTCACTGAATAAAGTTAATTCACTCCAAAAATTGTAGCTCTTCAATATTTGAAGATATCTATTATGCTTCCATTTGATTCTTCTGACAACCATGCAAAATTTTAAGGTACTCAATGTGGAAAACAAATCTTTCATTAGCTAGGTAAATCTTCTGTATAGTGAGCTCTTAAAATGTGACAAGAGTGGAAAATACTCCTAATTATAATCTCATAAGAACAGAATAGATAATCTAGACCCAAATGATCTCAGATCATATTAAAATGGATAAGCTTTTTTGGGCAACTGAATCTTGATGTTGGCAAATAATGAAATTATAGTCACCTATCCTTGGATTTTATATACAACTTTTAAGCCAATAGTCTTCAATCTTGGTCATATGCAGTTGATATTTGCAATGAAAATACATGACTTCTTGCTTATTTATTTTACATTTCATCTCAGTTTATATCATCATTCCAAACTGTGTTGATCTCTAGACTTTTCATTCTATTTTTTTTAAAGATTTTATTTATTTGAGAGAGAGAGAGCACGTGCGCACACACATGAGCAGGGGAGGGGCAGAGGGAGAGGGAGAGAATCTCAAGCAGACTCTGCACTGAGCATGGACCCGGACATGGGGTTTGATCTCACAACCCAAAGATCATGACCTGAACCAAAATCAAGAATTGAATGCTTAACCGACTGAGCCACCCAGACACCCCTCATTCTATTATTGAAGGCATTGCCAATCACTCTATTCTTTTAAAAAATTAACTTATTCTGATATTAATTAAAATTATCTATTAAGACATCAAATAGCACAGGACTAAACATAAATTTGAGAACTATCCAGACTGATGTCAATAGATAATTTAATGTTGTTTGGTTTGGGGTTTTTTTGGGGAAAGGGGGGCAGTTAACTATCCAGAAAGTAGTCTAACAGAACTCATCTAAATTGCATTTTTCACCACTTATACTAAAGACTATCATCATGAGAGACTTTCTAGGTTCCTGAAAAAATTCCAGAAAGCCTGAGATTTAGAAGGCCTATGCTAGCCCCAGGGAAAGAATCTACGATTTTTTAGTCAAAGGTTAACAATGGTATAAGAAGGTTAGTGGGTCACAGCACTTCCATTACCTTAAACAAAGAAACCAAGCCCAAACGAAAAGAAACAAAAACACAAAAACCCAAAGACATGGCAAAACAAAACATAAACAGTTTTCTTCAGACACATCAAGGCTTGTTCTACGCAAATAGTGATTTTCCTGTCTGCTTTGAGATTTTAAATGTCAGCCAACAATCTTCTTGGCTTCTTTTTCTGGCACCAACTCCCCTTGGCCATTTCTAAAACTTCATGGAGACTGCTTCCCCATACTACAGATAATTAAGAGAACCAAAAATTAACAAAGTCCCCATATAATATTCTGATTACATTTTAGAAGTTCTAAGCCATAATCCACCTTTACATTTTAGTCTTATTTTACTGTAATAGATAAATATTGTTCATCTTGGTATTTAAGTTAATTTTAAACAACATGGTAAAATTCTTTTTTTTCTTTTTTTTTAATTAAGGAAGTAAACATATATTCAATATTGTAGAAAATGTGGAAAATAGAGAAAATATAAAGATAAAATAATGGAATTGTTAACAATTTGGTAAAATACCTAACATTTCAAATACTGTTTATAAAATATGGATCATGTATTACAAACTTACTTTTTTCACTAGGACATTTATTTTGATTTTTTTTCATGGCTGCTTAAATTTTCTCCCACAGAATGATACTAAGGATATAGAATTTAATCATATATAGATATAATATATTTAACCCATGTCCTTATTTATCAATCTTTATTTTTCACTGTCTTTAAACATTACATAGTAAATCTTTGTGTGCATTTCTGATTATTTCACAAGACATATTTCTAGAATTAGACTGACTAGGTCAAAGAAATCTACATTTTTGATTCTTTTGATACACATTTCCAAACACCTCTCCAAAGGTACCATTATTACCAACTATATGACAATTTAGCAATTTCATTGATATTTACTCTGCTTATTTTATCTATACTGTATCTATTCATCTATTTATCCTTCTATCTTTTCCATCAATCTGATGTAGTTTCAGAATATAGGTGAGGTTTGGTAGGGTGAGGTTTGGTAGGGTGAGGTCCAGAGCCTATGGCCAAGGAAGAATTCTTGAGATGTCTTTGGTGCAAAATGGTGGTTTTATTAAAGCATGGACACAGGACTCGTGGGCAGAAGGAGCTGCCCCCAGATGATGCCCCCAGGTGATGGGCAGTAGAGATAATATACTTTGGGGTAGGGGGAAGTAGAGATAAGGGAAGTTCCAAAGGGTTTTCATATGCTTACATGATACAGGAGGCCTTGCAATTGTCAAACTAAGGTACTTTTTCCCTCTAGTAAGGCATTAACATGAAGAAAGCTGGGAGTTTCCTGGAAGAACGTTATGCTCTGCCTGCCTCAAGTATTTGTCAATGGGCACTATATGGACATTTAATTTTATCTGCATTTCCTTCTGCCTCTGTTTCTCACATCAAATCCACCTTATTTTATTAAGTATTTCAAAGTAAATTGCAGACATCAGTACACTTTTTCCTAAATACTTCAGCATACATAATTAACTAGTGTTCAATGTCTATTTATAGTTTTTTCTTTTAATAGAAGAATTCATAAGTCATAAGAGTACTTTGGCTGAGTTTTGACTAATGCATATGCTGTGTAACCCAAACTATCATCAAGATATAGAACATTACAGACGTTCTGATCTCCTATGTTTTTACTGAACCTTTTTAAACCTTCTGTTTTTCTCACCTCCCACATGAAACACAATGACAAGCCTGACCAAGTCTATCTGAAATCAGTTTTCATTTTTTTTCTCTTGTTCCTCTCATTATCCCCTTTGCTTTGCTAGAACTCTACAAAAGCATTGCAAACATTTCCCTTACATCCAACCGGTACTCCCGTTCAGTGCATTTTTCAGATAGCAAATTGAAAGATCTTTCCAAAATATAAATTCGGTTTTGTTATTCTCTTGCATTCAGTTCATTCAGAATTCTTACTGTAGTCTACAAGACCCTGCATGACCTGGTCTTGGCTTCCTCTCCCCCTTCATCCCTTGTTTGGCTCTTTGTGGTCTGGGCATTTTAGCCATACTGGCCTTCTTCCAGCACTTTCTCTGCTCGGGACTTTTTACATCTGTTTATTTTTTCCCTTGCCTGCAGTGCTGTAGCTCCCTCTCCTTGTTGAGCTACCTTCTTGTCTTCATGTCTCTTATTCACTGAAGTCTTCCCTGACCACTTAATGTAGCTTCCATTGCTAGTCTCTTGGATTGCTCCTTGTTTTCTGTTCTCCAAGCACTTACTGTACTATACAATTAGATAACATTTTGTCTGCTTTCTTATTTCATGCATTTCTCAGCCACTAGATTGGAAAGTCTACAAGAGCGATGTATGGTTGTGCACCACTTTTTGATGGCCTGCACTTGGCCCCATGGCCAAGTGCACGACACACTTTCAGCAAATTTCACAACAAATGGGTTGATGACTCCTTCAGTTTTGCATTGTCAGCCGAAAGCTGCTAAGGAGACCTCTAGCTATATGTCTTTCACATGCTTATTATATGTGTTTAGTCCATGTATTCTAAACCTGACTGAAAATGGACAAACACTTCAAAAGATAGATGATGAAGAAAAATAACAATCTAAGTTTGGGCTGACAGACAGAAGGAGTTTTCTGTCCTAATCCTTTCTTAGTAACATGATTTTTTTTCCATTATATTTTGAACAAACGTTCTGTCTCAGCCCTGTTTTTTTCTTTCACCTGAAAGCTATCGCTTTAGCATACCCTTTGCACTAAATCAATACTTTACAAATTAAAGGAAAGACACATGATACACAATTATTAAGAATCTATCATGACACACAAGCTGTTAATGAGGAATATATTGATTTTTCTTTCTTCTTTATATCACTAGCCCCAAACTGATACCATAGCTTGAGCAACTTTTTAAATTCTTTATGACATGTGGGTAAAAATACTGGTAATTACCTACTAAGTCACAACAACATTTTTAGTTAGAGAAAGTTTTTTCTGACAGCCTTTCCTATAAACTCTGTATGATTGTCAAACCGAATGTTTTCAGATTTCAAGTATGTCACAGTGAATTACAACTCCATGCCTAGTATTCTGACTACTGAAGAAGAAGGTGCAAGAAATGTTAAATTTCTCTGTTGCAGAGGTTAGTCAAGACTAAATCTTCCTTTGCCTGCTTTATTCTGCTATAAGGGAAAGAATAGAGAGTAAGGGTTCTAATTTCTTTCTTTACTTTCCACTCTCAAATGTGAACTCCAAAGTATTCTTCTTTTCTACCAAGCCAGCCCAGTGGAAGGTGAATGGATGCTAATCCAGTATCTATCAACTTTTTTATGTCTCTAATTTCTTGAGTTTCATTCAGTCAATGAAGAAACCTCACTCATCCTTTGGAAGAATTCACAATCTGTTTTAATTCCCTCACAATATGATCTAGAAGTTAAGAAACTCGATTTGGGAATCAGAAAGACTCAAGACATAGTTCTAACTCCACTACTAAGTACTTTGTGGCTAGAAAAATTATAACTTTGTTAAATCTCAACTTTATCAGCTATAACAATAGGGTAAAATTAGTATGTAACCCTCAGAAGAAGGTCTGAATATTAAAAGATCCAATGTATGTAAACTGCTTTCCAATTTAACCAAGTGTTAGTTACTATTGTTCTGGTGATATTGTTTTTATTCCCACTGCCTTGGACTCAGTGAGTTGGGAATGAACTCTACATTCTTGCTTAGGGTTATACCAATGTTATAAAATTCCCCTGAATTGAAGAAGAAAACAATCAAAAGAGTTGGAAAAGGGCTGTTTGTATATTTAAACTCAAGTTAATTTTGTTGCTTGGTTAGAATATTAAACAGCCCTATAAGGTCACAGCAGCTGATACCATCATAAGTCGCTCCATCATGTACAGCAAGAGATTAAAGAAAGTAGAAGTATTGACTGGCTAGAGATAAAGTGTTTTCTAAGCCTCACTCAACATTATGATTTTCAGTATGTGCACTAATTTGACACAATTAAAGTGGAAGTCACAAGAACAGCAAGTTTTCAAGGCTTCAGAGATCAACTAAGCTGGTCTCATTTTACCGATGAGAAAATAGATTTACTTTAATTAACTAAATAGATTAAGCTACCTGAGTAGGTCCTACATTTGGTTAGTAGAAAAGACAGAACTTCAACTTGATACCCTTACCTCCCATTTAAGCCCTGGGAACAGGCAACCCCAACACTGTTCTAGTCTACCAGTTTGCAAGTCATCTTTGAACTTTCTCTGCTATTTCTTACATATTACCTAGCACCAACCCTGGTTGCTTATTCCTTTGAAATGTCTATCGGGGTAGTCTATTCCTCTCCTTTCAAACCTGATTTGCTGTGGCCTCTTTTCCAATGTTTGTCTTCCTGCACAAATTTGTCCTAACTATAATTACCAATCTTTCTATAATATAACTTCCATCATCACTCTCCAATGTTCAAGAATTTCCAAAGGCTTTCTACCAATTATTTTAACAAGTGTAAAGTCCTCTACCCAAATCTACATGGCTTTAGAACATGGTACTTCCCAGCCAGTCTTATTTCTGATATTGTTTATATAGAAAGAAATCTTGGCATTCAGTTGTGCTGGTTTCCTCACTATCCTCTACCTATGCCAACTTCATTTCCATTCCCAAGTCTTTATTTGTACGGTTAACATAAACCATGCCTCTATCTCCATCCCATTCAATTTATCTAAATCTTTCTCATCTTTCAAGGCTCAGTTACATTTTTTTCCCTGATGATATTTCTGACTATAACACACAGGTTTTTTCCTTCTCTGAACATTTATGGCTTATATATTGGCTGCATACTTTTAAGTTTTGTTTTTCTATTATTTTATTACTGGTGGTATGTCCTTTAATAGTGAAAGGGAAGGTTGGTACAGACTGGTTTGTTTTGTTTTTTGTTTTAGAGAGGGAGAGAGGGTGTAAGGAGGGGCAGAGAGAGAGGGGAGAGAGAGAGAGAATCCCAAGCAGGCTCCACGCCCAGCATGGAGCCCAATGTGGGGCTCAATCTCACACCCCTGAAATCATGACCTGAGCTGAAATCAAGAGTCGGATGCTTCACCAACTGAGCCACCCTGGCGCCCCTGGTATGGACTGTTTTAAACAACTTTATGGTTAGATAGTCATATCTAATTCAGAAAAATGTTCAAGACTTTTGCCTCCCTCATATGTCCCAGTCCATACAGAGAGATGGATACCTCCTCCAGTCAACATAATCTCCACTTCGTTCCAGGTTTGAATTCTTCAAACTGGGATTTGGTACCATATCCATGACCATTACTTTGTGGTCATTAACTAACAGCCCTCTGCCTTTGAGACTTTTTCTCCTTCTGCTTTTCTCTTCATGGTTTTTAAGTAACTTGAATATCTCTGCTTGACCCATCAGGTGCCACTTCTTCCCAGCCTCTGGGACAACTGTGAATTAATTATCTCCATCTTGCTTCACCACAGTTAGGTCTGAGATTAGAGGTAGTAAACTACTTAGATTTTGTATGTAGAAAATATAAGAAAAACAAACCTTGATACTTCTCTTTATATGGCTCCTGGGTCTATTCTAAATATCATTAACTCATATTCCCAGTTGAGGCCTTGGCTCAGAGTTTGTCAGGCTCTGGCAAAGAGAATGAGCGTGTGCCAGACTGAAGGAAGGGAGGGGAGGACAAAAATTATGTGACTCACACCCTGTAGTGTTTTCTCTTTTTAATTAGGTTGTAAGCTCCTTGAAGGTGGTAATCTTTCCTATGAATCGTTTTGCCTAACATAATGCCTTATATAGTAGACTTTTAATAAATATCTTCTGATAAAAACCGATAGGACTACTTATTAAAAAGAGAACACTGATACATTATTATATGTGAGAAGTTATAGATTTTTTTCATAGACTTTTTGATTACACATACACACAGAAAAGAACAGAGGCTCATAGAATAGGGAGTAATGTTTTACACAATCTTTCAGGGCTTAAAATGCCTTATCAGTATTTCTTTGCTGGTTGTACCACCACTTTCCACATTTGTGGTTCTAATTCTATAGTGGCATAAAGATAATGGAAAAAATCTTGAGAATTTCATTAAGTATCAGATCTTGGAGAGAAAAACATTTCCACATAGACACAGAAAATATAGTGTTCAAAAATAGCATTTCTCTTATTGTCACTACAATGGCCATGTTTGCTGTCTGGTAAATACCATGGAAACACATAAAGCTTAGGCAGTGCCTGAAGCATGCTAAATTAACTTAGCCCCTTTCTCTAATTGAAATTTTGTCTCTGTTTTTCGGCTACATACCTACCTTCTTGCCTTTGTGCTTCAGATTCCTCCATTGCTAAGAGATTTTTATAAATGCTTCATTTATTCCTGAGATAGAGCATTTCCCTAAGGATGCAGGGTACCCAGAGCATCCAGAACATCCTCTTTACCATTTTATTTAATCATATCTCTACAACTAAGCTGCACCACGTTGAGAAGTCCGCTATCTTAGAGACAGTGCCAACCTTAGTGGGTCAGAATATAAATGCAGCTTTCAAAGTTAGTCTAAAACCAGAGTTCAGTTTTGCAAATCACATACGGTTCTTTTGGTCTGCCCAGTTCTTGTAAGTCGAAGCTGGGCTAGAATGAGGGCCTGGTGGTCAGTAGGAGAGAAAGCCTACTCTGAGGAAAGTTTTGTGATTTTTATTAACATTTATTGAAAACGTATAAAGTTAACAGTAAGAGTTTAACATTTATCTCAATCCCCATAATAATCTTTGAAGTAGGTGCTATTATTGTGCTCATTCTATAGGTGAGGAAATGAAGGTTTGTCCAAAGTCACACAGCCACTAAGCACTGGTTAATAGAATTTGATTTCTGATGTGTCTGGCTCCAGAGTTCTTGATCTTCATTCCTCTACTCCACTCCTTCCCTCTGCATGGGAAGGAATAGACTCAGGTTCATTTTTCCTAGTGCCTCTACTTTTCTAGAAGAGACGGAGGAGAGACACTCTGGCATTGCCTGAACTTTACTGTGTTACTCTTTGTTTAATAATGTTAAAGAAAAATTATGTACCAGACACTTGTTAAAAATGTCAAGGAAGACACTGCTCAAGACAATGACAAGAAAGCTCAAAACTTGTAATAAAGGATAGAGATTTAATTAAACTCTGAATATAGCAGGGACCAGTGCAGATTCATAACCAGGGGGCAGGGTGAAAGAGAAGATGGGAAATTAGTAAACAGGAACTTGATTAAGTATCAAGGATGGAGGAAGAGGAGCTTGACAAGGAGTCCTTGTCAAAGAGCAACTTAGAATACAAGGCTCCTTAACTTCTTTATCAGTTGACTATTTGTCTCTGTGAGAAGAATAAAATGTAATAAGATATTAATACTGACTTAAAACAAGAGAAGGGACATAGAACTGGGATTCCATATAATAACTCATCTGGACTTGAATACAAGGTCCGAACCATATTCACTGTGATTAAACTCAACTCTCTGAGCTTCACTTTCCTTCAAAGGAGACACCCATATGGAAGATAACTCCCCCGCCCCACTTCCAGTCCTTCCTTAAACTTAACAGAAACTCAAAGGGGAAAAGGATCCCAAAGTTTATCTTCCAAACTTCTTGTTTTATACAATAGAAAACAAGGACGTTGAGAAGTGAAATAATTTATATAAAAATAGCTAATAAAGCGGTGTTTTGATTTCCCCTTCACCCTATCTGTCCTAGATACTGCTTGGTCCCAGAGTCAGGCTCAATGCACTATTTCTCCTCTAGTAGGAAATATTTGGAGACAAAGGATTTTTCCCTTTATCATGTTTTATTCTCAGCATTATTTAAATAACATTAATGACATTTATGAACACTTTCTTGGATAAAAATCAGAATCAGGGGCACTTGGGTGGCTCAGTTGGTTAAGTGTCTGCCTTCAGCTCAGGTCATGATCCCAGGGTCCTGGGATCGAGTTCTGTGTTGGGTTCCCTGCTCAGTGGGGAGAGCCTGCTTCTCCCTCTGCCTGCCACTCCCCCTGCTTGTGCTCTCTCTCTCTCTGACAAATAAAATCTTTAAAAAAATCAGAATCATTATTATTTTTATTGTAATTTTTTTTTTTTAGATTTTGTCTATTTATTTGATAGAGAGAGAGATAGTGAGAGAGGAACACAAGCAGGGGGAGGGGAAGAGGGAGAAGCAGGCTCCCCGCCCAGCAGGGAGCCCGATGTGGGGCTCGATCCCAGGACCCTGGGATCATGACCTGAGCAGAAGGCAGACACTTAAGGACTGAGCCACCCAGGCGCCCTGTAATGTTTTTTTTAATAATATCATATTTCTGTTCCTTAAATTTTAGTTTAATTTTGCTTCTCATTATTAGTACTGCTAAAGGCTCCTTTGGCTGCTTTATGCAGCACAAATCTAAAATAATTTGTTTCCAAGTCTGCAATGTAACTCTACTTTGGAGCATCTGAACTTTGGGAAAACTAAAGGAAATAAACATCTTAAGAGTAACTTGAGTTTACCTTGGCCTAATTTTCCAAGGAAGTTGCAGGTATATTAGCATATCTAAGGATTAATTAGATTTCATGAGTTTTTATGTTTGTTTTTTTATATTGTTACTAAATTCCAAAGAAAAGATGTGATTAAATTTTATTATCTCAGTGGTATAATCTATAATTTGAGGGTTAGTAGTCAATCTATAATAAAAAAGGAAAACAAGTCTTACTATATACAGGAGAGAATACAAGTAAAATATTCCTCAATGCCAAAAAAAAAAAAAGTGTCGATTCAGAGGAACAACTCTTAACTAAATTTCATTTTTTTCCAAATGCCCCAAACTTGAGAAAACATTTTAATATTTGACTTTGACCCTATTGCTGCACCCCCATACAACCTCAACCTGTAAGTCTTTGTCACTTTTTATTTTTGCATTATTCATTGTGACTTTCCTTTCCAAATCCTGGTGTACTCCTTAGGATCAGCCAGAGATCTGGGCAGTGCCTTGAAGGGTAGGTAAGTCTTTCATACACAAATACTTGGCAAATAGATGTGTATATTCATATGGTTACCCACTTTCCATTAGGTTCACATGGCTGCCTTAAGAAGACCGTGATGGATGAAGTGGCTTGAAGAGGCATGTTGCTTCTTTCTGGAAAATTTTAACTTACTTCTGTGCAGATGATACACATTTATTGTTTCTTCATTTTCCCCCATCCTATTTGTGTCCTGTCTCTTGCTTTCAACCTTCTGCCTTAATCTTTACCTCTCCTCCTTGATTAAAGAAATGTGGAGAGGGGTGAGACTTTCAGCTGTGAACTTTGGCCCCTTCCTCTTCCCTGTGCTGGCCTTGGCTTATGCATGGAGGGTGGGGCCAGAATCCCAGGCAGAGGCCCAGGGATTAACACATGGACCTGCCTCTTTTGGAACCTGCTAATAGTGCTGTGGTGCAATCAGTATGTTTGGATTCCTTTGAATCTAGTGGTGCTTGGACCTCATGAACTTCCATAATTATAAATTGCACTAAAGAAGGGTCCAAGGACAGTTTGAGACTTCAATAAAGCACCATTATTTAAAATCAGTTTATCCTGCACTTTGTTCTATTGCCAACACTCAGGGCTAGGCTGGTTGGTTTGCTTAAAACAGAGAAGAAAGCTTAGACTCTGGCTCAGGCCCTGGGCATGGTTCTGGAATTCATGGTTGTAAATTGAGTCAAGTAGTAGAGTTAAAAAGAATTCAATTCCTTTAAAAATTCTACTTCAGTCTGACTAGAATTTCTGAAACTTTCACCATCATAGAAAGATCTGTGGTCCCAAATCTTTAAGTCAAGTAGAAAAGTATGTTTTCTTATGGCACAATTTTTTTTTTTTTTCTGGAGCATCTTTCTCCATTGGTACATCAACATTAAATACTTCACTTAATTTTAAGATCTAACCCAACCACATAATCATAGGGAAAAAGATATGCAACATTCCTACAAATATCAAGATGTAGACCAAATTTGATTTCAAAATAGCATTTTTGGGATTGAATTTTTGTTCTTTGTCGCATTGCCCAACATATTCATGAGGGAGAGATTAAGAAATTCTCATTTTTACAAGAGTTGACATTTTTTTCCAAACTCTTTTCTACAGTGTTATCATATATTTTCTAATTTATAATTTTAATGCTACACATGTACCAAGAGACTAAAATAGGAGATTGGTGACTTTTATTTAAGGTTATTATTTTACTAACTGCACTTCTTCAGCATGAGATTTATCATGTCGTAATATATTGGTATGTCTTAACCATACCTGACACCTGGAAGCACAGTGTAATAGATGCAAAATTATGTAAGTTGTTTCATTCCTCCAAAGTTAGTGTCCTTATGACAAGTTCCACAAAAGAACAATTTAGTTAAAGAACAAGATATTATTCAGAGGGCTTACATGAGAGGGCTGTCCTCTTTCTCAGGCTTAATAGTCCATTAATATGTGGAAATGAAAGAAGTTCTCCACTAAATTTTTTTGGTTAGTGTTTATGAGTATGTGTGTATATGAAATCTTGCATATAATTTATATTTTCCATCTTAGATGGCTAATTTAAATGCTTCTGAATATTTCCATCAAATATACACATCTAGAAATTTGATATTGAATTTCATTCATAAATGCCAGTATCAAATCTTTATGAATAGTTATCATTTATCCAAATATCTGTGTGATATGACAATATATCTATGTGTCAGCACAATACTCTTAGCAGTTGAAATCCATCTCCAAAGAAAACCAATGACATCTTCCTTATGGAACTAATATTCTGGTGGGCAGAAACCATAAATAAGCAATGAACATTATACATAAAAAGTATGTTAGAATTCAATGAGTTCTATAAAGCTAGAGCAAGTTAAGAGTGTGAAGAATGTTGAGGAGCATGGAAATGTAATTTGAATAACATAGTCAAGGAAGGTCTCACTGAGAAGAGGACATTTGCAAAACACTTGAAGAAGGTGAGAGAGTGAGCCATGTGCATATATCAAGCAAGGTTGGTCTGGACAGAGGGCAAAGCACATACAAAGTCCTAATGTTGGAGTGTTCCTCTAGTATTCCAGAAACAAAAAGAAGGAAAGGGTGGCTGGAGAGGAGTGAGTAAAGGAGAAAGATAATGGGGTGACTTGTAATAGGGGCTCAGAGAATACAGTAGTTTGTGGACCATTATAATTGGTTTTAATCTGAGTAGAATGGGGAACCATTGAAAGGATTTGAGCAGGAGAGTTCCATGATCTGACTTATGTATTGAAAGTATTAGTTTGTAATGAGACCAGATAAGTGTAGCAGGCAAGGGTAAAAGCAGGGAGATGAGGGAGGTCAGGCTAGAATCCATACAATGATGATGGCTCAGATAACTGATGATGGCAGCAAGGGAGATGGTGAGAAGTAGCTTTAGGTAGGCTTAGGGATAGTTTATCAATGGGAAGGCTGAGCCTGTGGGAGCAGATGGCAGTTAGAGGGTAGATATGATTTGCTTCAATTTTCTCAGTTAGGTAAGAAGTAAGATAATCAGCTGAGAGTAAGAATAGGGGATGAGGTTTTGGGAGTTTCTAGAGAAATGAAAAGATACGAAATAATCCTTGAAGAGAATAAGACACTGAAAAGATCAGAGGACACTAAAATGATTTCCTGAAAATATTAAGGGCCCACTGTGAGTTTCATGCTCATGAATATGAAGTGAAACAAGCTCAGCATGGTTGTGTATTTCTCCACAAGGTCAAGCTACACAGGGGTTAGGAGCTGGATTGAACCAGGGTTGTGGTGTTGCCAAGTAAGGCAAAGGAAAAGAGTTACCCTGGAGTCAAAAGTATGTGCAAGAGAAAAATTATGATTGACCATGGAACTGAAGCTTGCTAAAGAAAGCGAAGAGAGTGTATCAAGTGGATGAAGAATATTGAAGCAGTGATAATATCAATGAAGCATGTGAAGGACTGACACTTTGAGGTCATAAATTGAAAATTTAGGAAGTAGTTGTCAAAATTGAAATTATAATGTGTGGCACTTACTGGTCATGACTAGGCTTAGAATACAGTGGAGGGAATGGCTAAAATAGAATGAAAGACAATATTACAGGATTGAGAGGAATTTAGTCTGATGACAAGAGATTCAAGCTGCATTTTTGGTTGGTGGGTTTTGTATTTTTTTCTTTTGTATTTGCTTTCACGAATACTGTGAAAATGAAGGGAGAATGGCCAAAAAATGCTTATGAGGAGCAACGGGGATACTGAGCCCTCCTCCATGTACAGTGCTATACCCTGGGGAAGGCATGCTCTAAGTCTTAAGGTGCCTTGCTTTTGACCCTTGTTGGTAGAGGGGTAAGTGGATTATCTTTCGACATCTGTCAATAGAGCCAGGATTTATGGGGAAGGAGGACCTGGATCTCTAATGCCATACCCAGTGCTCTGTTCTTTATAGATCCTATCAGATGACTCCAGTTTTTCTATGGAAAATGATAATACATGTTTAAAACAGCTTTTCAGATCCTTAAAAAAGTAGAAACCAAACAAAATATTGTCAAACCACTATTCTAAAAGAGCATGAATTTAATGCTAAATTAATGTCTATTTAATCTGTTGGGCTGGCATTATTACAGCCAAAAATGTGCTTCTAGTTTAATTAATTTTGTTGAATGTCAATGTGGATAAAATATGTTTTTCTCAAGATTCTGGTTTAAACTCTTTTCACAGCAAATGTGATAGCAATTTAGGGAGGCTAAAATCAGGACAGGAACAGATGAGGGTCTGGAAATCACTTACAAAATAGAAGTCACTAAGTAAGACCCACAGAAACATTCAAGAAGGATCTCAAATGCCATGTCCAACCTTGATTCCTTTTCCTAAT
This sequence comes from Mirounga angustirostris, assembly GCF_029215605.1. Classification (NCBI taxonomy): domain Eukaryota; kingdom Metazoa; phylum Chordata; class Mammalia; order Carnivora; family Phocidae; genus Mirounga; species Mirounga angustirostris. Next base: position 123,008,152 of record NW_026991715.1, on the reverse strand, counting down.
TGTAGAAGGAACTAGCTTGCTTAAATGACTGATGTAAAAAGGTGAACTGTGTTTTTTGTTTTGTTCTGTTTTGTTTTTTTCAGCAGAATTGTGATAATTTGAATTAAGAAGTAGAGTATTAAAATGGCCATTTAGCATTCAGGATACAGGTTTTTGTTTTGTTTTGTTTCCATAAACAAGAATACTTGGACATCAGGAGAGTTTTTTCCTCTTAGAGGAATTAGAATTTTCTAAGTTTCACCTGTGAACTGCTTCTAGTTTAGCCCCATAAGTTTTACAACTTATTTCTTTAGTGCTAACCACAGCTAATTCACTGCATTCTATGTCAAAGTTTTCTTTCACCTTCCGATTATAAATTGTGTTTTGAGACCTCCCTGGAGCCAATACACATACAGACACACATGCAAACACACTCCTTCTACTTGCAAGAAAAAACCCCCAAAACTTTAAGTTTTAGTGCATTTGGGGTTAAAGGCTAAATGAAAAAGTAATAGTGACGTGGGAAACAAAGGCAGAAAGAAATGTAGATAATATTAAATGTCCTTATAACCTGCTGCCCATTGACAAGTATTTGGGGCAGGCAGAGTATAACCTTCCTCCAGGAAACTCCCAACTGTCTTGATGTTAATGCCCTGCTAGAGGGAAAAACTACCTTAGCTTGACAATAGCCTGGTCTTCCAGTATCCTGTGAGTCTTCTTTAGCATACGAAAGTCCTTTTGGAACATCGCTTCCTCTTTATTTTCCCCAATCCCAAAGTATATAATCACTTGCTCCTCAGAATCTGGAGGCAGCAGCTCTTTCTGCCCCTGGGTCCCGTCCCTGTGCTTTAATAAAACCACCTTTTTTGCACCTAAAATGTCTCAAGAATTCTTTCTTGGCCATCAGCTCTGGACCCCAACAACACTACTCCAAAAAACACATCAATCGTAGAAAAGAGAGAGAAAGATAAGAAAAGAAAAAATTGAGAAAATCAGACCCATTGGCAAGTATGGTTTGTCTTACAGGTTTACAGACATAGTGTTTATGTTTTTATTATTAAAAACCAGGTGGGAATAAAAGATACTAAAGAGAAAGACAAGACTGGAACTAGAGGGAAAATAAAATATAGCACAATCTGTTTTTCTCTTTTTTAATTCTAATTCTTTTAAAAAAATTTATTTATTTGAGAGAGAGCTCCTGAGCAGGAGAGGGGCAGAGAGAGGAGAAGCAGGCTCCCCGCTGAGCAGGAAGCCCAATGAGGGGCTTGATCCCAGAACCCTGGGATCATGACCTGAGCTGAAGGCAGATGGCTAAATGACTAAGCCACCCAGGCACCCGTATTTCTAATTCTTTTGGAATATTCTCCTCTCCTCTACCTTTCACAACCAGGGCCTAATTAATCCATCTCTTGGGAAAGCATATGTAAATTATTAAAGTAGAATTTCTCTTAGATTTTTTTAGTTCATTTATTCTAAAAATAAGATTATACTCCAATATTATAAATTAAGTGATTTTTTTATTACAGAATTCACACATTGATTCTTAATCAGTGTAAGAATATAACACTTTAAAAAATAGGAAAGTCCATATTAGCCAGTATAATAACTTGAATAGATTTTTTAATAGCTTCATTAAGAGTTTAGTAATCAGAAATTTGGATGAAGAAGAACATAGTGATGACCTGTTCTATTTTGGAGCCCTTGAACTGAAGACGATACATAACTGATAAATTAATTTACTATAAATTTATTTAATTAGTAATTATAGTGTCTACCATGTAGCAGGCATTATTTTAGAAATATTAACTAATTTAAACCTTGTAACAACCCTATTAGATAGGGTCTAGTATTTTTACCTAATTTAAAAGAAGACTATTGAGGCATCTAAGAGTTAAGAAACTTACTCAAGATCAGAAAGCCTGTGTGCTGACAGTCTTACTCCAGAGGCCATGATCTTGATCCCTGTGCTATACTTCCTCGAGATGAGTATAAAATAAGGTTTCATGTGCTTTCAAAAATCTTGAAATCCCCTGAATTTGTACAAAGAATCTTGTACAACTCTACCTATAAATATTTGATTGGAGTGAGGTTGGGATTTTGTAGTGATGAGCCATAGCTTTGATCAGTTTTTGGTTTTTTTTTTTTTTTTTTTTTTTTTAAGATTTTATTCATTTATTCATGAGAGACAGAGAGAGAGAGGCAGAGGGAGAAGCAGGCTCCCAAGGAGCAGAGAGCCCGATGTGGGACTCGATCCCAGGACCCTGGGATCATGACCTGAGCCGAAGGCAGACGCTTAACCATCCGAGCCACCCAGGCGCCCTAGCTTTGATCAGTTTTATGGAAAAATCTAGAACAAGAAAATTTATAGTCCCTAATAAAGAGTTTATTATCTTCAATCAAGTAAACAATATAAAAAGCAACTCTACTTTGTGTTTTTTATCCCAGAAAATGGAAACCTAAACTATTTTGTAACTGTTGTTTTCTCAGTTCATTTATTTTAATCCAGAGAATGGCCAACTCTGGGATTGACCACCCACATGCATTTTTAGCAATTATATGCAGCATGTCACTGACCAAAAGAGTTATCCTGTAGGAAATAGTTGAGAAATCAGACTTGACCACATAGAAGCCCAGGGAATTATTCCAAAGTCTCCTACCGAGGCAATCTTGAACCTTTAGTGTGTTTATTCAAATTGGCTGCTGTTCTTTATAGGGAGGAGAGGTAAGGTCTTAAGAAAATGCTTTTACTATCTTATTTGTCCGAGTGGATGAACTGATATTAGATATACAATATAAAGCAATACAAAAAATTAAGAGGCATGAGAGTTTGAAGAATCTGGTAAAGACTGAAACCTATGTTAAGGTGAGCAATGGTAGCAGAAAGAAGAGAAGGAAAGGCAACTTTGTTGGAGTTACAAGATAAGCATGAAAGTCTCTCAATGGAGCAGTTCAGCATTCTGAATTTAAAGAAAGCAGAAACTTAACATTCTATGGGGCGATACTGGGGAGAGAGATAAGAATGAAAGCGAGATACTTTGTATGATATGTTATAGGCTATGTCATGGAGGAGGGATACATGTAATCCACGTGTCTGAAACCACCTCATGGGCATGAGCCTCTCTCCACTCATATGAGGAGAATGCAGAATTTCTGGGGAAAAATCATGGAAAACTAAGGAAGATCCTGATGGTGAGTAGTGGATATGGAAGGGAAGGTATGAGAGATAACAGAGCCAATCAAGAAATACGCTATGGCTGTAACGTGATTAGAGATCTGTCCATGTTCCTGCTCTCACTTCCACAGTGTGGAGTCACTGGCAAGCAGCTGTCCATCCACAAACTCTATTTCTCAGTACTCTATCTGTGGTCATAGGACTAGTTCATACCAATAGAAACTGATTAGAAATTAAATGCTTTGCTCCTAGGCCAGGTTCATTAAAAAACTCCCATGTATCAAATCACCAGTTTCCTCTTCTGTTGCTTTCCACAGATGACTTCAAGGCCTTATAGACTGACAGACCTCCATGGGGAAGAAATGTGAGTCCCTGAATTACCAAATGGAGAAAAGTTATTTGCCAATCAGCAACAATCACACTGGATTATTTGCTAGTGAGATATAAAATTCTAATGTTGAGACAATAAAATTTTGAGGGTTATTTATTACAAAAGTTAGTATTATACACCCCCTCCCCATACAAACATACACACAGAATCCACTTGGAATGAAAAAATAGAACATGACAGTAAGTAGATTGTCAGTTAACTAAAATTTGTGTGTGTCCCATTACTTCTTATTTGTAGACTCATGACTGACACTTACCAAAAATAAATCATTTAATCATGAAGTTATTAAGAGCTTCTGAACTCCTGAAAAAGAAATGGAAAAATGGCAAGGAATAATAAAAATGTTATTTTTATTTTTCACTAACCATTAGCATTTTAACAAGAAAGGAGAATGGATCGCAAGAGAAATAAATGGATGGCCAAATGCAAGACTGAAGCCCAGGGCCCTTCTTAGGACTGAGATCTCTCAAGCTCTGGGAGCAAGTCATTTGTCCAAAGGATGTTTAAATGCAAGGGAGAGAGAAGATTCCAAACAATGTTGGGCAGCAAGTGACCATGCAGAACATGTTGTGACAGGAACAAAGGGCCAACAGTGAGGGAGATGTCCAGGGTTTCTAATAAGAATTTTGTTAAGTAAAAACAAAACAAAAAAATAAAAAAATTAATACCAGTATGGTAGGCAGAATAATTGACTCCCAAAGATGTCCATGTTCTAATTTCCAGAACCTATGTTTAAGTTATGTTATATGGCAAGAAAGAATTAAAGTTGCAGATGAAATTAAGATTGCTAATCAGCTGACCTTAAGATAAAGACATTATCCTGAAGTATCCAGTGGGCCCAGTGTAATCAAAGGGTCCTTTGAATGTGGATGAGGGAGGCAAAAGAGCAGAGTCAAAGAGAGATCTGAAGATGCTACCCTGTTGGCTTTAAAGACAGAGGAAGAGAATGTGAACCATGAATTACAGATGGCCTGTAGAAGCTAGAAGAGACAAGGAAAAGAATTCTCTAAAGACTCTAGGAAGGAAAACAGCCCTGCAGAAACCTTGACTTTGACCCAGTGAGACCCATTTCAGACTTTTAACCTCCAGAACTAAAAGATTACAAATGTGTATTGTTTTAAGCCACTCCATTTGTGGTAATTTATTACAACAGCAATAAGAAACTAAAACAACTGGTTTTCTGAATATCTCCATACACTAATAAACAGAGTAGGAATAATAAACAAGGGACATTTGAGATTAGAACACACTTTGGTAACTCTAACTCTATGGATATGATGCAAACCTGAAGAGAGAAGACTAATAACAGAAATAAGGTGATGGAAGAGAGTTCTCGATCAAGGAAACAGACATATTAAGAGGCAATTGTGCATTATTTCATGTAGGTATGTACTTGTGTGGATCAAGACACTGAACATGGAAGTGTTTTGAAGAGCATCTGAGAAAAGTGCAAAGAAAAAGTATTATAACTGACAATATACCTTCACAATGCTCACATTTGCTTAGGTTTCAAAAAGAAAGTTGCCATACTTCCCCCCACCCCAGTGTTGTTGAGGTTGTCAGGGAAACAGATTAGGAACCAAGGACTTTGAAAATCACAGGCCAAGAGACAGAGATGGGGCCAGAATGAGCATCTTTGGTCCAGCTCACTGTCTACAATATTGACTGCAGAGGAAGAAAGCCAATACATTCACAAAACTATAAAAACAACAATCCTTCAAGTAATGAAGGATTTAAACCACATAGTATCTTCAAAGACCTGTATAAAAAATTACGTATAAGCATCTCCCCCCTCAAAGATGGCTTTTCTCTCATTTCACCAGGCAAATTTTACAGTTCGTTCTTTCCTCTTGCCCTCCTGTATCATATATATATACACATATATATATGCAACCAAAATAGTATCTATAATCCTTAAACATAGCTATTTACACATTTGCCTCTTGTTAAGACCACTGAAGGCAGAAATTATGACTTATTTATTTAACCATCAAGTTTAAGAATTTTTCTAGACCTTGTTAGATACTCACAAATGCTTTTTGAACTTAAAATTAATGACATAAAATGCCCCTAAGCAGAGTTCAAAACTGAAACAGAATTTAGATATAGTATGAAGAACAATTATTAAGGGGGATTGGTTTTAAATGTTATATTTAGACAAAGAGGAACAAATATCTTTGTTATTAAGCTGAAAAATTTTATTTTCTATTTTTTCAACTTCTCTAGTGAAAGGAATGGTGTTTACACAAACACAAAGCACAGTGTAGTTTAAAAGCTTGTAAAAACCACAATAAGATACCACTTTAGAAAAGGTCTGGCAGTTCATTGCAAAAGTAAACTTACATTGTTCCTATGAACCAGTAATTCTATTTCTAGAAAGTTACTCAAGAAATTAAAACAAATGTCCACAAAGAGATGTGGGCAAGAATATAGCAGCTGCTTTATTAATAACAGTCAAAAATTGAAACAGCCTACATGTCTATCAAAAAAATAGATACATAAATGGTATATTAATACAATGGAATACATCAGTAAAAAGGAACAGACTACGAATGCACAACAAATGGATAAATCTGAAGCCATCCCAAGTGAAAAAGAGCCTGATCCACAGAGGACATGCAGCATGACTCCAACTAAAATAGAGAAAATACTTTATGGTGAAAAAAAATCAGAACAGTGGTTGCCTCTGAGCGGTGTAGGTAAAAATTCACTGGAGGGCGCCTGGGTGGCTCAGTTGGTTAAGCGACTGCCTTCGGCTCAGGTCATGATCCTGGAGTCCCGGGATCGAGTCCCGCATCGGGCTCCCTGCTCGGCGGGGAGTCTGCTTCTCCCTCTGACCCTCCTCCCTCTCATGTGCTCTCTCTCTCTCTCTCATTCTCTCTCTGTCAAATAAATAAATAAAATCTTTAAAAAAAAAAATTCACTGGAAAGGGGCATGGAAGAATTTTCTGAGACAATAAAATATCCTGTTTATTTATCAGAATATAAATATCTATCAAATTTATCTAATGTTATACTTAAAAGTCACATTTCATTGTACATAGATTTTACACCAACAGAAAAAAGTAACCACAAAAAAATTTTTACTCAAGTTAATAGTATGGTGCTAAAGTATTTAAAGGAGAATATACTAATATATATAAATATACTAATATATGTTTTTTAAAGCATCAAAAATAAAATAGATTGATGGAGAGGTGGGGAAAGAATAGATCATAGGGCAAATATAAGATGTTAATTGTAGAATCTAGGTAGTGAATATATGGGTGTTCACTGTGAAACCCTTTCAACTATTCTTTCAACTATTCTTTCAACTATTCTCATAACAAGCTTTTTTAAAGCATATAAGAAAGAATCTTGCCTGCTCCAAATAAGTTTGAATTTCCTAGGAAATTTTAACTATCATGATAGAGTTATTTTTGGTAAACTTTGAAGAATTTTAAAGAATGGAAGAAGTATTAGAAGACTGAAGGCGGGTAAACACAGTTTTGAAATCAACAAGTGGTGAGAAATATGAGTGGTTTCAGGCTTGATTCTAGAATGACTGGTGCAAATTTCAAATTTCACAGGTCACAGATTAATAAAATTAGATGTGTAAAAATATCTATAAATGTCCTCAACCATAAAAAAGGATGAGATCTTGCCATTTGTGACAATATGGATGGACCTATAGGGTATTATGCTAAGTGAAATAAAGAGAGAGACAAGAAATAAAATAAATAGAGAAAGACAAATACCATATGATTTCTCTTATATGTGGAATATAAAAAAGCAAAACAAATAAACAGTCAAACAGCAGAAACAGACCCATAAATACAGAGAACAAACTTATGGTTGCCAAAGGGTGCGGAGGGGATAAACAAAATAGGTGAAGGGGAATGGGAGATACAGGCTCCAGTTACAGAATAAGTCATGGGAATAAAAGGTACAACATAGGGGATATAGTCAATAATATTGTTATAGCATTGTATGGTGACAGACGGGAGCTACACTGGCCATGAGCATAGCATAACATACAGACTTGTCAAATCATTATGTTGTACACCTGAAATGAATGTAACATTGTGTGTCAACTATATTTCAATTAAAAAATAAAAATAAAGTAGTCCAAAAATAAGTGACAAATTTTATTTCAATCTTTATCCTTGATAATTCCAGAATTTTCCTATTGATAATTTTCTTCATTCCCATTTTTCACTAAGGTGACATCCAAGTTCAGGGTACCTGTTTTTACAGAAGTAGGGCATCAATGAAAAAAATTCATCTGGTTCTATATCATAAAGATTTACCCAAATTTGCAACCTCTGAAATATTTCCATTATCATGTTTCTCTACATGTTCTAGGTCCCAAAGAAAAGAATCCATCACCATCACCACCTCCACTTTATCCGCTCTATCCAAAGATAATATGGCATCTGTGTCTCCATGTACTATTTTGTGGCCTTGTGTCTACTTTTAAGATCTGAATCTAGTTTCAGACCATTTCAGAATGGTCCTTGCTATCCTTAAACCCTCAAACCATTCTAGGAGTTGTCTTATAAATGTGCTTTAGCCACATATTTTGAAAATCAAAGCAAAAATTAACTTCCTTGCCTTTTCTTTTAATTCCTGCACAACCCAGTACTAAGGCAATGGATTTCTTAGCCTCAAGGTCCAGTTTTAAATGAAGAACATGTCCTAGGGTAAAAAGTAATTTCCAGATAGATATAAAAGTGCTAATATTTCAAGATATTATCTGCTACAGAACACATAGATGGTTTGTAAGCAGCAAAGAGAAAAGACGTTATTCTGACTCCTAATGTCTACTAAGAGCCAGGAATCTTTCAACTTAAGAGCAAACACATCTTTATTAATAATATTAGATTAATAATAATTCAAGAAAATTTCGTTCACATAGAGAACATAGACTTTAGTGAGGCATTTGGAAAGAGCTCTCAATGTATTATTATAGCCCCATATGATAATAAGTTGCAGAGGATGTTAGTAGAATTATGTGTATTAGCACCTTGCTAAATGATTACTTTTAAACATAAAGAAATCCTTTTACAAGCCTGAAGAGAGGTTTCAAGTGTTATATCACAGTATTCAGTTCTTAATCTTTCGAAGTTCAACAAATCCACCAATGACTTAGAAGAATAGAAGACATCTTTAAGAATGAAGATGATATGAAGCTTGGTGGGATCTCAAGAGCGGGGATGACAGACTCAGAATTTAACAATTCTTAACAGGGTGCAGTAATGAGCTAAATTTGACATTTATTGAGCACCTAATCAGTATCTGCCAATAAGGAAAAAATGATAATTAGAAAAGCCCCAGCCTTCAAGTCACTTTTTAGTCACATTTATTACCTCCAAAAGGAGTTCAGAAATATGGAATATCTGGAATATTGTAATCAATTTTTAAGTTATTTTTTGCCTTCTTATATAAAAGTCTAAACCTAGACCAAAAGATTTATTAAGATAGCTTAATTAAACCATGATGAAAAATGTGAGAAAAATTAAAACTTTCAAAAGAGTAATTTTCTGCTAAAATACATTGTTATTTTTTTCTCTCTTTAAAAAAATGTAGAAGTCCTGTTGTGAGTAGGGAAATTATTTACAAATAAAGTTTGGAATATTTGCCTGATGAAAGGGTTGCTTGTCAAATAATTCATGGCAAAATATGTGTACATATGTGTATGTGAGTGTATGTGTGTGAGGGTGTGTGTGTGTCTGATAGGAAGGGAAGCGGAAATCCAAAGAAATAACCTAAATACTAATTCTAGACTAATTTTAGTTCAATTAAAGTAACAGAAAATTAGTTCTTTATTTCTCTATTGAAAAGTTACAATTAAATTTATATAGAATTTGAGTGAAATTAATCATATCAGCACATACACTTTATTTCAAAAGTCAAGTCCATTCTCTTTGTAAGCTAATTAGGGTTAAAACCTTGGGGAAGCCTTTATAAAACACAATCACAATAGAAACTTAAAAAGAAAAGGACATTTCTACTTGTATATACAAGTTGTATATACAAGCACACATTTATGCAGATGTCCTTGGCCTCTCTGTTGGCCTACTATGAGTCTATAGGAATTGACTTTGTGAGGCTTTTCTGGCAGATATAGTAAATCTATGGCTTGGGAAATTTCCTTCACACAACTTGCCCCGCCAACCCAGGTCATAGTAGTATGGAAAGTCCTGAAGAATTTCTGTCCCAGATCTCTGTTGTTGTTGACTTGGTGAAAGTCACAGAATTAAAGCGTAGATTTTGCTGAGTCACCTCAGCCTGGTTCCTTTATTCATAGATGTGGTGCATTTGGAAAAGTCCTGATGACTTAGAAACAAAGAAACAAACAAAGAATTAAAAAGTTATTCAGGAAAATATTTGACATTGCACAGCTAGAAGTCGTCTTTTCAACTTAAAGCCTTGATCCCTATTTAATTGGTAATTTCACCTTCTCTTGTTAGACATAGAAATATTCAGCAACTGTATTACTAGTCAATTGTACTTTGGCATGAATTAAGACTTTAAGAAGAGATTTTTGAAAGGGAGGCAGATACAAGGCATCCATTCTTCCTACTTTGTTCCCTTTTGCTCTTTATTCCAGCTAACTGGGGCTCCCACCATCTCTCACCTGTACTCCTTGGATAGCTTCCGAACGAGTCCAATTTCCTTGACATTTTCCTCTTTGTCTTCTACTTTGCAGTGTCAGTTATCCCAAACATAAATATGTCCATATCTTTCCTTTTGCAAGGATCTCTCTTGTCCCCCTGACCCAAAGGATTAAGGTCAAACTAAATATAGCTTGGAAGGTTTGCCATGTTCTGACCTCTGTCAAATCTCTAGGCACACCCTTTTTTTCCACAATTTTGCCATCCATTCATAACACCTATCTGCTTATAATTTTTACAGATTTTTACTTTGGTTCATATTATCTCAATTTAAAATTCAGTCCTTACTTCCCATTCCCCATCTCATATTCTAATTTTTTGCAGTGAAAGCTGTACTCTCCCCAGGAAGCTTTCTATGACTTTCTGGGCTGGGTTAGGTACCCCTCCATTTGCTGCCATAAACACTGTTATTTATTTACTCCTCATTATGTCTGGGTGATTATTCATGTTGTTGTAAGTAGTTGGAGTTTGCTCATTCTTGTTTCTATATATCAATTATAAGAATATACCACAGTTTATCCTATTGTTGTTGAATAATTTCTCCAATTTTGGCTAATATGAGTGCTCCTTCTATTAACATTCTTATGTGTGTATTTTGGCAAACTTATATATGCATTTCTGTTGGGTATTATCTAGGATAGGAACTGTTCAGTCATGGGAGGAGGTAGGCAGAATACTAAAAATGGCCTCCTGGATCCAACGCCTAATGAAAGGGAGATATCCAGATGGGTTTTATCATAGACAGATCTCCAGATGGGCCTAATCTAATCGCACCAGCCACTTTAAAAGCAGAGATTTTTCTCTTGCTGGGAGCAGAAGATGAAGTCAGAGAAATCTGAAGCACAGGGCAGACTTGCTGCATTACGGCTGGCTTGGTAATACAGGGGTCCACATGCAAGGACTGAAGAGCAGCCCCTAGTAGCTGATGGTGGCCTCTAGCTGACAGCAAGGAAACAGGACCTTAGTCCTACAGCCTCGACAACTGAAATTTTGCCCTCAACCTGAATAATCTAGGGTGTGGATTTCTCTCCAGCGCCTCCAGATGTTGACTCAGTCCTCCCAACAGCTTGATTTCAGCCTTGTGAAACGCTGAGCAGATAACCCAGCCATACTGTGTGGGGCTTCTGAACCACAGAACTATTAGCTAATGATGGTTTTGTTTTAAGCCACTAAATTTGGGGTAATGTGTTACTCAGCAATAAAAAACTAATGCATAGAGTTTGCATGTATTTGTTTTAGTAGATGCTGCTAACAGTTCTTCAGAATACCAGTTTATATTCTCACCAGCAGTGTATGAGAGTCCTAGTTGCTCTATAAAATCAACTCATGTTGGGGCGCCTGGGTGGCTCAGTCGGTTAAGTGTCTGCCTTCAGCTTGGGTCATGATCTCAGGGTCCTGGGATCAAGCCTTATGTTGGGCTCTCTGCTCAGTGGGGAGTCTGCTTCTCCCTCGCACTCCCTCTCTCTCTCTCAAATGCATAAATTAAAAAAAAAAATCAACACATGTTGCTTTAAGTGTAGTCACAGAATATAAAGCATCCAGTAGAAATGTGCCTATTTAATATCTATTAATCATTAATGAAATAAAACTAAAAGTGAAATGTAGCATTTCTCATGTAAAACAAAGATGATTTTAATAAATTATAATAACCACTTCTCAAATTTAGCCAAACACATGTGCAGCTCAAATTTTAGCAATTGGTCATTCAAGGGAACTAGTAATGATTATTTATTATTTAATGTGACTGATCGATGGCAAAATGATAGCAGTTGTCTTTTTTCATAAATTAAATAGCTGTAATAGAAAAATTTTTTAAGATTCTACAGCTATTTCATTCAACTGGTTTCACTGCTCTTTGCTCTGTGTGTGTGTGTTCAACACAACATATCCCTAAAGATATATTGGATAACCTCTTGGTTTTTTTGTTTTTTAGATTTTATTCATTTATTTGACAGAGAGAGCATGAGCAGGGGGAGCTGCAGGCAGAGGGAGAAGCAGGCTCCCTGCTCAGCAGGAATCCCATTGCGGGACTCAATCCCAAGACTCTGGGATCATGACCTGAGCAGAAGGCAGATGCTTAACGACTGAGCCACCCAGGTGTCCCAGATGACCTCTTTTTAAATATCAAGGATATATTATGGAAAACTTCCACAGGGACTCTGAAGAAAGACTATACTTTTTTCTAAATTTAACATCATTTGGCCATCGGTGTTTTTATCTTTTCTTTTGATACTTTTCTTATTCAGTGTTCTAAACACCTCCTAGTCCTTTTGACTGTATGTAATTACTCTAGGAATTACAAAATACATACTGATTTTTCCCAGTTTGTTTAGAATCAGTATTTTACCACCTAATTGGAATGTGGAAATGTTACCACTATAACTTCTCTCCTTTATGCTTCAGCTGTCTTTTTTATTTCCTCTTTGTACACGAAAACTCCCATCAAAGAATGTTCTATTTTGTGCTTTCAACCACTGAACATGTTTTACAAAATTCAAGAGGAGAAAAATAAAGTATTATATACACCTAGATATTTTCCCTTTGTTCCCTTTTCTTCACGCCCGGTGTTCCAAGTTTCCTTCTGGTATCATTTCCCTTCAATCTGAAGACTTCCTTTAGCAGTTCTTTTAAAGCAGTTCTGCTGCCAACAACTACTCTTAGCTTCCTTTCATCTGAGAATGTCTCTCATTCCCCTAAAGTGCTGAAGGACACTGTCACCTCTACCAGATTCCGAGGGGACAGCTCATTTCTTCAGCACTTTAAAGATGTCATGCCACTTCCTTCTGGTATAGCACAGATTGGGGGTGAGCCCAGGATTTCATAAACAGCTTTACAGCGAGGCCTTCCTGAATGCCTCCTCTTTATTATCTGCCAAGAACTTTCCAGTTCCACAGGCTGCTCTTTCCAGCCTTCCAACCAGAGACTGCCCCTTCCCACCCAGTTCAGGGTTATACACAGCAGGAAGGGAGAGAAGGAAAACAAACACAGCAGGTCCAGTGACACATTCTTGAAGCTGCAGCTGGATTGAAGGAGGGGACGCTTCCCGGCCTTCTAGGTTTTGGCTGGTTTCTGACTTGTCCGTTGTACTTTCCGGAGCTAATTTTATGATTTAAAATAGCATACTATATATAGGAGGTATGTTACCTTCTTATTTGTATGTTTACCATATACTTTGATATTTGAAGTGTTACGTATTGGAAAGGCCACTTATATTTCTAGAACAAAGTAGATTTTATGCAACCTTTTTTTTTTCCTTCAAGGAAAGAATGTTTTTCTCCAAAGAAAAATTAATAGCAATTAAAAAAAAATGGGGGGGAAAAGCTCTTGCCACTACCATTCCTCCCAAGACAATGGAGGGGGAACAAAGGGGAAAAAATCCAAGAAACCTCCCCAACTGTCTCTGCGTTTTAGGAGTTTCCTTTTCAGTTTCTTGAGCTAGAACTAGAGAGATCTTTGTCTTCTTCACAGTGCTTATTCTGGATTGTGCAAAGTGCTGAGTTCCAGCTACGGCATACCAGCGCATACCAATGGCAAACACACAGCTGGCTCAGTGGTCCTTTGAATTCTGGTGTTCTTCCCCAATCTGCCTTCTTATATTTACTTCTTAGAGTTCTCAAATAGCTGGCCATACATCTGTCCAGGTTTTATAATTGAGTCCAATGGAAGATAAAGGGGCACTGACTCCATCTTGTCCAGAACCAAAACTCTATAACTTGCATTTTCTACTTATGGTATCTTTCTGTATAAAAACTATCTTTTGTTTTTAAATTGTAAGCAAGTAAGTCTTAAGCAAGTAAGTCTATCTTCTCCTTTATGTCTTCAGAATATAGTATTAGTGTATGTTTTCCATCACAATTTTTAAGCACCTTTTCTTTTCTTTTTTTCTCCTAATTCACTCACAGATTTAAAAAATACAGATCTTGGGGCACCTGGGTGGCTCAGATGGTTAAGCGTCTGCCTTCGGCTCAGGTCATGATCCCGGGGTCCTGGAATCGAGCCCCATGTCGGGCTCCTGGCTCAGCGAGGAGCCTGCTTCTTCCTCTCCCCCTGCTCATGCTCTCTCTCTCTCTCTTTCTGTATCTCTGTGTCTCAAATGAATAAATAAAATCTTTAAAAATAAAAAATAAATAAATAAATAAATAAATAATACAGATCTTTAATCTACCCAGATTGCATTATATCAATTTTTTTTCCTGTCATAAGTCAGTAAGTTGCAGTAATAGATTTTCTAATGTTGAACCATGCTTCCATTTTTAGGATGAACTCACTGTGTCCATGATAAATTTTTCATTCAATACATTATTGTTTAATTATATATATAAATATATATATTGAATGAGGTAGATTTATAATTTCCCTTTTGTTTATGCTATTACCTTGTTTTTGTATCAGAATTATGCTAGACTGTTAGAATGGCTTAGAAAAACAGACTCCTTTTTGTTATCATTTTAAGAATTCTGAGCAGTTTAAACATTGGATACATCCTTATTGATCTTTCTCCTCTAACATAAAATACAATATATGGCATAGAGTAAATATTCAAGAAATATATGTTCATGGATAAAAGAATGGATGAATGAACGAATAAATGAATCTATTTATTTTTAATTATTTTTAAAAATATTTTTACTATGTTATGTTAATCACCATACATTACATCATTAGTTTTTGATGTAGTGTTCCATGATTCATTGTTTGTGTATAACACCCAGTGCTCCATGCAGAACGTGCCCTCTTTAATACCCATTACCAGGCTAACCCATCCCCCCCCCCCCCCCTAGAACCCTCAGCCACTCTGGAAAACAGTATGGAGGTTCCTCAAAAAGTTGAAAATAGAGCTACCATACGACCCAGCAATTGCACTACTGGGTATTTACCCCAAAGATACAAATGTAAGGATTTGAAAGGGTACGTGCACCCCGATGTTTATAGCAGCAATGTCCACAATGGCCAAACTGTGGAAAGAGCCAAGATGTCCATCAACAGATGAATGGATAAAGAAGACGTGGTGTATATATACAATGGAATTTTATGCAGCCACCAAAAGGAATGAAATCTTGCCATTTGCAATGACGTGGATGTAACTGGAGGGTATTATGCTGAGTGAAATAAGTCAATCAGAGAAAGACATGTATCATATGATCTCACTGATATGAGGAATCTTAATCTCAGGAAACAAACTGAGGGTTGCTGGAGTGGTGGGAGGTGGGAGGGATGGGGTGGCTGGGTGATAGACACTGGGGAGGGTATGTGCTATGGTGAGTGCTGTGAGTTGTGTAAGACTGTTGAATCACAGACCTGTACCTCTGAAACAAATAATACATTATATGTTAAAAAAAAAAAAAAAAGGAAGAAGATGGCAGAAGGGGAAGAATGAAGGGGGGGAAATCGGAGGGGGAGACAAACCATGAGAGACTATGGACTCTGAATCTATTTATTTTTAAATTACCTTGGCAATTATATCCATTGGAAATACAGCCATCTTATTGGTTCATATAATCTATCAAGTACTATACTTGGTACTGGATTCCAGAGAAATAAAAGGCATTTCTCAGCCTTCAAAGAGTTTGAGTTGCTTGTTGAAAATCCTAGAGGGGTACCTAAGTGTCTCAGGCGGTTAAGCATCTACCTTCAGATCAGATCATGATCCCAGGGTCCTGGAATTGCTGGGATTGAGCCCTGTATTGGACTCCCTGCTCAGTGGGGAGCCTGCTTCTCCCTCTCCCTTTGCCTGCCACTCCCCCTGCTTATGCTCTCTTTCTCTGTCTCTCTCTGTGTCAAATAAATAAATAACATCTTTAAAAAAAATCCTAAAAATATGCTCCCCAAATACTTATGTGCCCCTATAAAACAATAAACTAATAATGCAACAGACACAATAACTAAATAAAAATATATTCCCACATCATAAGTATATTACTTATAATATATTTTCCATATATTTTATTTCTTAAATTTCATCTATCCATTGACTTTTATTATGTAAGTAAAACTGTGTTATTTTAGACAATAAACTTGGTTCTCAAATATGCTAATATAAAAATTAGGAATATAGAATATTCTCTTGAGAAAATATAAAAGGAAAATAATTGTCTATTAAAATATCAATTATACCATTCTAATTGTCACCAAATATGAATTTAAATTAGCTAAAAAATTTTCTTTAATCCTGTAAACCATATTACCAAATGGGAAATAAATAAGAATAACATGAAAATAATTTGAGAACTAGTAATTGATGCACTTTTCATATGAGAATAATTTTATAGCTATGATTAAGGTAATAATACCAAGTAAAATTATAAGCACTCTCCAAAATTCATATTAAACCTGAAAAGTTATGGAAGTTTACTAAAATCTCCCGTATTTTTATAAAAGCTAATAGCTTAAGATTTTTCTTCTGTGTGTTCTTTTCATAAACTCTTTGATTTCTTCTTCAAAAATGAATTTTTGATAGGGAAAAATAGAGCACCATATTCATATCCAGACAAAGAGAAACAAATTAACTAAATTGAGTCAGTGACACAGAAGTTAACTTTACAATGTCCTGTGATAGCTACCCAAAGTACCAAATAATGCATGAATGTGCAATTCCTTCTTTGATCTCTGAACTTCCCTTGAAAAAGAGATGGGCAGGATACAATTTGTGTGGGGGTGACACAATCTTATTGCCTCAATGTAGTTCTCAATGTAACTTCCTTTAGTGGTATGTCTCAGAAAGAATGGTGTACCGTCAATGCTGCCAAAACAAAGCTGAACAGCTCCTCTGATAAAAGCTGTTAATTGAGATGATCGAAACAGACTCATACAGCTAGCCAGCTGCCAAGGCCCCGGAGTCCTATGGGAAAAATAAATACCAGACACTTCAGAGAGGCGATGCTGGAAATGATCGTTCATGAGCCTCCCTTGGGAGCAGCAGGTGGTAGTCTGGCCAAAGAGCCATTATTGCTTAGAATTCTCTGGCTCTCTCTTTTGTAGGAGAATGAATCATCTTTGACATCTTGGACAAAGGTACAGATTGTAGATATTCCTTCTGGTAGTCACTGAAATAACCGTTCAGGATTAGAGACACGGTTCTGGAAGCTACTAAAGTTTAAAGATCACACCTTTTAAATCTGCTCTGGCCTTCATATTTCTAGATAATGTCCCCCTTCTCCACTAAGGTGAATTATGGGAGCATCTGAACTTCTTCAGTCTCATATTGCCCAACTGGTCCTAAGAGGTTCATCCTAGATCCTCTCCTATTTAGTTCGTGTGTGTGTGTGTGTGTGTGTTTTATGGTATTTAAGTTAACTGAAAGTGCTACTGTGGAACCTGGAAAAATTGTGTTTAGTTTTAAATATACACCTCAGATACAGCATCTGCTAGAGACAGTTCTGACTCTAACAAGAATACTATGATCGCCACATACTTGATTCTTAACTTACACAATGTCCTGTGATATTCTTATATTTTTGCCTTAAATGGACTTTATGAAAAAGCCATTTTGGAGAATGCAATCTTTGAGATTAGTAAGATTTAACTAAATAAATATCAATAGTTAAACCATTTTCGATTAAAATCCATTCATATAAATTCATACATAGAGGATGTATTAATTAAATCTTTTCTTGATAATTCCAGTCATTGTTACGCCCACACATTTCTGGACTGTGCTCTAAAACATTGATTTTGTGTAGCCTAGGGGAGGCTGAGAGGGCATTTTGGATGTGATTCCTGTGAGCATTTAAGTCTTTAGTTATTCTGCTTATTATCTCATGGGATAAGTAGTCTACTTTCATTCCTTCATATCCTTAAAGTCCTTGCATGTAGATGGCCCTCCACTTTCTTACAGTTGGAGTAAGATATGACCAAAGTTATTCAGGTTGTATGTAAACTAAGAACTAGGTTCTGAGTGAAAATCTGAGGAGGAATCTAAGACGCAAAATATGTGTTTAAGTACTTAATAGCTGGCATTTAATTTGGCCTTTTTTTTTTCTTGTTTATTCTTAGCAAGCCAGCAATCTTATCTACCCAGATAAGAAAATTTCCAGGAACTGTAAAGTATCACTGAATTGGATTATTCTATTAGTATTTGATTTTCATGTATATTTTTCTTTTTTTTTTTTTAAAGATTTTATTTATTTATTCATGAGAGAGAGAGAGAGGCAGAGCGAGAAGCAGGCTCCCAAGGAGCAGGGAGCCCGATGTGGGACTTGATCCCAGGACTCCGGGATCATGACCTGAGCCGAAGGCAGACGCTTAACCATCTGAGCCACCCAGGCGCCCCATGTATATTTTTCTAATCTACCAATTATGTTTAGATCCCTAGAGCTAGAAATTTTTTTCCTGCATCTCTAATAGTTTATTCCCAATAGTCGAACTCCTAATAAGCTCTGTAAGTTCAGTGAATATGTGAAAATAAAATAAAACAAAAACAAAAAAACTGAGTTCCATCTCTAGAAAATAAAGCTTTGTTTTAAACATCCATGATGCAGAATGACTACTTAAATGTTATCATAGTGATTAATCAGCAGTGTGTCCAGAAGCAAACTCATCTGAGGTTCATTCTTGTCTCAGGCAGAAGTAAAAATGTCTTGTACCAGTGGTGAGTCAGCTTGACTTATCACTCTTCTCTTTATTAGCAAACATGAGCTCACACACTCACATATGAGCAGGTGCTGATTAAGTCATTCTCTAAAGTTTGAAAGAATAAAATCAATTACTAACATTGTCAGTTTGAGATTATAAATTATAACTTGTTTTTTTTTTAAGATTTTATTTATTCATTTGAGACACAGAGGTACAGAGATATAGAGAGAAAGAGAGAGAGAGCATGAGCAGGGAGAGAGGCAGAGGGAGAGGGAGAAGCAGGCTCCCCGCTGAGCAGGGAGCCCGATGCGGGGCTCGATCCCAGGACCCTGAGATCATGACCTGAGCCGAAGGTGGATGCTTAACCATCTGAGCCACCCAGATGCCCCAAATTATAACTTGGTTTTATAAGTCCTTTGCTAATTGCCCACCTAAGATTCACAAACCATTTTTAAGAAAGTTTTGTCATGCTACTGATTTCAAATGTGCCCTTTTTAAATAGTGAAGCTCTACGGCTCTAAAATTTAATGTCAAATTTCTAGGTCTCTTCATTTTCTTTTTAAAGATTTTATTTATTTATTTGACAGAGAGAGAGAGCACAAGCAGGGGGAGTGGCAGGCAGAGGGAGAGGGAGAAGCAGGCTCCCTGCTGAGCAGGGAGCCCAGATGCAGGGCTCAATCCCAGGACCTTCCATGACCTGAGCTGAAGGCAGACACTTGACTGAGCCGCCCAGGTGCCCCATTTTCTTTTTCTTCTAAGACAAACCAGTTCGTTGTCTTAGGCCATCTCTTCCTCCTTAGTTGTGTTTCCTTATCCCCTAAACAGTCAGGAGGAGAGTGAGAAATTCAGTTCATCTTGTGAGCCAGAAACTTATATATGTGGAATCAAATCATAACTTACATTTCTTTCAAAGCAGACATTATCTTTTGAAATGTTACTGTGAGTTTTCAGAAAAACAAAATGTCTAGATGGAAGCCAAATTTTTTACTTCTTTGGCTTTTTGATTCATCTGCCTCCATAACACAGGCCCAAATATTCCCTCATCTTCATCATCCAGGGAATTCCTACAGCAAGAAGTAAACTAAAGACAGAAACCTTTAGATTCAGAACACCCCTCTGGCTTCCATCTAGACATTTTGTTTTTCTGAAAACTCACATTAATTAATATCTATGTATAAGGAGATATAATACATATTAGGAAATCAAACCAATATTAGTAATTTGCATTTATATATTTTTTTGAATCTGATACTGTGTGAGATAGATAATTAGGTAAAATCAAGACTCATATAAGTTGTAAATAATTAATGCCAAAATAAAATATATTCTTTTTTTTATTCTTTAGAGTATTTAAAGCTACTGAGATAGCTATCTATTAGATTTTTTCCCTTTATAAAATACTACCCTAGAAACACTTTCTAAAACCAACTTTCTTAAAAAACAAAACAAAAACAAAAAACAAAAGGTTGTTTAAATCCCTTTTCACATATGATATTCATTTATTTGAAAGTCACTATAACCAGGGCCCAAACTGGTGAATTTATACATCAAGTGCAACTCAAAACCATTGACACATTAAAATGAAAGGCCTCAAAGTACCACTGAGCTTCTTATTTTTAGTGAGAAAATTGAGACCAAAAAGATTAAGAGACTTGTTCAAGTTCGGATAGTTAACTTGTTGGAACAGCATGTGACAATTGACTTTGGAGACAGGCCAGGAAAGTAGATTCACAGGACAAAAATTAGGAAGCTAGAGGGTCCTTAGATTAGGCAAGCACTCAAAATTCAGAAATACTCAGGAGAATAGGGACAAACAATTGGGTCAGAAAGGGGAAAAAAATCCAAATAGCCATAGGGACATAAGTGACAAGGGGAACTTGAAATTGGAGCAACCCTGACTCAGCTAGAAAGCTCTAAAGGTGGTTGGAGTGAGTTGTTGTCCATGAGAAGGACAAATCCTGACAGAGGTAGACACTACAGGGAAATGGGGAAGGAGTTCAAGGTAGGATCAGTGCCTGAATAACCGAACAATAGCCTGAAACTGTAGGTATTTGTCTGGAAAATTCTTGGGGTGATAAATCAATATTTGGAAATTTGGGGGAAAATTGTTTTGCATGAAGACTATTATTCACAACTGCACTAGCTCCTTCTCTTACCAACTTCTCACACAACAAATGTAACTACTTGTTTACCCATTTAAATGTAATCTAGACTACCAGGGATATAATAATAACTTCTTTCTTACAGAGGTCCATGTGAGAAGAGAGGTGTTAATTCCAATATAACATATTAGAATACAGTAGGCTAAAATTTCTCTTTACAGAGAGTGTTTGTCAGAAGTCAAAAGACTCAAGAGTCTTAACCAGAATCTCTAACAGCTCTAATATATGTCCAAATAAGAGCAATAAAACAGGATATTCTTTCTTGGGTCTTTAGAGATGAACTCTTGAACTCTCAATAGTTATTCTTGACAAGGATTTTTAACTGATGCTCAGCTCAGCCTACAGTGCAATGGAAAAGAGAAAAACCACAAGAGCTTTCCTTTTTTCATGAGGCACATGATGTACCCTTCAGGCTACCACAGGGCAGTGGGCTATCACTAACACTCAAGACTTGGATAAGAACTGTACTAACACCAACCTTTCCAATTTTAGTGGACTTTAATGGGTTATTTGTACAATAATTTACTGCTGAAGATAATTCACAGCCCACACAATTCTACCTAAAGCCCATCCTTCAGTGTCTGAGGAATTATGACTTTGTTCTTTAGCTTTAATTAGCTGGCAAGGAAGGAGGGTTAATGACATTGGTACACAATCTTTGCAGCTATAACAAGTTTGTTCTGACAGAAGATATACAAAAAGGGAACTCATCGGATCTCAATTAAAAAACAATTGGCCAAAAGCATGGAGGACATGTTTTCTAAATGTTAGATAGGTTGGGGATTTAATTAAAATAGTTAATGCAATGAATTACCCTTGATCTTTTGTTGTAGGTTTCTGAGACACTGTGATAAATTTGTCTAATCCCTTAAAATTATAACCCTTAACAGTAAGAATCCCAGTTTTTCAATCCACGAGTAGAAAGTTTATGTATAACACCTGAACCTGTGTGGCTGTATTAGTGGATGGAGAATTTGAGTATTCCCCACTCTTGCCTGCTGGGTACAGCCTGATACAAGGTCCCTACTCTTGCATTCTCTAGTTGGCACTTCTTAGGCCAAGACTCAGGGACATTATGTTCTTCTCAAATGACTAGTCCCACAAATTGCCTATTTCTGTGAAAAAGAGATTGAAAAGTGCCACAATCTACAGCCATGGAAAAGAATGCAGAAAATGGCAAAGAAAACCTTCTCTCTTTTTGAACTTGGAGAGAGTGTGTACTCTGTATATAAAGAAGAGAGAAGTATAGAATACCACTAAATATGTTTCGATTTAGCATCCTGGAATTATGGAAGTCAACCCACTAAAGTGTTGCCAAATTCTGGAGGCTTCCTGAGCCTTTTTTTGCAACTGTTTTGGTAGTATGTAGCCTTGATAAGACTAGCATTATGAAAATTATGTCAAAATTGCTATACTATATATTCCGTGCAAAAGGAATAACATGTTTTTTTTTTTATTTCTGTATCCTTAATCCTTAGCAAGTACCTGGAACATAGCCAGTACCAATGTGTGTGTGTGTACACATACATAAATATAAATATACATATATAAAAATTGTAGCTGACTTATTTATTTATAACATTCAAAGTGGATGACTGACATAATACTTTACATTCTACAAAGTGCTTTTCATACATACTCAAATTTACACTTCATTGAAAAATTGCTATAGAGCACGCCTATTCCCTGAAACTTCAAGAGACCCAATTACACAATAAGAAATAGAATTTGGAAGTATGTAATTGTGGCTCAGCAAGAATTTCCTTGGAAATAGGGTGGATCCTTGAATAATGAAGTTTTACACCTTTATCTTTCTCATCCATCCCATGATCTTCAGTTCCAAAGAGTGTAGGTAAACTACAGTTGGGAATCCTCTGAACTCAGAGATTTTCAGTCTACCTGATAAGCTCACCAAACTTTGGGCATGTTTTTGGTAGGAATAAAAGGAGGTGACAGAGAGCCATATTCATTCTTTTGTAGTCTTCATTTGGTATATATCTTTAATTGTATGTTTCTGGTTTGGTTGTAAACCAAAGAGGAAATGACCCTGTATCTGAGTGATCATTCCATCCAGTCCTCAAACCTAAATTAGCTTTTGTGGTCTGGCCTGGTTCAAATGCCCAAAGTATTCTAATTTGGATGGTTTCTGTTTTGATTTAACTTATAAAACTATATATTTATGGTATCTTTAGGACAACAAAGTTTTATTTTGCATATTTGATGCAAAGAGTCCTTGAATTATCGTTAGTGAATATTTATGGAGCATCTCTTACAACCAAGTCAATTCCTGCTAGGAATTGTGAAGAGAAATGAGGAATGTAGTTCTTATGGGCTGAGTTGTGTCCCCTCACCTCCAGAATTCATATGTTAAAGTCTTAACTGAGCCCCTATACCTCAGAATGTGATTATGGTTTGGAAATAGGGTCTTTGCAGAGGTTAGGTAAGTTAAAATGAGATCACTAGAGTGGGCTCCAATCCAGTATGACTGGTGTTCTTATAAGATTTGGACACAGGGGCGCCTGGGTGGCTCAGTCGTTAAGTGTCTGCCTTCGGCTCGGGTCATGATCCCGGGGTCCTGGGATCGAGTCCCACATCGGGTTCCCTCCTCAGCGGGAAACCTGCTCTCCCTCTCCCACTCCCGCTGCTTGTGTTCCTGCTCTTGCTGTCTCTGTCTCTGTCAAATAAATAAATAAAATCTTTAAAAAAAAAAAAAAAAAGATTTGGACACAGAAGATTTGGACATAGACCCATACAGAGGGAAGACAATGTGAAAACATAGGGGGGGAAAATGTCCATCTACAAGTCTAAAAAAAAGGCCTAGAAGAGATCCACCTTTCATGACTTTCAGAAGAAGCCAACCTTGCTGACACCTTGATCTTGGACTTCTAGCTTTCAGAACTGTGAGAAAATAAATTTCTGTTGTTTAAGCCACGCAGCCTGTGGTACTTCGTTATGGCAGCCCTAGCAAAGTAATACCACTTCACTTATGATTCTCATTCACTATGATCTTACATTTATTTCTATATCCATGGATGTGAAATGAAAATAAATAAAATTTAGGCTCCTTAGCATTTTAAATATGCATGTAATGAAACGGCTTGTATTTCTTATAGCATCCTTCTGGTAGCATGAGAGGATTGGGTTGTTTTGTTCTGTTGTTTGATGTTTTTTCTGTTACCGATCAGAAGATGATTTACAGAATGATTTTATTTTTACGTGCAAAACATACTTAACACAATTTTTGGAACACATAATTCAAGAAGTGTTATTCCCTTTCTGCTCTGTTTCTCTACTACATGGTTTCCCAAAACATCAGTGCGTAGGTAGAACCTGGGAAAAATCAAGTAGCTAATATAATTTATCTTAAAGCTCTTGTTAGCTTTTCCTTTCAGTGACCCTGTTCGTCATTTTGGTAAGCTCTTTCCAAATAACTAATATTCTTAGATTTAGTTACCAAGCCATGAATCTAGCCACTGAGATGCTATCAGTTCCAAGCCACATTGTTCTTGACCTTTCACTTCTCTGCCAAAAGTTACATGACCTAGTGTCCATTTTTTCAGGGATACGCTCTCCTATCTTATGTGGTAAATCAGCCATCCTATAAAAGGTATGTTTGGTCCTGCATGTTCATTACTTCATTCCCTAGATAATTATAACTTAATGCATATTGTAATTTTCATGTATTGCAGAAAAAATGACTTATTCTAGTTCTATCCATAATGGTAAAAAAGAATATTTTGTAGTTAACTGATCCTTTGTTATTTATAATATCACATTCATATTCAGTTAACATTTTTCTGAATACCCATTATTTATCAGACATAGAATTTAATACCCATTCCACATATGTATTGCAATCCTCATTTTACAAGAGGGGGAAAAAAAAAGCTTTGAAGAGATGTAATAAGCTGCCTAAACCACACAGTTGATAAATAGTGAAACTGATATTCAAATCCAAATCCTGACCCAGGTCCATTTTTGTTATTATTATTATTATTATTATTTGCTACTGTCTCCCATTTTGATATCCCAATATGTTTATAAATGTTAGTGGAAGGAAGTCAAGGGAAAGAAAGGAGAAAATATTGAAACCAAGTATTTATTTTCTTTTCTATATTCCATTCCCTGTTCTGTACTTGCATCTCTGGGGAGAAACACAAAAATTGGTTGGAAGCCTAAGAATGTGGCAAGAAATAGCAGGCATCAGAATGGCTCTAGTTATAAACAAGAGGTCCTCAGTGCTCCCCTAGGATAAATGCTGTTTAAAGTACACATCAATGTAGTATCTGGAAAGGATTCTAAAAACAGACACCTATTTAAATCCTTCAGTCAAACAAATATTTCATCTCAACACTTTGCTTACTTGGAAGAATAAGCAAACTTACTTAAACAGGCTATGTGTTCTAAAAAATAAAAGAAAACTTATACACAGAATTTCCCTCTGAGCACAACTTAACTGATTTTTCTAGATGTCATCCTGAAGGAAGCAAAAATATTACAACACAAGAGCAAAAGCATACTTGACAAATGTAAACTTCTAGTTTTAGGTTGGGAAAATTCTATCTTACCACATCTGAGCTGCATAAAAGAACAAGTCAGCAAGACTTACACCCACAGTTATCTTTTTTTTTTAATTTATACGAAAAAAAAACCTCTTCTAGAAAAAACTATCTATTCAGAAATTCTCTGAAAGGATTTCGATTTTATAATCTAAACTTCCAAGAACAATTCCAAAGAGAAGAATGTGTCCCCCCAAAAAGAAGGAAAAAAGAGTATCTTTGCAGTTAAAACTAAATTAAGTGTTTAGGAAAATGATAAACTTCAACCAATAAAATTTCATAAAACATTTTCACAAATAACAATCTAGGGAAGAGCAGGATTTTTAAAATGTGCATTCTGGCTTAGGTTTAGTAGCTGTGTGTCTGGAGCATCAGAGTGATCATCTGAATTTTCAATGGGATGGACAAAAATAACCATTTTACTGCTAAAATCATTTTTTAAATAAAATCCTACAGGGATGTCTATAAATATTTAAAATATGTATTATATAGATATCTTTTAAAATTTCATATATATATATATGTTTTTCATTTTCTATTTTTATATAGATGCAGAATTGCTTTGTCTAAAGCCAAGTTGCAGGTGTTAAGCCTACCTGCTCCTCTTTCCTCTCAAGCTCCCAAGAGATTACTGATGACCACGGTTTGGAAACCTCTCAACCTTGAGCACTCTTCAGTATCTTCTAGGTATGGAAATTACCTTTGCATGGCTCAGATGTATTAGCCAATATATTAGCAAATAAATGAACTTTAGTAAGAAGACCACACATACATCAGGCATGGCAAGAGCTATTAATTCAAGTGCTAAGGGAGGCCTGGGTGACTCAGTCAGTTAAGCATGGGACACTTGATTTCCACTCAGGTCATGATCTCAGGATCTTGAGATGAAGTCCAGTGCTGGGCTCTGTGCTAAGCATGGAACCTGCTTAAGATTCTCTCTCTCCTTTCCCTCTGCCCCTCCCCTGCTCATTCCCCCCCACCCAAAAAATAAATAATAAATAATTCAAGTGCTAATTCTTTCTATTACTAGTTAGTACATGATACCACTGGGTGAAAAGTAATGAGAAGACTATGATAAATTTATTGAATTCTTCTATGCATCTACAAGTTGAAGTTGTCACATCTGTGCACACATTTACACATTTGTGATCCCAGCATAGTCACTTGTACATATTTAAAAATTCCCATAAATAGAAAAATTTGGTGACAATAATATTGCAAAATTATAACTGAATACTTTTCTATTCTGTTCTATTAGCAAAAGTAGAGCTATGAAAACTCATGACTTTGGATGATTAAGTTCTAATTGTTCTCATTTTCCCTGAAAGGAGAAAATATTTCTGCTTAATGAAATGTGATTAGGAGCACCTGGGTGGCTCAGTCTGCTAAGCATCTGCCTTCAGCTCAGGTCATGATCCTGGGGTTCTGGGATGGATCCCTCGTGGAGGGCTCACTATTCAGTGGGGAGTCTGCCTCTCCCTCTGCCCCTCCCCCTGCTGTGCTCTCCCATGCTCTCTCTCTCTCTCTCTCTCAAATAAATAAATAAAATCTTTAAAAAAAATAAAAGAAATCTGATTAAATGGTAAGAGAAAGAAGTCCAATATTAGAGACCAAAGGGATGTAGCCAGAAGAAGAAAAAAAAGGGGGGCTTTAGAGCATCAGCTGTGTAACTCAGTCCCAGTACCTGGATAATTCATTGATGACTGCACTTCTCTCAGGGAGAATATTTTCAGTGATATACTTTGAATGAGACAACTAATCATTATAGAAAGATGACAAACTTTGGGATTAAATTCTCTGGGTTGAAATTCCAACTCAGTTATTTACTACAAATGTACTCATTCTTGATTTCTTCATAATAAAATGATGAGTGTATCAACTATCTAGTTGGGTTCTTGAGAATATAAAAAATACCACAAGAAAAATTCCTGCCATCCAAATCGGCAAAGAAGAAGTGAAACTCTCACATTTTGCAGATGATGTGATACTTTATGTGGAAAACCCAAAAGACTCCACCCCAAAACTGCTAGAACTCATATAGGAATTCAGCAAAGTGGCAGGATATAAAATCAATGCACAAAAATCAGTGGCATTTCTATACACTAACAACAAGACAGAAGAAAGAAAAATTAAGGAGTTGATCCCATTTACAATTGCACCCAAAACCATAAGATACCTAAATAAATCTAACCAAAGAGGCAAAGAACCTGTATTCAGAAAACTGTAGAATATTTATGAAAGAAATTGAGGAAGACACAAAGAAATAGAAAAATGTTTCATGCTCATGGATTGGAAGAACAAATATTGTGAAGATCTCTATGCTACCCAGAGCAATCTACACATTTAATGCAACCCTATCAACATCAACTCTTTTCAAAGGAATGGAACAAATAATCCTAAAATTTGTATGGAACCAGAAAAGACCCTGAATAGCCAGAGGAATGTTGAAAAAGAAAAGCAAAGCTGGCGGCATCACAATTCCGGACTTCAAGCTCTATTACAAAGCTGTCATCATCAAGACAGTATGGTCGTGGCACAAAAACAGACACATAGATCCATGGAACAGAATAGAGAGCCCAGAAATGGACCCTCAACTCTGTGGTCAACTAATCTTCGACAAAGCAGGAAAGAATGTCCAATGGAAAAAAGACAGTCTCTTCAACAAATGGTGTTGGGAAAATTGGACAGCCACATGCAGAAGAATGAAACTGGACCATTTCCTTACACCACACACAAAAATAGACTCAAAATGGATGAAAGACCTCAATGTGAGATAGGAATTCATCAAAATCCTAAAGGAGAACACAGGCAGCAACCTCTTTGACCTCAGCCATAGCAACTTCTTCCTAGAAACATCGCCAAAGGCAAGGAAGCAAGGGCAAAAATGAACTATTGGGACTTCATCAAGATAAAAAGCTTTTGCCCAGTAAAGGAAACAGTAACAAAACCAAAAAACAACTAACAGAATGGGAGAAGATATTTGCAAATGACGTATCAGGTAAAGGGCTAGTACCCAAAATCTATAAAGAACTTCTCAAACTCAACACCCAAAGAACAAATAATCCAATCAAGAAATGGGCAGAAGACACGAACAGACATTTCTACAAAAAAGACATCCAAATGGCCAACAGACACATGAAAAAGTGTTCAACATCGCTCGGCATCAGGGAAATCCAAATCAAAACCTCAATGAGATACCACTGATTTTTGTGCATTGATTTTAATCCTTGATTAAATCCAAATCAAAACCTCAATGAGATACCTCACCTCATACCAGTCAAAATGGCTAAAATTAACAAGTCAGGAAATGACAGATATTGGCGGGGATGTGGAGAAAGGGGAACCCTCCTACACTATTGGTGGGAATGCAAGCTGGTGCAGCCACTCTGGAAAACAGGATGGAAGTTCCTCAAAAAATTGAAAATAGAGGGTGCCTGGGTGGCTCAGTCATTAAGTGTCTGCCTTTGGCTCAGGTCATGATCCCAGGGTCCTGGGATCGAGTCCCACATCGGGCTCCCTGCTCAGAGGGAAGCCTGCTTCTCCCTCTCCCACTCCCCCTGCTTGTGTTCCTGCTCCTGCTATCTCTGTCTCTGTCAAATAAATAAATAAAATCTTTAAAAAAAAAAGTTGAAAATAGAGCTACCCTACGACCCAGCAATTGCACTACTGGGTATTTACTCCAAAAATATAAATGTAGTGATCTGAAGGGGCACATGCACCCCAATGTTTATAGCAACAATGTCCACAATAGCCAAACTATGTAAAGAACCTAGATGTCCATCGACAGATGAATGGATAAAGAAGATGTGGTGTATATATATATATACACACAATGGAATATTATGCAGCCATCGAAAAAAGAAATCTTGCCATTTGCAATGACATGGATGGAACTAGAAGGTATTATGCTAAGCGAAATAAGTCAATCAGAGAAAGATAAGTATCATATGATCTCACTGTTATAAAGAATTTGAGAATCAAGACAGAGGATCATAGGGGAAGGGAGGAAAAAATGAAACAAGAGAAACCAGAGAGGGAGACAAACCAAACCACAAGAGATCCTTAATCTCAGGAAACAAACTGAGGGTTGCTGGAGTGGAGGGGCTTGGGAGGGATGGGGTGGCTGGGTGATGGACACTGGGGAGGGTATGTGCTATGGTGAGCGCTGTGAATTGTGTAAGACTGTTGAATCACAGACCTGTACCCCTGAAACAAATAATACATTATATGTTAATAAAAATAAAAATAATAATAATAATAAAATGCCTGCCACATGGTAGACAAATGGTAGCTAATATCATTGGTCTTACTTAACATGGTCCTGGAAAATGTTGAACAGAAATCTACTTCAATTGAGTAATGGTAATTTGAAAATGAGTGTGAAAGGATATAAACATATCCTGTGTAATAATCATTGCCTATTTAGCATTGACTACTGTGTCTCCCCCTGATACCTGCTAGTGATCTAAACCTCCCCATTCCCAGACAAGAAGGATTTTGGAAAAAAGAGGGTTTAGCAAACAAAAGAAAACAGTTTTTTTTTTTCCTTTCCAAATAGACCAGGCCCTGTGAATTAAACTACTGAGAAATATCAACCTTATGCTCTATCTTATTACCTACACCATACTTTAAAAAGTAATAAGTTGTTTATTGTGAAATTTGTTTCCTGGCTGAAAGAGAAGGATCTCTACTCTGAACATGCATAAATTTAGGGGGAACTAGATGTGAAATCTTTAATCTTCTTGTGAAATAGTTCATCATGATACTTTGACAATTAAAAGGTTGCCTCAGGCCAGGGGGCAAGTAGGGAAGCAATACAATCCTTCTCATCAGTTATCAGTGCTACTTAAATAGTTGTTTTTATCAATCCCACATTTAGATAATTGATTTGAGTCAAACTTCTCAGATGTGCAATTTAGCATTATTCCTGAAATCTCATGGAGTGAGGGGAGGGTGATAGACATTTATGAACAAAATAAAACTGAAACTGTCCTTTAATTTTCCTGAACAGAGCTGAGAAATGTAGGGTACTCTCAAGTTTGTAGAAGAGTATCCTTCCCCAAAGAAGTGTTTCTGCTCTTCCAGGATGTGTCCCCATAGAAGTCCTAGGACTCACTTCACACATCCTAGGCCCTAAATGGAAGGAGATCACAGTAGAGGCTTTCAGGCATCCATTCCTCTCCCCTGTTTCTGGTTAGGAACATCTTTCTGATCCCTTAATTCTTTTGATTACATTCTATCTCTTATAAATTCCACCTTTCTGCTCAAAATATTCAGCAGAAAATTGGGAAGAGTCCCTTTATAATATATGAATCCATAGTCTAGAAATATCCTTTCACATGGGATTTTCATGCATTTGGTGTTGTCCTTTGAATGTATGAAGGGGCACTACTTATGGCTATCAGTATGGATGGGATGTCCCAGAATGTGTGGGTCCAGCCACTGCTGGAAGATCCCACAGGTGTGTACTACTGAGCCCTCATTTCACACAAAACATACACCTATTTCCAGTTGCTGAGAAAAAAACTGTTACCACCACTCGTCATTGCCTACTTGTTTGCTGTCACCTAAATTGGAATTTCAGAGAAATCTTCCAAAAAAAAAAAAATACTGCAAAACTGTTCTCCAATAAAAGTTTTCCATTGACTATCCAGGAACTGGGTGGTTTCATCAGTTCTGCTAAGAGTCTTGCCACCTCTCTGATTTTGAAAACTCTTCCCTAAAAAGAGGGGTATTGGGAAACAATGCAAATTTTCCAGTTCATCTTAGAGTTTGGGCTTTAGCTATTGCCTTTTTTTTTAAGCTTGGCAAAAATGAGTGACTTTTTATTTGCCATTGCATGTATCAAGATTACAATAAAAATACTAGTGATACCATCTGAACAAAAGCAATGATTTATTGGTAATAACAATGAACGGAATATCGACAGTCTCTGAGGAGAATCAAGCAATTATCCAGGAGCTATAAACAGGATTTCAGTGCGGTTTTCTTGTATCTTGTGCGGCTTTCTCCTTTTTTGCCAACTACTGGCTTAAAGTCATTCATATTTGTTGCTTGGACTGCAGTACCAATAAAGGTAACATATGAAATTATGGTTTCTTCACCTTGATTGGACCAAACAACTATAGTTACACTGTTAAGATTAATAATAATGAAGAGGGACAATGCCATCTTCTTTAATATTATCCTCCATTATTTCCAGAGGTTGAGTTAGTCACTTCTTTCTGCTTCTTCAAAACCCATAGATTGGGGTAGATTGGTAAGATTTTTTACATATTTAGGCCCCTGACTATTAGCTGGCCCTTGCAATCTCATTGAATAGAGCTTAGCAGTTGATTACGTGCTACAGTAATAAGTAGCTGTTCATCACAATCATTCCAAGGTCATGCCTTTTGGAATCAGTGGTCAAACCCATGCTCTTTGCTTTCATTAAGACATGAGCAGCATGTTAATAGGAGACATTAAATCCACCCAGCCCTTTGGAATGTCTGGGTCCCTACAGCTTCCAGGGTCATATTCTAAGTACTGCTTAACTTTTTCTGTCTTCTAATCCCACAGCATCGCTCCTCGATATTGGTCAAGTCTCACTTTGTTTTGAAAAAACAAATATTAGTGTTGCTGATAGACTGTTGGTAGCAGCTGTTTCCTGACACTGAGGCACATCTACTTCCAAGAAAACTGCCTGTGGATACTTGTTAACTTGTAGAACTGAACGCTGCCCCCTCACATGGTGAACTGGACCAGGGTGAGTCTGGAGTCCACGCTGCCCAGCTCAGGCTGCTGGGTAGCTGCTGACCGGCTTCTCTGCCACATTTCTCAGAGAGCCTGCCAGGGCAGCCACCATGCCACCAACTTCAAAACTGAAGGACAGGAAGATCCAGGAGAGGAAGGGAGCAGGCTCCTGAAGGTCAAGGCCTGAACAGAGGAGGTGACAACCAGTGAGTCTTTCTCTGGACTCTGCAGAATTCACCAGGAAGCAGAACTGCTGAAAGGAAGGGGGGAGTGGGAGAGGGGAGGGGAGAAGGGAGGGAAGGAAAGGCATGTGGCACCCAGCTGGGTTTACCTATTGCTTTTAGCATCTCCTTTGCAAAGTCTGATTGTGACCATCCCAATGCTTCAGGGGGTATGGGAAGGGGGTGGTAGGCAGAATAATGGTCCCCAGAAGATGGCCACATCCTAATCCCTGCATATGTCACTTTACATAGCAAGAGACTTTGCAGATGTGATTAAGTTGAGGTTTTTTGAAATGGAGAGATTATTCTGGATTATTCAGATGGGCCCTGTATAATCATAAGGGTCCTTAAAAGTAAAAGAGGTAAGGGGGGCGGAGTCAGAGTCAGAGAAGCAGAGGTCTTGGAGTGATAAAATTGCTGGATTTGAAGATGGAAGGGAGTTATAAGCCAAGGAATGCAGGCAGCTTCTAGAAGCTGAAAAAGGCAAAGAATGGACTCTCTCCTAGAGCCTCTAGAAGGAATGCAGTTCCCCCTGCATCTTGTATGTTCCTAGTCTTGCCTAGTACCTCATCCTAGCGCCTAGCAAAGACCCTGCTATTTGGTTAGAGCCTGTAATTATCTGTGAATGAATAAAGAAATTCTACCCCAAGTTTTGTCAGATCAGAAGCTCCAATACTCCTCACTAGTATCTTCATTCAACAAGGTCCATATATTGAGCCATCTATGAACTCAGAAACCCAATATGTATGTCAGTGTTTCTGCCTTCCTTCTTATCATTTCCACTACTCGGGCCTAGTCTTATCCCTCATTCTATCTACAGCACTGATCACTGTGCCCTGCAGATAGCAATACACATATTACATTGTCAATGATGATGACAATAATAACAGATTTGTGAGAGTGATTTTACCAATCATCAGATAAAGAAAGAAGAAATGGAATGAATCAATCAAGATCCAACCAGAAAAAGATAATCATTCCAAGTATTTAAAATAAGAGTGACACTGGTTTAATAGATAGACCTGGGACTCCAAGCGAGAGGAAAATGTGGTAACCCTGAGATTAGAAATAGCAGAAGCTGCCACTACACATAGGCTGGGACAAAGGGAATTGATGGGGTTATTGGAATCCAAAAGAGCTTGGCTCACCTGGAGAAAGCTAGGAGGGCCTGTTAGGTGGGAGCTGGAAGCAGGGAGCACACAGGTGCAGATGGATATGTTGTTTGATGCAAAGAGAGAAGTGAAGAAATGTCTTGGATAATAACATTGCATGTCAACTATACTTTAATAACAAAAATGAAAAACATACATACACACACAAAAATAATACTGAAAAAAGACAGATGGACAGGAAGGAAGGAAGGAAGGAAGGAAGGAAGGAAGGAAGGAAGGAAGGAAGGAAGGAAGAAGGAAGGAAGGAAGAAGGAAGGAAGGAAGGAAGGAAGGAAGGAAGGAAGGAAGGAAGGAAGGAAGGAAGGAAAGAAGGAAGGAAGGAAGGAAGGAAAGAAGGAAGGGAAAAAGGGTGGGCCTTGGACTCTCCCTTCTCTCATCTCCAATCTCCTGATAGTGCCCACTGCTAGCCAAATCCACCCAGAAGCTATCTGACACATGATTGAGGAAGATCATCTTGGACACCCCCCTAAAATACATGGAGTTGAGCATGGGGTTGGGGGGATCAGAGTGGAGGTAGAATAAGGAATGACTCTGAGTTCAAACACTCCAAGGAACAGCATGCAGAAGAAAGGGATTTCAACTCCTTATAAAAGCATACAGTAAATTCCTAGAATCTAATTATCTCTTAATTGGTTTGTAATACACCTTTAGTAAAACATTTAAAATAATCTTAATTACTATCATCTATAACAAAGTTTAAAAAAACTATAATAAATGAATGTAAAACCTGAGTTCCAAGAAATACCTCATACACTATTTAAAGCAATCATAATAATCTGTTATTAAATAATGTCAAACGGAAACTAGTTTAGAATGCTCTGTACTCCTAATTTGCATTCCATGCTAGGACATATACCTCCTAAGATAAACATGAGAGAAGTGTAAACCATGCCAGGTCAGGAAAAAAAAAGAAAGAAAGAAAGAAAAACTCAGCCAACATCAATGGACAGACACATATTTTCCAAGAGGTGTACCTAAAGTGTGGGCTGATTTTTCTGTTGAAGACAATATAAACTGTCATTTGACCATGAAGATTTGGAAACAACACCTAGAGCTAAAAAGATAAGAAAAAAATTAAGTTATGCCATGGCATGTGTATAGGATAAAGTGACATAAAATACTTGCCAAATGTCATGTTTTAAGCGAACAGGAATTTTCCTATGAGCTTACAGTAGTAGATTACTGACATCCAAAACATCTTATGGGTTTTTCTATATTTTCTTTTTCTTCCCTGCTTATGATTGGGGTAGGGGGAACCCATCACCTCATGATTCATGACCTAAATCTCAGAACTTTAACTCCAATGCCAGCTAGACAGAAGGATAAGTCATTTCGTTATGACTAATTAGCTATTTATCCTTTGAAAACATTAAGCTTATGCCGGGTAGACTTAATTTATGTTATGATTGAAATATTCATGACAGTTCATTGTTCAGAGTTGAAAGAACATTTTTAAAAAGGCAAATATGTTAGTCAATAAAATAATTACAAGATTTGTGCTATGAAAACTATGCTGGTTTTTCTTTTTCAACTGCCTCCTGATAATTTCACCATCCCTGATTTCCAAATTCTGGAACCAAGCACAATTTAAATTGTGCTGCTTTTCCCCCTTTATCCTTAAAAGTCCAACTCTAACCTACTGTCCTCAATGCAGTCACAACTTTTGCTCACCAAAACCCACAGCCGTTTTTTTAGACCACAATGGAATTTGGTCTCTGTTAATGCTGCAGCACTTGCTAACTCCTACCCACTGATACAATTTTGTCCATATTTTATTCCTACGGATTCCTAAGCATTTGAACATATTTGTTTCTAAGTTAGTTATGACTCCTTTGAAGGTATAGACAATGGCTTATTTTATCTGACATAGGAACCAGCCTCTCCCAATATATATTTATCCTTTCATGTTCTCTTATTATTTCTTTCCTTGTGTTATTTTCTGCCGCCACTCATTTTAAATAGAATATTACACTCCTCACCTATCTCTGAATATATGGCTAGATCTGGAATTTCTTTATAAGAGTGATTTAGGGGGCACCTGGGTGGCTCAGTCAGTTAAGCCTCTGCCTTCGGCTCAGGTCATGATCCCAGGGTCCTGGGATTGAGCCCTGCGTTGGGCTCCCTGCTCAGTGGGGAATCTGCCCCCACCATGCTCTCGCTGTCAAATAAATAAATAAAATCTTTTTTTTTTTAATTTATTTGAGAGAGAGAAAGAGAGAGAGCACATGAGAAGGGGGGAGGGTCAGAGGGAGAAGCAGATCCCCTGCTGAGCAAGGAGCCCGATATGGGACTCAATCCCGGGACTCCAGGATCATGACCTGAGCCGAAGGCAATCGCTTAACCAACTGAGCCACCCAGGCGCCCAAAATCTTTTTTTTTTTTTAAGAGTAATTTAGTTGTAGATAAGTCCCTTGGACACCTATCATTCCCAACCAAATATGTCAGGACCAGATAAAACTTCTTTAAAAGCCATAAAACAGGGGTGCCTGGGTGGCTCAGATCGTTAAGCATCTGCCTTCAGCTCAGGCCATGATCTCCAGGTCCTGGGATCGAGCCCCACGCTGGGCTCCCAGTTCAGCAGGGAGTCTGCTTCTCCCTCTCCCCTTGCTTGTGCACTCTCTCTCTTTCTCTCAAATGAATAAATAAAATCTTAAAAAAAAAAAGCCACAAAACATCATAGTTATATTTGTGAGCTTGTTCAGTTCTATAAATACTTTTTAATAAAAAATGATGGATATAAGGAACACAAAGATAAGTATGTCATGACTCCTGCCTTCAAGGGTTCATTTTTAGTGAGAGAGAGATCAAGTGACCAAATGCAATATGCCTGGTGTTATGGGCTGAATTGCATGCCCCAGCCCAAATTCATATATTGAAGTCCTAACCCCTAATACCTCAGACTGTGACTGTATTTGGAGATTGGGTCTTTAAAAAGTGATTAAGCTAAAATAAGGTTGTTAGAGTGAGCCCTGGTCCAACCTGATTTGTATTATTATAAAAGGAGAAAATCTGGACACACAAAGAGGCTATGCGAGGACACAGCAAGAAGATGGCCATTGACAAGCTAAGGGAAGAACGGAAACCAAATCTCCTAACACCTTGATCTTGGTCTTTCAGTCTCTGGAACTGTTAGCAAATAAATTTCTGTTGTTTAGGCACCACATCTATGTTATTTGGTCATAGCAGCCCTAGGAAACACATACATTTGGTGAGCTCCACATGGATGTCAGCATAAGATGCCGTAAGAGCAAACAGAAGAGGGTCTACACATAGTTTGCAGCCATGAAGAAAACTTCCTCCACATTGTACTCCATATTATCTGCACACTCTCTGAGGAATATTACTGGATGTCAGCGGAAATTTATCTCTATGTATGTGTACAAATACACAAATATACAGTAATTCAGACTGGTGATTTCCAATATAATGAGCTAAAGATAGCCAGGAGGCAGAAAACCCAAATGACTATTAAGTTTGGCTAATGGCATTTAGAGTCTGAAATGTATGGCCAGGATTGCCAATGGAGAGACTAGATTAGTAACTGTAAGGTCTTAATAAAAGTTACACACACACACACAAAGGTATAACAATCATTTTGAGGGTTTTTTTGCTGATCAGTTCTACACCAAACAGGGTAGTTCTTACAACAGCTGCTGCTGGAGAGGTATTTTTCTGGCTGCTGCCCGATGTGCATTCTAATTCCTCTGATACTTAACCCTCAATTTACCCCCAGTGAAATAAGGAGGCCCGGCTACTGGTACAGAGGGCAAATGAGGAGGACCTTCCGGCTCGAGGTAGTTTCTCTTAGCCCTAGAACTCAATTTTAGAGAGACCCTGAGTCCCACGAGTATTTGTGCCCTCCCGGGAAAGGGGCAAGGAAATGACAGAGACCTTATGCTGCCTAGTAGTAGCACAAGGGCTTTAGGGCAAGTGCCCAGCACCATTAGAAAGAAAGCGAAACACACCATCAGCACCCTCTGTTCTGCCTTGGTCTGGCTCCTGAATTCTTTGGCATCTGCCCCCCAGGTGCCCAAGCCATCTTCCCTGCTGTCTAACTTTGCAGAAGTCCCGCACCTGCCACTACTCCGCCAGGTGCTAGAAAATAATGTCTACTAAAAAGTACTTTGCTTTACTAGAAATACTTAATCTGGTAAAACTAATGTGTAATGAGGTGTTTACAGTAAATATTTGTGAGGCACCACTGTAGCAGAAACATGAAAATTCAATGATGCGTTACAACACTGTGAGCATTGAGACCAGCGATCCCTAACTCAGAGGAGACGCAAGGGGTATAAATGAGTAAGGCAGCTGGATGGGGAGCGGTGAAGGAACAACGATGTTCCAATGAAATGGACACAGTAGTTACTCATTCCTGTGTAATTACTGTCAGGCTAGACTGTGGCCTACAGCTGCCAAGTGTTCCCGTCTGAATTTTTTTTTTTTATCTTTCACTTTTAGTAGTAGAAATCATGTAAACTATCAACTCTAAGTGAACCAAACACATATATGTACAGGCCAAATCAGCCTTATGGACCAACAGTAATCTATAATTGGAGATATTTTAAGACAACTATTTCTTTGAATGAAAGTAACATCAGCCTTTCTTCTCAGAAGTCAATGAGCATTTTGCACAAGGAGGATTAAGTATGTGGGGTAGAGAAGTGAAAAGTCTGGAGAATTGGTTTATAGTTTTCTGTATTCCACTCACCAAATGTGTGGCATCATGTAGGTTCCTTGTCCTTTCTGAATTTGAACTTTATTTTTTTATAAAATGAAAAGTTTCTTGTGACCTTATGTGATCTTATGATTCTAACTAATATGTCACTGTAAAATTTCTGCTCAAGATGGCTTGTGAATTTTTGTTTCAGTTTATGAAAGATAATCTAATAGGTGAAATCTTTAAAAAATATTAAATGTATCTTTCTCTTGTTTAGGTTTTTGAAAGATATGGTCAGACTCAAAATCAAAATCACTATCTCAGCAGACCATTGTTAGAAGAGATGGAGAATGATATAGTGGAAGAGGAAACAAAGATTCACAATCAAACCACCCACCTAACACCTGCACCTCAAGGTAGCCAAGTAGAAACAACTGAAAAATCAGTAGATATGGAGAAACAGGTACAGAAAAAAGGGTTAAAAAGAAAGACCTGGAACAATCTTACAAACTAAAACTCCATACTACATGAGGAAAATCAAGGTCATGAAAGATCACTTACACATTTTATAAATAGGAAATTTACTCCTGAGAAATTAGAAACACCACGGCAGTCTAAAAACTATACATACATGATGTATTAGCAGAGATTTAAAAATGTACCATATCCATATTTATAAAAAGAAGAAGAAAAAGAAGAAGAAAAGTTTTCAGGGAAAAAAGCATGTGGCTATGAATAATAATAATAATAACAATAATAATAATAATAAAAGGACCAATTTGAAATCCTGGGAATAAAAAAATTTTTGACATTGAAATAAAAAAAGTCAACGGACAAAAAAAAGAGAGATAAGTAGATAATTAGTAAACTGAATGGTAACAATGAAAGTAATATAGAGAGATAAAAATGCTTGTTTAATACTTGAAAGCAGAGTTAAGAGAGAGACATGGAGGCCAGAATGAGAAGTGAAAAAAAGATGAGTTGATAAGAAGGCAATATTAAGGGGTACCTGGGTGGCTCAGTTGGTTAAGCATCCAATTCTTGGTTTCGGCTCAGGTCATGATCTCAGGGTCGTGAGATGGAATTCCCGAGTCAGGCTCTGTGCTGGGCATGGAGTCTGCTTGCTGTTCAATCTCTCTCTCTGCTCCTCCCTGCCAAAAAAAGAAGGCAGTATTAAAAGAGACATTCATTTAGTGTTTTTCAGAATTTTAAAAATTTGTTTCCTCAGATAGAACATGAAAATCAAATGCCAAGAAGCAAAAATAGAATAAATTTACATCTAAACACATTACAGTGAAATTTCAGAACATCAAAGAAAAAACAGTAAAAGTTACCTCTGGAGTCATATTTCCTAACAAAGACATTTTACCTTTAAAGAAAAGACACTTAGATTGACAACAGACTTCTCAAAAGCAACAATAAATGTTGAGGGAAAATAGCTGTCAGTCTAGAATTCTACAACCCATCCAAATTCTCATGACAAAATCAAGACATAATCAGACATAAAGAGACTGAAGGGTTTTGATGCCAACAGAGCCCCACTAAAAAGAACCAAGAAAGGACGTATTTCAGCTACAACCATGAACCCAGAGAAATGCCTGAAGCAAAGGTTAAGTGAAATAGTGGTTTTTTTAAATTTAATTGTTATTTTATGTTAATCACCATACATCATTAGTTTTTGATGTAGTGTTCCATGAGTCATTGTTTGCGTGTAACACCCAGTGCTCCATTCAATAGGTGCCCTCTTTAATACCCATCACCAGGCTAACCCATCCCCCCACCCTCTGCCCCTCTAGAACCCTCAGTTTGTTTCTCAGAGTCCATGGTCTCTCATGGTTTGTCTCCCCCTCCGATTCCCCCCCTTCATTTTTCCCTTCCTACTATCTTCTTTTTTTTTTTTTAACATATAATGTATTATTTGTTTCAGAGGTACAGGTTTGTGATTCATCAGTCTTACATAATTCACAGCGCTCACCATAGCACATACCCTCCCCAATGTCTATCACTCAGCCACCCCATCCCTCCCACCTCCCACCACTCCAGCAACCCTCAGTTTGTTTCCTGAGATTAAGAATTCCTCATATCAGTGAGATCATATGATACATGTCTTTCTCTGATTGACTTATTCGCTTAGCATAATACCCTCTAGTTCCATCCACATTGTTGCACATGGCAAGATTTCGTTTTTTTGATGGCTGCATAATATTCCATTGCATATGTATACCACCT
Source organism: Mirounga angustirostris (assembly GCF_029215605.1). Classification (NCBI taxonomy): domain Eukaryota; kingdom Metazoa; phylum Chordata; class Mammalia; order Carnivora; family Phocidae; genus Mirounga; species Mirounga angustirostris. The sequence goes on along the minus strand of NW_026991715.1, from coordinate 122,967,651 downwards.
CTTCTTTATCCATTCATCTGTTGATGGACATCTAGGCTCTTTCCATAGTTTGGCTATTGGGGTGCATGTACCCCTTCGGATCCCTACATTTGTATATTTGGGGTAAATACCCAGTAGTGCAATTGCTGGGTTGTACAGTAGCTCTATTTTCAACTTTTTGAGGAACCTCCATACTGTTTTCCAGAGTGGCTGCACCAGCTTGCATTCCCACCAACAGTGTAGGAGGGTTTCCCTTTCTCCGCATCCTCGCCAACATCTGTCATTTCCTGACTTGTTAATAGTGTTTTAAAAGCAATAATTAATTACCATGATGCTAAAATTCTTTTTGCTTTTATAAAATTAGAATTCGTTTTCTAGACATGGCAGATGGGATGGGAAGGGTTCAGATGGTAGTTGCTAATTTCCATGTCTCTGGCAGAGGTCAAAGCTACAGAATATTTTAGATTTAAAACCAAAACATTGAAAGAATAAGAAAACTTTTTTTTTTGTATTGGGCTAAACTAGTTTTTAAAGATGCTTCTAAATTTAACTTTTATGTATCTGTAAATACAGACAGCTTAATATACTTTAGTTGAATTATAAATTTTCCAAAGAGGACATGATATAACTGAAATTAACAGTATTTTATTATATCAATAGTCAAAGTAGCATAAGGACATGAGCATTATTAGAGCAAGCTCCTTCTATCATCTATTCAGAAAATATTCAAGAATAGATAGGCTTTGTAAGCTATGCTCTTCCACAACCCAAGCACCTGAGTGTCCACAGGTGGGTTTCTTAATCTTTCTGATGTTCAGTTCACTTATCTGTTATAAGGAGTAGTAACATCTACCTTACATGGTTGTGAGGTGAAGTTTTGAGGTAAAGTTTGTAAAGTGCCTGACACATGGTAAGCATTCAATAAATGGAAGCAAATATTTGTTAATAAAAATCATAGGAACCAAATTACACTGGTGAATACATGGGACCGGAGTGCAATTTTAACATCCATGTACTTAGTGGACTAGAGAGAGAGAGAGAAAGGATGAGAATTAAATGCAAAATGAGCGAACAATGCAAAAATAGTTCCTAATTTGTATCTCAATTCTAGAATGAGCACGTATTTGCAGGAAAAGTAATTAATGTAGAAAGAGTAAATATGCTTCAGAGTAAAATACTTTACTGTTTTCCTTTTTCTTAAGTCCTCAGCCCAAATGGATTGGCAAATGTAATTTAAAAGTTCACAATTTTTTTTTTTTTTAAGTTAGAGTGGGACCCATGGTAACCATATCAGCAGAGCTGTAAACCTTTTAGAAATGGGTTTTTAAATGAAATTGTTGACAGACTTTTGCCTATGGTCACATAACCTGATATCCTTGCATTTGGCTCTAAGACATTCTTTTACCTCATAAACAATCCCTAGTTCTTGTCACAGACTTTTTTCCCCTAAATTATTTTTGCTGATGTAAAAGATTATTGAGAGAATTTTAGCAAGGCCCCTGAGGCAGTATTTGGAGGGCAGGCATTTTTCACTAGCTTCATTACGTGGACAGGAAACGTCAATCAGGCTGATAAATACTATTTGGGGCAAAGGTGAGGGCCAATGGAAGTGTTAAAACAAATTGAGTCTATAATGAAAAGAAAACTTTTACCGTGAAGAGCTGTTAATATTTTAAGATGAAAGGTGTGTTCACTTTCTAATGCTTGCCTCAGAACCCTCGACTGTGTCTGCAATTTATCACGTGTATTCAACGTTACTAGTTATGAGTTTATGGTTTCAAAAGTGATTAATACCAGAGCCTTGCTTTTTCATTAGCCTAATGGATTTGGTATGTCAATGTGTCATGTATATGCTAGAGAATTCAGCAGCAGCATGGAAGTTAATTAGAGAAAGTTTCATATGGCACAGATGTTCATACGAGAGCACAAATAACGTTTTTTCTTCTTAATATAATCATAGAACAGTGTGTTTAATCTAGTCAGGAACACTGTGATGAGATTTCAATGATAACTAGATTTTTTATATAGGGAAAATGCGGTTCATGATGAGATTGAATAACATTCAAATACTGAAAGTAATGTTTAGATGAAATGATGTAGGAATTGGAGCAGAGGGGAGTAGAAATCGCTTTGGATGAATTATTAGCTACTTCGATACTGCATAACAAATACATGGAGTTCACTGTACTAGTCTCTTTTTGTGTATATTTGAAATGTTCTTTAGTATAAAAATTTTAATATGATGTTTAAAATGTTTTCAATAACATTAGAACATGTTTATGATATGGTAAACAAAAATACAAAGCAGGCCACAAAATGGCCAATGCAGTGTAAACAATGTAGAAAATGTGTAGAAGAAAGGTCATAAAGAGTTCAATATATAAATAACAACTTAATCTTGAAAGTGAAATAATGGGTGATTTTTTTCTACATAATTATTTCTAAATTTTATAAAATTAAGCTAAAAAAGTACAAGATATAATTGAAAGCACTAAAAAAAAAATCAGTGTGTCTCTTACTCAAGAAGGAACTGGAAGAAAGTACCACATATTAATAGGAAAAGTCAATATTAAAACAAACACACAGCAGAGTAAGACCAAGGAGTAGCCAGTGTCAGTGGACCTGGGTCCCCTGCTTTAGAGTAAGGAGCTTCACAGCTTTGGTAGGCGGCCGTGGCCATGATGGCCCAGGGGAGCCTGGTGGCCAACCGAGGCCGGCGCTTCCAGGGGACCATTGAGCTGAGCGGGCCTGGAGGAGGCAGCAGAAGCCAAAGTGACCAGGGCAGTGGCCAGGGAGACTTGCTGTACCCTGTCGGTTACTTCGACAAGCAAATGCCTGATACCAGCGTGCAAGAGACAGAGCGGACCCTGGTGGAGAAGCGCTGCTGGGACATTGCCTTAGGTCCCCTCAAGCAGATTCCCATGAACCTCTTCTTCATGTACATGGCAGGTAATACGATCTCCATCTTCCCTACTATGATGGTGTATATGATGGCTTGGTGGCCCATTCAGGCACTTATGGCCATTTCAGCCACTTTCAAGATGCTAAAGCTTCTTCAGGGTTTGATGTATCTCATTGGAAACCTCATGGGTTTGGCATTGGCTGTTTATAAGTGCCAGTCAATGGGACTGTTGCCTACACATGCATCAGACTGGTTAGCCTTCATTGAGCCCCCTGAGTGGATGGAGTTTAGTGGTGGAGGATTGCTTCTGTGAACAGGAGAAAGAAGCACCTGGTACCTATGTATTGGGATCTCATTTACAACCTTCTTTTTGTGCCCAGTGGCTCCTTCTCAGCATACTAATTCTTAACATTATCACTCATGCTGAAACGAACCCAAAGCTCTCTTTACTCCATGGTGAGGAGATGAATCCCAGAAAGACAATGTACATATCATGCCAAATACACAAAGAAACTATACCACAACCCTTGATTGCAAATAATGTAGAAAACTTTATTTATGTTTCCAGTACAGAGCAAAACAACAAATAAAACTGTAACTCTATGTAAACAAAAGAATGGTTGGTGCTAAATCAAGAACCAGAACAGCATCTCCTTTCAATAAATCAAATGGTTGAGAACAATGCTTAAAAAAAAAAATACACACAAAGCAGAAACTTCCTTAATCTTGTTACTACCATAAGGGAGCATGTAGAAGACAATCCTTGTTCAACACAGAGCTGTGAGTATCCAGGTTTTGCCTTGTGGTTTAGTCCCAGAATCCTGGACTGAATTCAGCCATTTTTAATCTTTTGACTTTGGGCAATTTACTTAATTCAAGTTATCATTTCCTCACAATTATAAATATACAACTGTACAATTATGCAACTGTCCAAACAATACTAGACCATACCTCATTGGGTTTTATGAAGAATAAGTGAGACAATCTGGACAAAACACTTATTACAGTGTCTTACACATAGTTCTTGAAAAGGTTAACTAACAGTGAGATGGCTCTAAGAGTGGTTCCCTGGTGTTTCATATAATTTTATATTTCTGTATTTTACTTTCTTCTTCTGGTGTAATCAGTTTAGCTGTTGCTAATCTTATTTAGTGTCTGTGGTACTTTTATGTTGTGAAGAGGCATACTAACCATTGCTTGCAATGTAATTAATAATCAATCTGTTAAACTTTGCTGTATAAAATAGTTTTCATGTAGAGAAATAATTTGTTAAGACATTTAAAATTTTTAGAAAGAATCTCTGGGGGAAAAGTTCCATATAGTTAATGTGGTAGATTAAAGATGGTTGCAAATTCTTTACTATTTATTCCGTTGAGGCAGAGTATAATCTCTTTAGAGAGCTGACAGTGTCTACTAACCATGTCCCCCCCAAAAAAAGAAAAGAAAAGAAAAAAGAAACAGAAACAAAAAAAACCCCACAAAACCTAAAAATTTAGTTTTCTTAAACACTTAAAATAGCAGGCAAAACATACGTAAATACAATAATTTAAAATGCATTACTTTTTAAAACTATCAGTCCTGTGGGCTTATCTCTTCATTATTTCTAGCCTTATAATTTTTAGGCTACTTAAAATAATAAGTATTTTATTTTATTTTTCTAAAGATCTCATTTATTCATTTGAGAGAAAGAGAGACAGAGAGAGCACAAGCAGAGGGAGAGGCACAGGGAGAGGGAGAGGGAGAAGCAGACTCCCCACTGAGCTGGGAGCCTGACGTGGGGCTCAATCCCAGGACCTGGAGATCATGACCTGAGCCAAAGGCAGATGCTTAACCATCTGAGCCACCCAGGTGACCCACAATAATAAATATTTTAATACCGTTCTGGATTATAGCAATGTTACAAGACTTCCCCCAGCCCCCAATACACACACAATTGTATTATCTCAAACATGCCAAGGGTATTCGATTTGTGTTATCAACCAATCAGTTGGAAGTCACCACATGGGGTCACAATGATGCAAACCTTGAGTGACTAATAAGGAGTCTGTACCCTGGTACCTTTCTTTAAAATGACATTTTCAAAGTTTAATTTGGTCAGTGTTATAAAACTCATTCTCTTGCTATTTCCTTATATTGTCCCAAATGCACTAGCATTATGGGAAACATGTCTAACTGGATATTAAAATGAAATTGTATCTGAGACCCAAAAACAATAGATTGCAGATCCCAAAATGATGTGGGAGAGAGATTAGCATTCAGACATTTCAAAAAGGATGGCGAAGAACAAGTTAAAGACCTTGTCCTGACTGAGGACATAAACGTTATTCAGACTGAGGCCAGAAAACAGATTGGTGAGCTGTGTGAGAGGGAGCTCCTGAGGAACAGCTGTGCTCCCAGTTCTATCTAAACCGGTAAAGAAGGGGAGTTGAGTGTGCTCTCCCCCTTTGTCGCAAGTCAGAAGACCAGGGTTTCAATGGGAGTTCTCACAGAAGCTGCCATATGCCATCTGCAGCTAGGGAGTGTTGTAGCTTTTGTTAAACCTGTCATAAAAATGACAAGGGAACAATTGGTGGCTATAAACTCTAGCAGCAGAAGCAAAGGAGAAGTATCTGCATTGGGCAGTTTGTACTCCCAAAGTTTTTAAGGGAAGGATGAATAACTATTTCCCATAAACCAGATGTGGAGCCACATAGGTGAGGATAAACAGATCTGGAGCCATTTTAAATGCTGCCTAAGAGGGCACCTGTAGTGAAAATGGGACCTCAAAGGAGAGAGTCTGCATATTGGACCATCAGAAATGCAGGGCTAAGGATAAGGAAAGTGGCTAGCTAGAGGAAGATGAGTAATCAACATCACACACACACACACACACACACACACACACACACACAAATAGCTTAATGTTCTCACCATGGGCATTGAAGAAACTCACAAAAGTACCAATGAAGGAAAACAAAACAAAACAGCTTTAAATACCAGGCATTCTCAGGAATTCTACAGCCATTTTATGCAGTACCTGAGAAGTAAAACTTTTCACAACCCTATTTACACAGCTAGAAATTCAATAAGCTACATGTTGTAAGTCGGCATACACTTAATAAAAGATACAAAATAGGTCTATATGTTAAAACTCTTCTGCTCACTAAAAATAAGTTTTACATTAAGCATATCCTACTATAGTTACCCTTCCTTTATATTACAACAAGCCTGCAACATGCTCTATAAATTTTTCTTTGAAGCAACTTTATGATTCATATAACAACCTCAACTTTCCATTTAATTAAAATTCTTATTATTTTATTTGGGGTATTCGAGCATCACAAATTGACCTGGGAATTCTTTATGCTGACTGTGTTACCTTTTTGTACCCTTTGAGATTTTCTGAAAGAAAAATTTGTAGCAAAAACAAGATTTTCAAACCCAGATTGATTTTTTTCCTACCCTGAGACATGAAATTAGCTACTCTCCAAAGATACTTGTTTCTTATAAAGGATGAATAGTATTAGAGATCAAATATGAAAAAAAAGGGATCAAATATATAGGCCAAAGAATCTATATGTGATTGTTCCCAATGAATACCAGTGATGAGCAGGGTGCTACTGTAAGTAACCACATGGTCATAACACTGAAAAAAATAGTTTTTTTTTTTTTTTATGGGGCGCCTGGGTGGCTCAGTCGTTGAGCATCTGCTTTCAGCTCAGGTCATGATCTCAGGGTCCTGGGATCGAGCCCCGCATCGGGCTCCCTGCTCCGTGGGAGGCCTGGTTCTCCCTCTCCCACTCCCCCTGCTTGTGTTCCCTTTCTCGCCGTGTCTCTCTGTCAAATATATAAATAAAATCTTTAAAAAAATAGTTTCTTTTTTAAATCATGAATTAACACAAATATGCAATTCAACACTAACATGATTATGTCTTTTTCAATTGTTTTCCAATATAAAAACTTGAAACCTATTTTCTTTAACATTTTCTTTTATTCATTTTCTTAAAATTTTCCTTAGAACATTTTTAATCTCTACCCCAAACTACAGTTCTCAGTTACAGTCCATTTATATTTCACTGATCACCATCCTATGATCACTTTATTGATACATTCACATGGGATTGTTATAATTTCTGGGACTGGAACCTGACTCTTCAACTCTGGAGCCTGACCTCTGATGTTATATCTGGTAGAGATTAAAGTCTTCTACCACAGGGAGCTTAAAATGAATGAGGAGAACAAAACACATATTTCAAAACAATCTCCAAGTAAGAAAATGCTAAAAAATGTGCTGTACAATGTAACACAATATGTGAGTTGGCTGTACCTACTAGTGAACACAAATGGGTCTCATTTCCCAACCCCAAACTTGATCATTTTTGCCCCCACAATGATTAGGGGCGATTTCAGTTGCTTTCTGAGACTCTTCTGTCCAAATCCTTTCCTTTGGCAATCTGGCAGGAGTTATACATGTGATCAGAATTGCTCCTCAAAGGTCTCCTATCTACTACCCTTGAGTCTTCTGTTGGGAAAGCAGACAAAGAATCTGGTAGATACAATAAAATAACAAAGAGAAGCAGAAAGTGTTGTGGGTGCAGAGAGGAGGGCCAGCCAAGGCATTTATAGATTACTAGTCAAGGTTTCTTCCCTGAAGGTAGGACTCTGAAGCTGAACCTTACACAACAAGTGGAGGTTATCCCAGGGAAGAGGGATAAAGAATGTGTTATAAATAGCCTGGCCAAAGGCCTGGAGAAAGTGATAGGAAATAACAGGTTTGATGATCACTTTGATGGATAGGAGGGGATAGTGAGATGCTGGGTAGATAGAAACTTCTCACTGAAAAGTGAGAACAGGCCAGTTCAAGAAGGCCTCCATGAAGACTTCAGAAGCACGATTCTGGGCAGTGTGGACATGCGCTTGGGGAGTGACAAAACTCAAGGCAGGGAATCTGGAGCTAGGTGACTGTTCTAGTAATCTGAGAAACAATAAAAGCAAAATTAAGGTGGTGGTATGGTAACTGCAAAAAGCAGACCAATTTGAGAGCTTAAGAAGGAGCACAATGGACAGAATTTGATGGAATGATTCAGGGACAGAATTCAGCATAGCTTTCAGATTCTTGGTTTGGGAAAGTGGGTGTAGGAATTATGTCATTTACTATATGGAAGAACTCGGAGGAGGAGCACTTTGGGATTGAATGTGGGTATTTGCAATACATCCAGGGGAAGATTTTTGTATGTAGTTGCAGATAGATGGATCTAGGGAGCAGATTCTGAGCTAGAGATATGGATTAGGTAGTCACAAGCATATAGCCCATGAGAGTAGGATTGCCAAGAGATAGTGTACAGGACAGGGAAACCTGGGGAGTGATGGAGAGGAAAGGGAAGGAGAGGAGAGTCTAAAGATAAAATTCTGAATAATGCTATTATCTAAGGAACTCTCACATACAAAACAACCAAGTTTAACCAGGGAAGTCAAAGGAAAACTAGTAGTATGAAGTAACCAAAAGCAATAAAAAATTGCCTTTGTTGAAGGAAGAAGTGACCCACAATGTCCAATATTTTTACAAATTATATTTGAGAAAACCCCACTGGGTGCCTTGTCAGAGGCAATTCTGGGGTTTTTATACTTAGTAGTGATGAGAGAAAGAGTATTAATATATGTGGTATATATTCTAAATGTAACATTCAATGTCTAGGCACAATTACCACTTTTTTATTGTTAAAGGAGGTAAAGCTTTTAACATAAATGGTTTAAAATACAACAATGTATTTTGTAATCTTTTGAAATCCTGTTTGGCATGCTGGTTGGTAAGTGATACAGCACATCCCAAAGGAAGACAGAGTTCATTTTATTGGTAAGACTTCCCACAGTGCCTGGAACCATTTTATTAAACAGGAGTTAGGTTTCCTTGACTGTGTCTGAGTTTAAGCACCCTTTAAGCCCTTCTTATGAATTCTCACAAGCCTCCAGTCCACTTGTTCCTCTGTATATAAAATTTATATATAAATTGTATATAAAATTTAAATGGAAAGACTCAGAGTTAAAATTTCTAATACTTTTGCCATTATCCCCCATTTAAGCATGTCTGTTCCTAATTTCTGTGAAAAATGACACATTTGGACCATGTTGCTCACCTGTGTAGAGTGAGTCTGTGGTCGTGGCAGGTGATAATAATCAATGTTAAAAAGGAATGAAAGTGAGGGCCTCAGTTGCAACATAAATAAGAAGGTGCCAAATGCATCTACCCATATTTTTTACACCACCTTATTGCCGCATTGGTTATTCCAAAGGTGATTCATCTAACAGCAAGGTCATTTCAAGACAAAAATGTCAAAGAACAAGTAACTAATACAACAGAAAGTTACGGAAATGCTGGTGGCTTTACTACTTCACAGCTTATTAAACAGCTATCCAATAATGTTTTCTAAAATCGCCGTTAAAATCAGTCACTCAGAACCCCAAGAAACAAAACCATCAAACTCCTGAAAGGATGATTTTCAACAGTTGAGTGTCCAAGTGAAAAAGTAACACAGATAATTCTTTGTAAAATTTGTATTTTCATGGAAATACATAATCATCTTTTGTTGGAATGTAGGGTATACAAGGTCCACTGTAAATTCTTCTTAAGAAGATACACAATATTTTCTGAAAACTTGTTTTGCTTACCAGTAAACTTGGTAGATACCATTGATAGCACTTAGAACAAAGAAACCCTGAGATTAACCATGAGCACCATTTAGCTGATAGTGCTTGGAATGGGCAGCTTTCCTAAATTTAATGAACGAAGCAGGCACACAAATTCAGATGCTTGCAGAGAAACAGGAAGTTAGTTATCAATAATAAAGAGGATCAAGGGCTTCAAAGCAAACAGATGACCAATAATAACAGAATTCAGTACTAAGGATCTATATTATGAGGGGTGGAGATGAAGTAAACTAAAGTTATCTCCTAAACAATAGAAATAATATTTTAATGCAATGCATGTTTTTTAAAAAAATCAAAATACAGGCAAAATAAGCCATGGTGAACAAAATATCAACAGGCTAAATAAAGATTGAATCAGTAACCATGACCTGCCGAGTCATCCTGAAGCCTAAGGCAAAAGGAAAAATCAGTAACACTGATCCTATCGCCAAGAATATTTGCTACCCGTAAATGATTATAGCAAAACCAATTGCGTATATTTATATGTGTGTGCATATTTACAGAGCTATCCTAATTTTATATATGCATATACACATTTATCTTGCATTTCAGTGTCTTTTTTTATGTCATGAGGGTTGATAATTTTCAAAGAAGAGCTAAAATGATATTTTCATTGCTGTCATCAAGTATAGGGAGTCCAAAAGGAGAATCAGTTCAACAAGTGCTCTTTGAAGTTGTTTAATTATGTAATAGGGTTCTTGTTTATTAAGATACAACATCTGGGACTCATTTTGAAGATTTGTATCTAAGAAATAATTAAATAAATTTACTGTTTTGTGCTATAGAATCACATGATATTTCTTCCCAAATAGGAAAAAGGTAGTCCTAAAACTTAATATTTTAATAACACAATTTAATAATACAATTTAATTTTAATAATACAAATTTAATAATTGAAACAGCTTTCCTTTTAGCTCAAGAGTATATCTTTGGTCTTTGGTCAAATAAGGTTGGAAGTTGGTAAATAATGGTGTTTAGCAAAGTCTGGACCAATTTCTATTTGTAGCTATAATGCTTAAAATAAATGTTCATAACCCAACAAACATTTACCCTAAATTTTGAAAATTCTGATTTTATTAAATTGTACTCAAGTTCAAATTCAGCTGTAAGCAAAATCTTAGTCTTTCAAAATATCTCCAATGATATCCCTATAATACCAAAATATGAATTAATTGGAATTCTTTTGTTAACCACACATTTTTAGTTCACATAAACACATATTTAATTGACTTGAATAATTTTTTTAAATAGTGTTATAGAGATTAAAACCCTTTCTTAGCTCCAAAACTCAGTATCTCAATGATTCTTCCCATAAATGAATTTTATACCTCAACTGCCTTCAGGGACATAAAATATAATGAGGTAGATAAAACCAATACACATTAAACATTTAAATAATTATAAACTATAACATAATAAATTTGATATAATCCATTGCCAGGTCATACAGGATAGTTAACAAATCCTGTGTTGATAACTAAAGTATTTGTTGACTATATGTTAAGCTGTCTCCATATATTAACTCACTTTATCCTTATAATTACATAATAAAATTAAGTATGCCCTTTTCTTGTTGCTCAATGAGGAAAACTAAATTCTGGAAGTGTGATTTGCCCAAGGCTGCTTGACTGCTAAGACCAAGGGGTTGTAAAACAAGAATCCAAGCCACAGGGGGTGTGTGTGTGTGTGTGTGTGTGTGTGTGTGTGTGTGTGTGTGGCTATGTATTATGTATAATGTGTGAGTACATGTTGGTACATAAGAGTGGTAGGGACACAATCACAAGTAGATGGAATATAAAAATATCACACACAGGTGACAATGACCATCTCTTGATTAAATACCACTCTAATAATTCTACCTCTCTTTCAAGCACTTGTATATAGCTTCTTAACTGACATTAATTTCACAAACCGATCCCAGAAAACCAAGCTACAGATAGCTTTAGGAGTTGTCATTTTAGAAGAAAAATTTGGGAGAAGTAAAGTGAAATCTGAAGCACAACCTTTAAGTCCAGCTGAGTTTAACATTAGTAACATTTTAAAAGACAGTATTAGGCACCTGTCAAAGCCTGTCACCAACACTAATGTAGGATCAGTGGTGAATATAATGAAATATACAGAGGAGGCATATTGAAGAAATGAAAATGTTTACAATTCTTAGCCACACAAGACTATAAAATCAAACAATTTTTACGTTCACTATTGCAACCTTTAAAGAAAAATCACTGTTCTACAGCTGAAGATGTTCAAGGAAAAGGGGATTTTTTTCTATTAATGTAAGATTAGAAAATTTAATAAATAACTTTTGAGTGAATTTCTCCTATTCCATATAATATTATTTCTTATTTTTAGCCAATTTCCTAATTGAAGAAAATCTTATATGCAAACTCAACTAGAAATATAATTTCTGATTTTGATTTTACTTAACATTCATAAAGCTCTACAAACCTCTTGCATGATTATAAGAAGCTTGTTTAGGAAGGAAACTGATGTCTTGAAAAGCTGAGGAAGAGACTAAATTAAATTGTGCTTGATGCTTACGAGGGGCCACCATATGCAATCTCCAGGAGCTGCCATTTACATTGCTTTATTTGTTTGCCCCAGATGGTATCTATTATAAAATACACTGATCAAGAAAGTAACTTAATTTCTCTATGAATTTGCTGTTATTTGAGATTAAAGGTAACTATCAGGGTTGCCTGAGAAGTAAATGAAATAACATATAAAATAATTATCATGGCACTTGACACAAACAATGTACCTCAAAACTATCTCCTTCCCTCTCCACTCATTCCTATGCATTGCCTGCATCTGTGGAGCAAATCTTATGACTTTTGTCATCAGATGCAATTCAAATAACTTGGAATCTTTGGTTTGTTTCAGCCATTGGAGCTCAGCCAGTCACTGGACTATTTTTGATTAAAATTAGTGAGAAAGAAATTCTGTTCACTCATAGTAGAGGAAGCCAACAAAGGTTGTCTTTCCATGAAAAAGATAATATGCATTTAGGTAATCATATCACTCTTACTTAAAGCAGCATATCTATTCAAACATCCTTTATTTTCTTAAGTTATCACATTAGAATTCTGCTCTATCTGCAGGGTAACTGTGCCTGACAATGGGAAACTATCTAGAATGTGGTGTCTTTGTTACTTTGGACACGAATAAATATTGGAGTGATTAGAACATATGTTTATATCAGAATCCCAAATACTTCCTTAAACATCATTAAAACTATATTATAAACCTTAATTTTATGTGTATATATTTTTCCCACTGTAATTATATGAAGAATAAACATAGTAAAAAGCATTTTTAGAAATATTGCCTACCTGAGAAAATTACCTCTTTGTATTTACATTTTTATTGTATATTTATTTTAGCTCTCACAATGATTTGAGCATTTCACTGCTATAAGGATATAAGTAGATAATGCCAAATAATAGATGACTTTAGTCAATTCAGTGGGGATAAAAGTCACATGTTCATTAAAATCATTTACTGGTTGATGGGCTGAATTTTTCTCTCTTTTAAAGTATTGCTGCAGTGTAATATAAAAACATCCTGAAGAAATAAAATGAATAAAATAAGGATACATACTACCAATTCCTGCAGGGTTCTACTTCTCAATGAGAGTATGCAAATCAGAGCACATTATGCTAAGCCAATAATTTCTTACATTGGTATGAATTAAAATTAAATAGTATATATTAAACACCCAGGATGTCAAGTTTCATCTGACAATGACTTTCATATAATAATAATACATAATAGAGAAGCTAGGGTTGAAATCATTGCTTAGGAAGACAAAAGCTTCACTGGGATAAGAGTACCAAAGTAAATTGGAAGTGACTCCTTGGACAGAGAAACAAAAACAACAGAAAGAGGAAATTTGGGGTGACTATAAGCAAGCAAAAAGATCAAAGATCTCTCTTCTTCCTTTTGCTCTCTCCTTCTATTTCCTTCCTGAATAATTCAGTCCCAACGCTCTGGAGCCAGGCAGGGCAAGTTAGGAATCTAGGTGGAGGCAGAGCCTGGTGTGGAGTGCTGAGGACCAAGCAGGTGAGGAAAGCAGCTATGTGTCATGAGTGAGCAGTGTAGGCTATCAAAGCCCAACAGGGGGACAAAGGGAAAGTTTGGAGTGGGGAGTCAGAGTCTAAACAAGGTGAGAGGGAAATAATCCATGTGAAGAGGTGACCTGGCTTAGGGTTTTAGAGGCTGAGCAGGATGAGGAGGGTATCTTTGTAAAGGGACAGCTTGTCATTAGGTGTCAGAGTCCAGTGGGAGTGATGAGGCTAACCACACATGGGAAAAGTTTGATGTGGGGTGACAGAGCCCAAATAGTAAAGGAGGTATCCATGTGGAGAGGAAGCCAATTGTGGGTGTCAGAGGACAACAGTGTAGAGAAGATATGAGTAGTGCAGATGAAACAGTGAGAAAGTGGGTACTCTTATGGAGGTAGCCTGGACTGGGGAGGAGTCAGAGCCTGAGCCCAGCAAAGAGAAAGTCCAGAGGGGGAAGGGGGGCAAGTGTAAGAAATCAGGCAAAGCAGTGTTAATAGGGAATGGGGTGCAAGCAGTAATGGAAAACTGGTTACATATGGGGTACTGAGCAAATTAAATATATTAAGGATAATGGAGACCAGATTGGTATTGCCAGAGAAAAGAATTACAAGCACTAAATTAGAGAAAGGTAGAAAGAATCTTGCGGTTTGGGTTGCAATTGAAGATGATAAGAAATGTGTTGTTTTCAATATATGCTGACAGATTCAAATGTAGATATAAAATGTGTATGGGTATATATATAAGCTTTTTGTTTTCCTAGTGTGTATTTCTTACAAAGAGTTTCTCTCACATAATTATAACACAACCATCAATATAGAGTATATATACTCTAAGTTCTATCCTCCAGAATGGCCTGCAAGCAACAATAGCCCAATAACAAGAGTACACCTTCCACTTAAATCTGGCTTCTAACTATCATTCTCCACTTGCAAGAACTAGGGTTCCTTGGAGAAATGGCTGAGCCCAGGCCTTGGGCAAGGAGAATAGAAGGTGTACCTGGAGCATCATTTTATGCCAGACAACAAGGACTCAAAGAATGATAGGGATATTCAAGAATTTACAGAAGCTAGTTTGAAGCATCTTCAGTGGACACATCTGATACAAATTGAGAATCAAAATAAATAATGATAGCAATGTCTTATGACCCATTGAATAAAATAGGAAACCATGAGTTCATATTGATACATGTAAAGTAACAAATGAAAACTATCATAAGGCATTGGATGTTTACGAAGTTAAAAATATCTCTCCATGAGGGGTGCTTAGGTGTCACAGGTTAAGTGCCTGACTCTTGGTTTCAGCTCATGTTGTGATCTCGGCGTCCTGAGATCAAGCCCTGCATTGGGCTCTACACTCAGGGTGGAGTCTGCTTGCAATTCTCTCTCCCCCACCCCTCTTGCTCATGCTCTCTCTCTCTCAAATATATAAATCTGAAAAAAAAATCTCCCCATGATATGCTTACTAATTAAAGAGAGAAAAAGAATAACTTTATAGTGGAAAAGCTTGGCAGATACTATCCTTAATCAAGTGATCTAAGTATATACCAATAATGTTAGGGAACATTAAAATCATGTGACACATAATAGAATGCAATGAGTAGAACACAGCATCATTTCTGTGATATTCCTCCCAAAGATGCATAATTTGAATTAAATCATGAGGAAATATCAAACAAACCTGAATTTATGGGCAGTTTGCAAAATAATAGAACTATAATCTTTGAAAGTATCATAGAGACTAAAGAGACATGAAAACAAAATACAGCACATAATTCTGAACCAAAACGTTTGCTATAAAGGACAATATTGAGACACTTGGCAAAACTGGAATGGGGTCTAAGATTTAAATGATAGAAATGTATTAGTGTTAATTTCCTAAGATTGATGGTTGCGTTATAATTATGTGAGAGAAACTCTTTGTAAGAAATACACACTAGAAAGATAAAAAGCTTTTGCACAGCGAAGGCAACAATCAACAAAACTAAAAGACAACCTATAGAATGCGAGAAGATATTTGCAAAGGGATAGTATTCAAAATCTATAAAGACCTTATCAAACTCAACACCCAAAAAACAAATAATGCAGGGGCGCCTGGGTGGCTCAGTCATTAAGCATCTGCCTTTGGCTCAGGTCATGATCCCAGGGTCCTGGGATTGAGCCCTCATTGGGCTCCCTGCTCAGCAGGAAGCCTGCTTCTCCCTCTCCCACTCCCCCTGCTTGTGTTCCTTCTCTCACTTTGTCTCTCTCTGTCAAATAAATAAATAAAATCTTTAAAAAAAAAAAATGCAGTTAAGACATGGGCAGAAGACATGAATAGAGGTTTTTCCAAAGAAGACATCCAGATAGCTAACAGGCATGAAAAGATGCTCAACATCACTCATCATCAGAGAAATACAAATCAAAACCATGATGAGTTACCACCTCACACCAGTCAGAATGGCTAAAATTAACAACACAGGAAACAACAGGAGTTGACTAGGATGCAGAGAAAGGGGAACCTTCTTACACTGTTGGTGGGAATGCAAACTGGTGCAGCCACTCTGGAAAATAGTATGGAGGTTCCCCAAAAAGTTAAAAATAGAACTACCTTATGATCCACCAATTGTGCTACTGTGTATTTACCCAAAGTATACAAAAATACCAATTCAAAGGGGTGATTGCCCTCCAATGTTTATAGCAACATTATCAACCATAGCCAAAGTATGGAAAGAGCCCAAATGTCCATCAACTGATGAACAGATAAAGAAGATGTGGTATGTATATATATATATACATACACACACACACACACACACACACCAGAATATTACTCAGCCATCACCAAGAATGAAATGTTGCCATTTGCAACAAGGTGGAAGGAGCTAGAGTGTATTATGCTAAGTGAAATAAGTCAGTCGTGGAGAAAGACAAATACCATATGATGTCACTCGTACATGGAATTTAAGAAACAAAACAAATGGGCGGAGCAAGATGGCGGAGGAGTAGGAGATCTGGATTTCGTCTGGTCTCAGGAATTCAGCTGGATAGGGATCAAACCATTCTGAACACCTACAAACTCAACAGGAGATCGAAGAAAAGAAGAGCAACAACTCTCTCATCAGAAAAGCGACCACTTTCTGGAAGGTAGGACGTGCGGAGAAGTGAATCCGAGGCGATATTCGGGAGGATAGACGGCGGGGGAGGGGCCTCCGTCGGCCGCTTCTGGCAAGTGATAGAGCCGCGGAGCACAGAATCGGAACTTTTAAAAGTCTGCTCTGCCGAGGGACGTCACTCTGGTGGCTAAGTGGGGGGGTGGAACCCTCCGGGACAGTGTGGTCTCAGGACCCTCGGGGTCACAGAAAGACCGGGGGTGCCTGAGTGTGGCAGAGCTCCCAGGTAACGGAGCAGGGAAGCCGGCTGCAGAGGCGGAGCCCAGGCGCGGGCTCTCAGCTCGGGGTGGCCATAAACCGTGATCCGCGGCACAGCCGGGCCACTGCTCCTCCAGCAGGGACCCAACAAGCGGCAGATCCGGGGAGACTCACCTTCCTCCCCTGGGGGGAGCCGCGCGGGAGGGCACCGCAGGGATCTGCTGGGTTTGGAGACTCCACCCGGGGTCGGGGGCCAGAGATAGAAACGCGCGGTCACAGGCCGGGTGAGCATGGAGTGCAGCCGGAGACCGGGGAGGCGGGAGTGACTGACGGCTTTTCTCTGGGGGCTCACTGAGGAGCAGGCCCGAGTTCTCGGCTCCTCCGGGGCAGAGATTGGGAGGCCACCGTTTTCACTCTCTGCCTCCAAAGCTGCACGGAAAGCTCGCAGGGAACAAAAGCCCCGGAGAGCAAACCCGAGCAGATTACTCAGCCGGGAGGGGGCAAGGGCGGGGCAATTCCGCCTCCGGCAGAGACATTTGGAAACCACGGCAACAGGCCCCTCCCCAGAAGATCAGCGAGAACAGCCAGCCAAGACCAAGTTTACCCATCAATGAGAACGACAGAACTCCAGCGCTAGGGGAATACTGCACATAGAATTCACGGCTTTTTTACCATGATTCTTTAGTCTTTTAAAGTTAATTTTTTTTAACTGTCTTTTTGTCTTTTTATTTCTTTTTGAATTTTTCTTTTTCCCTTTTTCAACCAACATCTTATCAATCCCTTTTTTTAAAAGAAACATTTTTATTTTTCATTTTTAGAGTCATATTCTATCCCTTCATAGTAGTTACCCATATTTTTGGCTTATATATATAAGTTGTTCTCTCTTTAAAATTTTGAGATAGTTTCTTCTAACAGATTAAAATATACCCTAAATCTCTAGTATATGGTGTTTTCTATTCCCCTGCCTGATCACATCCTCTCCCTTTTTTTTTCTTTTTCTTTTTCTTTTTTCTTTTTTTAAATTCTCTTCTTTCTCTTTTCAAACAACTTCTTATCAATTCCTTTTATAAAATTTTTTATAATTTCCATTTTTACAGTCATATTCCATCCCTTCATCATATCAACCCTCATTTTTGTACATATATAAGTTTTTCTTTCTTTAAAATTTTGGGAGGCACTTTCTTCTAAAAGACCAAAATACACCCCAAATCTAGTGTGTGGCACTGATCTATATACCATATAGATCATATTTGATCACATTCTGGTTTTTTGTTGTTGTTGTTGTTATTTTGTTTTGTTTGTTTTTGTTTTTATCTTTATCTTTTTCTTTTTCTTTTTTCTCTCTTTCCCTTTCTTATCCCACTGCTTCAGGTCTTTTCTGATTTGTTTAGAGTATATTTTCTGGGGACGTGGTTACTCTGCTAGCATTTTGTTCTCTCATTAATCTATTCTCCTCTGCACAAAATGACAAGACGGAAAAAATCACCTCAACAAAAAGAGCAAGAGGTAGTACCGACTGCCAGGGACCTACTCAATACGGACATTAGTACGATGTCAGATCTAGAGTTCAGAATCATCACTTTAAAGATACTAGCTGGGCTTGAAAAAAATATGGAAGTTATTAGAGAAACCCTTTCTGGAGAAGTAAAAGAGCTAAAATCCAACCAAGTAGAAATCAAAAAGGCTATTAATGAGGTGCAATCAAAAATGGGGGCGCTAAGTGCTAGAATAAATGAGGCAGAAGAGAGAATCAGTAATATAGAAGATGAAATGATGGAAAATAAAGAGCTGAGAAAAAGAGAGATAAACAACTACTGGATCACGAGGGCAGAATTCGAGAGATAAGCGATACCATAAGACGAAACAACATTAGAATAATTGGGATCCCAGAAGAAGAAGAAAGAGAGAGAGGGGCAGAAGGTATAAGGGAGCAAATTATAGCAGAGAACTTCCCTAATTTGGGGAAAGAAACAGGCATGAAAATCCAGGAAGCACAGAGAACCCCTCTCAAAATCAATAAAAATAGGTCAACTCCCCGACATCTAATAGTAAAACTTACGAGTCTCATAGACAAAGAGAAAATCCTGAAAGCAGCTCGGGAGAAGAGATATGTAACCTACAATGGTAGAAACATTAGATTGGCAACAGACCTATCCACAGAGACCTGGCAGGCCAGAAAGGACTGGCAGGATATATTCAGAGCACTAAATGAGAAAAATATGCAGCCAAGAATACTATATCCAGCTAGGCTGTCATTGAAAATAGAAGGAGAGATAAAAAGCTTCCAGGACAAACAAAAACTAAAGGAATTTGCAAACACAAAACCAGCCCTACAGGAAATCTTGAAAGGGGTCCTCTAAGCAAAGAGAGAGCCTAAAAGCAACATAGACCAGAAAGGAACACAGACAATATACGGTAACAGTCACCTTACAGGCAATACAATGGCACTAAATTCCTATCTTTCAATAGTTACCCTGAATGTAAATGGGCTAAATGCCCCAATCAAAAGACACAGGCTAACAGACTGGATTAAAAAACAAGACCCATCGATATGCTGTCTGCAAGAGACTCATTTTAGACCCAAAGACACCCCCAGATTGAAAGTGAGGGGGTGGAAAACCATTTACCATGCTAATGGACACCAAAAGAAAGCTGGGGTGGCAATCCTTATATCAGACAAATTAGATTTTAAACCAAAGACTGTAATAAGAGATAAGGAAGGACACTATATCCTACTTAAAGGATCTATCCAACAAGAAGATCTAACAATTGTAAATATCTATGCCCCTAACATGGGAGCAGCCAATTATATAAGGCAATTAATAACAAAAGCAAAGAAACACATCGACAACAATACAATAATAGTGGGGGATTTTAACATCCTCCTCACTGAAATGGACAGATCGTCTAAGCAAAAGATCAACAAGGAAATAAAGACTTTAAATGACACACTGGACCAAATGGACTTCACAGACATATTCAGAACATTCCACCCCAAAGCAACGGAATACACATTCTTCTCTAGTGCCCATGGAACATTCTCCAGAATAGATCACATCCTAGGTCATAAATCAGGTCTCAACCGGTACCAAAAGATTGGGATCATTCCCTGCCTATTTTCAGACCACAGTGCTTTGAAACTAGAACTCAATCACAAGAGGAAAGTCGGAAAGAACTCAAATACATGGAGGCTAAAGAGCATCCTACTGAAGAATGAATGGGTCAACCTGGAAATTAAAGAAGAACTAAAAAAATACATGGAAACCAATGAAAATGAAAACACAACTGTTCAAAATCTTTGGGATGCAGCAAAGGCAGTCCTAAGAGGAAAGTATATAGCAATACAAGCCTTTCTCAAGAAACAAGAAAGGTCTCAAGTACACAACCTAACCCTACACCTAAAGGAGCTGGAGAAAGAACAGCAAATAAAGCCTAAACCCAGCAGGAGAAGAGAAATAATAAAGATCAGAGCAGAAATCAATGAAATAGAAACTAAAAGAACAGTAGAACAGATCAATGAAACTAGGAGCTGGTTCTTTGAAAGAATTAACAAGATTGATAAACCCCTGGCCAGACTTATCAAAAAGAGAAGAGAAATGACCCAAATCAACAAAATCATGAATGAAAGAGGAGAGGTCACAACCAACACCAAAGAAATACAAACAATTATAAGAACATATTATGAGCAACTCTATGCCAGCAAATTAGATAACCTGGAAGAGATGGATGCATTCCTAGAGATGTATCAACTAACAAAACTGAACCAGGATGAAATAGAAAACCTGAACAGACCTATAACCACTAAGGAAATTGAAGCAGTCATCAAAAATCTCCCAAAAAACAAAAGCCCGGGGCCAGATGGCTTCCCAGGGGAATTCTACCAAACATTTCAAGCAGAATTAATACCTATTCTTCTGAAACTGTTCCAAAAAATAGAAACGGAAGGAAAACTTCCAAACTCATTTTATGAGGCCAGCATTACCTTGATCCCCAAACCAGACAAAGACCCCATCAAAAAGGAGAATTACAGACCAATATCCCTGATGAACATGGATGCAAAAATTCTCACCAAAATACTAGCCAATAGGATCCAACAGTACATTAAAAGGATTATTCACCATGACCAAGTGGGATTTATCCCTGGGCTGCAAGGTTGGTTCAACATCCGCAAATCAATCAATGTGATACAATACATTAACAAAAGAAAGAACAAGAATCATATGATCCTCTCAATAGATGCAGAAAAAGCTTTTGACAAAGTATAGCATCCTTTCTTGATCAAAACTCTTCAGAGTATAGGGATAGAGGGTACATACCTCAATATCATAAAAGCCGTCTATGAAAAACCTACAGCGAATATCATTCTCAATGGGGAAAAACTGAGAACTTTCCCCCTAAGGTCAGGAACGCGGCAGGGATGTCCACTATCACCACTGCTATTCAACATAGTATTGGAAGTCCTAGCCACAGCAGTCAGACAACAAAAAGAAATCAAAGGCATCCAAATTGGCAAAGAAGAAGTCAAACTCTCACTCTTTGCAGATGATATGATACTTTATGTGGAAAACCCAAAAGACTCCACCCCCAAACTGCTAGAACTCATACAGGAATTCAGTAAAGTGGCAGGATATAAAATCAATGCACAGAAGTCAGTGGCATTCCTATACACTAACAACAAGACAGAAGAAAGAGAAATTAAGGAGTCGATCCCATTTACAATTGCACCCAAAACCATAAGATACCTAGGAATAAATCTAACCAAAGAGACAAAGGATCTGTACTCAGAAAACTATAAAATACTCATGAAAGAAATTGAGGATGACACAAAGAAATGGAAAAACATTCCATGCTCATGGATTGGAAGAACAAATATTGTGAAGATGTCAATGCTACCTAGAGCAATCTACACATTCAATGCAATCCCCATCAAAATACCATCCACTTTTTTCAAAGAAATGGAACAAATAATCCTAAAATTTGTACGGAACCAGAAAAGACCCCGCATAGCCAGAGGAATGTTGAAAAAGAAAAGCAAAGCCGGCGGCATCACAATTCCGGACTTCAAGCTCTATTACAAAGCTGTCATCATCAAGACAGTATGGTACTGGCACAAAAACAGACACATAGATCAATGGAACAGAATAGAGAGCCCAGAAATGGACCCTCAACTCTATGGTCAACTAATCTTCGACAAAGCAGGAAAGAATGTCCAATGGAACAAAGACAGTCTCTTCAACAAATGGTGTTGGGAAAATTGGATAGCCACATGCAGAAGAATGAAACTGGACCATTTCCTTACACCACACACAAAAATAGACTCCAAGTGGTTGAAAGACCTCAATGTGAGACAGGAGTCCATCAAAATCCTAAAGGAGAACACAGGCAGCAACCTCTTTGACCTCAGCCGAAGCAACTTCTTCCTAGAAACATCGCCAAAGGCAAGGGAAGCAAGGGCAAAAATGAACTATTGGGACTTCATCAAGATAAAAAGCTTTTGCAAAGCAAAGGAAACAGTCAACAAAACCAAAAGACAACTGACAGAATGGGAGAAGATATTTGCAAATAACATATCAGATAAAGGGCTAGTATCCAAAATCTATAAAGAACTTCTCAAACTCAACACCCAAAGAACAAAGAATCCAATCAAGAAATGGGCAGAAGACATGAACAGACATTTTTCCAAAGAAGACATCCAAATGACCAACAGACACATGAAAAAGTGCTCAATATCACTCAGCATCAGGGAAATCCAAATCAAAACCTCAATGAGATACCACCTCACACCAGTCAGAATGGCTAAAATTAACAAGTCAGGAAACGACAGATGTTGGCGGGGATGCGGAGAAAGGGGAACCCTCCTACACTGTTGGTGGGAATGCAACCTGGTGCAGCCACTCTGGAAAACTGTATGGAGGTTCCTCAAAAAGTTGAAAATAGAGCTACCATATGATCCAGCAATTGCACTACTGGGTATTTACCCCAAAGATGCAAATGGAGGGATCCGAAGGGGTACGTGCACCCCGATGTTTATAGCAGCAATGTCCACAATAGCCAAACTGTGGAAAGAGCCAAGATGTCCATCGACAGATGAATGGATAAAGAAGATGTGGTATATATATCCAATGGAATATTATGCAGCCATCAAAAGGAATGAGATCTTGCCATTTGCAATGACGTGGGTGGAACTGGAGGGTATTATGTTGAGTGAAATAAGTCAAACAGAGAAAGACATGTATCATATGATCTCACTGATATGAGGAATTCTTAATCGCAGGAAACAAACTGAGTGTTTTTGGAGTGGGGGGTGGGGTGGGAGGGATGGGGTGACTGGGTGATAGACACTGGGGAGGGTATGTGCTCTGGTAAGCGCTGTGAATTATGCAAGACTGTTGAATCTCAGATCTGTACCTCTGAAACAAATAATGCAATATATGTTAAGAAAAAAAAAAGAAGAAGTAGAAGGTAGCGGGAGGGGAAGAATGAAGCGGGGGAAATCGGAGGGGTGGACGAACCATGAGAGACGATGGACTCTGAAAAACAAACTGAGGGTTCTAGAGGGGAGGGGGGTGGGAGGATGGGTTAGCCTGGTGGTGGGTATTGAGGAGGGCACATTCTGCATGGAGCACTGGGTGTTATGCACAAACAATGAATCATGGAACACTTCATCTAGAACTAATGATGTGATGTATGGGGATTAACATAAGAATAAAAAAAAAAAAAGAAAGAAACAAAACAAATGGGCACCTGGGTGGCTCAGTCGTTAAGTGTCTGCCTTTGGCTCAGGTCATGATCCGAGGGTCCTGGTATCGAGTCCCACATCGGGCTCCCTGCTCAGCGGGGAGCCTGCTTCTCCCTCTCCCTCTGCCCCTGTTCGTGTTCCCTCTCTCACTGTCTCTCTCTCTCTGTCAAATAAATAAATAAAATCTTAATAAAAAAAAGAAACAAAACAGATGAACATATGGGAAGAAAAAAAAGAGAGAGAGAGGGAGGCATACCATAAGTGATTCTTAACAATAGAGAACAAACTGAGGGGTGATGGAAGGAGGTGAATGGGGGATGGGCTAGATGGGTGATGGGTATTAAGGAGAGCACTCATTGTGATGAGCCCTGGTTGTTACATGTAAGTGATGAATCACTAAATTAAAAAAAAAAAGGAATAACTCTAATGAAAAAGGGCAATCCTTCATAGAAAGATGCATATAAATTTATGGAATGTCACTAGAGAAAATCTAAATAAATGGAAATATATATAGACTTACCTCACATAGCATCAATAGTGTTAACAATTCTGTCCTAATGGCTCTTGAAATGATACCATTTTTGGACATCTTGTTTTCTGATTTACAAGTGACCCTTGAACAACACGGGTCTGAACTGTGCAAGTCCACTTACACATGGATTTTTTGCAGTACAGCACTGTTAATGTATTTCTTCTTTCTAATGATTTTCTTAATAACATTTTCTTTTCTCTGGCTTTATTGTGTGAATACAATATATAATACATATAACATAAAAAAAAGGAATACACAGAATATTTGGAGGTGATTGGACATCAGGTTGGCAACTTTTCCTCAAATCGTTCAGGGGAAAAGCTCTTGCATTGTACTTGCAGCTCTTCTGTAACTTCGATATTGTTTCAAAATTAGAATTTATTTTTTTAAAAAGAGCAAAAATCTCCTAACCTAATTTAGGAGGCAAGAGTTTCAGAATGTATGGATATAGGTGTAATACAGAAATCGATCAATGGACATTTACCTATTGAATTTCCATGTGGGTTCCAGCGGTCTACATGACAAGACATGGCTGCTATTTAGTCAAAACTAAGGAGGAAATATATGAAAATGGTGGATTAGTGGATATATGTAATATGGGCAATACATACAATAGGCCATCAAGAAAGTGACCTGGAAAAGGCTCCAGATGAGAACATCAGTGCGGGCAGGATTATAGGGCTGGCCGTAAACACAGCTGCGGCAGGGGATAGTCAGGACACTAATTTGACAAAGAGCAGAAGGCTTGTAATGGAAAGTAGTAGGAGATATAGCAAAGGGAGACACAACATGAGGATCTTTGCAAGCGACATTAAGGTGTAATGATGAGATAGTTAACTTGTTACTCTAAACAAAAGACCCAGTTTAGCAGATAAAATCAATTGAGACAGAAGTCTATAATCATTTTCCTCTTGACTAGCTATCAACTAAGGTAATGGTTTTCAAGTGTAATTATTTCTTTCCTCAAATGTAATCCTATTTAGAAGTTCAGTGTTTTGGGTAAATAAAAATGAATCTGCTCTCATTCAATACAGAATGGAAAGCCTAGGGCCCCGCTTCTTGTCCTGTGTTTGCAAATGATAATCCAGTGAGGGAGCTCTAGCACTCAAAGATCGTAGATGGAAAATCATGACTATAGAGCAGTCTGAAGAGGTTCTCAGAGATATTTACATCGAATTTTTAAGTGGAAAGTCTCACAATAACGGCATATATGCTGGTTCTCTTTTTCTATTTCTTTGCATTAATATATCAATCTCATTATTTTTTCTGTCCAGAATTTCTAGCCCAAACGGAGTTGTTTTAATCAAACAATGTATTTTTTGATTTTCCCATAAAATGATCATCTGGCACCACTCTGTAGAAACACATATAGGGATTATATGTTTGGCATTCAGCTGCAATACTTTTTGAATCAAATTAAAAATATATTAAATTATTTTCTTTATCAGGTAGACAGAGTTTATGAAAATCTGGTTATTAGTCATTACCTTTAGGGATCTTCTTAGAAAACCAAGTTTTTTTTTTCAAATTTGATATAATTAAAATCATTTCAAAATATTAAGATAATAGGATATTTAGAGAATATACTCAGAAATAAAATGACATTTAACTATAATTTCCTTTTCATTTTAGTAGATACTGATAAAAGTATAATTAAAGTTATCAAATAGATTATTATGTTTAAGTTTCCATTTATTTGATAAGCTCTTAAAGCAATCACAAAGCCAAAGCAAGCCACAGACTACCAACTCTGCCTTCCACCAGTGACTGGGCTCTCATTGCCATCCAGCCACCAAGTTAACCAATTCCTGAGTCCCATCTTTACAGCTTGGGGGTACAAATTCCAGCACATCTTGGTCAGGTTCTCTAGAAGCAGCACCTAAGATTCCTGTGTAATTTATTGGTCAAGAAATCTCAGGAGAAAGGGAGTAAGGGAAGCAGTAGAAAGTAGAAAACAAACACAAACAGGGATGTGGTCTCAGCTAGAGACTAGTTTTAGTCTGATTCAATGCGGAGTTGGAATCATAGAGTTGGTCCTACCTTGAGCAAGGGAGTCAACCTGGCTTCATTAGTCAGTTTTCAGACTCTGGCTGCTTGGGGATGGAGTCTAGGAAAGTGGAGCATAACCTCCCCATAATGTTGAACCTGATTCAGCTGAGGTCATTTCTCCTGGGAAGGACCGGCTGTGAGTTTTCAGCAACCAGCCCTTATGACCACTGTGGGGTAGGCGCCCCAGCCCAGTGAAGGAGATCTGATCCACTACATCATTCAAAGATAATCTTGAAATTAAAGATACAGCTACTGATAATTATGCCAACAACAATAACAACAACAACAAAAACAACCAATCCCCCCCCCCAACAACTATAAACCAAGACTGTCCCAGGCAAACAGGAATATGTGCTCATCCTGCCTCCATCCCATTACTTCCTTGGTATATAAAACTGTTAGAAGACTGAGGGACTGATTTTCCTTTCTTTTACTTCTGATCACAATCCCTCAGGACCAGAGAGAGAATTGTTTACTTTATCCTAAACTATTAAAAAGTTTCAATCAAAGAAATGATTATTTTTTAGTTAAAGATAACATAACTTTAAGCCCATTGTGTGAACTTTACTTTGCTAATTGAATGTTCTTAAATTAAATGTCCCACAACAAAAGGCAAAAGTGTGAAAAATCTTTTTAAAAATGGCATTGAAGTGCTACGGTTACAACAAATGTTTAAGATGAAGAAAATTGAGATGAAGTTTCTTTTAAAAACACTACATACAAGAAACCAAAGGACTCGAAAGACTTGTGAAATATTAAAACATGTTTTAAAAATTGCAAATGTGAAGTCATTTTTCAGTGTTTCCAATATATAATTTTGCTAAGACATCTGCTTCTGGGAAAATTTTATTAGAAAACAAAACATTGTAAAAAAAAATCTATTTTCCAAATCCATGAAAAACAGATCTTTACAAAGAGACCAAAAAAAATATATTTAATATCATTTCCTGGAAGTTTATTTAGAAACTAGGGAGAGGTATTTTCTGTTGAACGCAGTGATCCCAACTTAGTGTGTGAGAGTTCAAGGCAAAAGGGGACATATTTTGCAACTTGTTACCACATTCTCCAGGCTTCATTATCAGTTCTCAGAGTTCTCACATTCTGAGTGAAAAACTACTGAACAAATCCATGAAACTGATGATGCCTGATGATTTCAAGCAAATTATCTGATCAAATCACAAGAACAAGCAGGATTTTTTTTTCTTTTGAGTTGGTATATTTGTGATGTTGGAGTGTAGAAATAATATTTACAACCTTGTTGGGGGTTAATCAACAAACAATAAACTGCACATGTACAATTTTGACCCAAAATACATGCATGAAAACATCACCACAATCAGGATAATAAACATATTCAGGCATCCCCCAAAATTTCCTCATGCCTCTTGTAATTATTCTCCCCCCATCCAGTTGGATATTAAAGTTGTATTAAAATAACTTGTTATATTTTATTGGTGGGTAATATTCCATTGCATGGATATGCGACAATTTATTTATTCAACTGTTGATGGATATTTGGGTTATTTCCAGTTTTGATTATTACAAATAAAGTTGTTATGAATATTTATGTGTAAGTCTTTGTGCAAACATATACTTTCATTTCTCTTAGGTAAACACCTAGAACTGGAATGGCTAGAGCATATGGTAGATGTGTTTAAATTTTAAAGACATTGCCAAATTAGTTTTCCAAAGTAACTGTACCGTTTTACATTATCACTAACAAGATAGGCAAATATTTCTTAGATACATGACCAAAACAATAATCTGTACAGTTTTAAAATATAATAAATTGCATTTCATTAAAATTTAAAAGTTCTTCAAAAGACATTAAGAAAGTAAAAAGATAACCCACAGACTAGAAGAAGATATTTTCATATCATATAAATAACCTATATATTGAGTATATAAAGAACTCCCAAGATTCAATAATAAGAAGCACCCAAAAGTAAAATGGGTAAAATCTTCAGACACTTCACCAAAGAAAATATAAAGATGGTAAAAATGCATGTGAAAAGATAGCCAATATCATTAGTCGCAAATTAAAACCATGAGCTACTACTAGATATCTATAAGAATGGCTTAACTTGGAGACTGACCATATCAAGTGTTAAGAAAAAAACTGAAACCCTTGGGGCACCTGGGTGGCTCAGTCGATTAAACATCTTCATTCAGCTCAGGTCATGATCTCAGGGTCCTGGGATCAAGCTCCGCATCAGGCTCCCTGCTCAGTGGGGAGTCAGCTTCTCCCTCTGCCCCACTGCCCCGCTTGTGTGCTCTCTCTCTCTCTAATAAATAAATAAAATCTAAAAGAAAAAAGAAAAGAAAGAAAGAAAAAACTGAACTTTCATACACTGCTGGTAGAAATAATATTCTAAATGTCTATTGATTAGATAATATTGTGTTAGGTTCTGCATGAATTTTATACTTTCTACACTCCTGAAACTGAACAGTACTACCGCACTTCATTAACAGTGCTTTCTCCATAAGGAAGAAAAATAGAACTGATATATACTCTCGGAATAATTTTACTTATTTTATTACAACATATGATTTTATCTATGCCTTTATTCTTTTTTTTTTTACATTTTTAAAAATTTTATTATGTTACGTTAATCACCATACATTACATCATTAGTTTTTTTTACAGATGTTCTTATTTTTTATTTTTTATTATGTTATGTTAGTCACCATTCATTACATCATTAGTTTTTGATGTAGTGTTCCATGATTCATTGTTTGCGTATAACACCCAGTACTCCATGCAGTATGTGCCCTCCTTAACACCCATCACCGGCCTAACCCATCTTGAAACAATTTATTCCTTCCCTTCACTGAGACTTTCGTCCTCCTTCTTAACTGTCCCACCCATCCCAAATTATCTTTTCGTTTGTTTTGTTTCTTCCAAATTATCTTTATTATTTTTCCTCTGTATATCCACTAAATATTGGTGTTCCTTGGTGCTCTGTTCCTTGTTTTTCTCTTACTCCACAAACCATGAGGCACCTCACCTCATCCAGTCTCTATATTTCAGTTGGCAAGTGCTTTGGCGGTTTGAAAATGTATATCTTCACCACTGAGATACCACTTGAGATTCTGATCCACTAGCTGCACTAACATGTCACACTGGCAACTACAATTCAGGATTCTGAAATCTGTTTTCATTCATTTCTATGCCCTCCAAATATGCTTTCTCAGTGTTCTCTATCAGTGTTAATAAATTTTCCATTCATTCAGTTTCCTGAGACAAAAATCTGGCTATTGTCTTTGACTTCTTCCTCTTTCTTATTCACTTACCTTATTGAAGCTACTCCTTAAATCTTTACATATTACTCTTACTTTCCTCTTCTCTCCTTTCCGCTGCCCTAACTCCAGCTTCCATTCATTTTTTGCCTGGACTCCTCTGATAGTCTGATCATCTTACTTCTGGTAATGACTCTTCCAATCACTTCACACATTTCAGCTTTGACTATTATTTCTAAAACTTAAATAGCTTTTATCAGTCTACTGCTTAAAACTAATGATTTCTCCTAGCCCTTAGGATACATCTCTTTAAAATGGCAAACAAACAAAAATAAATAAATAAATAAATAAATAAATAAATAAATAAATAAAATGGCGAACTATTTATAAGTGGTAAAAAATAAAAATAAAAATAATAACAAATTAATTAATTAACCTTAGCCTTAGCTTTACCTCACCTATTTTTCTTAAGATCTTCTCTCATGAACTTTATTCCCAACTCTATCAAATTCCTTCTTCAAACCTGCCATATTCTCTGATTTCACAGCCTTCCCGTAGGTTGTTCCAACTACTTAGAACATCTCTTAGTTTTTCCTGACCCATTTTTGCCTTGTAAACTTATATATAACTTCTATTTATTTTTCTATCGACTTATGCTGGTGATCATCTCCAATAGGAAGCTTTCTTGGATCTTCCTCGGCTGGGTTAGATGTTTGTACTATGTGCATTCGCATCATCGCACTCATGGAATCTAAAATTTATAGTTATATTGAGCTGTCTGATTCAGAAGCAGTGTAGGGGCAAGGACCATATCTGTCTTTCCACCACTATATCTTATACTTACAACATAACATGTATTCAATTAATAGTCATTTCTTTGAATTAATGGATATATTAATACATAATATATTAATAAATAGAATAATTAATAAATAATTAAGGTATTAATAATAAATTAATTTTATTAATTAAAAAGCTACTACTTGACCACAATAAATAAATACAGAAATGAGAACCTTTGTGCTCACAGGAAGGAAGGCTCACAGAAAAGTGAGAAAACAAAAGAGGAGTTAAAGTTAGGAATGAATGTGAGCAGAAACAAAGATGAAAAAGTGTTTGGAAGATGGGAAAAGAGTTGCCCTAATCAGCTCTCACAAATAAACATAAAAGCCTTTGCTGCCCCCATTTCAAGGTAGTTTGACTAACTCTATTCACGTTTGAGGATGTACACTATGCTTTAGGAGTAACAAATTTAACCAGGAAGCAAAACATAGACAAGAAATTCTAAATAATTGCCTCTTACGACATTGGTAAACACCTTGGAAAGAAGAATAGATGGCCAGGGAGAAGAAGATGAGGGAAACTGTCTAACTGGAACATGACAATCTTAAATGAACCAAACATGGTATGTGTCTTAGACAAAAGATATTCACTAGCACTAAGTAAATGTAACTTCTTGAGTAATTCATTAAAAAAAAAAGAAAAATATACAAGATCTATTTGTAGTACAACAGAAAAAAACTTAGCATTACCTTATTCACTATGACCCAGGAAGTTAAACCATTCAGTGTGTTAGTGTCCTTTCCCTCACTTTTTATTCAAACTTTTTATTGTTATTGAACTTAAAAGTTTTGCCAATGTTGTCAGAGTCCACTGCCTCATAATTGTTCTTCAGACAAAGCTATTTTGTTAAACATTGTTCTGCACATGAAATTATGTGTTTGATACCTGAGTTTTATTGGGGATAACTTAAAACTGCATTACATGTAGAATAATTCATAATAAGATGAAGAATTATATAGATTTGGAAAACAAGAGATGGAAGATTGACACCTTTTCCAAGGAATTAATCAGTGAAGAGTCAATGATTTAAAAATTATGTGACAAGGGGGTAGAGTAGAGGTACTCAGCAGAAAAAAGACTTATATATCAGTCTTTGTTTAGTTGAATCACCAAATACTACTGAATTTCCTTCATAGAAAGAATAAGTCCTAGAAATGTTTGCCTACAGATATTGGGGAAACCAATTCAAAACTTCTCTATTTTGTATACAGACACAAATCCCTGCCTAGATTTCAGGCTGATAGAAACATTTTTTTAAAGATGTGTTTGTTCATCGCTTCTCAGCCTTTTGGCTAAGTCCAAGTGTGAAGATGTGTTTGTTCGATACATAACTACTCTATGAATTCCATTATTTTTCCTAAATCTACTTTGCTCATTGACATAATTCTCTTTTGATAGTGTAATCTAAATGCAAAATATACAGATAATTTCCTTAGAATCCACATATAGATCTATGCTCTAATATATATGTATATATTGATGCCATGATAAGAAGACACTACCAGTGATTCACGTAGTGTCAAATCACTTTTATAGTGTTTTATATATAAAGAATAGCCATTTGATTGTTTCATGTTTTATTGGTATTGTTGTATGATGAAGGCGAGGGAAGGGAAAAGAAGATGAAGTCTATGTGCAGGAGGTTAAAGATTCAGCCTGGAGTCTATCACCAATGAAATCAGTGAAATCATATTAATAAGCTAATGATAAAATATCTAAAAATATCAGTTTTAACAAGTTCATAAATTGTTGGTCATATTTGAGACTAGTCTGTAATCTCACCAGTAGTATTAATGCTACTGTCCAGAATCACTCTCCAACCTTCTCTTAACTGTTATTTTATAACATATGTTTCCCCAGACCATGATAACTAGGGTTCTAAATAAGTACATATTAATAGTTTGCTTGCATCTTGTTTGTTAGTTTTTAATGTCTTAGCAAAATAAGGAGTTGGAGATAAAATCAGATCTTTTTCTTTTGTATTAAATTACATTTTATTGTCCATAAAACCCAAGTCTGAAAAAACTATATTAAATTACTTTCAAAACTTCTTTTACAAAGATCTATGCAGCTTGAAATATAATGTTTTCTAGATGACTACTCAAGAAATGAAGACTTGCTTTAAATAAGACCAATCTGAAAAGGATATTTTTCTCTCCAGTTTGATAAATTTGCTTTCTTAGTAGTGAATATATGTCTCTTGTCTTCAGAACAGTAAACCAAAAATCAGGCAAACTTCATACCTGTTGTTGTCCTTCAGAGGGAAAAAAATATCATTTAATACTTTAGTTCCTATGCATGTATGTATGCTGTTAAATATCATTCAATATTTGCATATAAGTTAGTCAATAAAAGACCATAAGGATGAGCTAGTTTCCTGGAATGATTAAATTATTTGATATTAGATGCCATCTGATAATTCTCAAATACTCTATGCTTATCTAACCATTAAATAAGATATTAGACAATGGAAACTTTTCATACCCTATTCAACATGGAGCTCATATTTAGTCTCCATGGAAAAGGAAAATGGAATTTAACTATATTCACACCCATTGTATCTAAGCACTAAAAGATCTTAAAAAGACATAATCACACATTTTATTCTAGTTCTTTCCTGTTTATTCTCGGCATAACATATTGAATTCTCTGTATTTCCCATATTCTTCATGAAAAATATTTTTTATGCAGTAGCTGTCTCATATATTATTAGAATACATGAATACTAATAGATGTTGGGCTTGCTGTGTCTAATCTATGTGAAATGAGTCCTTCATATAAAAATCATGAGTTATTTGATTATGAGGAATGGAACCCAAGATGTCAGAGACATGTTCTACTAGGCTTCCTAAACCTACTGACACCTCTTATTTTCATTTTCTTAGTAAATGCAAAGAGAAAAGAGAATATAGATGAGCTAGACATACAACTTTGCCAACAGTTTCATTTTCTTTATAAAAGGAAGCCGATTGTCCCAGAATATTAGTCCTCCAAGTGTGGTCCACAAACACTTCAGGGTCCCCAAGCCCTTACAGGGGTTCTCTTATCATCGTCAACATATTATTTACCCTTTTCTCACACCCTGTCACGCAAGTGTACGGTGGAGTTTTCCAGAGGCCACATGACAATGACATTGAATCATGAAATGTGTCCACGTTTGGTACATCTTCATAACTCAGTGAACAATATTTTCCAAATAACCAATGCATTATGCGACTTAAACTTCATGGATAAAAGATCCACTCAAAATGCAAGATAAAAGATTTTTTATTTATTTATTTGACAGAGAGAGTGAGAGAGCACAAGCAGGGGGAAGAGCAGAGGGAGAGAGAGAAGTAGGCTCCCCACTGAGCAGGAAGCCTGATGCAGGGCTCGATCCCAGGACCCTGGGATCACGACCTGAGCGGAAGGCAGACGCTTAACCGGCTGAGCCACCCAGGTGCCCCTCAAAATGCAAGATAAACCAATAGATTTTAATGTAACAGAATATAGAAGGTATAGCGCTACATATTCAGATTCTACATTGTAACCAACCTTCGAGAAACTACTTGTCAAGTTTTGGTGTTGTATGAAAGCACATACACAGTTATCTGAAAAGTCTGTTAAAATGCACCACTCTTTGTCAACTACATGTCTGTGTAAAGCCAGATTTTTCCCCTGTACTTCAATGAAACACATATTGCAACAGATTGAATGCAGAAGCAGATATGAAAATCCAGTTTATTACCCAGTCAAACATTTAAGATGTACACTGCAAAAATGTAAAACATATAAAGAGGTCTGGAGCCAAAAAGCTTGAGAACTGCTGCTCTAGGAAATAAATCTGCATTACAAAAGAAAATTTGTGCCAGAAGAGCATTTAACCCCAATTTAAAATGGAACTCTGTTTAAAGGCTATATAAAAATTAGAACAAGACTGTTTGTCAGGCTGTTTGGGAATTCCGGAAGGTGAAGGAAATTACTGGGTCCTAATTCACAATATGAAGTGTATGTATGTTTGTATGAAATGTATATATCTTAGCGCCACCTGGGCTTAAAACAATGAGAAACACTACTATGTAAGCCTAACTAAGTCAATGGCATCTAGATCTAAATCTAGATTATAAAATGAAAAAGAATCAGTGACTAAAAGAAAATATCATGCACCCTCATAGCATTTCCAGACAATCACTTCATAGAGTATGGTTTTTTTGAACTCTTTTTGTTCCAATATGGCTAACTTTAACCCAGAGCCACTTCTAAATATACCTGTATTAAACAAATATTAATAAATGTAAGCATTACAACCGAAAGGGCGACCAGTGATGTTAATGGAAACAAGGATGATGAAAAAAGCAATAATAAATATCTTATACTAAGAAGAATGATATTTAGTTTAGGATTAATATTCCCTCTGAAAATCAGTGAGAACAATGATATGATTTGCCTTTAGTTATCTAGTAATGGGAAACCCAAAGATCAAAAGTGCCGATCATTTACACTTTACCTTGTAAAAAAAAAAATAGATGAAACATTTCACAGCAAAGTTTGAAGAAAGTGAAGTAAACATTCACCATGAAGCAATTATTTTACATCAAGCTAGAAACCTCAGAGTATTGTACACAAATGTCTTCCACCCACCACTACACTGGGTCAGACAACATTGGTTCTAGGTTTTCTCCATCATGTTCCTGTTCCATTCCCACTGCTTTAGTCCCTAAGCTCTGTGACTATAACCTCTCCATCCTTCAGTGTGTCTTCACACAGATGCCATCATCAAAATCATATCTGTTCAAGCAAGTCTCCTCATGTTTAAATAGTCGATGCCTACAAGATCAAGTCCATATTCGTTGGCTTCACATGAGTCCTTTTTCAATCTGTCCCCACCTGCCTTTCCAGACCTTCAAAACCAACCAAGTCCGTCTGTTTCAGAAATGTCCTCTATTCTTAACCCAGCTCTGTCTATTCATCTCTTTCTCACTCTATCAGACACTTAATCACAAGAACATGATTTAATTGCATAGTTCACACATGGAGTTTTATGGACTCTGATTTTGGAAGAAACAAGAATTTTTACATCCCAATCTTGGGATTTTCCCCAATGCCAAGGTGATGTTAAATTCTAACTAATAATAATTATAGTCACCATTACTTGAATATTTACAAGGTGCTAAAGGTTTTTACTAAGTAGTGGGAGCAATTAAGTTGCTCAAAAAATTCAGATGCACTGAAAAATAAAAGTTGTATGTTTTACCTATAATTTGATCTTTTCATGAACTCATCTAAACTCAATCTTATCAAATAATTCAAACCCTATGTTTAGGCACTGTTCAATCTTTGATGGTAGTATCATTTTCTTCTGTCTCTGTCCCCCCCGTCTTAAACATGGCATTAATTAGACTTACATGGATATCCCACATACAACCCAAATTCAATATGCCCAAGGCCATGTGCTTACTTACCATATTCCTCCCTTCATCTACCACCCTTTTTTTCCTCCTATGTTAACGGTTACCAAACCAAAAATCCGTAGGTCTTCTCTACAATTTTTTTTTCCACAGGCAACTGATAAAATTTTTTATTTCACTTTTGAATTTTCACACTTTTCCTGATTATTCCATGTTAAGGTGGAAACTAGAACTGTTTAAAAGACATACACAAATCTAGTACATCAATAACTGGGGATTTTTCTTTTTCTTTTTTTTTTTTTTTGGCTATACTATTTTCACAACCACAGGAGTGCTTGACCGTCACAGAAGCAAATGTGAGGCAGAATACTGGTAAGGAAAAACGGAAGCAAGAAAGAGCTACCAGATATACAGACAGGCTCGTTCCACATTCACTACTGCATTTTCAAGCAGTAGTGCACGTTTAACTGCACGTTTTTGTTCAGCTAGAAAGGGGGGGAGGGATTTTTTTCTTTTTTCTTTTTTTTTGGTTTTAAATCAGTGCATGAATGTTTCTTTTCTCATTTCAGCAGATGGACAAACAGGTGGACACTACAGCTACGTGGAATGTTCAAGGGAGAGGGGGTACTGTGAGACTGGTAGGACTGGCTATTCTGGACTCTCCCCACTGCGGTGTTCATGCAACTTCCCTGCATTATAGGGTCTTGTTCAAACAGGTCTGTGAACTTGGCTGGAGGAGCACACTTGGGAGACCTGGTGACAGGTACTAACAAGCGTTATCAGGGCTGGCTGCAACACAGGGAGAAATCATGGGTATTTAAAAACACTTTTTTGATTCAATCTCGGTCTGACTGAAGAGCAACAAGCGTGCTGAGAACCGGAGGAAGCCAGAGCTGTGTGCTGGAAGCTCTTCTCAACTCTCTGAAGCGAGGTCTGCTGACCAAAGTGCTCGCCATCTTTGCTCACCCCCTTCAGGCCCCCGCCCTGCCCAAACAGTATTAAACAAAGAACAGAAGACAACGACAGAATTCAAAAAGAAAAAAATGTAAGGAAACAGGACAGAAACTTAAGGAGGGAAAAGAAAAACCAAAGTCAACAGTCAGTCAAAAAGGACAGTGGGAAGAATGTTTGATTTCAAAATTTTAAAAGCCCCAAGCTAGGAAGCACCCAAAGACTGAGTACTTCTTAAGTGAAAGGCAATCTCTGCAGAACATGACTCTTAAGGTATTACCCAGGAAACAGAGAAGGCCATTCATGAGATACACGGCTTTTTTCTTCTTCAGGTCCTGGTTACAAGGAAAACAGATTCCACTACTGGAGCACAAGTTGCAAATCAGTCAGATGGCTGTGGGAAAGGGGTGTCAGTCACATGTTTTAGGAACACTGGACCTTTTCATGGTGTCAAAATCCAATTAACTGCCACAAAGAGTTTCCATTTCAGGCTTCGAGTTTACTCAGAGGAAGACACTGTGGACATCTGCAGTCATGAACTTTCGAGTGGCAACAGCCCCAACTGGCCAAGTGTCTGTAATCCCCAAAAAACAGGCAGAACTACTGTGAGTTACTGTCACACTTGAATGTCACAGGACAGGTGTCTCACTCCACGTCCCAATATAATCTCTATAACTTTCTGTACAACTTTACCGTGGAACTGTTATTTCAGTGACTAGTTTGATATCAGATTAAACTTTCCAAAAAGTTACACATAATTCAGGTCTAGTTTTTCTACCAGTAAGAGTTCTGCTAAGTTACAAAACCCCATAATCACAGTGTTCAGTTTAAAAAAAATTCAACACACAGTAATCCTATCAATGTCAATCAAAATCAAAATTTCAGAATGCCGTGGCATTTATGTGACCAATCTGAGTTTTAGATACAAACACCAGCTGTTTATCCCATGGACCATTTTGCTAGGCTGAGGCTGTGAAAAATTGAAAGTCGACGTCCGACTCTTTTTTTTTTCTTTTAATCGCACAAAGGGATATATGTGGAGGGTACAGAGTGACATTGAACAGATCACGAAGCACAACAGACATTAGTTCTCTCCCTCCCCAGCATCTCTTTCATCTCCCTGGTTTTCCGACGTGCACAGTGTGAGACGGTCCCCAAGCAACTGCATGATCAGGGTGCTGTCTTTGTAAGACTCTGCATTCAGTGTATCCAATTCAGCAATTGCTTCATCAAAGGCCGGTTTTGCCAGGCTGCAAGCCTTTTCAGGAGAATTTAGAATCTCATAGCAGGAGACTGAGAAATTCAGGGCCAGGCCACGTCGAACTGGGTGTGCAGGCTGCATTTCTTTCTTACTCATTTCAAATGCTTCCTGGGAAGCCTGCTGGGAGTTCGACACAGTGCTTTGTTTACTACCTCCAGATGCCACCTCCGAGAGATACCTAAAATGATCTCCTTTCCTTTTCAAGCAGAACACCTTGCTTTCTGGTTGTGTAGCGCTGGGAACAAGATGTTTGTCCAACAGCTCCCGGACATCATCGCGGATACCTGCCGCTCGGCCTCTGTCTTCCGCCGGCGCTCTCTGCCCAGCCGCTGCTGCTCCTCCGTCCGCCCGGTTTTCTGCTCAGTGCTGGGGGTGACGCGCCACGACGAGCGGCGGGCGCCCCCCACGTCCTTGTAGGCGACGGAGAGCAGATTTGCCTCCCCACTGGAGAGTTCGTGCCCCTGTTCCGAGGCCGCAGCCATGGCTCGCCGTACCAGCTCACTTTTACCCGCGGTCGTTCCCGGGGGGAGGGCAACAGGGCGCAGAGACGCGTGTGAGCGAAGCCGGCAGCGCGGTGACCGCGTCCCTCCCCAGCCCCCTCCTCAGGCGGCGGCGGCTCCACTTCCGCCTCTTGTCTACTATTTCGGAAAAGCAAGCAATTAAACAAAATTGCCGATTTGCTTTTCCAAAAATTTCTACTCCTGATTTCCTCCCTCCCCCCTATTACTTCGACTCTACCCTAGATCCCAGCTCGAGTGAGCTCTACGAAAGAGCCTGCTTCTAGTCCTGCCCCCTTCAAATACATTCTCCATGTCGTACCTGGGTTGCTCTACCGAAAATGTAAATCTAGTGTGTTTAAGCTAGCTTGTTTGTTTAAAACTAGTTTGTTTAAAACCCTTGCTAGTAATGGGATAAATCCTGAGATTCCTGGCTCAACACAAAACATGACACAAATACTATTTTTCCAGTAACATTTGCCACTATTCCCTATCTCACAATTAATGCTTTCATAATAGGGAGATGCCTGTAATGTCTCCTCACCCCCATGATTTTTTTATATCCTTTCACCTTTGGTCATGGTGTTCCCTCTAGAGTTTCTTTTTCACGTTTATTTATCTGGCTAACTCTGACTCATGTTCAAATACTTAATATCTATGATATTATCCCACTTTGTGCATGTACTGCCCCTAAAACTTATTAAAACTCTTTAGGACAATCACAGACCTGTACCTCTGAAACAAATAATACATTATATGTTAAAAAAAAAAAAAAAAAGAAGAAGATAGCAGGAAGGGAAAAATGAAGGGGGGGAAATCGGAGGGGGAGACGAACCATGAGAGACGATGGGCTCTGAGAAACAAACTGAGGGTTCTAGAGGGGAGTGGGGTGAGGGGATGGGTTAGCCTGGTGATGGGTATTAAGGAGGGCACGTATTGAATGGAGCACTGGGTGTTATATGCAAACGATGAATCATGGAACACTACATCAAAAACTAATGATGTAATGTATGGTGATTAACATAACATAATAAAATAAAAAAATGTAAAAAACAAAACAAAACAAACTTTCAGGACAGGATTTGTGCTTGGGTTGAAAACTGCATTCATTAATCTCAAGTGACCTTCCCACTCTAAAATTCTAAACCTTGTGATTTCCCTTACTAGTCATACCCACCCCAATCCTCTCAAACCCAGCTTCTCTCTTTCAAAATTCTATGTAAGGCTTTTCCAACTCAGAAAAAAAAATAATTTAAGGAAAACATTTCTCTCAGTTATCAGAAGATAACTCACATATTAGGTGCCAAATTTAGATAAGCATCTACACAAACAAGACCCATTTCCTCATTAAACTTCCTTGAGGGAGATTTCGCGGATTTTCATCATTCTGCCAGTTCCAAAATTTCTCAATCTTTCTTCCAAAACATTTTTATATGCAAGTAAAACTGGCTGAATATACAGACTCATAGAATTTTAGACCTATAAGAAACATTACATTTAACTAGCCTAAATCCCTTCTTTTTACAGAAAAGAAAATGAAGCCCAAAGATTTTCTGAAGGACACATTGCTCATGAGCTTATGTGTTTCTGCTATGCATGTGTTTGTCACCATACTCCCAAATATATTTACACACACATTTGTACCACACAGTATGTAGCTAGACCCCTGTCGTATCCCTGGTTTTAGGGGGATGGAAATCACAGCTTCTCCTTGTTCATTGCTTTCTTAAAAAAAAAAAAATCAACACTATCTAATTCCGATTTTACACTCTAAGTGAAGGAAAATGTTGACTGAATGAATGACGGACTCCCCTACTACTCTGCTAACTGGTGTTAAGGCATCTCTCTGAGCCCGACTTTGTTTCTCCTGGCATGAGTCTCGTTCACTCACGTCAATGGCAGCCATATCCAGGGACTTGTGGTCAGAACAGAGTCTAGTGTGCTGTTTCTCTCTAATTATTCTACTTGACATTGCTCTGGCTTTTTTTCCCCTCCAGTGTGTGACTGGAAGTCTCTTTAACAGTTGAAATAGTGGTTATGTATGCACACTGGAGAAATGGACAATATTCACTAAGATC
The DNA here is from genome assembly GCF_029215605.1 of Mirounga angustirostris. Lineage (NCBI taxonomy): Eukaryota > Metazoa > Chordata > Mammalia > Carnivora > Phocidae > Mirounga > Mirounga angustirostris. The sequence goes on along the minus strand of NW_026991715.1, from coordinate 122,927,099 downwards.
TGTCATTCGTAAGGCACTGTGAGTGACTAATCCTTGCTCTCTCCTTTTCTAGCTTCAATATATGCATTATGATCAATGTTAACTTCTATGATTACTCTAAAGGCAATAAAAGGTAATACTTTCCTCAAGTGGTGCAGGGCCAGGATGGATTATCCTGCTGTCTGGTCTTTAATGAAAGATATCTACGTTACACATGATTTGGACCTATAATAAGTAAAGGGAGAACATTCTTATCAACTATCCTCTGTAAAAAACTGGAGTTCAGAAGCCTTGCCCCTGGTTTCCTTAAGAGGAAATCAGAGCAATTCAAAAGAGTGGATTCCAGGTATAGATATCAGATTCATTAGAACTATTACCTGAACCCCACAGTTTGAGCTACTTGTTACTCACCTACCACCTCAATACTGGTCCAGTGCCCAGACTGGTTCTGACTGAGGCAGGAGGCACTGAAGAATCTCTTCTCCATACTATGATAAGCCTTACTCAACCAATCTCGGTTTAGTTTCCTTGACCTTTGCTTTGTTCCCATGTAAGACTTACAGTAACATATGTGGAAAACCAGATTTTTTTCCCCCAGTAGAGGTATATGCAAACTGTGTGTTTAAAGTAAATTATTATAAGCATTTAATATGAGTAGAATAACAATTTAAAATTTTTAAACATCCCCATGAGAAGTGGATATTTAAAGGAAATGCATCATTATATTTTCTGCTATTCAAAAAATTATTTTTTAGAAAGTTGTATTTCCACATACCAAATTTTTAAAATTATGCTATAAATCTTCATGTTAGCCATAGTCAAAATCATGTGATAAACTGACTTAGGTATTACAAATAAAAGACCCCTGATTCCTTTAATATTATAATTGAGACTTAGAAAAATAAATTTAATACCCAGTCTAGAATTGAATGCTTATTTTAGGGCAATAAGGATAATTTTTTTTTTTTCAACTTCCTTTTCCAAAGAGAGTCTTGACTCACATGATTAGTGACCAGCAGAGGGCACTACCTACACAGCTGAGGGTCTGCACTCTTGATGACTAACTTCTTCCACTCCCATCCCCACCCACTGGCACACACACTACCACCATCACTATAAGGTACAACCCAGACTCGGTCAAGTGAAAAGAAAGAAGTCTGTGCTTGTTTGTTCCTATCATATCAGAAGTTAACCTTTAGCTGGAAACTAAATTTACACCAATGCACTAAGCTTAGATCATTGTTCTGATATAAATATAGCCTTAAGCTAGAATTTCTTATATATTCAAGGAAGATAAGTGGATTCCTTTGTACTTTGTTTCAACCATCAATTGTGGTTAAAAACTCAAATTACGTTTCGCTGAAACTGCTTCTTCCTATCATACATCAATTCCCACATATATAAAGTGAAATTTAACCTACATGTTTCCAGCATTACTTTTTTACATGTTTCCAATACTATTTAAACTGTACCTCTGCAGGGGCGCCTGGGTGGCTCAGTCGTTTGGCGTCTGCCTTCCGCTCGGGTCATGGTCCCAGGGTCCTGGGATCGAGCCTCGCATCGGGCTCCCCGCTCAGCAGGACGCCTGCTTCTCCCTCTCCCACTCCCCCTGCTTGTGTTCCCTCTCTCACTGTGTCTCTCTGTGTCAAATAAATAAATAAAATCTTTAAAAATAATAATAATAATAAATAAACTGTACCTCTGCAGAACTCTACTACTTCTAGAAAAATTTAGAAGGCTTTTTATAGCTTGCTTATGCTCTCTCCTTTCAACAGGAGAGTGATTTTATAACTTTTAAAATGTTTTTGTTTGTTTAAATCAAGAAACTGCTAGGGTAAATTCATAGGTGTATTTCATGTGAGAAATTTCCTAAATTTCATAAATTTTCATAAATGTAATGCCTTACTGAAAACTTCTTCACTGAAAATTGTATAATACTGGAGAAAAATGAGAAATGTAAAATAGACAGCAGCATCAGTTTATCAAACAGAATCCTTCTAAAAATGAAAGCAAGACCCTCCCTTTCTATATTTAATAGCTGTGTGACATTGGGAAGATTACTTAAACTTATCTTGCCTCAAATTACTCCTCTGTAAAGTAGGGATGATAATGTTATTCTAGTTTCTTGGTTTACAGATGAAAAACTGAAGCCAACCATGATTCTGAAACTTTGTGAGATATATCTTATTTTAACAGCTAAGAATAGAACACAGGCTCCTGAATTCTCATCCTGTTCATTCTACCTCTTTTCCTATATTCTTGTCTAAGTACAATCAGAATCTCTAACCAAGGCTAAACTTAGTATATAATTTACCTCTACTCCATTTATATGACTATATAAGCAGCTGTGAATAAGCAAGATGTTTTTCTTCAAAAGTAACTTATTTTGATGCAGAAAAAAAATGTTAAGTGATGATTTAATATTTACCATATTCATTTGGATCCAAAATGAAAGTCCATGCAAAAATCTTTACCAATGATGGTGAAATCCTAGAAAGTTAACATATTTTTAGAAAGGGATATAATTTAGAAAAGGATATAAATTATTTCCCTATTCACATTGTTTTCAAAAAGTTATTAAAATTTAATTTCTTGCAAAGATATTTTTATACAGAGAGGAGCCAATGGCAAGGCAAAATAGAATCAAAGTTTATAAGTATTCAGTTATAGGATTAGAGAGTTTCATTGAAAAATACAGGCTTGGCTCCTGGAAAATCTCAAATATAGGGTTGGATTAGGGAAGGCTATTTAAAAATTCAAGATAATGACTATCTGACAAAACACAATTTAATATTTACAGTATATTATGCTATTATCATCTCTACAAATAATAACTCAACTTAATTCTCACAACAAACCTACATACTTTATTGAGATTGTCACCTATGTTTTATAATGAGGAAACTGAGGCACAGAGAAGTAAAACAAATTACCCATATCACATAGCTGGGAAATAGCAGAGCTTGGATCTGCACCCAGGCTGGTCAACTCCAGAGGCCATGCATTTAACACCAGCTCTATGCTGCCACATCCCCAATAAAAGCCTTCAATAGTTTCTTGTCATGCTCAGAATAAGTTCCTTGCTGTGGCCCTCACATAGTGTGACCCTGCAGATATTCCCAAGTTCATCTCTTCTGCTTCCTTTTTGCCTACAATGTTGCAACCACATTGACCTTTCTTTTCCTTTGACAAGCCAAGTTATTTTCCCAGGGTCTTGAAACTGATTATTCCCTCTGCCCTAATACCCATCCCTTTGATCATCATATGGCTGTCTTCTCTCTAGCCTTCAGATCCCACTTTAAGTGTCACCTCCTAGCAGAGATCTTTATGATCACACGCTGAAAGAAGCCACCCCATTACTGCCTAATAAAACAACCTATTATATATTTCTTTGTAACAGTTATAACTCACTGATATTTTTCTTGTTTAAGCATTTATTTTCTTTTCCTTCCATACGAATGAAAGCTTTAAGAAAACAGGGACTTTGTCTCATTCACTGCTCTAGCTCCAATAACGTTGCTTTCCAATCTTTTGACATTGTAGGACACATGGAAATAATAAAAAATAAAATAAAAAATAATTTGTGTAAATTGAAGGAGATTTAGCATCTTGATATAGGGCTTAACAAAAAATATTATATTCAGTATATAATTATAATAAGACAAATAGGATACAAATACTAGGGATCACATTAAATATTAAACTTGTATAACATTTTTAAATAAAACCTTTACAAAATTGTAATATGAAATATGATCTGGCATTTATGAATATACTATCTTCTATTAAGCTTTGTGCTTAAAATAAGAGCATAATGTCTGATGAGTTTTTAATGATGCTATTTTCAATTTTTTTTTTTAAGATTTTATTTATTTATTTGACAGAGAGATAGCAAGAGCAGGAACACAAGCAGGGGGAGTGGGAGAGGGAGAAGCAGGCTGCCCGCCAAGCAGGGAGCCCGATGTGGGGCTCAATCCCAGGACCCTGGGATCATACCTGAGCTGAAGGCAGATGCTTAATGACTTAACCACCCAGGTGCCCCAATTAGCCACCCAGGCACCCCGATATTTTCAAATTCTTAATAGCATCATGAGTAACTTTTTTAGAAAAAAAAAAGATAAAAAATTTGTACAAAAGAAATATATTTATAGTAGCTGTCAGATTGTTCTTATTTTCATCAATAAACATAATGTTGTAATATCTTGTTATAATGGGAATGTTCAAACTTTTCAGTTTCAGAATAACAAAAAAGCTCTAATTTGCAGAATATATATATATATCTTTGAAGCAGTCATCATTCAGCTAACCAGGTTACTGTGGCAAGAGCGTATCTGCTGCAAATGAGCTTAAGAATCTTCCATATGTGAGGACAGCACTCAATGTGCCACTTGGTGCTCTATTCCTGTGGAGTCCTCATTGGGTTTCTTTGCTTCCTCTTCCTTAATGGGAAGCTGCCCATTTTTCTCCATGGATATCAGGAACACATATTCATCAGCTCAGTAAGTCCCATATTCACGATGAGCAGAGAAGAGCGCTTAGCTAACTGTTCAAATAGATTTTCTCTTTGGCTAGGCTCAATGAGTTGGGACAAATTCATGACTGCTGGACATGAGATGACCATGTGGTGCCTCCCTTTGAGGTTCTTCTGATGGGGCACTCAGGTAGTGGCTACTGTCTCCAGTGAGCTCTGACCTCTCAAACCAATGGCCACCAATGGTGACCTGAGAGGCTTTACTTAAAACCTTGCTACTCAAAGCTTTGCTTTGGGTTTAAGGGTGGTCCCTACCAGTTTCATTGATATCACTTTGATATTTGTTAGAAATGCAGAATCTTAGTCCATTGGTTATGAATCTGCATTTTATTTATTTGTTTTGTTTTATTTGTTTGTTTTTTAAGTAGGCTCCACACCCCGTGTGGAGCCCAATATGGGACTTGAACTCAAAACCCTGGGGCCCCTGAATTTGCATTTTAACAAGAATTCCCTCCTAATTATTATGCACATTAAATTTTAAGGATTGCTTTAGAACACTACTTTGTACAGAATAAGTTGGCAACCAATAGTTTTGGAATAAAACTGTGTGAATTATATAATGGAAACGCAGAGAACTGAAAGGATATTGCAGTGTTTTTTGTTATTTTTAAGGACCTTGCCATGATTTACACTTATACAAGCACACACAGCTTATTTGAAAAAAACATGTAAATTGTAGATGCCTGCAAGTAAGGCAAAACTTGTCATAATGGTGCTACTTACAGGTTTGGGATGAATTGTCTGAATAACTGAAATCTTACTTTTTTTTGTTCAGCCATCTTTCTGAAAGCAATAATTTTCATAAAACACATGCCAACTTGCCTCTTTTGCTTTCTGTCATGTTTCTGCATATAACATGTATAGGTATTAAATGCATATAATACATACATGTATAATGGGTAAGCATGTCTCACATGCGCTCAAAATAATAATTTTTTTAATCCCCGTTCAGTTCATTCACTCACACAGTCAGCCAACTCTATAAAACATCCATTTTTCCAGATTTTCCTTTCTTTTTCTTTTCTTACCTCCTCTCCATTTCCTAACTGGCCTTAGAAATGAATATTCCAGGAATTGAGACATCAAATATTTGCAACTTCAGGCTGTTCCGGACTTTGTCAGTACTTCTGAGGTCAATCAGAGTTAAAGGAATTTGTTAAGCTTTATTTTTTATGTCAGTACAAAAATCTCCTTTTCACTGTTTTTACTTTCTCATTGGTATCCCTGGTTATGCTTACTGGTTGTCACTGGAATTTTCCAAAATTAATTACAAGTTACAGTGTCTAGTTGGCTGTCTAGTTTGATTCTTTTCATTCTTCACAGCACAAATATTTTTTTTTAGATTTATTTATATTAAAGAGAGAGAACAGTCGGGAGGGGAAGAGGGAGAGGGAGAGAGAAACTCAAGCAGACTCCTCGCTGAGCGTGGAGCCATATGCGGGGCTTGATCTCACAACCCCGAGATCAGACTTGAGCCAAAATCAAGGGCTGGAGGCCCAACCGACTACACCAGCCAGGTGCTCCCACAGCATAACTATTTATTGGATATCTACTATAGGTATGACACTTACCTAGGATGCTTAATCAGATAGGATGTCATAGGTTATGCTGCAGAAACAAAGAATGCCCAAATCTTAGTGCCATGTTAAAAGGACTATTTATTTCTCACTCAGAGTACATTTTCATCATAGATCAACAGTAAACTCTACCATCATAGCCATTCAAGGGTCCAAGTTGATGGAGATTCTATTTTCATATCTGCTGCCATGATATCATGGCAGGGGTTGGGAATAAGGTGAACCATACACTGGCTCTTAAAACTTACACCGAGAAGTGACATACATCGCTTCTCTCACATTCTGTTTTCCAAAGGACGTCATAAGGTTGTGCCTGACTTTAAAGGGATCGAGGAAGTATAATCCTACCAAGTGCCCAAAAGGGGAAGAGCCATATCTGAATAGTCCTAACACCACAGCTCTACCTAAGGAGAAATCAAATAACACACAAGCACAAGCCTGTTTTCAAAGACTTTAGAAACTAGTTGTAAACAAAGTTGAGTATCAGATATAAAATGTTCTAAGTCTCAGAGTGCAGTGCTAAGGAAAAAAGTGGTTAAGAATTGCAGAGTTAGAAGAAATAAACGCGGATGAGTGAGTCAGGGAAGCATATAGACAAGGTGAGACCATGTATAAATTGCTGGATTCAAGTGTGAAATGAAATGAGTAAGGATATTCATGGTTGTAACCATAATGGATGAAGCAGGGGTGGAAGCACACTACTGAAAAGTATATACTAACTGACCAGAGAAAATACTGAAAATATTTGTTCCAATAGGAGCAGAGAGTCCCTTATATCTAACAGAAGGCAAACCTGGATAGGCCCAGTAGGAATAGGTTATTAAGAACCTTGAATGCCAGTTAAGATGTGTGCACATTACCTTTAATATGGACTCCTTTGGATTTGCTCACCTTTGACCTTCTCTTTAGCCTTTTGATGATGGTCCACCACATTGCAGGGATGGACCACTATATTACAGACCGACAAAACAGAAACAAGGGGAAAATGTGGGACTTTGCTAGAGAACAGGGTTACATAGACATTTACACCTTTCTTCGTGGAATATAGGTGCACTAACAATAAGAAAGAAATGCCCATGAAGCCAATCTGGCCCTGAGCATTTGGGGGTCATTAAAAACAATGCAAAGGCCAAACGAAACAAAAACTCTAGTTTCAAAGCAACATATAGCTGGTAATGTTTTATCAGAGCTACAGGAAATAGGCTTTTTATATCAAATAAAGGGGAAGAACAGGAGTGATGATGGAAAAAGTGTGGGTCTGGATTCCAGGAGTCCCATATCCTCGTGGCAGAGAGCTCTCTTATTAGCAGTATGATTTTGGATCTAACATCTTTCTGGATGTCAGTTTCTCCACTTGTGAAAATAAATGTGTTGAGCTTATACAATCCTCAAAACTACGTGTTTAAATATTTTTCTTCTTGGTTTATCAATAAACAAATATTAAGGATAAAATATATGGCATTAAATCAATATAGATATACTAAAAGTCTTTTTGATAGGAAAACTTATGTAAAAGATGAGAGAATATGTAACAAAATAACTAGCAATGCAGGAAACCTAGTGACGTCAAACTCTTACATATCACTTTTCAAAGCAATGTTAATGATAGTTTAGTGGGCAGAATCTTTTTGTGGGACTTAGAACAATCTGTTCCCATCATCACCATGGTCTTGCTTTATGACTTCAGGAAGTTACTACAAGTAAACCACCTCAAGCACAATTGGATGGGAGTCAGTTGTTAGTTATCCAACAAAAAGATGTCATAATATAAGTACACATTTAAAGGTATATTTGAATTTTCTCTGCTGCTGTTATTTTTGCTAACTTCACCTTATCATCACATACATCCTGTGACTGTGTCTTCAACCCCTTCAGTTACATTTCCATGTAACTATTATACTTCTGTTACATTCTGGCTATAATATAATGCTCTGTAGTTTTCTGTGAGAATATAATATTAATGTCCATTTTGGAGGCAAAAGCAAACTCAAATAAGATAACGGATATGGGAGGCTTCCTCTATAGTTTAAAAATAAATTCAGTGATCTTTCATTCTTCTGCTTTGATAAACGGATTAAAAGAATTTTACCAAGTCATGAATTAAAATCTGCTCAGAATAGACCAAGAAATTCCCTAGTGAGATGTACTGATCTTAGATGGTCTGTCAGTTGTTGGTAATTCTTTAACCCTTTATTTTTCTCAGTGAAAACTGCAGTCTCCTTAGGGGAGGGTCACATGTTATGGTATTCTTTATACCTGGAGTTTTAGGTAAACCCAGATAGAAAAACTCTGATGAGGATTTTAATGTTATGCAAGTCAGTAGATCAACCATATTTTTTTCCAATAGAAATTCTGATCTTCAAAGCAAGGAAATACATTCTTCCCCCAGATTTTTTATAATTAGCTGAAGACAATTTTAAAAATAACTTAGTTTCACCATCTACTTAGCTTCACTACCATTGTGTTCTGTATGTGATCCATCTTCCTGGGACTTTTATAAAGACAGATATGGAACTGGGTCAGCTTGTAGAACTGAATTATTTTAATTCATTCTTATTAGGGCTCTCTAAGGAATGTGAAGCCATGACAGAGCTCAACATCCTTGGAGCCAGTTTTGGAAGCAAAAATGAATGAGTCAAATGGATTTGGAGTCATGTTCTGCATGGCAACCTAAGAGTCACCTTGCTCCTCCCTAACCTGCTTGTCACTGTTCCCATTCCATGTCCCAGTCACCAAGGACCTGTGAATGGAACCTTACCTTTCCATTCCCTTTTCCAGTTCAGTCATTCCTCATTTCTCTTCTAGATTACCACAGCAGCCTCCTAACTATTCTCCCCCTCTCCAATTTGCTTCTCTCCCACCTCTCACACTCCTTCCCCACCATTCCTCCTAACTTGTTTGGGGTTATCTTCACCTCCTCTGGAAAGACTTTCTTGAGTTCCCTAGTCTAAATTGAGTTAATTTCTCAGTATAACCCTTGTGCTGCCTGCAGTCTAGCCCTTTCTATGTGGCTTGGTAGCTGCACATTTCTCTGCTCCTCTCTGAAGTGGAAGCTACTTGTGGAAGCTACTAAAGGATGCTATCTTCATTGGGTCTTTAAAACTTAGCACATAATGTTGGTACAAAACAGTCCCTTCATAAATATTTGTTGGATGACTATATGAATAAGTAAGTTATTAATAAATTAGTAAACAATCAAACAAGAAATAGAAACACAAAGAATTAGTCATGCAAGTAAAATTTCAAATCAAGGAATTTTGCTAAATTCTACTCTGAAACTAATAGTACTCTATATGTTAACTAACTAGAATTTAAAATAAAAACTTGAAACAAAATAAAACAAACAACAACAAAAACAAATCAAGGAAGTGTGAATGATTTCTGTCTACTGCTTGTCCAGATTCCTAGTAATTTAAGATGCAGCTCCAAGTCATGGCTGGAGAACAGTAAATGTGCTATTATGAAGCATGCTAAGCAGTTCAACTCTGCTATTTTGTACAATAGTGGTCAACAGCACATTAGCTAATGTAAAAAGCTCTGCAGTAGGCATTGCTTGGAAGTTGACCCCAAATGCGCAGAAGATGGGAAATGGAAGCAATAAAGCTCCCATACTCTTTTATAAGACCATAAAATCAGTTCTTAGAATAGAAAAACAAATCATATAAATTTCCTTCTTTTCTGCACCAAAATAGCTAGCTTTTCACTGCTTGTTCTTTTCCTTATCCATGAAATTTTGATTGATATGATAACCCTGAAATAGATTACCCAGGCAACAGATAAACCTTCCCTATGGTGGCCAGTCAGGTGAAATTTTTCTACATCCTTTCTCTTGAAAACAAAATCTCTTTTTCTAGTGGTCTTAAATTGTGAATACTTGATTCCAACTTCACCTTCAGCAGATTTCTTTAATACCCAAGCATAATTATGTGCATGACCTTGCACATGAAAAAGGGATGACATCTGTTATGCTATCACTATCGGAAATGTGAAAGTACTCTGATCTTTTCCTTATTTATACTCAAATAGTAGTCAGAACCTGTCTTAGTCTATTTGGGCTGCTATAATAGAATACCATAGACTAGGAGGCTAATAAACAACATAAATTTATTTCTCATCATTGTGGGGACTGGGAAGTCCAAAATCAAGACGCCAGTAGATCTCATGTTAGGTGAGGAACTGCTTTCTGGTTCATAAATGGCCATATTCTAGCTGTATCTTCATAGGGCAGAAGGGGCAAGGGAGCTCACTGTGGTCTATTTTATAGGCACTAATCCCTTTCATGAAGCCTCTGCCCTTATGACCTAATCACCTCCCAAAAACCCACTTCCTCATAAAATCACATTGGGGGATAGGACTTCAACATATGAATTTTAGGGAGACACATTCAGTCTATAATAGAATCCTTCAGGGCAATGAGGTTATATAAAATATGATTCGTCCAAAATGATTTGTCTCAGTCTTTTTGAGATTTTTGTTTTCTTTCTGATAGGTTAGAGATAGGTATAATGTTTAGTTCCATTTAGGACATTTTAATCATCCTCTTGGATTTAATATATTGAAGTTGAATCGACTTAACAATCAAACCAACTTACCTATATTCACACCCAGGATGTAGTCATCTACTTTAAGATGCGGCTTTTTATTCCTTAAAAGCCACATCAAAATAACAGTCAGAAAGTAAGAAGACATCAAAAGACACATGCTCCCTGCTGCATTAATGAGTATTTGAATCCTACTGTATCTCTCTTGAAATGACTATGTTGAACATAAGAGTTGATTCAAATGATACTTCCTATGAATAAAAAAAAGGATTTTTGCAAAAGAACATTATGATCAGTTCATTTTGAAGAAATGAGAAGCAGCTCAAGTTCTCATTCATATTGAGGACAACCACCTGGGTTCTCAGTGATAAGTGCCATAAATGTGCAGAAAGTCAGTTACTCTGTGATGCCAAGTTAAACAACTCCCCTGTGCAATATTCCTACCCTGGTGTTTGAGCATTAGGCATGAGCTGGGCCTCTTCCATGTGGCAGTTCAGAAAAAACAGCAGTAAAATGATTTTTAAACAAACTGAGTCATACAAGTGATGGAAGGATGATGGAAACCAAGAACACATTGATTGCATTTGCATATCTAATCACTCCCTGCAACAGGTGGTCCATTACGCATACCTCTTCCCTACGAGGACCAGAAGCCAGTGGGGGACAGGCCTTGTGTTAATTCCTATTTCACTACTTACGCACACATAATTCACTGCACATAGTAGAGTATCATTTGAAAGCTGTGCTCTGGGAAATGTTGGTAAGTGTAACTAAACCAAGAAAGAAAAACTCTGTGTTTGTTGGATTAAGTAAAATTAAATGTGATTCTTTACCAAAGGAGCCCTTTAATATTTCTTGAATTTAAAAATGTACATTAAGTCTCTCTAAATAGAATATGCAATGTACTCATGCTTACTTGATCACAGAGCTTTTCCTTTGAGAGAAACTTTCAGAAAACACTTGAATGGAATCAGAAAACACTGACATAAATGTAGCCACAAATTAAGAATAAGGGCCTATGTTTTTCTGGTGCCCCTGAAACTGACCTACCAAGTTGTCAAAAGAAAGATTTTGATTTCTCTTCACATTAACTCCAGATCTTAAATTTTTCCCACTTAAAAAAAAAAAGATGAGTGAAATAATGCAGGTATAATCTGGATGCACAATCCATTAAGACGGGCAATATAAGCATACTGTGTGTGTGTGTGTGTGTGTGTGTGTTTTAATGAGAATCCTTCTCTTTAGGAGAGTATCATTTCAAATCTATATATCTTTTCAAATTTTAGATTGCTGGTAGTGTACATTCAAGCCCTCTCACTGGGTTGTTCCTCAGTTTCCCTTGTAATTTGGAGTGGATTATAAATAATCACTTCATTCAGGGAAGATGGAACACACATGACAATCAATACCATTAACTGCCACAAAATTGGTCTGCTTTTCTGCTCAAAATGGTCAGTTGACCTGCTACAATGAAGACACAAATTTGACTGGGTAAGTTCAATTGATGCCGTTCCAACTCCCTCTTTTATTTTTAAATCACTGCTGCTACTGACTGACAAAATGTCTTTGAATTGGAGAGACCAGTGGAGAGCTAAGTGACAGAAAAGACATTTATCAACATCTTGACAACTGCTAGCGCCAGTTTGCATCATTCTTTGAAACTTGTTACCTGTGCTATTATTGACCAATAGATTAATCGGTAAGATGAGGGTGAAACCAGCAGGATGGCTGCACCTGCCTCAGCTCCCAGGAACTGGTTTTTTTTTTTTTTTTAACAGACAAGGGGTTAAATCTATTTTATTGAAAATTAGTTTTGATAACTAAAAAGCCCCAACTCTTTCAAATATCTATAAAAAATAAGCTATTGAATATATTGTGAGTTATGACAGAGATGACAATTAGCCAAACAGTATAATTTGAGGAAATACGTCCCCCATTTGTAGAAAATTACATCTATTTGCACTGGCCTTTCCCAGCATACAACATCTAAGAATTAACAAGGCCACCGACATTTGGAAGAACACCAAGGTCCTTATGTTGATGGATTGAATGTGCTTGGCATATATTCCATACTTCACCACATAAAGGTATACAAATTAAAGACAAAAACTAGGACCAGTAAACTTAACTTGAATAAAATACAAAAGATACAGAACTGATTAAAAGATTCTGGCAGGTTTTATTAATCCGATCAGTTTTAAATAAAGAAATAACCAGAGGAAATTAATAGTTACACTATTCTTTACTTCTCTGACCATCTTTTATAGATGAAATAATTTAGAAGGGTTTCAAATTGAGACTGTTGCTATTCATTGATTTCTAAGTCTTCCATTTGCTATGCCATGTATGTAAACAATATAGACAGTCAATATCAGGAATGACAGCTCCAGAAGATTGTGGGCTCAGTTAGAGGGAGATTTTAAATTCCACACATAAGTTCCTGTGGTAGAGACATTTACTCTTCACTGAATATCCATGTGTTCTCCCCCCTACTTCCTGCCCTTGAAAGGTTAAGTAATGTGTGCAACCTCTAGCATATAGACCATGAAAAAAAAAGTGGCATGGGACATGCATACTAAAACATTGAAAAGAAGCTTCTTAAGTAACCTCTGATGCTTTATGTTGAGATGTCAGATCATCTGTCTGCCTGGGTTTTTGAGTAGTTGCATGTGCCAGAGCCCTGAAGCAACCTGCACTGTCTAGGTAACAGGAACAAAAGATAAACTTTTACTGAGTTTAGCCCCTGAGATTTGGAAGCCAAAAACTTACATTGGCATAATCTAGCCTACTTAGACTATGGCCAGTGTTCCTTTGCTGTAATTCTCTAAGCATATAAGGACATAATGCATTATGATGAGATACAGGCAAGTATCTCATCAGAGAGCCTTGAGCACCATTCTGAGAAGATAGATCTTTACACTGAATGCAATGATTTATTTTAAGCCATAAGAATGAAATAGGTGTCTTGGGAGAGAAACAGTTCTAGTTATTCCTTGGACAAGGAACCTTATAATATTTCTCAAAGTATGGGTCAAAATTACCTGGGGAGATTCTTAAAAGGCAAACAAGCCAACAGATTCCCAAGCAGCATCCAACATGAACTGAATCACAGTCTAACTGGTACATGGAGCCTAGAAATCCATGTTTTTAAAAAGCACCCCACGTGCTGTTTAAGTATGAAAACTACTAGGGCAAAAGGGATCGAGTCTGGAAACCCAGAGTCCAGCTCACAGTTAAGAAAGATGAGGACCTAAACTAAAGAAGAGCCAGGAAGAATGGAAGGAAGGCATGTATTCTGGAGGGACTGAGAGAGAATGTTTAGATGGATGAAAGGCAAGTGTGGAGACCAGACTTCTGGGTGCTACTCTGGTACATTAGAGAACAATGAGTAAGAATGTTATGAAAGAGGAAGTGAGAACAGTTTTAACTATTTTGGGTTTGAGCAAAGGTCATTTAAGGCCATACATCAATACTAGACAGTCTTACTTTTGGAAATCGTATCCCACATTACAACAAAAAGTCTTAAATGTATTCATTTCACATTAAACACAATTTGCTTAAAACAATGTGGTATCTGGTTTGTGGCTATTGGAATAGTTGACATCATGCCATATATTGTTTTGATATTGAAGTTTTCTTTTTCATATCTTGGTGACATGTTTTTCCAGGCTCAAAGTTTCCCAAAGCTCAGGAAAAGTTCTAAGTTCCTAGGCCTATGCCTAAATGATAAAGAAACATTCAAGTGAAGACATCTAGAGTGAGCTGAATATATGTTGTAGAACAGGAAGGAGTGGACATCCTAAGGTGATGGTCATCATCATAGAGATGGTGATGCAGGTTGGGAGAGGTTGAGCCTTTCCAAAATAGGGTGTTCTCATCTTTATTAATATCAAGTCTATTTGCACAATAAAAAAGTACCCTAAATTTATATAGCACTAGATCTTTCTAATCGGTCAATAATATTTCATATAAATTTTTTCTAAATTATTCTCAAGTTAGAAGGAAGCTAATATTTTTATATGGAAAATAACTTCCAAACAGATTAAAAGCTCAATAGCTCATTACATTAAATTTTCCAATTCTGTAGAAAAATGATTAACCACAGCATAAATATAGCATCCCTGAAACTGTCATTTATATTTCTGCCTACTACATCTTTATTCTCTGTAGGTACCTTTTAATCATATGTTTGTACAATTAATTTTCTTAGTCACTTCTCATGAATATATTATTTAAGCTTTATATGTATAAAGTAATAAAACAACAGGAGCTTAGGTAGATGGCTTGCAAAAATTAACCAATAGTTTTTCATACCTTCAATCAAATTTTGAATAAATGAGATAATTTTTAAACGATTTTTTTTGCACTTTTCATAAGAGCTAAGCTTAAATTGTTAACTCTGGGAGTATCATTTAATGAAGACGTTCTGTTCTCTAGTTACATTTTAGCCTCAGAAAGAGATCCTGTGAGCTAGATAACCACTATCAAGATATCACGGTGTTTTCTATGATATTTCTATGATAACAACCAATGGGATTCTGTTAGTACTAGTCCCTGAAAGCAAAACAAGATAGGTGAAAAAATATGTCATATGACAATTCACAACTCCTGCCTGAAGGAGCCACATAGAACTTTTTCAGTCATACCTTTTGTTGAAAGCTCCTAAAATGTTTTCTTAATCTTCATTAATGTTCACAGTTTCCAATTACTTGCTAAAGTGGTCACTCTGTTATTTCCAGAGCACCAAAAAGGAAACTGAGATGCTCACAGTCTGATGCTACCAAGGGAAGATGTAAATTCTGGATGGCAACAGAATGGTAAGTCACTTAGCTCATCACTTCCCTGTAACAACTGAGATACTCAGATGTGATATAAAGACACAGGTGTTGGGGCCAAGAGACAGGTCCCTCATCTCTGCACACCTATTATCTGGCCTAGTTTCTTTAGTTCCAACCTCTTGGAAACTTGGAATAGATTTGTAACTACCCAAAAATTGTAGAAAGAGAAACAAATACACTAGTTTTTCCATTCACTTTTATGTATATATGGGAACATTTATATTAGGGAAAATCTTTATCATTAGATGAGTTCTGAAATGAGATGGTTAAATCAATTAGTTGGTTAGAGGAAAAGAAAGTTACAAAGAATCTGTAGAATTTTATATGTCCAACTGTATATAAAAATTAAAGCCTAACCCTTTATTACTGTTTTCAAAAGCATTTAAAGGTATGTGGAAAATATGGTGAAGGAGAAAACAGTAGGATTCAACACTTTTGGGTATAGCATTAAAAAGAAAAAAGATAAATCAGACTGTGCATGTGTGTGTTGAATGAAATAAGTATCTCTAATGTAGAGAAAATAGGCTAGAAAAAGAAAGCGTTTGCACACACAAAAAAATGTTTTTCAATAGAAAAAATTAACTCAGGGGCGCCTGGGTGGCTCAGTCGTTAAGCGTCTGCCTTCGGCTCAGGTCATGATCCCAGGGTCCTGGGATCGAGCCCCGCATCGGGCTCCCCGCTCCGTGGGAAACCTGCTTCTCCCTCTCCCTCTGCCTGCTTGTGCTCTCTCATGCTCTTTCTGTCAAATAAATGAAATCTTAAAAAAAAAAAAAAAAGAAAAAGAAAAAATTAACTCAGATTGAGTGACTTTTCACAATTTGATTTTTCTTTTTCTCAGGAAAAAGAGATGGCATGGCTATGTTAGCTTTTACTCAATTTGCTATGTAGCCTACTTGATTTCTGCCAGATTTATTGGTTTAGTCAATGATAAGTAATGGTTAATTTTAGTGACAGACAGCATGTTCGATTCAGGAAAACAAAGCCAAATAGCTAAAAAGAGTTTTTTAGATTCACTGTCCAGGGAAAAGCTTGTCTTGGATTTTTCCATGGAAAAAAAAGATTTGTTTTCATTTTGATCCAAAGAGAGGGAAGTGTGATTCTTTCAGATTGCTAAGATAATTTCTCCTGAATTCAAATGAAAACAATGAAAGTCTAAACCAGACAAGGGTGATACACCAGGATTTAAAAATTGCCAGGGTACAGGCGCCTGGGTGGCTCAGTCGTTAAGCATCTGCCTTCAGCTCAGGTCATGGTCCCAGGGTCCTGGGATCGAGCCCCACATCGGGCTCCCTGCTTGGCGGGAAGCCTGCTTCTCCCTCTCCCACTCCCCCTGCTTGTGTTCCCTCTCTCACTGTGTCTTTCTCTGTCAAATAAATAAAATCTTGTAAAAAATAAAATAAAATAAAAATTGCCAGGGTATTCAGATTATATGATTTAAAAAGTTCACCTGCGGAGGGCTTTCTTATTCTGCATTAAAGTTAAGAATTTAGAAGTGTGTGTCTGAGGCACCTTTTAAACTCCTTCAAGATCATTGGGCACAAAGGTAAATTGCATTTCCATTCAGAAAAACCACTGTTGACTTGGAAAGTAAAACGTCACTAAGTTGTTACTATCTCCAAAAAAATATATGCAGCAGGACATGCATTTGAGAACTGTAATCATAAAGGTAAAAAGGTCTGACTTGAGAGGCCATTTCCTTCCTTGAGCTGTAATGATTAAACCTAAATATCCTGATGGTCTTGCATGCCCACTTTTAAAAACATTTTTTTACACCTTTTTGATAAATCCAGAATCTTCAGAAGATGTAGATGGGCAAGTCACCTGATGTCAAATACCATTTCAGTTCTCTGGCCCGTGGCTTATACTTTTAATGCTCATTCTGTTGCATTGTATTATGTTTATTGCTTTCCAAAGAATGCATGTAACACTGACCATAAAAGGAGTAACTCCTCTGGAATCCTCTTCAGAAACTGTGTCTAATTCAGCTGATACTTCCTTTCCTCACCTTAAAACCCTATTAACATTCAAAGTGACCACCAGAGTTTATCATCCCTACGATGCTGACATACTCAGAAAATCCTTGGTTTATCGATTTGTCCCAAATACCATGCCTTGACCCCAAAGTAAGAAAGTTAGCATTTTCTATCCTCTTTCTCTGCCTGTTGCAGGTGCTTTATGTGTTTCTCAAATAGGCACTTTATCTTCTCATAAACGTATGCTGCTTATGTTTTTCTTTAAGTGGGCCACTTGGTTTGCCTTTTCCTCTTTTCATACTGTCCAAGTTCTCTGTTTTTAAAGACCAAGTTCAAATATAACCAGCCCTGTGAAATCTTCCTCAGTCATCCCAGCAAGAATTAATTAAACTGTTGGCATAGAACAAGGACTCTTAGGGGGCAGATGTGTGGTATTTTCCTCTTTACACAATTTAGTCCTGTCTCCGAAAGCTAAGCTGTCATAGCACCACTACTATTCTCAGAGACTAAAGTGATAGGTCAAGGTCTCTCATTTTTTGGCTTCTGCGTTTCGGTTTGCTTAAGTTTCCAGGACAAAGGTAACCACTATGGAAGGTTTAATGATCTTCAGTGGTTGTTTCTATTGATGTACTTTGATGTTGAATCCAATGAGACTCTACTTATTTCATTGTAGTTACAAATCCTGATGCTGCTTCTTGCCACAGACCCAAGTTAGGCTATTGATTTGTACTCACGTTCTATGTCTTTATTTTTACAGCTTGGAGTTTTTCATTCCAAGCACAATGTTTGAGAATTCAGAAGCATTTGTGTTCAGAAATCTCCCATCTTTCAAGATTCTCACGAACTTGGATAGAATTCCAGAATGTCTTTACAAATACATCCCTTTAGAGATATGCCCTCATGCAAGCTATTTTGGGATGGCTCTGTGAAAGGAGTGGAGAAGTAGGCACCAGCTTTAGTCATTCCCATGTTTATAATGTTTTTTCCAACACTTGCCCACAAATAGCATTTTGTTATGATTTCTCTTATTTCATCTGTCCTGCATAAATTAGAAGATGCATGCAAATTCTTGGTTGGAAAATAGCAGAAGGAATAAAAAGCAACTTGCCCTTCCTTAGTGAAGACTCCTGCTATATGCAATTGGAAGGGATTTGGTGCTTAAAAACCTAAGTGGACATTGGGGAGGGTATGTGTCGTAATGAACACTGGGTATTATATAAGACTGATGAAGAATAGACCTGTACCCCTGAAACAAATAATACATTATATGTTAATTAGTTGAATTTAAATTAAAAATGAATAAATAAAATTCCAAATGAATAAAAAAAACTTAAGTGGAATTAGATTTTAAAAACAGTCTGAAGTAGAGTGCTAGATGGATTATTCAAAAATAGGGACAATCATTTATAAAATTTCATGCTAGACTGTCAGTGCCTCTAGAGGGAGGTCATTCACAAATCATTGATTCTTGTCTTGAAGTGGTACATTTTTTATGGTCAAATTTTCAAACCTATTTTTTATAATGCCTCCAACTTCAATTTGATAAAATAATATTGTTAAGCATAGAGACCCAATTTAGGAAGCGTTAAAACACCTTTTAGTTATTTTACTCATCATTCTGCTAAAACAAAAACATTTCGTGGAAATGAAAATAAACATTCTGTGAAAGATGTTCCATTCGAATTTTTGAAAACTCAACCTGATACTGTAAGGAATAGCACCAACGAACAACGAATGTACATACATAGTGTGCATGGGATTCTTATTTCCTAGAAATTTTACCATACTTAAAGAGTAAGGTGACACCCAGAAGCCTGCATCCACAGAGTACTCTCGAGTTTCTAGTTTTGCTCCAAAATTCCTCTTCTCAGGTGCAGAGAGATGGCTTCCCCTCCCAGATGGGCAAAGTCGTGCTGTAAAAGCCCCCGCCTAACCAGAACGAGAAATCATAGTGGCAGTATATGCATCTAGTAAGTAAAACAAAAACACCCCAGGTAGTTCCAGAACATGACTTTAACACAGAAAACTGGAAGAGCAAGATAAATGAAAAGAAGTACTGAAATCTGAAGCAAGAAGTTTCACTTCTACCTTCTCCCACTAGTACCTCTTATTGGCAGAACCTAATGGGAATCAAGTGGTCATAGGAGGCTGATAAATGCAATCTGTAGACTCTTGTTTCACAGAATGACATAGCAGAGTCCAGAAGGGAGAATGGGATCTGAGAGTATCCAGATGCATGTCCAGCACAGGAGGCGTTATGCTATTCTGCCCACAATGAGTTGTGGGTTTTTCTGCGTACTAAAAGTAGCTGCCTGGTCATCCACCCATACCCTTTCAACTGGTCCCTTTTGTTTCCTGCAGCCAATAGCAGAGGGTTACGTGAGTAATCTATCCCTCAAAATGACTTGATCTAGTGGGCCCACGGAGAAGAGAAAGAGATCTGGGATTTTTACCGCTTTTATCCTACTATCGACTTGCTTAAAGGAAAGGTAAAGGAGGGGTTAATTAGGGAGGAAGCACCAGCTGCTAGATAGCTCTTTGAAATCTAAAACACCTCCTCAGGGAACTAGTCATCTCAGGGGAAGACAATTCAATTCCCCTTCTCCTGATCTCTAATTGAAGTTCCTGGAGTAGCAGAACATCACCTTAAAATATAGAAATGCAGAGGCTAGGAGACCACAACATCCATTAGGGAAATGTTTATTTATCCTCGAGAATAGTTAGCTCAGACTAAATGACTGGAATCACCACAAGCCCCATGTGGAGGATCTTAAGACTCAACATAATATAAATGTGAGTATATTTTGAAGTGGCTGCCCTATCCCACCCTCTCTTCTCAGAATCTCTTTCCAGACCTCAGCCCCTGTGGGATGCACATTGTGTCTTGTCCCATCACTTTCATTCTGGCCATGGCTAGCTGGATGAATGGGAGGCAACTGACTCCAAGTCAGTCAAAATGATCATCATTCAGTAACGAGAAACTGAGGGTTTTAGAAGGGAGGGGGGTGGGGGGATGGGTTAGCCTGGTGATGAGCATTAAGGAGGGCATGTACTGCATGGAGCACTGGGTGTTATATGCAAACAATGAATCGTGGATCACTACATCAACAACTAATGATGTACTGTATGGTGACTAACATAACATAATAAATAAATAAATAAATAAATAAATAAATAAACAAACAAACAAACAAACTCAAATTTTAGGGAAAAAAAGATTCTGTTTCCTTAGAAATATACTAAGAAACAGAGGGGTTGTGGACAGCTGGAGTAGGTGCACTTGAGAATTAGCATGTAATGATGTGGACTGAGTCACTGCACTGAGACAGAAAACTGTGGATAACAGAGGAAGTTGGGTGTTGGTGGGGAAGTGACAAATCCAAGAGCTCCCACAGGAGAGAATATGCAGCAGAGAAGGAGGTAGAAAAAAGAAGAGCGAGAGGGAGATCTGCTTCTATCCCTCATGTGTTATATCCTGGTTCTAGGCCCCATAAAGCCTGTCTGGGCATAATATGCATGAAATATTGGTATTTTTAGGATGTATCCCACCTCTTTTTTTGAGTTACCTGAATTGGTTTCCAAGATAGCCCTAACTAAAGCAACAAACTTACTGAGCCAAGATGTACATCTAAAACAATGTTTTTTCCCCAATGTTGAATTCTTAAAATGTTCAACCGAGTTTCTGAAAATTTATTTTTGTTAAATACTAAATAACTACAAGGCAATATTTATAAATTATATATGAGGTATAAAGTAAAAATACAATAAACACCTGCATATCCACCACCTTGTTTTGTTCTATTCTTTCCCTCCCTTCCTCCACTATTCTAAATTTTGTATTCATCTCCCTCTTGCTTATTGTTAGAGCATTACCAGGAATGTTTGTATCCTAAACAAGACACTTCTTCATTTTGCATATTTTTAATATTCATGTAAATGTATTATATGCTATATCATCTTGTGAAATTAGCATTTTGCTCTAAAATATGCCTTGATATTAATTTTTAATCTTGCATGTAGCTATGCTGCATTCATTTCTATTGCTGTGTAGTATTTCTATTTCAACTATTATAGATCAAAATTTCATGTTTCATTTATTCTTTCAACTCTTTATGGGCTTTGTTATTTGTTTCCATTTCTTTTCATATTAAAACAGTACGCTAAAGAATCTTTGTCACCATAGCCTGTGCAAATAAGCAGTTGTGAGTGTATCCTTAGAATTTCTGAATAATAGGAAATACATATTTTCAATTTTGTTTAATAATTAAAAATTATTTTCTGAAATGGATGAACAAATTTAAAATCCTTCTGGTTGCTTCACCATCTCACCAATACTTAAAATTTTCACACCTTAAAATTTTTTTTCCACAAATGAGGTTTCTGTATGAGTTGTCTTCAGAACAGTAACACATTCACCAGAATATCTGTTACCATAGGTTTATGACCAAATGCTTTGGCCATGGGAACCTTTTGAAAATCCATAAGGTTGCTAACTGTCATTAATTTGCAACTTGAATATATGTCCTGAGAGTGCTTTGGAACTCTGATAAATTCAATGCATAGAAAATAAAAGTTGCAATATGTCTCAAAACGAAACTTCCAAAATTATAAATGATTGAAACACAAATATTATCATTCATTAAACATCTTCAAAGGCCAGATTTTTGTACAGGAAATATTTATGTATAAAAGATGATGAAATTGTAATGTTTAATTTGTTTTAAAAGGTTGTCAGCTGTCATGTCCAATTATTTAGCCAAGCAAATAAACTGTCAAATTTATTAAGTATAAAAAATGGATCACAAGCTTCACAGATGTTATTGTTACTTTTCAGTTTGCTAAGAAAAACTGTATTTGGACTAATGCCTTAGAGTTATTGAAAAATTCATTAAACACACTAAAAAGGTCCATGTAATCTGTGAGTTGACAGATATAATTACGAATTATGCATTGAAGCACATTGAAATATCAACTTAATAAGCTAATTTTGACTGTATTTTTTACTTAGCTTCTTGAGAAATTATAACATCAAAAAATATTTACATGCACATTGCATCCATGCTACTGGGTGGAGAATAAATTAGTTGTGCTTGTTCAAGAAAATAATTTATAAATTTCTAAATTTGTAAACTTAGGGGATATGTTGAAAAATACAAGTAGATATGAATGAGCCTGGACATATATGAGACTTTCTTGGGTTTGTGCTATTATTTTCAGAAATGTGTAAAAGGAAAGGAAAACAAATCTGTGAACCTCGCTTACTATGTTTTTCCCCAAGTTATTATATTATAATCACCAATAGAATAACATTTGAAGTAAATCAAGGCATTTTAATTTGAATCCTTCCTAATTTTAGTTTAATTTCTGTTAAAAAACCTTTTTAAGTCCACTCCAAAATCATAGAGTTTTTTTTCCACACTATGAGACAAAAGGTTTTTCATTAGCCTTTTCAATATCTCAGGATTGTGGTGGAAATAGCCTTTTGGTGAAAATATACATTCGTATAATCTGTATTGAAGGCAGACTTGCACAATTTATTAAAGTTTTATATTTATATAAGTTTGGCTCAACTATCTCACTTCTGAATTAGAGCCGTGAAAAGAAGAATGGAAGGTGCAAAATAAAAAAGCTTCTGAAGATAACTCTTATAGAAAATTTCCTGTTTGGGGCGCCTGGGTGGCTCAGATGGTTAAGCGTCTGCCTTTGGCTCAGGTCATGATCCCAGCGTCCTGGGATCGAGTCCCACATCGGGCTCCCTGCTCCTTGGGAGCCTGCTTCTCCCTCTGCCTCTCTCTCTGTCTCTCATGAATAAATAAATAAAATCTTTAAAAAAAAAATTTTCCTGTTAAAGTTTGCATGGAAATTGCTGTTAGCTGAAGATGCAGAACAAGAAGAGATATTAGGAGTTGTTTGTCCATAGAACTAATTCTGTGGAGAAGGAGAGACTGACTATGTAGAAGAGGTTGGGGGTGGGGTGAGGCAATTAGAGGAACAAAGTCAATAAGTAGGTGAGAAGCAATGGGATCCAGGTCCCAGGTGGATGCGAGGTCTCTGTGAGGAGCAGGGACCCTTTGCCTATTATATATGTAATATAATATGGGCTCCATAATGCTACTATCTACCTACCTATCATACATGTACATATATAAAAATATAAATAAATTTTATATATTTATTATATATATATATGAAAGAGAAGGAGAGAGAGAGCAGAAGCAGTAAGCATGCAAGTAGGTTATAGATTTTATGGAGGGAGGATGAGTAGTAGTTCTTGTCTGGTATGTCACAATGACTGTGATATCAGCTGAGCTAATCAGCTGGGAATGGGAAGAGAGGAGATATTAGAGACAGACAAAAGATTGAGAAGTGTAAAATAATGATCTGGGTAGGTGGGAGGAAGGAAATATAAATGTGTTTTTTATTCAGGCAAATATAGGAAGAAGAAAGATCTGTCGTTGCACATCAGTGTAAATTCCTGTGGTCGCTGAAAACCTTTAGCTTCGTATCTAAGCTGTACTACATAAATTTCTCTTTCACTGAGCGACTCTGAAAATAAAGCCAATTACTCAGCATGGCTCATTTTCATCTTGTTCTGAATTTGGCATAACTTTGCAAAATTTAGCACTCCTGTTGAAATCTCAAGGGCACTTCAGCCTTGGCTCAGATGCATGAGCAAGATGAGAAGTGGCCCTTCTGTCCTCTGAGCATACAAATCCAAACAAAATAAGCCAGCCTGGAAAAGACTGGATGTACAAACTTCAAAAGTGAGACCACAACATGTGTATAGAAATGACAGTTCAGCATTTCCTCTATTCCTCAAAAGTAGGAAAACTGATGAATCAGTGGTAACTTCTATTCAGCAGAATCCATGCCTTTTTCATGCAACCATTTTACTCTCTAATTAATAAGAAATGTTTGGAGATTTAGATTTTACAGTGATATTTTAGAAATGATGAGGTCATTGTAAAGTATCAAACCAAAAAGCCATGGTTTTTAATGTGGAGCTACTTATTTTAAGGTGAGGATTGTTGAAACTCATTTTATTGTTCCAAAGTTGTTGAAATCAGATCTAAGTGATGATTCCTCCCTCTAGTATTGATCTCCACCTCATCTCCCTACCACGTATTTAATATGCTATTGTTAGATCTGTGTTCTTTGATATCTTATTTTGCTACCACCACCTACTCCTCCTCACATTTAAAAACTTTTGGTAGCTTTCATTGTTGCAGAAAATAATACACAACCCTTTTAGCCTGGCATTAAACATTGCTCCATTGATTCAATATCTATAAAACATTTACAATGTGCATGTACTGTTCCAAGAAATGGAATGGTGGAGATATTGCCATTTGTGACAATGGATGGACCCAGAGGGTATTACGCTAAGTGAAATAAGCCAGACAGAGAAAGACAATTAGTATATGATTTCACATACATGTGGAATCTAAAACACAAAACAAACAAACAAGCAAGCAAACAGAAAGCAGAAACAGACTGATAAATACAGAGAACAAACTGATGGTTGCCAGAGGGGTGGCAGATGGGGGATGGGCAGAATAGATGAAGGGGAGGGTGAGATTCAGGTTTCCAGCATGGAATGAATAAATCACAAGAATAAAAGGTACAGCATAAGAAATATAAATGGTATTGTAACAGCATTGTATGGTGACCGATGGTAGCTACATTTGTGGTGAGCACAGCATAATGTATAATCTACTGAATCACTATGTTGTACACCTAAAACTAATGTAACATTGTGTGTCAACTACACTTCAACATAAATTTTTAAAAAGTAAGTAATGCAATGGTGAACAGGATAGGTAAAGTCTCTGTGTGTAAGAGTTTACTTTCTAAGAGGGACAGGAGTGAAGCAGATCATTCCAATAGCATTAAAGTCCTATAGAGCCATTAATACAAGGTGATGCATGTCATCTTATTTAATCCTTTAAACAATCTCATAAAGAAAGGGCAATATCTCCATTTTACAGTTAAGAAACTTGCCCACTTTTACTCAATCAACAAGAAATGGGGCCAAGCTATGAATCAATCTCTACCTGACTCCACAGCTCTTAACCACCAAGTCTATTCCTTCCAGTCCTTCCAATTTTACAAAGAGTATGCAGCTGTTTGCAAAATTTTAACCTTTGCTATTCTGCAAAGCCAAACAGATACATGTTCAGAATTTTAAAAAAAGTTAATGTATCACATGGCTTATATTTGCCCCTGAAATTAGAATAATTTAATATAAAGCACTGTTTAGAAAAAGTTTTCATTTTCTTGGTGATTTTCATATTCTTATATATACTGTGTATTCCTCATAAATATTGTGTTTTCTCCTGCTTTATTTGTTTTGGTGATTCACTGGCTGTTTTAAATCCTGGGAATACTGAGAAACTAAGTGCATTTTCCATTTTAAACTAAAATAAAAACCACAATATGTTAAACTTACTAAAGCAGTTGGTGGTGTACTGTACTTGTACTAAATATAACTTTTGAAATTCATACACAATTCTGTCACCACATTCATGACGTTTATTCAACAGTTAAATATCAAATCAAAGTTGCAACTAACTTTAGATTTATAGGGAGGATGAAAACTTCAGTCCACCAAAGAAATAACCAAATAAGAACTTGATATGGGTTGTTTCAGTTTTGAAAATTCTCAATTTGGAAAATGATTCATAACTAGATGCTTTGGAGAGAAAAATAATGCACATTGTTATTTTGTTGAGCAATAATAAAAAGACAAGTGTACATCTAAGGCATATTTTTTTTAATCAATGTGTTATTTTTTTAATTGTTTTTTTTTTAATATTGTATTATTTATTTGACAGAGAGAGACACAGCGAGAGAGGGAACACAAGCAGGGGGAGTGGGAGAGGGAGAAGCAGGCTTCCCGCTGAGCAGAGAGCCCGATGTAGGGCTCGATCCCAGGACCCTGGGATCATGACCTGAGCCGAAGGCAAACGCTTAATGACTGAGCCACCCAGGCACCCCTGTAAGGCATATTTTTAAATTTCTCTATCTCCTCTTCATAAAAACCAACTCAAAGCACGGTGTTACAAGGTTAAGAGGTGACCGTCTTTCCAACCTGACAGATATATTATTATTTGTAACTAAAATAGTAATTCATAAGGACAGATTAATCCAATTAGAAAATAATATGCAAAAGCACCCTTCAGTATCTTTCTTTACACATCCAACACACTTGGCCCATCCCAAATGTACATCTCCACCAGTACAACCTGCCACAAATATTTTTAGATGTTTTTGTTAGAAATGTTATTAAGAAAACATGCATATCCAAGTGGAGAAAAGGAATCTTGTCTTGGAAAGGAAGGAATTTTTTGGTTCAGTTTGGTTTGGTTAGGGTTAATTTAGACACCTGAAATAGATTTTATCTTACATGATAAATTAAAGAAAGAGACACATTAAGCTATCGGCTTCACCACCAATGACTTAATTGGTGACTTAATGACTCAACCTAATAGTATGCTTTCCATTAAAATTCAGTGTACTAAATCAAGGCAATGATAATAATTAACATAATAATTAATAATAATGTATAATTATATATGATTATATAATAATCATCAGAAGAAGAAGGAGGAGGAGGAGGAAGAGAAGAAGGAAAAGTTAGGGCCATAGTTTCCTTCATACATTCTCTTTCTCTCCTGTCCCTTGGCTTCCTATCTTCATATATGCATTCTTTCTAGCATAGATTGCTAGGAGGGACCTCCTAGGTCATCTAGATCAGAGGTTTTTATTTTGGGATTCATTAGCAGACTTTAGGAAAGATCCAGGATCCCCTCTGAAATTGAGTGGTATTTATTTATACATAGGTATGTTCATATTTCTGGAAATGGAGACACATTCTCAAAGAACTCTCTATGCTCCAATAGGTAAGAACAAAAGTCTAGACCGATGTATACTTATTTTATAAAAGAGGAAACTGAGATCTAGAGAAGTGAACTAAAATTAAGGTCAGACATCCCATTATATTGATCTGAAGGTTTTCACCTACATCCTTTCAATTCAGGCTTAGTATTTTTTTAAAAAATGTGTTTTTACCCCAAACATCACATTTGGTTGAGGTGTACTTTACATAAAGAGAAGGATGTAATTGAATTTTAATGTGCAGGAAGGATCACCAATGTCCCTGGGAGTGGATGGGTGAAGGAGTTGCTCAGATTTTTGAATCTGATACCTGGTGATATTTGTTTTCTGGGAAATTGCTCTAAGACACAAGACCTTCTGAAAGCTTTAGGCACTAAGCCAATTATGGAGATGAGAAAATCGGGGGGGGGGGGGGGGGAAGTTCCTGAAGGATGTTAAGGAACAGGTTGTTATTTTGCTCTGAATTGTCCAAGCCTGAAATCTGTGACTCATCTTTTATCCTATGTTCTTCCCCATGTGCCAGTTGGTTCCACCTCTCTCTCTCTCTCTCTCTCTCATCCTGCCACTTGGTTCCACCTCATCTGCCACCACTTTAGTTTATGTCATCATCATTTTCACCTGGATTGCAGCAACATCTTCATCGGGTCTTTGTTTTGTTTTGTTGTTTTACTTCTGCCCATGCTCCTCCCCTCTCTTCATTCAGTCACCTCCAAATCACCCTGCCAAAGGTCTGCCTTCAAGACAGAGCCCACATCCTTTACTGTGTCTCTTTTCCTGGACATTCCATTCTCTCACCACATTCCCAAAGCAGTAATTCCTACAAGACATTCTGACACCTACTCATATTGATGAACTTGTCAGACTTTTCCAGGCCTCTGCATCTTGGCGAATCCTGTTTCTCTGCCTGGAAATTATCTCCTTCCCTTTGCTACCACTGAAACTCAGCTTAACCATCTTCTCATCTAAGAAGTCTCTCTGGACACAGAACTCGCTATCCCTGCCTCATGATGGAGCTGAGTCAGATGCAGGTGTCTCTTCTCTGAAATTCCATGACAGCTCCATCAGATCACTAGTTGTACTATAAAGTCACTGGTCATACTGTGTCCCCAAGCACATGAACTTTTTCATACAATGACTATACCATTTTTGTAATCCTGAAGCACAGTGTTAAACAGAATGAAGAGAATTGATAAATATTCCATTTAAATATTTATCAATTTCCTTTATCTTTGTGCTAAAGCAATCATGCTGATTATATATTTATTCAATTGTATTCAGCTGGCCCAATTTTTGAAAGCTTAGCAGAAAACTGTCTTCTAAATAATAACCAGTATTAATAGCTAACATTTATATTGTGCTTTCTATGAGCCAGGAACTATACTAAATAGTTTACATGCGCATGTCTTCTTAACTTTGAAACATAACCCCATTGTATGATACGGAGACTGAGGCCAATAGTACCAAGATGTCTTTCTCAAGATCACCCAACCACAAAACGTGAAATCAG
Source organism: Mirounga angustirostris (assembly GCF_029215605.1). NCBI lineage: Eukaryota > Metazoa > Chordata > Mammalia > Carnivora > Phocidae > Mirounga > Mirounga angustirostris. The sequence continues at coordinate 122,898,256 of NW_026991715.1, read as the reverse complement.
AATGTAACCATGATTTAGTTGTCCTCAAATATTATCTCATATATGCAATACTTAGTGTACCATTTTGTGAAAGATTTTAATTATAAATATCTGATCTCTTTCCTTATGCAGTAAAATTCCAACTTTACATGTCCATTCAATTATTTTCATATATGAAGAACAAGCACAGGATGCATGTACTCAAGTTCAATAGTTAGCTCATGAATTATCTCATTTTGGCAACAATTTAAAATCAAATAAATTCCAAAATGCATTTCAAAATATATATAACAATGGAAGCAAGTAGATATTTGTAGAGAATATTCTGGTGTCTCTAAAGCCTTCCAGAGAACCATCAGTGACAAAACTTCACAGTTTTATCTCAGTTTACTCTTTACAATTTTTGAACTATTAAGTATGGTAGGAAAAATTACTATATTCATTTGTACATGGCAACAAACACGAAGGCCCAGAAAGGTGGAGTGTTCACATCAGTTGTAAAAGAGCAAAATCTACAACTCATGTTTCACTAGTTCCAGTCCACTATTACTTGGCATTGAGAGAAACAGGAGATAAAGCCTCTTGGTTTCATCATAATGATCCTTTAGGATCACAAAGTATTTTTTTCCCCAAAAAACTAGGAGTGCTCCTTCTTTGCACCCCAGCCTCTTTGGCTTATAGGGACCAACTCCATTCCTTTTAAATCACACACTTCCAACCCCTGCCCCCAGCTCTCACTCTACCTCCCCATCCCGGAGCCTCAGGAATTCATTCCTTAAATTGCACTTGTGAAGCTTTGGAAAGCTCTATGGGTAGAACACAGAGTCTCCAATGGGACACATTAATATTTTCAAGTTCAACCAGATTTATTTGAAACCTGGCTCATGTTTACAAATCTAGCTGGCATCTGGCATTTGTTATGAAAGTAACTCAGCTTTAAAAATGCCTGCCAGCTCCGTGGCAAGTCATGTTGTACCCACTTAATGAAAAGTATAGCTGCTAGCTTCTCTCCAAGCTAACCAGATGCCCAGACTGTCAACTCATGTACCACCAGAATATTAACAGTGTTGACACTTCCATGATTTGCATTTGGATTCAGATTACAAAATAGGGTTGTGGTATCAGCAAATTGAATGATGATTCCTAAACCAGAAACATCTGTTTATGTTTCACCTGCCATTTTGAATAACTCTGTGTGTGTGTGTGTGTGTGTGTGTGTGTGTAGTATCTATATCCCACACCTGTGCTTTTGTGAGACATATAAGATCCTGTTACAATGTTACAATGTCCTATGAAAAGCTGACTCACAAGACACATTGTTTGGGCTCCAAAACAATTTTATACATGCTTCAGTATTAAAGCAAAAGGCATGAAATAAAAGCTATGTAAGCAGAAACTGCATATTTTCTTCCTGCCACTATTGCTTTCCATGTTTTTTGTTGCTTGAAGTATAAAAACAAGTATTCCAAAAACTAGCCTAGATTGGCAAAGAAGGTCCAGATACGTGCACTTTAATTTTTACCAATAATGGGATCTCAGTGCACTGAGTCTCCGCATATTTTGTCAGATCTCAAACTCTTAACAAGGTGTTTTCAAAATTGTTAAGTACCTTCATATCTCTTAATATCCCCCCAAAACATGGACTGTCTAGCAGCTGTAATTTTCCCTAAGAATAAGCAGATACCTCCTTGGGTGGTTGGTCTGATGATATATTCAAGTATTTTTATAGCAGAGATAGGATGCTAACAAAACACAAAAGTCATATTTTCCATTTTTAATTACATTTTTAACATAGCTGAAGTTTCCCAAGGGTGGGGAGGATGTTTAATTCTAATCTGATATGTTTTGACCAATAGTATGGGGTTTGGAAGAAAGAGCAAAATGAAGGTTAAAACTGAGGAAATTATTTCTCTAGGATTATGTTTGATTCGCTCGCTTCTCTACTGGGATATCCTTAATTTTATGATATCTTCTGAATACCCTGTTCCCAAACTGGGTAAGATTCAAGAAATTTGAGATTGAGCAAATTCACATTCTTAGAGCCTCAGAGAATTAAAAAAAAAAATCTTTAGAAATAAATATATCCTCTTCCAAAGTATCCAGTCTGTACTTAACATAATACTTTATCTTATTTTATTTATAAGTGTGGTACAGAGACAGTGTCAATGAGTCCTGTGAAAATTGCCTCCCTCATTTTTCTGCAGAAGTAGCAGATTTCCCAGAGAGATTGCCCAAGCCTGGTAGTCCCAGTTCTTTTCACTGCAACTAGAAGTAGGATCAGTCATTCTCCTTCCTCACTTGGTCACAGAAATTTTTCTTTGTACTATATTGTGCTTGCCTATATTTAGTTAAAATCTTACCATTCACCTATGGCTCTTTGTGTCACATGAGTAAATCTCGATTCCCCCAAAATATTGTTAAGGGATCATATCACATATTGATTTTGCTTCCCCACCAAGGGACACCCAACGAAATATTAGAGACCTTGACATTTAATAAATTCAGGTTAAATAAAATTGTCCCTTAGTATTCACAGAGTATATATGGTTCTTTTAAGTACAGAAAGTCTTCTTTTTCCTCAAGGAGGGAGGCAGAGGAAAGAAGAGGGAAGGAGAAAGGGAGGGAAGAAGGTAAGTAGCAGAACAGAAGGAAGGGAGGAAGAAAAGGAAAGATCACATGTCAAGCCACTAGGCTGGGTACTTACATATTTAAGTACCTCGACAAATCTCATCATTATTATTATCTGCATTTAGAGATGAGGTGACTGAATTTCCAAGAGGTCAGGTAACCAGCTGAGCCAGAATTTGAATTCAAAGACCATACACCCTCTATCAAATGAGCCCCTGTCCCTTCCTGAAAAACATGAAACCAAGAAAGTAACTTAATATTGCTTTGCCTTTGCATATTGGTGGAGAGTTCATATAGAGAATAGAACAACTTTGGTATATATATGCACACACATAATAGGTATATATATATATACACACAGACACACATTTGGGAAACTATTTTTTTTAGAATTCTGCATGTGTCCCTCTCTAGGTTGTCTTCATATCTTTAGTCTGTTTTCTTTGTTTAAACATCTTGTCTCAGAAATGGTCTCCTATAATTTTTTCTATTGCCAATTATGATATTGACATGTCCCCATATGTTCTACCTCTTTTAAGAATCCTTTGCTGCCTGGGGCTACAGAGTAAAGTTTTGCTCCTTTTCTCTATAAAACTTGAATTCTCATTGTTCTTTTCTCTCAGTGCTCTCCTCACTCCATCTCCCACCTGCCTGGACATCAAAAAAGAAACTCCAAGAAAGGGCTTTTTCCTACACATCTCCCAGTATCATTTACAAAGTTGTTGATACACAATATATTTTAATCTATCAACCACATTCCTTCCAAATACACATAAATGACTTCCCATTATAAAAGCATTTATTCAATAAATGTTAAAAGTTCCCATTATAAAAGCATTTATTCAATAAATATCCATTGAACCCTAATATATGCTAGGCCATATTCTAGGTAGTATAGATTTAACAGTATAGAGAGTTCAGAGAGATCCTCTTTTATTAAACAAAGTAAACAAAAAGGAAACCTCTTAAAGATTACATGAAGTCACAGCAATGGCATCTCCCCATAGTTTACTGAGACCTGACATGACTTTGCTATATTCAGGGAGCCTAGGGAATTAGTGTGTTTATGTTTGCAACTAAAAATCACATATGTCCCTCAAAATTCATTCCTTTTTTAGCTGCAAGTGGATAACTAGAAGCAATCATGGTATGAAAGATATACTTAACCACTGTAAAAATGATTGATCTTTTACTTACTTTTTACATGAACAGATCTGGGTACAGAGACAAGAATATACAATCTAGAGTGGAGAAAATCCAGAGGGCTTATCAGAGCACTTCAGAAATATTATATTAAAACTTTCTATTTCTCAGAGTTGTTTATTTGACCTTGGATGACTAAGAAACCAAGGCTTTGGTTTACTCACTTATGAAAGGACAGCTTTGGAGCAGGTAATAACCCAAATCTATAGAACACTTCACTCATTACAGAACATCTTCACATTCATTATCTTCTTGGATTCTCACAATAAATTGTGAGATTAGAAAGGCAAGGATTGAATTTCCATTGTAAAAATATAGAAAACGAAGCTCACAGAAAATATACTAAAGATCACATTGGTAAGGGGTGGAAGGATGGGCAAAATGGGTGAAGGGCAGTGGGAGATATAGGCTTCCAGCTATGGAATGAATAAGTCATGGAGATAAAAGGCACAGCAAAGGGACTATAGTCAGTGGTGTTTTAACAGTGTCGTATGGTGACTTATGAACACAGCGTAACACATAGCGATGTTGAACAACTGTGTTGTACATTTGAAATTAATGTAGCATTGTGTGTCAACTATAGTTCAATTAAAAAAAAAAAGAGGGGCGCCTAGGTGGCGCAATCGGTTAAGCATCTGACTCTTGGTTTCAGCTCAAGTTATGATCTCTAGTGAGATTGAGCCCACCACCCTTGGGCTCTGCACCTCAGCATGGGGTCTGCTTGAGATTCTCTCTCTCTCCCTCTGCCCCTCCCTTGTGCTCGCTCTCTCTCTCTCTCTCTCTCTAAAATAAATAAATAAATCTTGAAAGAAAAAGAAAGAAAAATTTCAAACAACAACAACAGATCACAGTGATAGGAATTGGTGAAACCAGGACACAAAGCCAGGCCTTCTACTTATCATCCAGGATTCATTTCACTACAACTGTGAACTCTAAATTATATTGGAGCCATAAAACATAATAACTTGTAAGTTTTATGCATTCAAAATTTTCTAGAAACATACTCTTGTTAAGCTTAAAAACTGATGAAAGACCTACCAAATATGACACTTATCCTAATTGTCACATTTTATTCACACCTGTATGAAGATCATCAAAAATTACAATTTGATGAGACTAAATCTGGAAAAACTTCAGGGAGTATAAAAATGTTATTTTAGGTGGGGTGGTGGAGGGATGGGGAATGGTGGAGAGCAAAAGTGACCTTTCCTACTTACCAAAACTACAGAAGATATTTATAGTGAAAGATAGAAGACAATGTACCAGATCAATGCTAATACTTGAAACTTATTCTGTGACAAATTTCATAATGGCTTTGAAATCTAAAACACCAGTACAGTTTTCTCTTTTCATAATACAACATTCAATTGTCAGATGGAGAAAGGTAGCCATCGGAGATAGAAGCCCCAGGGAAAACACTGTCTAGAGCTTCCTATTGGGCATTCTATAATTGTTTAGCCAACTTTTTTTGCTGTTTGATAAGATTTTTCAAAGCCAAGAAAGAAGCATCTCAAAGTGGTGACAAGAAGCATGACAAAGTTGTATATATTGATTGACAGACTTAGCTTCTGTGGAGATTAGGTTCTGAACTGAGTATCCAAAACATTCTCTTCTGCCTAGACCTTACAAGCCTTTGCCAAAAACAAAGGTAATATTTCCAACACCTGTCACTTGAAACAAAGAAGTTTTCACACTTATAAAGAAAACCATACCTGTTGTAACAGAGATACTCTGCATTACCAAAACTGGATCCCAGTTTATAGGGGTCTAGGGTTTCACCTTTCAATATCCTAGTCTATTTGTTGTGAATAGTTGTGGATGGTCATACATGAATTCCCACACTTGTATTCATTGAGAAGGAATAAATGGATACATAATCCTTCACTTTGGTGGCACCAAGGGTTTCTTTTGTCATTTCTGTAGAACTGTAAGACTTTGACTCAATGGCCAGTGACTACTTACTCATTAGTTAGTCCAAGCATATGTAACAATCTGGCAATTTTAGAAAATATAAACCATAAACTCATATATTCAAGAAATTTAAATCTCTTTACTTTTTTTAAATCAATTTAAATCTGACCTTTATTTCTTACATTAGGCCAACTGTTTCAATTATAAAAAAAGACTTTCGAGTCTCTTCTCCATACTGACCTAAGCCTTCATAGTTCATCTAAACCAATGACTGCTGTTTCCATGTCACACTAAGTATAGGATGGAAGATTTTCCAGGATTGGCAATCAGCTAAGTTTTGGAGTCCCTAGGTAAACTTCAAAGCCATAGGTCCTGAAGGCGGTGTCTCTTTTTCAACCCCTACTGTCCTCTGTTTATTCCATCCTCCTATACCCTAGCTCACTCTCTTCAACTATATGATGCAGGCTTTCACAAAATATTGGCAAGTAGTTAGACTTCCAACAATTTCTGTTTCCTGCCTTCAAGATTTCCTGAGGCCAGGAAGTAAAACCCAGAGAGTAGAGTGACCTCTGCTTCCCATGGGAAGATGGGATTGGCTTGTTTGAATGATTTGACATATTGTCAGGCTGGGGCCCTAATACAATAAGACTGGTGTCTTACAAGAAGAGGAAGAGACAACATCTCTCTCTCTCTCTCCCTTTCTCTCTCTTTCTCCTCCTGCCCTCCCCCCCAGACATGTGCACAAAGGAAAGGCCATGTGAGGACACAGAAAGAGGGTGACTGGCTATACGCCAAGAAGTGAGGTATCACTGAAAACCAAACCTGTCAGTATCTTGATGTTGGTCTTTGAGCTTCCAGAACTGGGAGAAAATACATTTCTGTTGTTTAAACCACCCAGGCTATGGTGTTCTCTTATGGCAACTGAGCTAACACAGCCATATCTATGAATAGAACGATTTAATAGTGTTAATATGTCAATTTTTCCCAAATTGATGTCAAGATTCAACACAATCCCAATTGACATCTCACCAGGGCTTTTGGAGAAATTGATGGGCTAATTCTAAATTTACATGGAAACACAAAAGATCTAGAATTGCCAAAGCAATTTTGAAAAGAATAACAAAGCTGAAGGATTTATACTAAATGACAGCATGATTTTAAGACATTATAAATCTATAGTAGTCAAGTATAATATTGGTATAATCATAACCATATATTGATAAATAGATCAGAAAAGTGAGTCCAGAAATAGACTAACACATATATAGACATTTAGTTGTAAACAAAGATGCCAAGGTAATTTTGTGGTGAAGGACAGTCTTTTCAGCATATTATACAGAAACATTTGGATATCTATATGGAAAAAAAACAAAACAGAGCAAGCAAACAAAAACTCAACCCTAACTTTATATATACACAACTTAACGCAAAATAGATTATAGACCCACATCTATGAGCTGAACCTATATAATTACTATATACTAGAAGAAAAACTGAAGAATATTTTTGTGACCCTGAATTTGTTAAAGATTTCTTAGAACATATATATATGTTCTATATATGTATAGAATAAAAATATATAAAATAAAGAAACAATCACATAATGAAAAAAATTGACAAAATAGATCTCATCGATATTTAAAGGGAAAAAAACTTTCGCTTTTTGTAAGACATGTTAAGAAATTGAAAAGGAAAAACACAGACAGGGAGAAGACATTTTTCAAGACATATCTCCAATAAAATACTTGAAGCCAAACTATGTATAGAACACTTACAATGTAATTCAAAGATAACCCAGTAGAAGAAGATTTGAACAGACCTTCAATAAAGAATTTATTACAAATAGCAAATAAGCACATGAAAAGATGCTTGACATCATCAGTCATTAGTCACAATGAGAGGACACTATGTACCCTCTCCAATGGCTTAAATTAAAATGACTGAAAATGTCAAGTGTTAGTATGGATATGGAGCGGCTGGAACTCTCACATATCACTTGTGGAAATTTAAAATAAAACAGCCACTTGAAAAACAGTTTGGTAGTTCCTTAAGAAGTTAAATACCAGTTGCCATAAAACCCAGTAATCCTATTCCAATAGAGTCACCCAAGAGAAATGAAAACATCTCTCCACACAAAAATTTAAACTTGAATATTCAGAGCAGTTTTATTTACAATCGCCACAACTGGAAACAACCCAAACAACTCATCAGATTGTGATATATCCATTAAATGAAATACTACACGGCATAAAAAAGGAAACAACTGATACATGCGACACATGAATAGATTTCCAAAGCATTATACTATCTGAAGTCAACCAGACAAAAAAAGACTTCAGAAAAGTACAGTTCCATTTACATAAAATTCTAGAAAAAGCCAAACTATAGTAAAATAAAGCTGATCAATGTTTATCAGGGGCTGTGAGTGTTGACTGCAAAGGAGCATAAGGAAATGTTTTGGGGTGATGGAAATGCTTTACATCATGTTTGTAGTGGTAGTTCCACAGCTCTATATATTTGTCCAAAGTCAATGGATTCTACAATTAAAATAGATGAATTTTAGATTCTATAAGTTACAGGCCAGTAAAGCTAATATAATAATAATAATAAAGCTTCAGGAAGGTTGTTCACCCAAAAAAGAATAAATATATTCAGATGCATAGAATACATTTCCAATCAAATGTGATACAGTAAGTTTATCAAAAGGCCAGTGTGCATTAATTAATGACAAGTAGAACTTTACTACTTTCATTTAAAATTTAAGTTTTGGGGGCGCCTGGCTGGCTCAGTCATTAGAGTGTGTGACTCTTGATCTCGGGGTTGTAAGTTCAAGCCCCATATAAGGGGTAGAGATTACTTAAAAATAAAATTTAAAAAATAAAATAAAGTTTAAATTTTGAAATTTGAAACTTGATATCTTAATAAATAATTGTAGACATTCAAGTTATAATAATAACTGAAGAAAGGTCAATGAGTTAAATTACTGAATAATGTCAATATATTTTCTCTTTTGACTTTTTTGTACCAACCGTTTTTTAGTCAGTCAGAGGCATTCATTTACTTTAAGGATGATAAAGGTTGTTATAGCAGGAATTCAAAGACAAAGAGCTAATATCCAGATTTGACTTTCAAAAAAGAAATTTTAAATTTAAAGCAAAGAAGAGACTTGAAGACTTGGTATTACTGAAGAAAATAAAACAGTTTTCTAGATTTTTATCTATAATTAACTATCAGGATACAGGTCTGATTGACTGAAGACAGAGGTAGAAAGATCTACCAGGCTATAGCACAGGGGAAACATATAGAAGCCTAGGGAATAAATGGAAAAGGTGGGCTGGAGGGGAAGAAAGAGAAACACTGAAAGATTCAGGGAGATAATAAGAGTTAGAGCACAAAGGACAAATACTACTATGGTCCCTTTGCTCCTTTTGAAATCTGTAGGGCTTTGGGGGCCCATGGAAAGTTCTCAATAGAGAAAGGGGCACCTGAAGACAAAGGGTCTATATTGTGAGGGGGTTGTCCCCTATACAGCTTGGTGCCCTCTAGACAGCCCCACCAGTACCCTGAGTGCAGCACTCAAAGAGGGAGATGGCTCGATACTTAAGGACATGGCAACACTTCCATTTCTCCAAGGCCTGTATAAGGAATGTGGGAGACCCAGAAAATGTCAAGTGCCCTGGTTGTGGGACCCAGAGACTCAGAGAAGGAAGGATCTGCAGAGACCCAGGGTTGAGAAAACAAAAGACTGCAGGATGCAAGAGCTTTGATATTGGAGGTTATTTTAAGAATGAGGGAACTCTAGGTTGAAGAGATAAGATGGCTTGCCTGAAGTCACTACAGTTAGTAGGTGGTGGAATCAAGACTCTTGTCAGGTAGATTGTCCCTGAGCACACACCCCTTCAGGTACACCCCTTACTGTACACTTACAGCCATTTCTTGGTGCATATAGTCAATTGTGAAGATGGAAAAAATACCCGAAAAATCACTTTTATCTCACACAATTAGTTTTGTTTTGTTTTTTTTCAATCATCCACCATAAGAATCTTAGAAGGCTGGAGATGAATTCTAGTCCATATCTAAGAATGAATCTAAATCAGTAGCAGAAGGCTCGGTTCATCATGCTAACTAGAACTTGCCATCAAGTATAGTGGAGCAGCCTATTTATAAAGAGATAAAGCCATCTGAAGCAAACCTTTTATCTCTTTCAAATACAGTATAATGTGGGAGAGAACACAAAGCTACTGGCTTTACCAAGAAACCTCTTGGTGACATCCCTCTTTGCCTCATCTACTCAGGGGGTACTATTATTAAAATATTGCCCTGCCTCTAAAGCCAGTGGGTCCCCATCCTGCTTCTATGTTACATGAAGACACAACTATGCCAGGAAGTTTCAACATTACACAGAAAAGAGACAAAGCCATAGGCTTTTGTTACGGCTAAGAACATGATCCACCAAAGTTTACCCAGGTCTAGCAACACTGGGGCTCAAAGCACGGAGGCAGAAAGATTTCTGATTTTTACCTACTTGTAAGTTACAGAAATGCTTTGCCCTCACTGAACATAAGAAATTCATTACTATATCTTGACTGGAGGAGAGACAGGTGTAAGACAAATCCTAGGCAGGATTTAGAAGCAACCAGCCAACAAATATTTAAGTGCCTACCATATTCTAGGCAATCCACAGACAACATTTATCCTTGGTATCCTTCCATTTTCATGTTCCTATCCTTTATCGTGGGGCCTCAAATGCCTATTGCCCACTTGCTGACCTAAGGATTCCCTGAGACTCCTACTATTTTACTTCTTTGATAAATATTTTAACTACATTAAGGAATTCCATAAAAATGAGCACACTGAACATGACTCTCTTTAACAAATGGGAAAATGTATTTGCAAAAAAAATATTAAAGTGAAAAAAGAAATCCTTGATATATATAAAACACTTATAAACAGATTTTAAAATACTGAGTCTCAATAGTCAAAATAAACAGTTTTTACATATGCTTATGCACACACACATGCACACATACATACAATGTTAAAAGCTCACAGTATTTGAATAGGCGAAAAAATTAATAAAAAATAAAGCAACAATGTGATGCTGATATTTTGTTTTTCACCATGTTAAATCAGCAGGTTTCTTTTCTTGCTTTTGTCCATTTGTTTTAATGTGAGTATTCAGTGTAGAAGAAGGTGAGCAGCTATTCTGATATACATTGGCATAGCTCTTCTGAGAGGAGAAGCCACATTACAAATGGCTTAAAACAAACATAATTGTTGTAATAATAACATTTTTGAGACTCTATTATAGGTAATAAACAAAAATTTAATTAAGATTGTACACAAAAATATTTCAAATTATGCTGATTTCTTTAAAAAATAATGGCAAATTGAAGTGAATCAAATTGTCCAAAATTAAGGAAGTGGTACATTTATGTAAGACTATTCTGCACATATTTAAATAGCTATTTATAAAAAATGTTTTTTAACATGAAGATATACTCATATTAAGTATAAAAATGGTTTTAAAAATTGTACTTAAAATAATAGCTCTGTAAAGTATACTTTGAGTAGTCTAAAAGGATATACGTTAAAATCTTAGTATCCCTTGCCCTCTAGGGTTATGGGAATTTTTTCTGCTTCTTTATACTTCTTAAATCTCCCAAGCTGATCATTTCCGCCATAAAACTGCTCCTTACACCAACTCTCATTTCTCTTTTTGGCAGCACCTTCCTCCCAGGCAACAGATGCAATAACTTAAAATTGACATTGTAACATCTCTTCTTACAGGCAGTAAATTAACTGCCAAAACTTCTTGAAAAATACTTAGTTGGAACTTCTACTATTTCCTCTTTTCTATATTTCACATTTTACTTCCTTTTCTTATGGATTAATGCAAAGGCTTCCCAATTTGTCTCAGTACCAATTTCACGTTTGTTTTTTTTTTCCAACTGATCTTCCTACTACTTCTTCATTAATAATTTTAAATTATAGTTCTCTCCTGGCATCATAAAATGAAGAAAAGCACACATGCATGGTTATATATTACATATATACTGAAATTGCATATAAGATAAAATATACCTATTTTTACATTTAAATATTAATGGTTAAATTTATATAAAAAGTTCAAAATATGGAAAAATATGAACACTTAATAAAAAAGGGAGAGGCAAAGGACTTTATAAGAAATTTATAATTAAAAACATACATATAAATACATCCATATACACATTCAGTGGTCCACAAACATTTTGGAAATAAAAAGTTCACTTTATACATTCCAGAGGAAATTCATAAAGCAATATGGTATTTCTCCTACCCCCTGACAAAATTGAGGGAAAAAAAAAAAAACTACTAATAAAATGGGCTGTGATCATGAAATCAGTGTAGTCCAATGAGACCTGAGTAAACTCCTTCATTTATGTTGGTTCATTCATAACCCCCAACCAGATTCAGGGAAGAGATCAGATGATCTTGGTAAAAAGAGAAATGTGGGGAAAAAATCTAATTTTCAGAAATAAGTGAGTTGTTTTTCATGGGAAAGTTATAACTGAAAAGTCTGATGAATCAAGAAAAGAATGTAACATCTCAGGATTAGCCTTTAGTTCTTTCTGCTTGAGGAGAATTAGTATTAAAATTTAGACAGGTTAAAAGCAACAGAAATTCAGAACTCTAAATTGGTGATTTCTTTTTAGAGAATAATGGATAACTATTTCTTGGTGAAATTCCCTCCAGTTTTAAGTGTTTATATGGGTATATGTTTACACTGAGAGATGATGTAAAATACATTTCTTACACTGAGTTATGGCAAAAAAAAATGTTCAAGAGCTACTAAGAGAAATTCTTGCACATGGACACTGAGAGACTTATAAAAGAATGTCTATAACAGCTCAATTGTAATAAAGGAAAGCAATTTGAATGTTCATCAAAGTATCATGGTATAGCAGAGAATATGTCATGTGTTTTGCAAACCACTTTATTTTCATACTGGGCATACTGCCATCTGGGTGGGACTACATATTTGAGTTCTGTCGAAAACGTGGGAAAATTTGTGTACATAAGTTCTAGTAGTGGTCATAAATGCCTCATGCAGTGACCTTCTCCCCCAACCCCACTCCCTGTTCTTCTCAATCTTGGTCTCTATTTCTCTCTCTCCATCACATGCATACATAATATTCATGGTGGAGACTACCTTTGAGTGACCATAATAGAATAAATTACAATGCAAGGGCATCCCCACAGGGAATTTTGGTTTAATTTTTTGCTTCTAAAATAGGTAGTGGATTCATGGACTTTTTTTTTTTTTTTACATCTTCCTTCTTTATACCTTAAATATATTTTATATTTAAAAATTTTTTTTTTAATTTTAATTATTTATTTTACAGAGAGAGACACAGCGAGAGAGGGAACACAAGCAGGGGGAGTGGGAGAGGGAGAAGCAGGCTTCCCGCGGAGCAGGAAGCCTGATGCGGGGCTTGATCCCAGGACCTTGGGATCATGACCTGAGCTGAAGGCAGTTGCTTAACGACTGAGCCACCCAGGCGCCCTATATTTAAAAATTTTTATGTCTACTTAGTATTTCATATTTTTAGAGACAAGTAACTGAAAATCAGTCCAATTATTGCAAAATAGGAAAAAAGAGTTTCCAGTCAGCAATTTCTCCAAAAGAATTTGGCAAGAGGGAAGATCACCAGGCAGACTTTCTGCAGAACCATACTATGCAGCCAATAGAAATTGCAACAGAGTCATTCCGGAGAAACAAAAGAATATTAATGAAAGGCCCATTGAAATAATTAATTTAACTTATAGTTCACCTAAAATTGAGGAATCCAGAATCATCTGCTTAACTGAGATATGGTTCTTAAAAGGAGGAATATAAGTTTGCTGAATCTGAAAGGTCCTATAAAACACATCTGGATGTACATGGCTGGAGAATATTTTTCCTTAGAAGTTTTTAAAGGGGCACCTGGACAGCTCATTCGGTTAAGTGTCTGACTCTTAATCCCAGTTCAGGTCTTGATCTCAGGATCATGAGTTCAGGCCCTGCATTGGGCTCCACAAAGCCTACTTTAAAAAAAAAAAAGTTTTTAAAATAGCAGATGGAATAATAACACATTAGAACCGAATGAGCCCTTAGAGACTCTAAATGAAGATTTTCAATCTTGCCTACATATGAGAATCATCTAGGCAGTTTTTTTTGTTCATTTGTTTTTGTTTTTTTAATTCCAATGCTTGGGTTGCACTAGAGACAAATTAAATCAGAATATCTGAAGGTGGGACCTAAGCATTAGTGTTTCTAAAGATCACTGCTGATTTCACTGTTTAGCCAACATTAGTTCCATCATTTCACAGTTGAAGGGTCTGAGGTTGTAAGAGATGGACTGCATTCTATAAGGTTCACTCAGCTGGTTAATTGTTCTCTGTCTTATTCCCGGTCTTCTGTCTCTCCCCTACCCTTTTTAAATGTTGTTATTTCCCTGTATTTTAAACATTTATTGACACCTCTTCAAGTTCCCTTGGTCTCACCTGTTTCTTACTCTGGCCACCTGGACCTTCACACCAGGGCAACATGATGGTGCCTCACCTCAGTTCTGCACAACACATCACTTACTTTCTGCCCAGGAGCTTTTTAAATGACATTGTAATAGTGAACCCCATTGGAATCCTCTTGACATTCACAAATGCACAACTTGAAAATGCTGAAAAATTATCATCCCATGGGTGATCCTATGACTAAGGGGGAATGTAAGCTGATAGATTTACTTTCCCTTTTATTTCCCTATATGGATAATCTTGAGATTCATTTCATATGCCTCTTTAGGCAGACCTGGAAGCTCAAACAACTAGTCACCCGTAGCTCTGGTCAACTTCATAATGCATCTTTGTTCTGCTCTCCTTTCTCTCCCGTTTACCTGGCCCTCTCTTCACCTCTTTGGATGTCACTCCCCCCAATGAAGTATGACAACTTCAGTTTTTGGTTCAGTCTCTACTTTCTGGAGAATCCAAGTAGAGGCATCACATTTCTTCCATTAGATATAATCATAATTTCATAGTCAATGCTCAATTTTCATGTTCTGGAGGCTTTGATGTTTTAATGATGCTTCATTAAACATTAAAATATCAGCATCACTAACACCATCAACTTATGGTCCTTAATGTATACGCTCTTCTTCAAAAATTTCAATAGAATGAGTGAGATATACTTGGGGCCTTCAGACCCTGCCATACTGATTTTCTGGAGAAGGTGAAGACAGTAGAGAAATGCCAATAAAAAGTAAAACATACTGAAAAAAAAAATAGGAGAGCAATAGAGAAAAAGTGATTAGAAGATGAAAGTTGGGATGCCTGTGTGGCTCCATCAGTTAAGCGTCTGACTCTTGGTTTGGCTCAGGTCATGATTTTGTGGGCTGTGGGATTGCCCCACATTGGGCTCTGCACTCAGTGGGGACTCTGCTTGAAGATTCTCTCCTTCTGCCCCTCCCCACACTCACATGCACATTCTTTCTTTCTCTCTCTCTCTCTCTCAAATAAACAAATAAATCCGAAAAAGAAAAAAAAGAAGATGAAAAGCACCTGAAGAAGAGAACAAGACCATGAAGGACTTGGAATAAGAAAAAGATTGGTGGACAATGAGCACTTGGTATTCAAACTACTCTTAGAGCAACATTTCATTTTCCCATATCAGTTCAATTATCATCAGTATATCAAAGCATCTTCTTTATCCCTCTCTCTATTAACTATATTCACATACAAGGTATTTACTCACTCATTCTATACTCATCCAGCATCAATTGCATGCCAATAATGTTCTAAAAACGCAGATAATAAAATTACTACATTCATGAGATTGGGAGTAATTATTGAATTTCTACCAAAATCCCAAAACAACAAGGGCTAGGACCTTACACTAAATATATATGACTAACAGGGTGCCTGGGTGGCTCAGTTGGTTGGGCAACTGCCTTCGGCTCAGGTCATGATCCTGGAGTCCCTGGATCCAGTCCTGCATTAGGCTCCCTGCTCGGCAGGGAGTCTGCTTCTCCCTCGGTCCCTCCCCCCTCTCATGTGTTCTCTCTCTCATTCTCTCTCTCAAAATAAATAAAATCTTTAAAAGAATAAATAAATAAATAAATAAATAAATAAATAAATAAATAAATAAATAAATAAAACTAACAGGTAGATAAAAGGTGGATTATCTGTTCTTCCAAAGACTATCATATGCATATCTGGGCAGTGTATCCTTACTTGTTCCTATTCCTGGATATATCCACACCTATACCTGGCTTACTGGTCCTCATGAACACATCATCTTTCTGGTTAACATCTGTCTGGAACTTACCTCTATTTTCTCAGTCTTCTGTCCCCAAATCCCTGCCTCTGAAATTCAAGGACTTATTCCTCTCCTGGTAATTCATGGCCCATATTTTTCATTTATCCAACAAATACTCTTTACTATATGAAATAGATCTGATAATAAAGCAGATGATATGACCACACATTTCATCCATTCATTGAGTCTTTTTTCTAGTGGGGGTGTCAAAGAGAGATGAAAAAAGGAATAAGTAAGCTTAATATGGATTACAATAAATAGGACAAAATAAATAGTAAATGCAGGAGCTGATTTTATAAAGATGAACTAGGGAAAGCTTATCTGGGAAAGAAAATGAGACCAAAACCTCTCAGAGGAATCTGGGAAAGAAGCTGAGATCTAAGCAATGACACTGAGTCAACCAGGCAAATGTCTAAGACAAAACATGGCAGAGATAAACAAGTACAAAGGTCCTGAGATGGAAAAAGTTTTGATAAATTTCAGGAACAGAAATGGAGCCAGTGTAGCTAAAGTCTGGTGAAAAATCAGGGGAAGGACATAAGAGTAGGTTGGAGAGATTATAAATTCCAGATCCTTTAGGGTTTTGTAAACCATGCTATGGAGTTTAGATTTTATTATAAGAACAATAAGAAGCCTTTGGAAATTTTTCAGCTGAGAAGCAAGATGGCCTGGTCTATTTTTGAATAGATCACTCAAGTTGCTCTATGGAGAAATATCTGAAGGAGAACAGAGAGAAAATAATCAAACAAGTTAGAAGCCTGATATAATCCAGGGAGGAATTGAAAATGGTATTCAAGAACAGCGTTTAAGATAAAACCATGACTCTCATACAAACAAAATGAACACGTGTCAAAGATGGTATTTAATTCATTAATTAATGAAGAAAACAGTAAGATGTTACAACTAATGCAAAAGAGAAGTCAAAGAATGTATTACAATCTATACATGTACTACATGTATTACCAATCTGCAATGCTGAAATTAATTTCAAAGGCAACAGATGCAAAACTGGCCAATATCCACAGGGCAACAATTGCATTTGTCTAAGAATCATATGCATTACTATCAGTTTTCTACAATTTAAAAGAGTTGTAAAATAGCTCAAAAACTATAAGAAGCACAGATGACCAGGAAAAAATATACTAAACATTTGGTAATCTTTTTTGCTCATTTCTAAGTCTTTCACAATTGTTCCTGACAGGAGCTTGCACAAGGACAGTGATAGTGGATAGAGAAAGCTGTGCTGAATTATAGATATGTTTTGAAGTCTTCATGGATTGAACTTGCTGATGGATTAGAAAGGCATGTGTGTATGAGCATGTGAGGTGGGCAGGTAAGAGAAAGAGCGGAATCAAGGTTGACTCCTAGATTCGTTGGCTAAACCTTGTTCCTATGGCTCAGTCTCACTGGATACCAGACACCAGCTAAACTCCTTCACTGGACTGGGACATAGAGAAGATATCGTCATAAGCAAGTTCTAAATTAAAGGCTTAGCTAACTCTAAAAGGGGAAGAGGTCGGGGTGCCTACGTTAAGTGCCTGCCTTTGGCTCAGGTCATGATCCCAGGGTCCTGGGATCGAGCCCCGTGTTGGGCTCCCTGCTCAGCAGAGAGCCTGCTTCTCCCTCTCCCTCTATCCCTCCCCCTGCTTCTGTGCTCGCTAACTCGCTCGCTCTATCAGATAAATAAGTAAAATCTTTAAAAAATTAAAAAATAAAAGGGAAAGAGGGAGGGGGCCCCTCTCTGAAGCACCAATGTTGTGAACATTTTCTAATCATCCCATATGGAGTTCCAGCTAAGGACATTAAATACAGCATAGTAGGATTTGGGGACCTCTCAATCTACCTCAGTCATCAGTGAACCAGATGTGCAAGTTTTGATGTCAAGGGGTTCTGGGTATTTTAAAAATCCCTATTTGAATATGTTACTGAAGGTTGGGGCTGGAGTATGGATTGGGGGGGGGCGGTTATCTACAAAAGAACAATAGGCCAAACGGAGGCACAGTAGCTTATGTGATGTAATGGGAAGGGTGGACAAAAGTACCACCATATGAGGCACTTAGAGTGGGAAAGTCAGGAGGGTAAAGCTGAAAATATTAGAGACAGCAGAGACAAGTTTGGTCCACTTTAAAAATCACTAAGAATCAGGGGCACCTGGGTGGCTCAGTCGTTAAGCATCTGCCTTCAGCTCAGGTCATGATCCCAGGGTCCTGGGATCGAGCCCCGTGTTGGGCTCCCTGCTCAGCGGGAAGCCTGCTTCTCCCTCTCACTCCCCCTGCTTGTGTTCCCTCTCTCGCTGTGTCTCTCTCTGTCAAAATAAATAAATAAAATTTTTAATAAATAAATAAATAAATAAAAATCACTAAGAATCAGTACTGGCTTATTATAGCCCTCTTTAATAAGGGGAAATAAGGATCATGCCCATTTTAAAATATAAAAAATTTGTTAATAATATGTTCTATGATTTGCAGAGCCAAAGAAAACAACTACAAAGCAATGTCTCCAAATGTTACTAGCAATGGCCTCTTGTGTGAAACTACTGGTAACATGATTTTTAAATTATATTCTGTACTTTTCACAATCTCTCTAAGGAGCATAATTATAAGAAAAAAGAAACAACAGAAATATGATCATGGATAACATGGCAAAGTAAGTCAATAATATGTCTACTCAGTTGACTTTTGTATCTCTTCCCTAAACTGTGCAGTACAAGATTGAACACATAAGCCAAATCCAAATAAGGCCTATCCTTGAAATAATGGTTAGTCCCCAAACAGTCATACCAGATTAAAGCTAATCATATATTGTCTGTTAGCATCATGAATATAAAGAGATGAAAGAAAAATAATACTGCTTCCCTTTTTTCTCTCCTTCATAGGTTTCAATGAAAAGAATTTTGCCTGGAGATATGTTCCAAACATTTATGAAGACACAATATAATGTATGATCCCAAAGGAACTCATATCCTCTTCCTATATAGCAAAACTCATTTTTTATCAGTTTCAGGGGTAGAATTTAGTGATTCATAACACCCAGTGCTCATTACATCAAGTGCCCTCCTTAATGCCCCTCACCCAATTATCCCTTCCCCCTACCCACCTCCCCTCCAGCAACCCTGTTTGTTCCCTATAGTTAAGAGTCTCTTATAGTTTGCTTCCCTCTCAATTTTCATCTTATTTTATTTTTCCTTCCCTCCCCTATGTTCATCTGTTTTATTTCTTAAATTCCATATATGAGTGAAATCATATGGTAGTTTGTCTTTGACTGACTTATTTCATTTAGCATTAATACCTTCTAGTTCCATCCACATCATTGCAAATGGCACAATTTCATTCTTTTTGATGGCTGAGTAATAGTCCTTTGTGTATATCTGTAACTATATCTATATATCTATATCCACACCACTCTTCTTTATCAATTCATCTGGGCTCTTTCCATATTGGGGTTATTGTAGACATTGCTGCTATAAACATTGGAGTGCACATGTCCCTTTGAATCACTATGTTTGTATCCTTTGGGATAAATACCTAGTAGTGCAATTGCTGGGCCATAGGGTAGGTAAGTATATTTAACTTTTTGAGAAACCTCCATACCGTATAGTGAAACTCATTTTAAACCTCCTAGGTGTCTGTCCTAAGCAATTTAGTATAAGTTTGAATTCCAGTAAGAGCTCCTTTCTGGGACTCTAACTGAGGAAGATATGATTGTGACACCATCTCCACCCTGTTGGCCCTACCAACTTTCTGGCCTTAGCTCACCAACGTAAAAGGCAGTTTGCCTCCTGGACTGGGTCTTCAGATCCCCAGGCTTCATAAGACCTGACTTTTACACATTCCTGCAGGGACAATCAATGGGCAACATCCTGATTTTCTACCACACCCCCTGGACCCAGGTACTTCCCAGCCATGACAGAGAAGCTACAATTTTGCTAGCTCATCTTTGTGTTACAACTTCCGCACAGTCCCACCTTTTCCATGCCCTCCCAACATCCATCCACTTATTCTTATTGACAAGCTGTGCACTTGTACCTGTTCCTCTACTGGAATTACTGAGTTGTAAGAGACACATCCAAAGCTCTTCAAAATTCTTCATATTTGAATAAAGGTTTATCTTCATGTTTTGGAGGCCTCCAAAATGTTGAACCAATCTGCTAGTAATTTTAAAGAAAAGAAACGTGCTTATTACAAAAAGTCTGTGAGTTCTTAAAAAAGGCATCAAATTTGTTTCTGTCATGTTGTCAAGACTCAAGTAGACCTGGACACAATGCAGCTTGATCACCTCATGCTAAAGACGAGGAAGCCATGATGGGCACAGTGAGAACTGAAGGCATGTGCTTTTATTTATTTTTCTCTTGCATCAGGGACACCCACAGACAGAGAAGATCACAGCAGATCTGAGAAGAATCTCATGAAGTCCACTGTTCTGAATATTCCAATATTCCAATACTACTTGTCAAGGATGCCTGGAAAGAGGCACTGAAGGGAATAGCAATGAATATGAAAACCTTAGAGAAGAGAAAACAACGTCCTTACTAAGATCGAAATCATCCTAAGTTTGATATAACTACCACTAGGCAGGGAAAGGCATTTAATCTACACAAGAATGACTCCAGACGAACTAAGTGATGTTAATCCTTTGAGAGAGCAGGTGGTGGTTATTTTTCTCACCTTTGATGTCAACTTTCTGGAGCAGTGTGTGTTTTGGTGGTGGTGGGGGGATCCCACAGTGCTATCTGCTCAGACTTCACAGGGCAGTCCAGGCGGCGTCATATGACTGCTGTGTCACTGAAGTCAGTTGGGACTATTCTTGTTTCTGCATACATGGCCAGGCATCTGCTCCCTAGGCTGCTTAGATTGATGACTCCCTGCCCCCACTGAGATCCTGAACACTGAGTGAGGTGGTAGCCCACTAATTGTCCAGCTCTGCTTCTCGGCGGCCAAAGAGCTGTTTGAAACACATATGGGCCTTCGTCAGTATTCCCAACCCTGCAAAGCTTAATAAAAGCAGCCTGCATAGCTGTCCTTTTCTGAAATCTTTGAACTATTTTTTCCCAAATGTTCTTAATTAATTTTGTAGTCTAGACTGTGAAATCTCAGTACTCTCCAATCTGTTGTATCTCTTCTCAAGATGCCTAGGCGCATTTACAGAAAACATCAGTCATTGGTTGATTAGATTTGTGATAAGGTAACAAGTTCCCGCAGTTAACTGCATTCTCTGTTTCTTACTTTCTAGGTACTGCCCAGCCCTGGACATTTCTTCCCTGTTTATCTCCTTGTTCTTTCTTATCTACTCTCTCCACACTTCCTCCTAATTGCGGTCACTAACTCACTTCTTATTCTCTGCATTTTGAAATAATAAACACTCTGTAAATTCTGAAATTCTGTAGCAAAGATATCAATATGATCATTATAACTTGTCCTTTTCCAAGGTGGTTTTGTGAGTGGGTATGTGTGTGTGGTTTATGTGTACCTGAGAGAGAAGCCCAGCTGTCATGAATGATCCTCTGTCCTGAACTGAGTTCTCCATTACCCCTTCTGCCTGGAGAGGGCCTGAACCCAGATCTATCGAACGGATTACAGGTTTCAGATGTGACTTTCTGAAGATACACAGCCACAGAGGGCCTATCCTTGTTAAGCTAAGATGCACAAAAGATTTGTTTGCACTCTCCCATCTTGCTGTCTCCTGACATTTATTTCTCTCCATCCAGGTACCCTGCTGCTCTCTGCTGTTCTCCAGCAAGTCCAAATCTCCCCTCTTGGTCAGTGTGCCCAGCACCACACTAAGCAACATTTGGTACTTTCCAATGAGCCTTCTCCCAAAATCAAATGCCCACACATTTAGGCTACAGAAGAAAAATGTCCCATTCATCTGGTCCACATGGGAGTGTGACAAAATAATAACATCCACTTGGGCAATTGTATGTTTGCTAATTTGGTAATTGTTCCAAATGGATGATGGTTTCAAAAGGTCTCTAGAAAAATATTTCAAAAAATACTTTCTAGAGACCCCTTAATTTTGGAGGCAGCTACCTCTTCTGACTGCACGAGGCGTTCTCTAACATCAAAAAATGCAGAACAGTGAAATGAGGTGGTGAGTACTCTTTAAAAAGCAGATGGAGTAGTGGTCGGTCAAATGCTGCAGTGGCCAGAGGTGATGCATGGCAGCTGTCAGAGCTCTGAGACACCCATTAAAGCTTGGCATTGATTACTTTTAATATTGATCAGACTGTTTCTACCAGGGCTATTTACTCACAAAAAACATTAATCTAGGGACCACCTTTTTTTTAAGTTGATTCATTTTTTTTTCTAGAAATAAATCTTAGTCACCCTGTATTTGAATGTTAAGAATAGAGACCGTAAAATATATTCACTAAATTAACTAAAAAATTGTAAAAGCAATTTAGTCTCTTGATCATAACAGAGTGAGACAAACAGGCAAGAAGCTAAGAGGCAAAGATGCAAGAAAGAAAAGATAGAGAGTCAGAGAAAAGGAAAAAACAAAAAACAAAAAACAAAAAACAAAAACAGGCCCAAAAGACAGAAACAAAGAGATATACACCAAGGAGACAATGCCAACAGGTTCAAAACATGTACCCAATAAGGAGGGAGAAAGACAAGAAAAGCTATATATAGCACGCTCTCTCTCTCTTTATATATATATATATATATATATATATATACACACATATATATACACACACCTGATAACACTGTGTATGGAGGACAGATTGAAACAAAAGACACACATGAAGAGACACAATAGTGGCTTTGTATTGCTTCCACTCGGCTAGGTTGAACTACATTTCCCTGGCTTCCCTTCCCTGTATCTTTCCATTGATGGTGAGCTGCAGAGCCACTCTGATTTGGAGGGTGGAAGTAAAGTGGCAACATCGGTGTGGGTCATACAAATTGTCACTCATCCTCTGGTTCACCTCGTTGGTGTAAGTCAGGGGCAGGGTCTACAACAGCTCCACCTTCTCCTGAATTCTCCTCTTGCTTTTCCAACGTGTGTGTGTGTGTGTGTGTGTGTGTGTGTGTGTGTTGCTCCAGGATGAAGGGAAGGGCCTGGCTTCTGCAGGAAACCTTTGCCATCAAAGTAAAAGGAAGTAAGAACTGATGCTTATGGGTGCCAGCTTGTTCTGCTCTCCTCCACTTCACACCATCTTCCCTTTTCCATGTAAACTTCAGTCTTTAGCATCAGACACAAGGACAGTGGCCTCACAATGCCTGTTAATCAGCTTCTGCTATTTCGTATTGTCAAACCTCTATAATAAAGCCTTTAGTATAAATACATGAATGAATGAATGAATGAATGAATGAATGAATATAGCTCCTAGCAGTTCTGCTTTTCTGATTGTATCCTGAGGTACACAGGCTTAGTATAAACGATCAAAAATCAAGTTTCTAAAAGTTGACAGAATGATACTCCTACTGTTTAACCTTTAAGAACTAAACCTGCTAGTTTGTATACACCTCCCTATGTCTAAGAGAATTTAGTTCAGAACCGGATTCCTATGCATGTAAGTTCCTCCACCCCTAATTTGACAATGTATTTATTTTATCAATCAGAATACAAAGAGGGATTAACTAGAAAAAAAATCCTCAGCTAATTAGAATCCTCCTAAGACTTGCTTAGATAACATCACTACTAACTTTACTTCTGATTAAGCAGAAAAGTATATGACAGGAGTATTTTAAAAATGCATGTTCTGACAGTTAATATTGAAATGGTGTATCTCATCATTTCTAATTTGCAGTCCTTAAGGTTTACTGAGTCATCCAAGTCATCTGTCTTGTTTGAGTCATTCTTATGTAAATGGATGTCATTTGAAATTTACAGAATTTAATTATAATTTATACAGTGCCAGGTAACACTGACCATAAATGTTTCTTCTTTGTGATATGGTCAATGATAATAAGGCTCCTATGGTCAGATATGGTAGTCAAGAGTCTTTACACAATTTATCTTGCATTGGCAAATTACATTATATTTTCTGAAAATAACACATGCCTACTTGGAATTGTCTTCAGCTTTACTGGGAGATAAACTAGCCACATTTGAAAAGCTCAGTAGCACATGTGGCCAGTGGCTAGTATATTGGACAGTGCAGTTCTAGTGAGTTTGTTGGAGTGAAGGGAGTGGTAATATGCTTATATGCAGTCCCCTAAGCAACTGAGGTGAAATCCACCCCACCTCATTAGAGAACAGGCAAGAAAGGAGCCCATTGGGAGCCAAATTGGGTTTGTGAGGCCTTGCCCAGGCCCATTGTAAAGTTGCCTGCACAGGCCTGCTTTGGGATGTCTCTGACCGCAGACCTCTAGGAGGTGGTCAGGGGCTGACCAAGCCAACCTGAGATCCCTTCCTGACACAAGCAGGCCCAACTGACACCTGCAGAGAATCATATATATGGCCTGCACTGAGCATGTTTAATACCTTTAATACCAACAACCAAGGAGTTGTTGGAGAGCAGGAAGGAGCAAAACTGCAGAAATCAGGCTCCAAGGACACGTGAAGGTCCAGAAAGGCTCATCCTGCCCAAATCCAGTATGTTATACGGCAAATGTGCCCAGAGTGCTGGAGAATTGTGTGAGGAACAACAAGGTGGAAGTACAGTAAAGTGAGGGTCCTTCTTAGGATTTCATTCCTCTGGGAATCAGATCTCAGGTTGACTCCAACAGCAATAGCATTGGCAGTACCTTCTCATCAGTGAGTGTCCCTTGCCATTACAATGAACAAAGCTTATACAACGACTACAACTACAATAGGACACATTTACTAGATGCTTAGCATGTGTCAGCCACAGTTCCAAGTACTTCTACAGACATTTTATTTTACAAGATAAGTATTTTAATGCTCATTTAAAAGATAAGGCAACTGGGACTCCAGAGTAACTTGTTCAAAGTCACATGGCTAGAGTAGAGAATTGAAGTAGGAGCTCTGTACATACGATCCCAAAAGATTACATTAGAGATTAAAAGCAATATAGAAGTTGCAGTGGCCTAAGAGTAAAAGGAGATTCTATTTAGGTGGAGAAGTTGAAAGAGACCTTTTTTCTTCCAATACATTGTAGCTGTTGTAGAGCTTCGTAGTAATAGAGTTGAAGCTGAAAACTTGGGTTATCTAGCTGGAGACTACATGTCCCAGCCCCCTTGTAGGCAGATGAGGCCAAGTTCTCAATAGTGATATGTGAACAGAAGTGGTATGTGTCACTTCCTGGCTAGAGCCTTAAGTCCATAGAGATGCTTCTGCTTTCTCTTCTCTCTTCCACTGGCTGAAACCTGAGCATGCCAGTTATTTAGTTTTGACCATAGGTATGACGACAGTGCCCTATTTGAGGGCAGAGTATATCTCAGAAAGTACTTGATTGTCACAGTGACCATGAGGATTAGAGTTGTTCTTCCTTCCAAGACCACTCACTTCAAAACCATTACATGAGAGAGAAATAAGCATCTATATTCTTAAACCTTCTATTTTGGTTTGTTTTTTTTTTATAGTAGCTTATTTCAGCCCTTTATTACACAGAAAAAGCTGACGTTGTCAACTTAGGGGTATGCATGCAAGCACTGCAGTTGATGGAGAGCCCACCCTCTCATCCCTATCCCCATGTTTCAGCAACACAACCAAACCAATACACTGAATATCTACCACTGAAAGGAGACCTAGAGGACTTTCAGTGCCCAGAATTTTTGACAGTCTTTTCTTTGTCAGCAGGAGTGACTTCAGAGCCCAATTATGTCTGTCATAGGTAATTTAATAAATACGATCAGAGATGAACTATGTATAAAATCAATTTGTATTCCATACTTTTAAACAAATATAGTGAAATATACCAAGCTATATGGTAAGCACACATAAAAACAATTATGCTAGGGTGCCTAGCCTAATGTTAAGAGATGTTTTGCTTCTTAGTTCATAGATTTCCATAAGTGTAAAGTATTATAGCCACTATCGACATGTGGAGAGATTAAATGTAAAACCATCCGAACAACTTTGGAAAAAAAGTAAATTCTGCACTCCAAGTAATTGAATAGGGCCATACAGTACTCAACTAGTGCTAATATAGTGCCAGGTAACAAACAACTCTAAAGTTCTCACTTGACACTTCCACTAACACTCCACTGGTCAAAGCAAATTCCTATAGCCAAACTTCACATCAACAGGCAAGGAAATTTAATCACATAGCAGGAAACACTGCCAAGTTACATGGCAAAAGACATGGATATATAATGATATAACACTGGAAGTAAAAAGTTGGAACCAACAATAATCCAATTTCTCACTAGGTGAGTATAAATGTAGGTTTATCTAATCATAAGACTCCGTGTACTTTCCCTTGAGTCACATTGCCCTGAAATGTTAATTTTATGTTTTCATGTATGTGTCCTCACTTAATCTTAACAATATTCTTATGAAGTAGTATCACTAATTCCATTTTAGAAATGAGATGCTCATTAAGGTTGAGTAAGTCAGCCAATGACAGAAGTTAAGCCATGGCAGAACTGAAGTTCAAATCAGTTCTCTTTGAAAAAGTGCTCTTTAAAATGTGAAGGAATTAAACTATTTCATAACACTTTTCAGTGTGTCCCCAAAGACATTCACTTTATGAACTACTCAGAAAGCCTTTCTGCAGCAGTTACTGTGTAAGGGACACCACACAAAGCATGAACACCACAGCAAGGCCTTAGTGTAAAAAAAATCAATGAATACATAACCTTTCATTTGAGTTCTATGTCCATGTCAAGTAAATAACATCCTCAATTAAAATCATTCATGTCTTGCTTGATGAACAATAATCTATTTGACAGCATTATAATAACTCCCAGTTAAACAAAACCTACTTCCTTTCAGTAAATGGTGTCTGTTTGGCTTCAAGTGCATGGCCCACTTCAAGACATATTCTTTCTCCAAGAATCAATTATTCATTTATTTCTGCTCTTACAGATGCACACATATAATGTCAGAAAGGTATCCTTGTTACAAATATTTACTAGTTAGCTTGTCCTTTAAGATAACTTTTCTCCCTTTTTGTGAGTTTGAATTCTAAATTTGATTTGGCATACTCTATTTGGTCATAATTTTGATTAAAAATCACCAGTTACAATTTTTGTTCTGTTGTACATAAACCAAATCTTAGCTGAATTCATGCAATTAATGCAATGAAAGCTGGGTGAATAGAACCAAATATTTTCTGACAAGAGCTATAATAATTTTGGTTAATGGAAAACAAGAATAGTCTTTGGTGTTTGTGAAAATTTTGGACAAATGAGATGTTCTGGATAAGACAGATAAAGAGACTAATATGATGCTTGTTTTGAATTAAGTAAAAAATGTTAGAAATCAATAAAAGTATCCTTTTGATAAGCATAAAACTGATCTGAACCATTTTTTAATCATTTCCAAATGGAATACAAGAAGTTCCCACGTGTGTGCTTATTAATGTAGGTTACTTCAAACCTCATTTTATGTGTTCTACCAACAAAATGGTGCCACCAGTTGATGTAACACATTTTATTTCTCCCAAACTAGTTTTCCCTTATTTTTTATAATTTTATTTTAAAGAAATTTCCATAGTATGTTTTCCTCTCATTAAAAACATATTGGGGCACCTGGGTGGCTCAGTCGGTTAGGTGTCTGACTCTTGATTTCAGCTCAGGTCATGATCTCTGGGTTGTGAGATCAAGCCCCATGTTAGGCTCCATGCTGGGCATGGAGCCTGCTTAAGATTCTCTTTCCCTCTGCCCCTCCCCACCCAACTCTCTCTCTCTGTCTGTCCCTCTCAAAACAAAACAAAACAAAACAAAAAAACCCACATTGTATAGAGAGAGTACTCTGAAGCAGGTGTCTTCCATTTATCAGAACCACACACAGATCTACTCAATGATCCCCACTTTTAATAAAGTACCAGGCTTATGAGTTTCTATTAATACCACAATTTTTTTTTTATTATTTTATTTTTTATTTTTTAAAAATTTTATTTATTTATTTGAGAGAGAGAATGAGATAGAGAGAGCATGAGAGGGGGGAGGGTCAGAGGGAGAAGCAGACTCCCCACCGAGCAGAGAGCCCGATGTGGGACTCGATCCCAGGACTCCAGGATCATGACCTGAGCCAAAGGCAGTCGCTTAACCAACTGAGCCACCCAGGCGCCCAATACCACAATTTTAAAAGAGAAATAAGCAACTAGGAAAAGTCAATTGTTTTATACATAACTCAATTTTTAAGCTCCTAAGAGGAGCTTTCTTTTATTAATGTATTGTATCATATTGATTGATTTGCAGATGTTGAACCAACCTTGCAGCCCAGGGATAAATCCCACTTGGTCGTGGTGAATAATCCTTTTAATGTACTGTTGTATCTTATTGGCTAGTATTTTGGTGAGAATTTTTGCATCCATGTTCATCAAGGATATTGGTCTGTAATTCTTTTTGATGGGGTCTTTGTCTGGTTTTGGGATCAAGGTAATGGTGGCCTCATAAAACGAGTTTGGAAGTTTTCCTTCCATTTCTATTTTTTGGAACAGTTTCAGAAGAATAGGTATTAATTCTTCTTTAAATGTTTGGTAGAATTCCCCTGGGAAGCCATCTGGCCCTGGGCTTTTGTTTGTTAGGAGATTGTTGATTACTGCTTCAATTTCCTTAATGGTTATAGGTCTGTTCAGGTTTTCTATTTCTTCCTGGTTCAGTTTTCATGGTTGATAGACCCTTTAAGTAGGATACATCTCTATGAATGCATCCATTTCTTCTAGATTATCTAATTTGCTGGCATAGAGTTGCTCATAATATGTTCTTATAATTGTTTGTATTTCTTTGGTGTTGGTTGTGATCTCTCCTCTTTCATTCATGATTTTATTTATTTGGGTCATTTCTCTTTTCTTTTTGATGAGTCTGGCCAGGGGTTTATCAATCTTGTTAATTCTTTCAAAGAATCAGCTCCTAGTTTCGTTGATCTGTTCTACTGTTCTTTTGGTTTCTATTTCATTGATTTCTGCTCTGATCTTTGTTTTTTCTCTTCTCCTGCTGGGTTTAGGTTTTATTTGCTGTTCTTTCTCCAGCTCCTTTAGGTGTAGGGTTAGGTTGTGTATTTGAGACCTTTCTTGTTTTTTGAGACTTGTATTACTATATACTTTCCTCTTAGGACTGCCTTTGCTGCATCCCAAAGATTTTGAACAGTTGTGTTTTCATTTTCATTGGTTTCCATGAATTTTTTTAATTCTTCTTTAATTTCCTGGTTGACCCATTCATTCTTTAGTAGGATGCTCTTTAGGCTCCATGTATTTGAGTTCTTTCCGACTTTTCTCTTGTGATTGAGTTCTAGTTTCAAAGCACTGTGGTCTGAAAATAGGCAGGGAATGAACCCAATCTTTTGGTACCAGTTGAGACCTGATTTGTGACCTAGGATGTGATCTATTCTGGAGAATGTTCCATGGGCACTAGAGAAGAATGTGTATTCTGTTGCTTTGGGATGGAATGTTCTGAGTATATCTTTGAAGTCCATTTGATTCAATGTGTCATTTAAGTCTTTATTTCCTTGTTGGTCTTTTGCTTAGATGATCTGTCCATTTCAGTGAGGGGGGTGTTAAAGTCCCCCACTATTACTGTATTGTTGTCAGTGTGTTTATTTGCTTTTGTTATTAATTGGCTTATATAAGTGGCTGCTCCCATGTTAGGGGCATAGATATTTACAATTGTTAGATCATCTTGTTGGATAGACCCTTTAAGTAGGATATAGTGTCCTTCCTTATCTCTTATTACAATCTTTGGTTTAAAATCTAATTTGTCTGGTATAAGGATTGACACCCCAGCTTTCTTTTGGTGTCCATTAGCATGGTAAATGGTTTTCCACCCCCTCACTTTCAATCTGGGGGTGTCTTTGGGTCTAAAATGAGTCTCTTGCAGACAGCACATTGATGGGTCTTGTTTTTTATCCAATCTGATACCCTGTGTCTTTTGATTGGGGCATTTAGCCTATTTACATTCAGGGTAACTATTGAAAGATATGAATTTAGTGCCATTGTATAGCCTGTAAGGTGACTGTTACTGTATATTGTCTCTGTTCCTTTCTGGTCTATGTTACTTTTAGGCTCTCTCTTTGCTTAGAGGACCCCTTTCAATATTTCTTGTAGGGCTGGTTTCGTGTTTGCAAATTCCTTTAGTTTTTGTTTGTCCTGGAAGTTTTTATCTATCCTTCTTTTTTCAATGACAGCCTAGCTGGATATAGTGTTCTTGGCTGCATATTTTTCTCATTTAGCGCCCTGAATATATCATGCCAGTCCTTTCTGGCCTGCCAGGTCTCTGTGGATAGGTCTGTTGCCAATCTAATGTTTCTACCATTGTAGGTTACAGATCTCTTCTCCTGAACTGCTTTCAGAGTTTTCTCTTTGTCTCTGAGACTCATAAGTTTTACTATTAGATGTCGGGGTGTTGACCTATTTTTATTGATTTTGAGCAGGGTTCTCTGTGCCTCCTGGATTTTGATGCCTGTTTCCTTCCCCAAATTCGGGAAGTTCTCTGCTATAATTTGTTCCAATATACCTTCTGCCCCTCTCTCTCTTTCTTCTTCTTCTGGGATCCCAATTATTCTAACGTTGTTTCGTCTTATGGTATCGCTTATCTCTCGAATTCTGCCCTCGTGATCCAGTAGTTGTTTATTTCTCTTTTTCTCAGCTTCTTTATTTTCCATCATTTGGTCTTCTATATCACTAATTCTCTCTTCTGCCTCATTTATCGAAGCAGTTAGAGCCTCCATTTTTGATTGCACCTCATTAATAGCCTGTTTGATTTCAACTTGGTTAGACTTTAGTTCTTTTATTTCTCCAGAAAGGGTTTCTCTAATAACTTCCATGCCTTTTTCAAGCCCAGCTAGTATCTTTAAAATAATCATTCTTAACTCTAGTTCCAACATCTTACTAATGTCTGTATTGATTAGGTCCCTGGCAGGCAGTACTGCCTCTTGTTCTTTTTGTTGAGGTGATTTTTCTGTCTTGTCATTTTGTCCAGAGGGGAATAGATGAATGAGAGAACAAAATGCTAACAGGGTAACAACGTCCCCAGAAAATATACACTAAACAAATCAGAAAAGACCTGAAACTGGGGGAAAAGAAAGGGAAAGAAAGAAAAAAGAAAAAAGAAAAAGGAAAAGAAAAAAAAATAAAAACAAACAAACAAAAACAAAACAAAACAAAAAAACAGAATATGATCAAATATGATCAGGCTGGTGCATAGATCAGTGCTACACACTAGATTTTGGGTGTATTTTGGTCTGTTAGAAGAAAGTGCCTCCCAAAATTTTAAAGAAAGAAAAACTTATATATGTACAAAAATAAGGGTTAATACGATGAAGGGATGGAATATGACTGTAAAGATGAAAATTATAAAAGATTTTATAAAAGGAATTGATAAGAAGTTGGTTGAAAAAAGAAAGAAGAGGATTTAAAAGAAAAAAAAAGGGAGAGAATGTGATCGGGCAAGAGACTAGAACAAAGCCATACACTAGAGATTTAGGGTATATTTTGATCTGTTAGAAGAAACTGTATCCCAAAATTTTAGAGAGAACACCTTATATATATATACCAAAAATAAGGGTAACTACTATGAAGGGATAGAATATGACTCTAAAAATGAAAAATAAAAAAGATTTTTTTAAAAAGGGATTGGTAAGATGTTGGTTGAAAAAGGGAAAAAGAAAAATTCAAAAAAAAAAAATAAAAGTTAAAAAAATTAACTTTGAAAGACTAAAGAATCATGGGAAAAAAAACATGAATTCTATGTGCAGTATTCCCCTAGCACTGGAGTTCTGCCGTTCTCATTGATCGGTAAACTTGGTCTTGGCTGCCTGTTCTTGCTGATCTTCTAGGGGAAGGGCCTGTTGCCGTGGTTCCCAAATGTCTTTGCTGGAGGCGGAATTGCCCCGTCCTTCCCGGGTCAGGGCTAAGTAATCTGCTCGGGTTGCTCTCGGGAGCTTTTGTTCCCTGAAAGCTTTCGGTGCAGCTTTGGAAGACAAGAGTGAAATGGTGGCCTCCCAATCTCTGCCCTGGAGGAGCTGAGAACTTGGGGCCCCACTCCTCAGTGCGCCCCCAGAGAAAAGCAGTCAGTCACTCCCGTCTCCCCGGTCTCCGGCCACACTCCATGCTCACCCGGCCTGTAACCGAGCATTTCTATCTCTGGCACCCGACCCCCCGTCTGGAGTCTCCAAACTCAGCAGATCCCTGCGGTGCGCTCCCACTCTGCTCCTCCCGGGGCAGGAAGGGGAGTCTCCCCAGATCTGCCGCTTGTTGGGTCCCTGCTGGAGGAGCAGTGGCCCGACTGTGCTGCAGATCACGGTTTATGGCAACCCCGAGCTGAGAGCCCACGCCTCAGCTCCATCTGTGCAGCCGGCTTCCCCACTATGATACCTGGGAGCTCTGCCGCACTCAGGCACCCCCGGTCTTTCTGTGACCCTGAGGGTCCTGAGACCACACTGTCCCGTAGGGTTCCACCCCCCGCTTAGCCACTGGAGCGATGTCCCTCAGTGGAGCCGACTTCTAAAAGTTCCGATTTTGTGCTCTGTGGCTCTATCACTTGCCAGAAGCGGCCTACGGAGGCCCCCTCCCCCCACCGTCTATCCTCCCAAATATCGCCTCGGATTCACTTCGCACGTCCTACCTTTCAGAAAGTGGTCACTTTTCTGTTCAGAGAGTTGCTGCTATTCTTTTCTTCAATCTCCTGTTGGGTTCGTAGGTGTTCAGAATGGTTTGATCCCTATCCTGCGGGGTCCTGGGACCAGACGAAATCCAGGTCTCCTACTCCTCCGCCATCTTGCCTCCACTAAAGCATATATTTTCATAGCAGTAATCACTTCATTAAAAATCCAGGTAGCTTGCTTTGCCTTAAATATCATCTACTTGCTTAGTTTTTATATAGTTTAGCGAAAAATTGCCAAGTGAAAGCCAATTATTTGTTAGTCAGCCTTCCAAAAATAACAAGCATATTCTTCACTTTACCAATGAAAAGCTATTTGGACATGATCCCTTCCAACAAAAGCTAATCACAATTCTTGTTCTTGTCAGCATCATTGGCACCTCACAGCTCTTAAATAAATTCTAAGGAAGATCTAGTAGAAGATTTCTGCCAGAGCAGGAGAGAAAAGCACTGGCTTGTGGGATGAGTCCCTCGAGCAGAGAGGAATGGAGGCTTTCATAAAGGCACTTTCCATTTCATTCTTTACACTGAGTTCTGTTGATAGGGAAATGGACTCAGCTTTTGATTTCAAAACCACCATGGACATGTTTATCTTAGGCAACGTGGTGCCATTGCTAAAAAGGAGTATGTTAATTTAAAAAATAACTTAGAATCTATGATGTTATCTGGCATATATAACACTGCAGAGCCTCACTAGATAGTTATTATCAGCTGCAGGAACAATAAAGGGGAGTATTTCAATTTTAGCAAATCAGTATAGCCACACTCTCACTTCAAAAAACAGCATAATATACAAATGAGTTTATGTTAATTAGTAACAACACATATTGCTCAAAGGCAGAGAAGTAAAAATATAAACACATATATATTATTTCTAAGGACTAGTAAAATAGAATAGATAACTTCCACTAGGGGCAATAGAAAATTTTTAAATTTTCAAAAGCAGATGAGTTTTAGAAACTAAAATGATTTTGGTTTTATCCCATACACTATTATTTTAGTGCCAATGTTTAGTAAATACTGTATTATGATACTTATGGAAAGAACTATGAAAAAATGTAAGGAATCATAGTCATGGCATTGACCAATTCATGTTTTGCTAATCTTCACTGATGCATTTGAAAATTAAAATTTTGATTAAGGCAAAAAACACTAAGCCTAAAAATCATTTAATCTAAAAATTATTAAAAGGATCCAGATAAAGTATGACTATATATAGGTTAAATATAGATATGAAGTAAGAGAACTCCCCACAGCTCACATGTCTCTTAAAATCCAATTTCATTCTGAATGCATGTTTAAACATTACACAGATTTCAGCAATATTTATTATTGCCCTTAATCTATCCTGGCATAGAATGGCAATGAAGTCAAATGAAAAAGCAGGAATGAGACATTATATGATCATAATTGGTGATACGTTTATGTGTGTGTGGTGTGTGCACGCATAAGCGTACATGTGGGGGTGTGTGTAGAAATATGGCGGGGGGGGTGGGAAGGAGGCATGGGGAAATCCTGATAGAAAATATTTAAGGGGCACCCAGATGGCTCAGTCAGTTAAGTGTCTGACTTTGGCTCATGTCATGATCTCCAGGTCCTGGGATCCAGTCTCTCCTTGGGCTCTATGCTCAGCAGGGAGTTGTGCTTCTCCTTCAGTCTCTCCCTCTGCCCCTCCCCCCACTTGGGCTTGCACTCTCTCTCTCTCTCAAATAAATAAATAAATAAAATATTTTTTTTAAAAAAGAAAATATTCAAAAATTTACCTTTGTTTTCTTTGTAAACTGAATATGGGTGAAATTTTTCCTTTTTTTCCCTTCATTTTCCTCTTTTTTTGTTTTGTTTTTGCAAATAACATACTTTTATAATCAGAATTTTTAATCATTTCATCAATTTTCAAAATTTTCTGACCAAACACAAAACAAATTTTTAAAAGACATAATTAAGCAATTCCCTAATTCCTCTATTCTATTCTAAACAAAGTAAAGTAAATGGAATTAACTCACAGAATTAAAATTACTTTTTGTTAAAATATCTATATTTGTCAAGTGTGCACGCCCCTGTATACATAAATTAGGGAAACCTCAACTTGTTTCAAAGTTAATGATTAATAGTAAGTCTATCTATTTTAGACTGACTTTGACACAAAATGATTCACAAAGTAAAATAATTTTTCTTCAGCTGTTGGGGGGCCAGCAAGTTTGGAGTTAAAAGGGGCTGAGCAGATTGAATTCTAGCTTGTCTCATACTTGCACAATCCAAAGTTGCCATACAGAGTTCTTTTGAAAATGTAGAAATGTAACCAGTGTTTAGAATTCCAACCACAAAAACATGTGTATGCTGTTTTGTTTTTTTTTTAAACCAAAGCATTTTCTCTTGATGTTTCAGCGGTTGGAATTAATTTTAGAAGCACATGCTACAAAGTGGTAAGAATTACCCCCATTTTTGTTGTTGTTGATGTTCTATAATATGGGAGTTGGCTATAATTGACATTGTTTTGTAGAAAAGAATTGTTCATCTAACATGTGCTCTTGAAACCCACTTTACCTTCAGCCCAACATAGATGTACTTGCTGTAGACTATCAGTAAGCATGTTTTCTTCAGAAGATAAAGTTCTAGGAATAAGACAAGAAAATCATTACTGAAAAAATGTCATTATACAAGGGAGTATAGAACTAAATTCTAAATTCTGTTTTCTAATTTATATATCATTTTAAAGAGAGGTAAATATTTATGAACTGGAAATGTCAGGTAAGAATTCATAAAGAAAATAGGATTTGTTTGGTCCTGGAAAGATAATGGTAATGATGATGATTATATAGGTATGAATTGACAACATATACCAAGAACTTTGCTTTGCATAGGTTATCTCATTTAGTCTTTCCAGAACCTTATAAAGTAGAAGTCTGATTATCTTTATTTTACAAATGAGGAAACTGAGATAAGAAAGATCAAATTACTTGCCAAGTGGAGGTAGGATTCCAACCCTGCCAGACTGTTTTCCAATTTCTGTTCTGATTTCCTGTCCTGATTCAAATAATCAGATAAGTTTGACAAGCATCATCCAAGATTATCATCACATACATGCCTTCCTAGATTTCTCAGAATCCTCTTCCATAATGGCCTGCACTATTTTCTATCCACTTGCTGGTTCCTAGCTAGTCCATCTTGGGCACTCTGATACTAAATTTTTGTTGAATCATGAATAAGAATGCTAAAAGCTTCAGAATGCCAAGAGGAAATCTGACTGCATATCAGAATAACCTGGAGATTGTTAAAACTACAAATTCATAGATCCCTACTTCTTGAGATCTGTAGTTTAAAAAAAGAATTCCCACATTAATCTAGGGTTGCTAAAAGAGCATTTGAGATCAGTAGCTAGTGCTTTATCTATGAATCTTAGTTGTCCCAAGACTTAACTAACTCTAGTGCAAAATCTCAAGTCACAGTATCTGGGAGACCATTCTATTATTCAGTTAACAAGCAAACATTTAATTAAGACTAATTATGAGTCAGCCAGATTCTGGGGAAGGGGGAAGAAAAAAAAGACAGTGACTTCCTTTAAGAAGCTCATTGTTTGTTGACATAGAGAAATAAGCCAAAAATCACGGACAGTAGATAAGTTTCAGGATGGGTTCATGCATAGGATTCAGTGAGAGCATATAAAACGGCATTACAATCTCCTGGTTTCTTCCACTTTCTCTGGCTCTTTTTTGGCTCTCCTTTTGCTCCTTCCCATGTAGTCTACTAGAGGTTTTATTTATATCATTTCACTGAATCTTCACAATGCTCAGAAGGCTAATTAGTGATTTAAGATAAGGAATTTAGGACTCAAGAAGGATTTAAAAATCTGTCTAAGGGTATATACCTAAACAACAGAAAGAGAATTCAAAACCACAGTTATGTATTCCAAAGTCCAAGAGTCCACCCCTCACATTTTGCAAATTGCCAACAATTTTAAGGATGTTTATCTCAGAAAATGAATAGTACAGTCAATCCTTTGCACATGGAAATAGCTTGAATTTTAAGCTCTTCGCTTAGTTCCAATAAGTAACACATCCAGTCAATTTGAATAGTTTACGTCTTGCTTGGTGAACAATGAGTTATTTTACAATGACTATAACAACAGTTCAAAGTCTGGGTCTTCTTGTTCCACCCTGCACATGGCCTGCACATGACCCAGTGCCCATGTCGATAACCTGACTTGTGTTGTGACATTTAGGATGCTTGTCTTTCTTCCCAACCCTGTTCATGGTAATCCACAAATTGCTTGATTTTAGCAGAGGAGCTCTCAATCCTGGATTCCTATTCATTCCCTGGTAGCCTATAGCAGATCATTCTGGACATCTGACACTGAATGTGCACATTCTTTGGATTGTATGGTCTTCCAACACCTTCAACTTTCCCTCCTCCAAGCAAATGAAACTTAATGTGGTTTGGAAATCACCAAAACCATTTCTGTTTGGCTATCCCCTAGGTCACAGGTTCTAGCAAAGTAGTAATAATTATCTTGAAGTAGTACTGACCTTCAAGATGGGGGGAATTCCTCCTGAAATTGGAATGAAAAAGTGTATGTGGTCAATTAGCATAAACTCTTTGGATAATATTTTTCACTGGATCACCTAGTATTTTATATTGTTTAATGTACTTGATTAGAAGACAGTGGAGTGAGCATAGGTCTTGGAGTCAGGTCATATTTTAAAATTTGTTCAAAAGAGACATTGACACTTAACCTTGAAGTGTTAATATGAATTGTATCAGTTTCCTGGGGCAGATATAACAAATTACCACAAACTGGTGGCTTAAAAAACCTAAAATTTATTTTCTCAAAGTTCTGGAGGCCAGATGTCTGAAATCAAGGTGTCAGCAGGGTTGATTCCTTCTGAAGGCTATGAGGAAGAAACTATCCCATGCATCTTTCTTAGCTTCTGGTAGCTACTGGCAATCCTTGGTGTTTTTTGGCTTGTAGATGTCATCACTCCAATCTCTGCCTCTATCATCACATGATATTCTTCCTGTGTGTATCTGTGTATCTCTGTGTTTCTCTTTCCTTTTCATATAAAGACACCAGTCATTGGATTAGGACCCATCCTATTCCAGTATGACTTCATCTTAACTAACATCTTCCATTTGAAAAGACCCTATTCCCAAATAAGGTCACATTCTGAAGTTCACATGCATTCTGGGGGAGACACTATTCAACCCAATGCACAAACATTAGTGAGAAGAATTGTAAAGAACCTAGCATTAATGCCTGGCACATAATTAGTGCCCAATAAATAGTAATTTTTGGTATTTGTAGTTGACTAAACTGGCTAGTTAGCGTTGAGTAATGTTAGAGAGTGCTGAGCATGTAGCAAAGGCCCATAGCAACTTACCACAACTATGTCCATGAATCTTTTTCACTGTGTTTTTCTCCCAATCCTTGGCAATTAAAGTGCAGTGCTCAAGGCAAGTAAATTCAACCCCGAAATCAATCAGTTTGCTCTAGTTTCTTGAAAGCCACATTAGTACCTCTAAAATATAAGCAGGGAATTGGCAGACCTGCCTGATACCTTGAATTAAATTTTGTGGCAAGCCATGCTGTGCACTAATAATGGATTGCCCATTGTTCATTAGTACAGGGAGGGTTTGCTGGTACTTCAAATTAAGTGGTGAGCATTCTGTTTGTTTTAATTGTATACTTTTCTCTGTTCAGTTTTTATGGAGCCCAGGGCAGCTACTTCTCTGTTCTTTTTATAAAATTTTTCTGAGTGCTAAAATTAATATTGTGGCATTTCTTAGGCACTACATAGGGATTTTAAGGAAAAGAAGGTAACCCTTTTTCACAGAAAGCTAACTGTGATTGTACTGAGAAACAGGAAACTACTCAAGGAGTCTGGAGAATCTCTCTAGCAAGGCCCTCTGTGTCTCCCCTTGGACTTGCTATCATTCTCTCTTCTGAGCCCAATTCCTACTTTGTTCCCCAGTTCTTTCAAGTCAGCCATTATCTTCAAACTTGTAAAATCATCTTATTGTATATACCAGTTCAAAATCTAGCCCCCGCTATTTCAACATTCAATGAATTATTCAGCCTTAAAAAAGGAAGGAAATCCTAGCATATGGAATAACAGAGGGTAAACCTGGAGGACATTATGCTAAGTAAATAAGCCAGACAGAGAAAGACAAGTATGGCATCATTCTACTTATATGAGGTATCTAAAAGAGTCAAACTCATAGAAACAGAGTGGAATGGTAGTCCCCAGGGGTGAAGGAAGGGGAAATGAGGCACTGAAGTTCAATGGGCACAAAGTTTCAGTTATGCAAGATGAGAAAGCTCTAGAGATCTGCTGTGAGACTGTGCCTACAGTTAACAATATTGTATTGTGCACTTAAACATTTGTGAGGAGAGTATAACTAAGGTATTTTTTACACACACACACACACACACACCAACAACCTCCACTATTTCAATGTCCAACAATATAAAATTGATTATATAAAACATAAATTATAGTATATCCCCACAATGCAGTCAGTAAAAGCATAGATTATATAATAACAACAACAATAATAATAATAATAAACATTTGACTGGTCTATAGGGCCAGCCACTGTTATAAATGTCTTATACGTATTATCTCATTTAATCCTTATCACACTCCTATAAATTAAATACCATTACTAGTCCCACTTCTCAAATGAGAAAATGAAATGCACAATGATTAAATAATTGCCCAAGTCATACAGCTGATAAATTGTACAGCTTCAGGAAAGACATGGATAAGCCAGGAAGGCACAGAAGTCCAGAATATAGTGTTAGCTTTAAAAAAACATAAAACAAAAATATGTTATTATTCCACTTTATTAAAAATTAAACAGAGATAAAAAGATTATACTTTTAGAAAATGCTCTGAAAAGATAGAACCGAAATAGTTAAGAGGATTAACTCTGGAAAGTGAGAATACCGGTGGAGAGATTACAACTTTTTATTTTGTACAATCCTGTATTATTTTTAATTTTTCAAAACCCAATATTCTTTAAAGTAAACAGATAATTAAGAATTACACTCATTACTTCCTTTGATGTTAGGAATGTACATATGATGTAATTGTACAGCACTGTATGACATGCCATGAGATGTTTTGAGGTCAGGTGGTAACTATATGGATAAATTTCTCTCTACACTATTCTTTCCATGACTCTAGCCAGACTTTGAGAAAACTGCATGTTGTTTTACCATCCTGTAGTCTTTTTCCTTTTTCCTTTTTGACCTGAATTATTCTATGATCTGATGCCTCTAATCTACTTTTAGGGACATTATAAGAAACAGCTTCCTCAAATATACTTCTGTATTTACTAAAAGAATATTGTGGAAAACAGTTTTTAATGCACTTCCCATAGTTTCTTTCTGAGAACATACTGCAAAAATATTTCTCTAGATTCAATGTGGAGAACAGTTTTACTCTTCTGAGTAACTACTTTGTTCTTTTTATATGGACACTCAGATATTTCACCAACACATGATTCTGCATTACAAGGTCTGCCAGAAAGTTCAAGAGGTATTTGCTTCCTGTTTCTAGAGTATGCATCATCCTTGCAGCTCAGCTGACTGATCACACTCTTAGTTTCATCCCATTTTTCTCACTTTTGTTCTCCCAGATTTATTAGTCTATTTTTTAATCCCTCCTCCTCCCTGCTTTTTTGGTCTTATTTGTATTTTTTGATAAATGCCTTAAATCATCTTAGAACAAGGCTACATAAAAGGAATAATATTTAAATTAATGAAATGTAATTGACACATGTATTAGTTTAAGTTGGGCTTAGTTAAATTTAAATTACCTATTACTTCTAAGATGGCCATGGGAAAGAGAGTTTAATCATGCACTTCTCCCATATGCTTATGAGATCTTCTCAAAATGTAGTATGGGCATCTTATAACTTGAGAGAAGAAATGCAACTAAAAAACATAAATCATTGTCATTTAAGAAATTACTAAGACCTAATTTTGCAAGGCCTTGGGGCACTCTGAAAAAATGGACCTAGCATCTGCTCCTAAGATTTTAATATGAATCTTAGATACA
Organism: Mirounga angustirostris; assembly: GCF_029215605.1. Classification (NCBI taxonomy): domain Eukaryota; kingdom Metazoa; phylum Chordata; class Mammalia; order Carnivora; family Phocidae; genus Mirounga; species Mirounga angustirostris. The sequence goes on along the minus strand of NW_026991715.1, from coordinate 122,857,469 downwards.
TTATATCCAAATCTAGCACTTTGGGATCTAATAATATTCAAACTATATTTATAGCATTCTAAGAACATGAGGGGTATATTCAGTTCTGGTTGAAAAAATGCTATAAAGCATTTTCACAAAGGGGCTTGTCTTGAGGAAAGCAAAAGACAATTTCCAGGAGTCACCAGGGTTTAAATAACTTCTGAATTAATTCAGATGATATAAGAGGAACATTTCAAGAATAATCTTACAGAAAAGCTTTCTATTTGCCTCATTAATTTCCTCAGGCTTCAGTTCACTAGGAGAAAGTAATAACCTCTAAAAATAAAGCAAAAATGGGTAATAAGGACTCAACTTTAAATTTAAATATTACAAGCAAACATATCTAAGTTGCAAAAGTATTAAAATATTCCCTGTTCTTGCCTTATTAGAAATGAAACTTCCTAGGCTAAAGCCCAGTGGGAGAGGAGTGATGCTCCATAATTCATTTTTCCCCATCCTTAATGACAAAAAATTCTTCTCTTTTTTATTATAAAAGTAAGTAATCATCTCAAATTGTCAGCCTATTAATGTCATGTAATTGCCATGACATGCCACAGAATGTAGGCAAATATGCCTCTGAATTATTATTTTCCAGCTGCCAGGCCTATTATTACCACTTGACCACACAAGCTGTTGGTACCATATTGCCATTCTGTCTGTTATGTTACTATGATTAATCATCATGTCAGAGCCAGCAAGCTTTGGTCACTATCACCACCAAGGCAAAGAGGTAGTTATGTTAGCCTTTTGGATTGTCAATGACAGATACTATAATCAACTTCAAATTTAGAAATTTGGGGAAACTAATTACATGTTGACACATAATCAGTTCCACAGAGGAGGCAATTAAACATTGAAACAGTGTGGATCCATTCTGGCTGACAAATAATGACTAAAATTCATTAAATTTAATTTCCATTAACTTCCACATGATTTTAGGATCAAGCAGATATATTTTGAAATGGTTATCTCCCACATTCAAGTGATTCCAACTACTGAAATAACTCAATAATATCCTTGCAAAATAAATTTGATATCTAAGTCTTCAATAATTCAAACAAGTGGGGCGCCTGGGTGGCTCAGTTGTTAAGGCTTCGGCTCAGGTCATGATCCCAGGGTCCTGGGATCAAGCCCCACATCGGGCTCCCTGCTTGGCGGGAAGCCTGCTTCTCCCTCTCCCACTCCCCCTGCTTGTGTTCCCTCTCTCGCTGTGTCTCTCTCTGTCAAATAAATAAAAAAAATATTTTTAAAAAATAATAATTCAAATAAGTATTAAAAAGGCATTTGGCCTTAATTTGGGGAAACTGATTATCATATCCTGATGAGAATTCCTACTTAATTTTTTTTGACTAATCAACATTAAAAAGTGATACCTTTGTTTCTAAATAAGATGTTTTGTTCTTAAAGTAAATGAAAAATATCCAATAAAATGTAATCTCATCAAGTGGATTTACCCAGCCAAAGCCAAAATATCGTATCAAGGGGAAAAAAAGATTTAAATCATAATGCCCACTCTTCCATAGAATATAACTCTAAGCTAAAACTATTTACACTTGAAACCACCTGAACATTCTCATTTTGGAAAATTGTACTTGGAGAAATTTTTGATTGATTCATTGATTAACTGATTTGCTTTTACCTAGTTAGAGATGCCTAGAACTAAGGCTAACAACTGCATGGATATTCACTCAAAAGTAAACACTAGATACCTAAGCATTTTAAAATAATTTTTTTCCAAAAGGTATTGTTAAACTGCACACTACACCAGACCATTAAAATAATTAGTGCATGGATGATTTGGTGGCCAACGATATTCATACATTCCACTTGGATGACTCCAGATTTCACTAATTCATGATCAGTTTCTCCCTCAGCAGAAATTTTCTCCCTTTATTTATTGCGTTGGATTGGTGTTGACTTTCAAGGGCTTCATGACAGATGTGATTAGTTATGTTCCTTAAAGAGTCTCAAATTAGAACTTAAAGGAACCAGAACCTAAGTGGCTTCCCTGTGGTCTACAAATTCTTTCAACGGCTTTTCTTCAGCAGCTCCTGGTTTTCATAACATGAAGAAAGGTCTATTGGTTCAAAATGTTTAGTTTGTTTTTAATTAGTATTGTATTACTCTTTACTGCTGTTTTATAATTTAAAATACAGCCATTTGAATATAAAGAAATAATTCTGAAAAACAAATATATTTTAGATATATAGTTCCAAAGTTGCATTTTCTTTTTCATGTCCTATAAATAACATTTAATAATTTGTATGTACTCAATAGGCATTTACTCCTAAGGAATATGTTATAGGTTACCTTTTGTTTCCATCTACAAAGAGAAAGTATAAATCAGTATCAAAAAGGGTAATCAGAAAATTAAAGGTTCCTTGTGATTTTTGAAGGAAAATATAATTTGGGAGGTCCATAATAAAGTTGATTTTATTAAAAAATATTTAACCTTTTAAAATCTTTCATCTGCATCTATTGAGTTCAAATCAGTTTTGCAACCATTACATCACATTATTAACTATATCTTTTTTTAAAACTCAAAAAGTTATAACATGTTCTCTAGTAGAATTTCAGTTCATTTCAGCTAGCATTGGTTCTTACTCTGAACCAGGCATCATGACACAGGATGGAAACAAAGACATGGTAGAAAATGTCCTGTCTTCTAAGAACTTCCATATGTGAACCACAAGACCACACTTCTCAGCAAGGTATCTATAGAACACTGGCTAGAGGCAGGCCTAAAGAATAAGAAGTATTCCAGAGATGAGAGTAACTTCAAAAATGAAATCAGAGTGAGGTAGCATTTTTGAGCCCTCTAAGCACCATGCTGGATACCAGCATGGAGAAGTCAGGTTATTTGTTGTGAAGAGAAACACAGGGAGGAGTCTGATAACAGATATGTACACAAGAAACCATGGAAACCCCAGGGAAAGTGTTTCTCACAGCTGAAGATATGAGCCTTGAAGGAGTTGGCAATCCAACATGAGAGGGCAAATCTCATTCTCCCTCCTTCTCCAAATGACAAATATGAACTAATTTCAATAAACCCATCTTCCTTGAAGTAAGCATTTAGAAAAACAGGTAGAATGGAACTAATTCTTTTTAGATTTGACTGTCTTTAAGCCCATAACTTAAATTTCAGTAAGTACCAGCTAGCTTTATTTTATCTTAGGAAATTAATGCTTATTTTTATGGTAAATGCATACAGGCACACACTGGAACATTTTAAATCTTTGGATTATTTTCTACATTCAGCAAATGCCAGTATAAAAATATCAAATATCTTGAAGGGTTGATCAACCTCCAAAATGAAAATGATTGCAAATTCCATGTTGAAGAGGTAGAAAAAGAATGTTTTGAGCTAAAATTTTAAATATATTGAAAATATTAAAATACATTTATAAAGAAATTTGTTTCTAATGAGTTCTAAAGTAGTTGTTCCCAAACATATGCATCTAAATTAACTGAGGAACTTTTATAAATATAGATTTTGAAGGCCACCTCAGACTTCTTATATTGAATCTCTATAGATGGGACTGGGAATTTATGTTTTACAAATTCTTTAGATGGTGCTGAGTCACAGCTAGGTATGGAAACTCCAATCTAAATAATGCTGCCTGTTAGTGCTAAAGTGTAAGTTTCAAAAGAGATTGTTTTGTAGGATCTATTTCTTATTGAAGATGTAGCAAGTGACAAAAGATGATTTTACTATAAGACAATAAATGGAAGATTTAAATAAAAAATAGATTTTCCCCAACTAGAGCTTTGGATATAATAGCTGCTATTAAAAATATAATTAGATGAAAATGGAATGTGAAGAAATAATAGAAAACAATAAAAGAGGAAGAACTGATATTGAGGAAAGTTCAAGTTGTAAAAGATAGAAGAGAAAATGCCCTTTCAATAGTGGATGTTTATATTCTTTGTCTACCTGTTATCTAAATGAAAAATGAAATCATCCTTTATATTCCATTCTGCATTACTTTTACTTAAGAATATGGCATAATCATGTTTTTATTTTATTCATATAATTTCCCATCCTCCTCATTACTAAAATACTATTACTTCATTATACCAAAGTACCATAATTCAGCTAATTCTAACAGCCACAACAAAAACAGGAAAAGTGTAAAAGCAAGTAAAGCACCCATAGAGTGCTTATAGCCAATAAGCACACAAAGAAAGATTCAGCCTCCTTGGGAATTTCTAATAAAACAACAAAGAAATATGATTTCTCATCAAGCAGAATGGTCAAATATCAAAATTACTTATAATACTAAGTTTGGGCTAAGGTTTGGAACATTGGGGATACTCAAATGATGTTGGTTGAAATACGAATTGAAACAAACCTTTTTATTTTTTAAAGAGAATTATGGAGTTGCTATAAGTACTAAAAATTTCAGTTCTAGGAATTCATCCTATCTGCACATGTGTGTAAAGATGTCCATAGATATTCACTGTAGCAGTGAATCAAGCTAGATGAACAGCTTTATTATAAACATGTATGCACATGTCTGAAAAATATTAAAAAGAACTATTTAAATTAAGTCTCTCACCTATCCTAACTCCTTAGAGAAAATCTCTTTCTAACATTTCTGAATAGTTCTTATGAAGGTTATAATCATAATACAAATAATAGGCTTTATCTCCATTCCTTGATTTATGATCTTTAGATATCCACTGGCTTCCCAATTGATCTCTTTCATGGTTTGTTGGCTTCCTTCAGTGATATACTTGGATCCCTTTCTCTTTATTCCTTGCATATCTGTTACTGGTTTTTGATTTGTGGTTACCATTAAGTTGGTCTATAACCTCTTGGGCATATAGCAGTTTATATATTAAGTTGATGGTTGCTTAAGTTTAAATTCATTCTTTACTCCTCTCCCTCTCACATTTTAGGTAAATGGTATTATATTTTACATCCTTTTATTTTATGAATACCCTGACTGATTTTTACAGAAATATTTATATTTACTGCTTTTGTTTTTTTGTTTTGTTTTGTTTTTACTTTTCATATTCTCACTTATGGTCTTCCTTTCCACTCAAAGAGTCCCCTTTAATATTTCTTGTAGGGCTAGTTTAGTGGTCATGAACTTCTTTAGTTGTTGTTTGTCTGAAAAATTATTTATCTTTCTTTCTATTCTGGATGATAGCCTTGCTGGATAGAATAATCGTGGCTGCAGATTTTTCCCTTTAGTATTTTGAGGATATCATGACACTCTCTTCTAGCCTGCAAAGTTTCCACTGAAAAATCCACTAATAGCCTTAAGAGGTTTCACTTGTATGTAACAGTCTTGTTTTCACTTGCTGCTTTTAAATTTTTTTCTTTATTGCTGCCTTTTGTCATTTTAATTATTAAGTGTCTTGGTGTGGACCTCCTTGGGCTGAATTTTTGGGGGCGTCTCTGTGCCTCCTGGACCTAGATATTTATTTCCTACCCCAGATTAGGGAAGTTTTCAGCTACTATTTCTTCAAATAAATTTTCTGCTCCCTTATCTCTCTTCTTCTTCTGAGATCCCTATAATGTGGATATTACTATGGTTGATAGAGTCACTGAGTTCCCTAGACTATTCTCAATTTGTATAATTTTCTTTCCTTTCCTTTGATCAGCTTGGTTATTTTCCATTACTCTGTCTTCTACGTCATTAATTTGTTCCTCTCCTTCATCTAGACTACTATTTATTCCATCAAATGTATTTTGGATTTCATTTATTGTGTTCTTGATGTCTGATAGGTTCTTTTTTATCTGTGTAAGGGTCTCACTGATATCCTCCAATCTTTTCTCCTGTCCAGTGAGTATCTTTATGATCATTACTTTAAATTCTCTATCAGGTATGTTACTTATATCCATTTTGCTCTGGTCTCTTGCTGTGGGTTGGTCCTCTTCTTTCATTTGGGTCCTCTTCTTTCATTTCTCTGTCTCCTCATTTTATCTGACTTTCTGTGTCTGTTTCTGTGTGTTAAGAAAGTTAGCTACCTCTCCTGCTCTTACCAATAATAGCCTTATGAAGTAGAGGTCCTATAGTGCCCTGCAGTACAGTCCCCTATTCCCCAGGGCCTGGCACTTCAGGGGTGTCTATGTTGTGTGTGCTCTGCTGTTGAGTCTTAGCCTCTCTTTCCTTCAGTCTCATTGTCTGCAAAGGTTCTCTTTGCCTATTGTGGGCAATGTTTGGTCTCCAGCAGAGGTGGAGTACATCATAACAAGGTGTGCAGTGGCCTGCTTGCAAAATAAGACCTCCTCCCACCACCAACAGAACTGAGGTCCTGCATAATGTGCAGGTCAGGAGATGTGGTACTGGCAGGGTTTGCCCAGGTCTTCTGGAGGAGGAGTTTGCAGCACAAGGAGCTTGACTTCCCACTTGAAAGATGAGAATTTTAGTCCCTTAGAAACTTCCCACCTCCTCTTGCAAGTTCTATTAAAACATACTTTCTTCTATTGGTTACCTTAATAACTCTAAAAAGTATACTGAAACCCCTGTTTCTTATTCAACCTTAGACAGTATCTCTTAACTTCCTATTATGAAAGATTAGAAAACTTGGGCCTTGTATGATGACAGATGATAGCTACACTTGCCAGGGAGCATAGCATAATGTACAAACTTGTGGAATCCCTATGTTAGACACCCGAAACTAATGTAACATTGGGTGTCAACTATACTTCAATTTTAAAAAAGAAGAGAAGAAAAGGCAAGAAAACTTGAGCTCATGAGTTATTCTGAATCTCCTCTCTTTGCTATTATACTCTGGGGTAGAAGGATACATTCTAATAGTTCTTACAGACTTTTAAATATATTTTATATTCATGAAGTTTACAGTATTTACATTCTATTCTTTAAGTATAATTAAGTCTTCTATGTTTAATCTAAGTTGATCCTAGATATCAATTACAAGTAAAAAGTACTTACATCTTATTGTATACTGAAATTATTTAATACAGTGGGAAGGTAGAAAGACAAGAGAATCTGTTAAAAAAAGTCATAGTCCAAACAGAGCAATCTGAAGTAATGAAGAGATTTTGAGCAATTTCTGTAGTATAAAAAAAGTGAATGCATTTGAACTTGACAGTTCACAGATTTTAACAACATGCATGGTTTAGTATCATATGATCGCATTTATTTCTCTACTGGATTAACTATATTATTTGATTTTTATTATATAAATAAATACTAGAAACAAAAGCAAAAATGAACTATTGGGACTTCATCAAGATAAAAAGCTTCTGCACAGCAAAGGAAACAGTCAATAAAACTAAAAGGCAACCTACAGAATGGGAGAAGATATTTGCAAATGACATATCAGGTAGAGGGCTAATATCCACGATCTATAAAGAACTTATCAAACTCAACACCCAAAAACAAATAATCTAGTCAAGAAATGGGCAGAAGACATGAACAAACATTTCTCCAAAGAAGACATACAAATGGCCAGCAGACACATGAAAAAATGTTCAACATCACTTGTCATAAGAGAAATACAATCAAAACCACAATGAGATACCACCTTACACTAGTCAGAATAGCTGAAATTAACAAAACAAGAAACGACAAATGTTTGCGAGGATGGAGAGAAAGGGGAACCCTCTTACACTGTTGGTGGGAATGAAAGCTGGTGCAGCCACTTTGGAAAACAGTATGGAGATTCCTCAAAAAGTTAAAAATAGAGCTACCCTATGACCCAGCAATTGCACTACTAGGTATTTACCCCAAAGATACAGATGTAGTGAAATGAAGGGGCACCTGCACCCCAATGTTCATAACAGCAATGTCCACAATAGCCAAACTGTGGAAGGAGCCAAGACATCCTTCAACAGATGAATGGATAAAGAAGATGTGGTATATATATACAATGGAATATTACTCAACCATCAGAAAGGATGAATACTTTCCATTTGCATTGACATGGATGGAACTGGAGGGTATTATGCTAAGTGAAATAAGTCAATTGGAGAAAGACAATTATCATATGGTTTCACTCATATTTGGAATATAAGAAACAGTGCAGAGGACCATAAGGGAAGGGAGGGAAAACTGAATGGGAAGTCATCAGAGAGGGAGACAAACCATGAGAGACTCTTAAGTATGAGAAACAAATTCAGGACTGCTGAAGGGGAGGGGGTTGGGGGGATGGGGTAACTGGGATGGGCATTAAGGAGGGCACATGATGTGATGAGCACTGAGTGTTGTACACAACTGATGAATTGTTGAACACTACATCTGAAACTAATGATGTACTATGTGTTGGCTAAATGAATTTAAATTAAAAAATTTCAAAAAATGGAAAAAAAATAAATGATTGCAAAACATTTAAAAACACAAGTTGAATTGAAAACCTTCAGCAATATTTTATGCCAAGAATCTCTTCTGTCACCATGGTCAGCGAGGCTTCTCTCACTAGGCCTGCAATAATATGTATTAATTCATTAGGTGAGAAATAATCACTGAATTGAGAGCATTTTCTAAATATCTTTTAATCCTATAAGCAAAGACCATATTTTGTTGATGTTTAAAAAATGATTAGGCCACTAGGAGTTCAAAGTGTCACTGAGTCTTTGTTTTTTATTTTAATTCTAAAGCACTCATTCATGAAAAGATTTAAGTATTTGGAGGTAGCAGGTACTGGTTTATCTATCCACTGAAAGGACTGGCTAGGTTGCCATATATCCATGAGAATGCCTGGGGGAGAACAAAGTAGAGCTGTAGGTATAGCTTTACTGCAGAACCCTACCTGATGTGCACACCAGAGTCTAACCTCTCATGTGTAATGATACAGTAGAGTTTCTTCTGAAGCCAGGAAAAAGTTCTGCACCAACCTTCCACACTGTGTCAGCATCAGGTGTCTCACTGCTGGTGGGACAAAGGAAGCTAATCTCTGCAATACAGAAAAAAGAAGAATCTAGCTTTAAATTCAAATCCCCTGCTTATCTAGACCCCATGTAAACAGACACCACCAACTCCAGCCAGACCTCAAGGGCCCCACTCCTTACTTAACTTATATTTTAGTCATGACATAAAATAGTACAAAGTGGTTTTGTAAGCACAACATAGTACTTACTTATGTATTGTCTACTTAAATCTTAATGGTTCCCCATATATACACACATGTATGCAACTGCCGTACCCTGGTGTAGAGAGCACTGCATAACCTGACCTATTTTTCTTTCTTCAGTCTCCTCTCTTGTACTCACCACATCACTCTGTTCCAGCCATTTTGGCTTTCTTTGTTTCCTCCAAACCACCAAGTCTGAGAGCCTTTGTGCTAGCCAAACTCTCTGATGGTAATGTCATGTCCTGACTTTTTGCCTGGCTGGCTCTTGCTTGTCAGTCAGATCTCAAGTAAACATCACCTCCACAGCAAGATTCTCCCAACCAGCCAATCAGCACAGACATCTTGACATTCATTATCACTTGACCTATTTTTATTATTTGCATTGCACACATTATTACCAAATGTTTTTGTTGTCTGATTATTTTTTTTATCTATTTATTATCCATCTGTCAATTCTCCCCCACAAAAAAGCAACATACAAATTCTATGAAAACAGAGACCTATCACAGTCACCAATATAACCCAGTGTTTGTACTGGGTCGTACAGTGTATATGTAACAGGTAATAAATATATATTTGTTGAATAAAAGAATGAATACATGAATGCTCTAGTTCCACCTTCCTGACAACATGGCCTACAAAGCCAGCATATCTTATCTTCTGCTGGCCATATCCACAGTGGTCTTTCCTTCACCATTCCTACTACCCTCCACTGGAGCTTTGACAACTCCAAGTTCAGGTTGATCTTGAGAGGCCTCTCAGTCTAACTCCAGGTCGCTTGTATCCTTTTTTTCTTCAGAGAGTCCATAATGCAGAAGAACAGTCCAATTCAGCTCTAAAGATAAGGACTCCAAACACTTTATGTTCTCACCCCAAGTATCCCAGAAAGGAGGTAGCATGAAATCCAGAGGGCAAAGGGTAGGTTTGGCTATGGAATACATTCCCTTGTCTGGGGCCCAATTTTAGATCACTGAAAAAAAGAAAGGATTCAGTTCCTGGGGACCTGACACATTTGCATCCTGCAGGAGAAAAAACTGAAAAGCCACCTGTTGCATCTTCAGAATAATCCAAGAAATTATCACTTAGCTAAATTAATACATATCTAGAGTCACAGACATTCTTCCACATTGATTAAGCTGCTCTGAGTTCTTGATGGATTTTCAGAACCAAGAAGAAACTACATGGGAACTGCCATAGGAATGTATCTGTGATGGGCCACCCAAATCAAACCCTGGTTGTGATAACATTTAAACAAGGCTTTCTAAACAGAAATACTGTTGAAGAGACAACTATGAATCATGTTGCATGAAAAGTTAATTCCTTTGAAAATAAATACATAATTTATTGCAGTTTCATTGGCTTACCAACTATTGCACAATATTAATGTAGATGACTCTTGAGCAAAGTCTTCCAGGAAACAAACTGGACTGAATTAAATGCATCTATATTTCTTATTCTATTTAGATAAGATGATATTAATTTATAAGTGGCTGTATCCATGACAAGTAGCCTGTTTCACATTGCCCTGTGGTCACTTATGTACAGGATACATGACCTAAACTCTTGGATAGAAGCACAAATTTAATATTCAAAGACCAAATCAAGAATCTAGGAAGCATGGCAGACTGAAAGACAAGCTGAAATGTTAGGGCTATTAAATATTAATATCGATCCTTTCTCAAACATAAATTTTACTACACTTTATAGTTTACAAAAGTAATTCACATTTTCATTCTATTTCACTTAAGCTTCACTAAACTTTATGAAGCTTAAATGAAGATTTTATTCTGTACATTTTATAGATCATCAAAGAACTGACACTTATAAGGGCTGTTCCATGCAAGTTCTAAGCTCCATATTTTGGTTTATCATACACTTCTTAGGTGTCTCCAATGTGCCAGCCAGATGCTGTAGAATCAAAGATGAACATGCCTGGATTCCTGCTTAGATCTGATGAGGGAGATAGAGAGTTAAATAATTTCAACTGAATGTAATAAGCACTCTAGTGGAGGTTATCATACCTACCACCTGGCAATACAAGGAACTGAGCACATTTTCTCTGTACAAGTTCTATGTCATTATATGGGCACATAACTGTATTGTATACTCTTTAGCCAACTGTTTTGGTTGAAAATCTGATATAATCCATATTCTGAAAAACAAATGCACTAATATGACAAAGATATTCTTGCCAAAGAATGATCTCATATTAATAATAAGAGAAGGTTAAAAGTTCCTGTTTAGGAATTCTTACAATCAGAAAATCAAGGTGATTAGGGTCATTGTAGTTTGCTCAGAACTGAGGGGTTTGCCAGGACACTGGACTTGCAGTGCTAAAACCCAGAAAACCCCAGACAAAAAATGATAATCAGTTTAAGTCAAAGTTAGGAAATCATTAAGCAAGTTTGTTATCTCAAAAACCAATTTCACTTAGCCTCAACCTCATCAGTTAGATGGGTTTAGACCTATTTATCTCTGGCTTGGCCTGGATTATAAAAACCAACCAGGAAAAGGAAGACAAATAATAACATTGCTTTATATTTGTATAACATTTAAGATTTATAAGAATTAGTCTCAATCTTTGTAAATTACTCCATGCTCATTACATGACACTGATAAGGGCAAGTATCTTTATCTCTATTTTACGGATAAACAAGCAGATGCAAAGAGATAAGAAATTTGATCAAGATCATAAAACTTGTAAGTGCCAGAAAAAAACCTAGGACACAAGACTATGCAAGCATTCCAGATTTACTTCAACCTGTGATGGTGAAAAGCAGTACAATTAGACAAAAGTCCAGCTCACCCAGTCAAAAATACTATTCATGAGTATTAGTATACTAGGGTGTACTTAAAGTACAATCAATCAGTAAGAGAACAAGAAGTGACACAAAGTCAAGTGGAAGTTTACAAGTGCTGGGAACACTCTTAACTGCTGAAGGGCAATTTAACCAAAGGATTTGTGCCTACCTAACTTCTCTGAATAGCTTAACTTTATAACTGTCTATCTTTATTGCTGTGTTGCAATGATGATAAATATCAACCCCAGATGGTCTTTTGAAAGTTACAAAGCACTATACAGATATAATATTTTGCAGTCATTTCTAATTTATGTACTTGAGGTCAGGATCTCAGCACCTGGTGCTTTTTCACGCTTACACTGAAGTAAGAATTCCGGTCACTTTTCTACCCTTCAATGGATGAGTCAGATAGTATTCCCGCTCTCAATGTTTCTGGGTCTACAGTCACATTTGCCATTCACTCCGGTGCTAGAGGGGCACAAAGTGCAACGATTTCTTCTGCATGTGTAGTTCTCCCACCTTCTTATCTGATCTAAAGTTCCTTTTACCGAACACACGCACTTCTGTGGTATTTCCCATTATAAATTTTGACCATAAAAAACTTTCACATTATAAATTTTACCATAAGAAAGTTCACACAAACCAATGAGTTTTTAAGAATGATGAAAATAAAATACCTCAAACTGAAACTTTCATACATTCAAATTGTTTAATTTCCTTTTACAACTGAATAGAGGTTTACGGTTAGAAAAGAAACCATACATGCTTATTTAAGAATGCTCTCTGTACTCACTTCCATTAGATTTAGGGTCCATCCATGTAATTAGTCACTCAAGTCTTGGGAGAAATTATGAAACACTATGTCTCAAGTAATACAAGCAAACCTAACTAATGTCTCTCCCCCTGCCAGGGAATATGTTTTCCTCTTATACCAAATATCATAAAGATATCTGTAATCAGGAAGACATACATACCTCATTCCAAAATGCCAAATAGCATATATCTATTTTTTCAATTAAAAATCAATATGTTGTTTTGAAACTTTCACACAACTGCCTAGAGAGTGATAAAATTCAAGGTTAGGATTACATTTAAACAACCAATCAGTAGTTAGCTGGTCACACACACACACACACACACACACACAAAATCTTCCCTTTCCCCCTTTTAGAATATGGCAGGTGTTGCTCAGAGGCATTTTCCCAAGAAGTGAGTACATTTCCTACCACCCTGCTTGCATAAAGGTATAATCACATGACTAATTCACACCAATAAACTATAAGCAAAATGATGTGTGTTACTTCTGGGCTTGGATTTTTTTAAAAGAAGCAGTTGTGCCTTCTTTACTGTGTCTCCCTTCTCCTGCTGGATACTAGTGGATGGTGGAGTCTCAAGATGGAAGGATCCTGAATCCCTGAGACACTAGGTGAAAGGCCACAATCAAACTATAACACCCTCAATGGACTGTTCCATGATTGAGAAAGAAAATTCTATTATGTTAAACCACTAAAATTTTCAGTTTAATTTTTTATAGCTGTCATTATCCTAATCCAATAACATAAACAAATGAGTTTCCATCGCTAGCATCTACTTTTTGTTCCATCCAGAAAGATATGTTTGAAAAAGCTAGATCAACCCTCAAGTTCTTAATTAGGTTAAGTTCTTAATTCAGTGGTTTTTAATTAGGTTAATTAACTATCTCTACCCTTCTGATTTTAGCTATTATTACTTTTCTTTCAGATTCAAATATTACTTCTTTAGAGAAGTCTTCCTTACCTCCCACCTAAGTCAATTCCCCTTATTAGTCACCACCATAGTACCATGCATCTGTCCTTAGCAATTATTACAAATATAATTTTACATTTACTTTTTGTAATTATTTGATTTATGACTTTTTACTAGACTATAAGCTTTTTAATTTCAGAAATAATGTCTTTTGGTTTTGCTCAGCATTGTGTCCACCATGTCTAGTACATGACCCAACACATAGTAGTCCCCAAATATACCTTTGTTAAATAGATATAATGAATAAAAACCTCAGTGTGGTATTGTGACAGATGAAGACCAGAGAATGTAAAGAATTTGATCAAAGTACTTTTATGGAGTTCACAATTTTCTCTGTTCCTTCAAGTTCATTACTAGTCTCCTAGTGAATTTACCACAGATAAATTGGCATTAAATAGATGACAGGTCAACTCACAACAATAAGTGTAACATTTTACTCCTGACAAAGGACCATGTCCATAATCTTATCACCAAACACTTCATTTTTCACCCTGCTAAGCATCATAATCACTGATGCCCAAAATATCATAGTAATATTTGCTGATTTTATGACCTGCAAGTTTCCCCCAGGATGTTGATGATTGTTAACTTGTGGAAAAACATAACTTCACTAAGACCTGATTCTGGTCCATTTTTGGAATGGTTTCCTTATCTGTCCCCTCTGAAAAGAAGGTATGATTCTCCTGAGGATGAGACAGAGAAGTTGAACATAAAAAATTCAGCCTTTTTCTCTCTCTCTTTAGACTCTTCCTGCCAAAAAGCTGGATTCATTGTGTACTTCCTGCTTCCAAAAAAAAAGCACATCAGAATCAGTGCCTAGTTCATCATTCCAAAGACATTTTTGGCTCACCTAGCTTTTTCTTTCCACCTGTCTTATGGAAGTTTCATAGTTGTGAGGCAGGAATTCTGGGACAGCACATACTATTCCTTAGGCTGGGGCACCTCTTACCTATTCACATCTTTCCTACTTCACCTAGTTAGCTCTAAGTCTCTTTATTTTTTTTTTTAAGATTTTATTTCTTTATTTGACAGAGAGAGACACAGTGAGAGAGGGAACACAAGCGGGGGGAGTGGGAGAGGGAGAAGCAGGCTTCCAGCTGAGCAGTGAGCCCAATGTGGGGTTCGATCCCAGGACCCTGGGATCATGACCTGAGCCGAAGGCAGACGCTTAATGACTGAGCCACCCAGGTGCCCCTCTAAGTCTCTTTAAAATCTCAGTTAATTATTACTTCCTTTCTTCAAGGTCTCCCATAAGTTTGTAGTCAAGATATTGGTCAGGCCTGCAGTCATCTGCAGGCTTGACTTGGCCTGGAGGTTATCAGGAGCTCAAATAAGCTGGAAAGAAATACTGCTGAGCTGTCAAGGGTTAGAGTAGTCAATTAATGCAATAAGCCATAAGTGGAAGAGTTGAGCCTTTGATCAGTTGTGGAGATAGTATAAGCCAAGGGCTAAAACTGAAGAAAGCATTGACTCTCCTTGTTCCATTCCGCCCCCACCCCCACCCCACAGAATGGCACAGGAATCAAGAGTCAGGTGGACCAGTGTAGAAGTGGGGGTCATCTCACTATTGAGAGAGTCCCAAATAAAAGACTCCAGCAGTTTTATGAACCCTGTAGTTAGAGGGAAAGTGAGGGGGCGAGTTAGGAGTGGAACACTACTAAGTATTCAGTAAGATTAGAGAAAAGTGTCTTTGAGGTTTGCTCCTCCTCCCTCCAATAAGGCACCTAAAAAAGACCACCGCCTAAGGCCTCAGATAAGAAGACCTTGAAATGAAGGTGCCTACCAGAGTTAGGAGTGCAAATATGTGAAAAGTATGGCCAGGGAGACTGAATCCTTGGCTGCAACTCCCTTCAGAGACTGCAATGTATTGACTATACATCAGGTCTAGACTGGAGAGGGCAGCTTTCTCCCATGAGGCCTGCCAGGTAAAGTTTTCATAATTGTCTATAATCAGGCCCAAAAAATCACACATGCACTTTTAAACAGGAGTCAGATACATCAATATTTCTGCTTCCAAGCTGACTTCCTTACATAGCTGTTGAGAGGAAGACCCAATTCCTTACTATGTGGATCTCACTACAGACTGAGGGTCTTTGTGACATGACAGCTACCCTCCCCAAAAATGAATGGTCTAAGAGAAAGAACAAGGTGAGAGTGACAATGCCATTTATGATTAAGTGTCAAAGGGAATGCATCTTCACTTCTGCCATATTTTCCTTTTTAGAACAAGTCACTGAATCCATACTCAAGGGCAAGGGAATTAGATTCCACTTTTTGAAGGGAGGGATGTCAAAGAATCTGTGCACCTATTTTAAAACAATCATACTTGAGTAGACCATCTTAAGGTTTAGATTAAGATCAAGGTAGGAGGAATTCTGCTTTTGGTCATACTTTAAGTCACATAGCTTAGTTGCTACTTTGACCGCCATTTGAGTGACTCTGACTCTGAACTTAGGATAGAAAAGAAGATATGATTCCATATCATCCTTAAGTCTAATAAACCAAATTTTAAATACAAATTTTTTACACTATTAACTGATTTCATTTAATTTGTAAATTTACATAATCTATAAATTCAATGGTTTAAAAGAAATCAAATTATTCATTTTTCAGTTAATGGATTATCTAAGATTATGGCAAAATCAAAAGTTTATTATAATGATTTTAAATAAGATCATTTTCTCTTTAAAACAGCCAGTATGAAATACCCACCACAGTTAATATAATTCTAACAAAGATAGAAAGACTACCATCTGAAATATCAACCTAAGAAAATATGTTGAACATTGGCATCTTTTTCAACCATGTTTTTGAATGTCAAGATTTAAAAAGTGAAATGTTAGAATCTACCCTTCTCACTGGAATGCTAGCAAACAAGTGAACCGAGGTTAATTTATTTATTACTGAAGGAAAGACGGCAACAATCTCTGAGGATTTGGAATTTTGTTTTATTTAATGTTAGGAAATGCTAGGGAACTATCACTTCCTCTTTACTTACAACTACTGTTGCAGTGTATTTACTGGAACAAAAATTCAGTTTATAAACTCTGCAAAGGAAATAAAAGCAACTTTACATTGGTGGTGGCATTACTTTTTACGTAGGGTTTCCTGAATAACATTGTGCAACACATTGTTGCTTGAGATTCTCTTCCTGTATTATTAAGTAACTAATCCAAACAGAATGCACCAAATCCCCTACAGATTTAAGGAAAATTACTGGCCTATGCACATCCCAACATTATTCTTCCAACATGCTGCTTTTTTCTTAACTCTGTTGTTGTTAGAGAAATAATTTTTCTGTTTCTTTTAGTTGTGTAAAAATTAAAAATGTTAGAAACTAAAACCAATTCTCAAGTAAGAAAGCACATAGTTGTTGGTCTTCATGGTTTCTCAGTGCAGAAAATCTCTGTATTTCCCAACTCTACGTTACATCAAAGGACCGTGGTCCACCTTGTTCACCACTGTCTCTCCAGGATCTTGCTCCATGCCTGATCTGATTGGAGTAAATAATTGTGGAAGAAAGTAGTGAATGTTACTCTTTAGTACTAAGTTATTGACCTTCCATGAAAAAAGAAAGAGATACATTTACTATGAACTCCTCCTTGTAGGTGGGAGGAATTTCTTCAGACCGAGCTTTGAGAAGAGGGCAACTGCATCCTAAGTACTATGTAATTTTTAATTCTTTTTAACTGTCAAGACTGTTTGATAATTAACTAATTAATGACTGCAAAGCTTTTTGAAAATGGAAAATTCCAGATACATGCTGAATTTTAAAAATTTAAGAAATGAAAAAATTTTAAGTGTTCAGATACATAAAATGGGAGCAGTGATGAACAAGATAGATCCAGGACCTAAGAGTTTGCATTCGAGCAATGGATAGAGATACTAAACAATCAATTATGCAATCATTTGTTTAATTATAATTGTAATGAATGAACATGGGGGAGAAACAGAGTGGCTATGACACTGTATAACAAGAGGATCTGATCTGGTATGAGGAGTCAGAGAAGACCTCATTGATGATGAAATGATATTTGAGCTGAGTTCTAAAAGATGAATAGGAATTAACAGATAGTCAAGGGAGTCCCGAGAATAGAAGGTGAGGGATTCTGAATTGAGAAGAAAAATGATCCTGAGCAGAGAGAACAACAGAAAGTATCTAGGTAGAAATGGAATATAGAATATTCAAGAATCTGAAAAAAGACCAAGTCACTGGAATGCAGAAAGCCTATCAATGGCCCATAAAGATGCTAATAAAGGGGTAGAGCAATCAAAACAGATTTACTTTCTTGAAAGATTATCCTGTCCTGTTTTGGAAAAAGAAGGTGTAGAATAATAAGTTCTCCTGTGCTCCTCTATAAATGCAACGAAATACCCAGGAATGTGTCCATTGGACGATGATAAAAAAGACTCCGAAAGTAAGCTGAAAGAGTGCCACTAGCACTAGGAAGGGAGGCTGGGAAGGATGGAAGAAGGCAGACCGTTAGAAACCTTAGGACATGAGGAATGACTACATGACGAAATTTCCTAGGTTTTCTTTTTATCTTCCAAATGCTCTCAGACTGGATACAGGAGAGGTGTAAAACCCAGAACGACCAATAGGCATAGGCAAAACAAAACAAACAAAAAGACAAGCCTGCCTTCCTGGTCAAGGACTGGGAAAAGGAAAGCATAATGAGACCTAGGGGGAGAGTCCCAATCTGGACCTGGCAGTGATCTGATCCACTGGCAGCAGGAATGGCAGGAAGCCTCAACCATCCCAGTCCTCACTGTACACCCAGTTTCCAGTGGCAGTTCTGTCCTTGGAAGGGGCAGGATCAGCAGAAGCCTGTGTCTGCCTGTCCTGCACCCAGAATCATAGGAGGGCCAGGCCACTGGCTTCTGCTCTTCTGTCTCCTAGCAGAACCTGGACCAGTGATATCAGGTGGCCCAGAAAGGTACCCTCTATACCTGTAGGTGACACCAGCAGGGACTGAGTAGGGAGCCTGTATTAGTTTGATCAGGTCGCTATAACAAAATACCATAGACTGAGTGGCTTAAACAATAGACATTTGTTTCTCACAGTGCTAAAGGCTAGAAATCCAAGATCAAGATGCTGGCAAGGTTCTGTGGAGAACATGTTAGTGGTTCTTAGGGATTAGATACAAAGGAGGGGATGGGTAGGGTTATAAAGAGGTAATGTGAGGGAGTCTTGTGATTGTGCAGTCTAGTATTTTCATTGTGGTGGTGGTTACATAAAGCTATATAGGTGATAAAATTGCATAGAGCTACATACACATATGCATGTAAGTGCATGAATAATGGTGAAATCTGAATTAATTTTATGGATTATATTAATGTCAATTTCTTTTTTTAAAAGATTTTATTTATTTGAGAGAGAGAGACAGAGCGAGAGCATGAGTGGGGTGAGGGGCAGAGGGAAAAGCAGGCTCTCCACTGAGCAGGGAGCCCAACATGGAGCTCAATTCCTGGACTCCAGGATCATGACCAGAGTGGAAGGTAGATGCTTAACCGACTGAGTCACCCAGGCGCCCCTCAATGTCAATTTCTTGTTGGTAATATTATGCTGTAGTTGTATAAGGTGTTAGCCTTGGTGGAGGCAGAGGGAAGGATGCACAGGACTTACTCTGTACCTTTCTTTACAAGTTCCTGTGAAACAATAATTACTTAAAAATAAGAAGTTAAAAAAAAAAAAAGATGTCTGGTTGCTATGTGAAAGTTGGGCCAAAAAGGGTGAGAACACATAGAAGGAGACCACAAGTGGGTTGTTAAGGAAAGGTGATGGTAACTTTGACCAGCATGATGGCAGTAGAGAAGGAAGTAGATGAACTGATAAAATATTTGGGAAGTATCAGTATAATGTCAATAAGATGTCATGATTATTTAGATAGCAGAGTAAGGAGAATAACACAATGAGTTTTCTGACTTGTAGAACTTCTAGATTTTGCTACTATTCAGTGAGATAAGAAATAATAAAAAAAAAATTAGAGTTGGTAAGATAACAAATATCATTTAGGGCTTGTTCATTTTGAAATACCTAGAAAGTATACTGATATAAATGTTATTAGTGGAATATATAGGCCAGAGTTCAGAAGTTGGGTTAAAATATATAAACTCGAGTTGTCCATGCAGAAGTGACTATGGTGTGGCTACCTTAGATCAGCTGAAGAAAGAAAACATGGAGTGGTAAGTGACGAAGGCTTAGAGAGAACCTTAGGAAACTACATTATTCAAATTTCAGGAAGTCAGGAAAAGGAGGTTGAAATTATAAAAGAGATGAGGAAAGAGAGGCCAGTAGGGTAAGATGTCAGAATATATTAATTTAAGTCAGATTGGACTTGGAAAATGTAAGATCTTTGGGTAAGATCTTCAAATCAGATAGAATTTGAGGAGCATTAAGGAGAAGGTGGGAAATATATCTTTAATTGGAAAGAAACTGCCAATTTTCTTGTATTTTACTATAAGGCCACTTAGTGAAGAGGCTCCTTATGACTGTGTGTGACTGTCCCGCATTGTATTACACCCAAAGGAACGCTGTGAATATACAAGGGAGTGTCTGTGTTGCATTGAGAGGTTGGTTTGAACCTTTTGAGTAGCACTGCACTGGCTCTATTGTTTTCCAGGTCCTTCAGTAGATTTCTACTTGACTTAAGAAAAACAAGAGAAATAGGATCTTATTTGGTTATAATCTTTTTTTCTGAAAGGGTCCTAAGTATTCTGTGGATGTCATTATATAAACAAGATAAGTACATAAAAACTCATATATAGAAATATGCTGATAATTATATGCCAGTTCTGCAAAGAACTTAAAATATACCAGGCCATACCTAACTATTTTTAATCTTATTAGACTCTGTTATATGGGCATCACCATCACCACCACCACCATCATCATGATCATCATGATCATCATCATGATTGTCATCATCATAGCTTACATGTCTTAAGTGTTTACTATGTTCCAATATTTCAGGTACTACTCTAAATTACTCATGTAACATTTGATTTAATCCTTAAAAATGCCTCTTAGGTATTGTAAATCTTTTCATTTCTATTTTAAAGGTGACAAAATAAAGATTTCGTGATTTGAAGAAACTTATGTAAGTTCTCAGAACTAGTTAAAGAGCAAAGTAGGAATCCAAATCCACATGCCCAAGTTCTTAACCATTATACAACATTGCCTTTCCAAGTGTAAGTAGTGTTTTATTTCATTACTCTTGCCTGATACACATTATTACAACTTTGAAGGAAAAATCATCATATGAAGTATGTGTCAACTGTGTACAGAGATAGGGCACATCTCAAGCCTGCTCATGTTCACCTCTTTTTCAGAGAACATATTAATTACAATCTGAAATTCAAGGACTACAGGAATAAAATGTGGAAATAAAGTCTTTCAGATGCGTGGCTAAAGACAGAGATGTGACCTGGAGTATATGGTCTTGAACTGCAGTTCTCATCTTTCCAAGTGGAGAAAAGGAGAGCTGAGGGCCAGAATGGTGATCAGTGAGAATCCGAGACCCTTCATAGATTTGCAAGGTACACACACACAGAGAACTAAAGGTCTTCCCTAAGCTGGCGTCTGCTTTTTTTTTCCCCCACATACCACTGGAAAGTGTCATCTCTATTTCAAATGTAATAAATCATGTCCACAGCACCAATGACATCTTTAGAAAGAAGACTATGGTTTTGCATACACAAAGCAGTTCTACTTATTCAGAATCGTGTTAAGTATAATTACTATGACCACAATGACTCCCTGAGAAAGTATTCCTTTACAGTTTGATTTTTATTATAGAAGATGTATTTAAAATTTTAAAAAAAATACAATAAATCAAATCTCATTTCTTCCTCATTATAACAGCAAATCATACTTCAAACTAAATAACTGATAACTGACTTTTAATGTTGAGTTCCAAACAGGAAAAACGAGACTAATTACTCATAATGGAAGATATTTAAAACAGGGGATTGGTTACACAGGTAAAGGAAGACTGAGGTTACCCAGAGATTAACAACAGAAGGAAGCCATCAAAATCCCTAGGCTGGAGGCTTCATGTGAAAAGGTGACGTTATTTGAACCCTAGAGCCACAATCACTCAGTGGAATCTGGAACCCAGTGGCCCTAATCCAAAGAAGCTGGAGTCAGAGCTACACAGCAAAATGCTGCCCAGGTGAAACAGGAGGGAAAAGAGCATCCTGATTTTTTCCTTTGCTCACCCTCAAATATTCTATGGGTGCCTCCTCCTTTAGGCCAATCCCAGGGAAAAACCAGCCATTATGTGAGCCTGGGAATTACAGCCTGAAGGTTCAGTTTTCCTGCCATACAGCAGAGAACCAAAGAAGGAAAGATCTAAGGGCAAACAGGCTCAGGATAAGCACATGCCATGGGAGCAAGCACTCTAGTTAACCAACCACATGGTCCCATGTCGTGGTATATGTGATCAGAAATTAAGTCATCGAGGGGCGCCTGGGTGGCTCAGTCGTTAAGCATCTGCTTTCGGCTCAGGTCATGATCCCAGTGTCCTGGGATCAAGCCCCACATCAGGCTCCCTGCTCCGCGGGGAGCCTGCTTCTCCCTCTCCCACTCCCCCTGCTTGTGTTCCCTCTTTGCTGTGTCTGTCAAATAAATAAATAAAATCTTTTAAAAAAAATAAAAGAAGAAAGAAAGAAATTGAGTCATCGAATTCAGAAGTAGGTGTCTATGAGATTTTGATAAGTATAAAGAAAGAAATACAAGTTTTAGAAGAAGTCAGATCAGTAATTCATCCAACAAGTGTTTTACTGAGTAACTTTTGTCATCCTAATTTTACAATTTGGGAGTATAGTAAGTAAGTAAAGAATAAAAAGAAAACAAGTAAACAATAAATAAAGAGGAAATAAGAGAATTTTGCTGTTTTGTGTATAGTAAAGCCTTTGAGGGATATTTATTTTGTTACACTCTGATTTAAATCCTGAATTACCCCAGAGCTGATTTTTAGCTTCAACATTCAGTTTATTGACCTTTAGGCTCATGTTTAAAGACGTATTGCACCCAAATTGCATCTACAGCTTATATTCACAAAAGCAGTGAGTAGGAGAGGAAGGAAGAGCACTGACAACTAACAGCCTAGCTCTTCTGTGCCTTCCCTATGTGTTCAAAAGGTAAAGAGCACAGCATCTATCTTATTCTACGTATGCCCATAAGTTTTCCCAACACAATTTTATGACTTCTCTTCTCTTTTTGGCCTGTCTTTGATGTTTATTATAATGATTCCACTCCTATAAATATTTTTTGTGACTCAGTATATATACTTTTGATGAATACCATTTTGCTTAAATAGAATCCTTCATGATATATCCTTTTACAAGCCCATTTTTTACTTAGCAATGTATTTTAGATATCCTTCCATGATAATACTATACAGATACAGGTATAGATAGGTATATATATAATTATACAAAAGTATATATGTATATGCAAATATATATCACCAAGTTTTAATGACTGCATGGTTTTCCATCATATGGATATGCCATTATTTAATTGAAATCACTGCTGATGTGTTTTGCTTCTAATTTTTTGATATTTTTACAACAATGTGATGAACATCTCTAATCCTGTATGTTTATTTACTTGTAAAGTTATCACTGAGAATACACTCTCGGGGGTGTAATTGCTAAGTCAAAAGGGTTTTATTAATCAGCTTAGTCTACAGTTTTCTAAAGTAACAAACTCGAAGGATGTCACTGCCTTATAACAGTTTATCTCTTGCTCACACAGACTGAGGATAGTCTCTATCCAGGATCTTGTAGGGGGAAAAGAGCATGACAAGTATGAGCTGATTCAGAAAACTTTTGGTCAGAAATATCCCACATCAATTCTACTCACAATTTATTGTCCAGAGCAAGCATGAATTCAAGAGGACAGAAAGATAAAATCCTCCTGCAAAGAAGAACCCTAAAATATAATCCTTCTAGGGAAGAGAAGCAAGTTTTTTGAACAGCAAAACTACCAAAGGTGCTGATAACAATATGTACTGCTATGATTGCTACTATTACTGTGTAAAAAAAAAAAAAAAAAAAAGGACATGGCTAAAATGCTACCCTAGAGAAAAAAACAGATTTTGAAATAGAGAAAAAATATCATGTCCCAATCAATTCCTAGGAGATCATTTAAAGCATATTATGGAATGGAGAAGTAAAATGGATGAGAGACCTTGTAGATACAACTAACACAGGATAATCATGTCCATTTCCATTTGGCAAACAAACTCTAGCAGAAACATTACCACCATTGATTTTCATTCCCAATAATTGGATGACTACCAGCCATAGATTCTACCCCTAAATTGTCACTGCCTTCTTTTCCAAATTTGTTCAGAAGAGATTTGATTGCGTGCAAAAGAATTAACCAGAGGCTTTGCATCAAACAGACCAAACTAATAACCTATTGATATGTCTGGATTTATAGCTTAAAGTCACTTTTTCCTCTTGAAAAGATACAGAGATAATGTCAGAATAAACCAGGTAAGATTGTTAAGAACATCGACAATTGATAGCTACACCTAAATGAATTGTAGAGACATCTGGTCAGTAAAAGATAATTAAATAGTCTAAGGTTTAAAGCTAACCACTCTGGGAAAAGAAATTTTCTTATTTACATTTAAAAGGTAAACACAGACATGCACAGAGAAAGCAAGAATGAAAAATAAGGAAGACATGGATGTTTTACCAGTATATTAACAACTTGGTTGAATTGCCACAGTTGTAGCTGACAATAGAAGGTGGCATACATTTTGATCAACAGGAGATTACATATTTTCACATTAAAATAAACAAGGGGAAATCTCTATTCCAGTCTATGAAGCTTTATACTGAGAAAGTAGTGCTTATCCACAAACAGCTGTATGGATAACATACTCAGGGACATTCTTTTGATTGATTGATTTTTGTTTATAAACCATGTCTAAACCCTCTACCAGGCAGATTAATAGCCAGCTCCTGAATCATTCTTCAGGCAGCCACTTCCAAGTATACTGCCTCTGTAGACTGGAGGTTAGAGAAACCTAATTTTTCACCCGTTACCTCTTGAGTTCCAACTACTGAAAGATACACCCAAGGATCTAAACAAGGAATCAAACTGTAACAGCAACCATGTTTTCTTATAATGCTGGAGTAGAAAATAAGCTCTACCTCCCAACCCATTTTCAACTTACTCCCCAGTGGCAGCCATAGAAGTTTGAGATAACCACAAACCTTCCAGACAAAAGAGTTCAAATAGGTTAGGACTTATCCAAATGTGGTTTCCTGTTTGATAACTAGAAATAGACAAAAACAGCACATTCTCCTTGAGAACATGCTCGCTTGGTGTGGTGGGATGGGAAGGGGAGGGAGAGAAAGAGAGAGGGAGAAAGAGATAACAATAAAAATAGAAAGGAAGCTGGAGACATTAAGAAAGGGAGAAAAAGTTTTCCATTCCTGAATGAATGACAAGGATGGAGAGGGAGACTAGAATTTTAGCCAGGATAGATCCTTATGGGATTGGAGAGGAAGTTTCATAATAGACATCAGGGAATAGGATTTTCCAAAGTAAAAGTTCCAAAATCCAGACCATTTTATTCTTGAAAGAGGGTAGGCATTGTTCTAGAAAAATATTCAGTGAGAATTTAGTAGTAACACTTGTGGAAAGTTACTTACATTGCAGTAATATATATTAATGACACCAGATCACACTTTCATTTCTGTATCTAATCGAAAGGGAATTGCTTTCACAAACGCAAGAAATAAGAATTCCAGCCAGCCCTCCCTGTCAGACCACATGAAACAAGGTGCTGAAAGCTTTTTGAGAGTAGCACAGACTGGAAATCTGAAAACATAATTTGAAGAAGGGAGTTGTAACTGAGTTACTTACTATTTCCAATCACAATTAAAATACTTAGCGAGGTAAAAGCAACACCCTGTGCTCCCTGATGATTAGCCAAATTGCATAGTTGTTAGTTCTTTGACATTTTTATTAGGAGATCCACAAAATATTGTTACTCCGGATATGACAACTTCAAGTAGAACCAGCTGAGAAAACAAAAAGTTACCACCACAGCATCATCCAAGCTGATGCTTCCAATGTGCAAACTGTCACTAGAGGCTGGAATGAGTTAAGGAAGGGGGGCCCACCACTAACTGTGTCCCTCCTAAAATGCATACTTGGCCCAGGCTTGAGTAAAACCACAGTGAAGAGTTAATAGTTGCTGCTAGCACCATGGAACCATTTTCTTGACTGTTACTACAATCTACCTCTTAGTGACGTTACTAATCCATTTGGAGGTGTATTGGGAAATTCCTTTACAACAAATCCACCATCTTTTCTTTTGTCATCTGATACTTGCTAAAACTATTTGATGAACAATCAATACAATTTGGTGGATAGAAAGAGATATAAAGGATATTCTCTGTTATAACAAGTGTCTGTAGAAGAAAAGACCTCTCATGGTATCAGTTATCTAAAGAAAATGCAGCTATTATTTAGGCAGACAGATCAAGATTGTGAAAATGAGAATTGAAGGGTTACCCTCTCAGATGCCGAAGACAGCACTCTCTTAAATGTTCTCTCGGAACCTGTAGGACAAACCGTGTGGGGATCCATGTGTTATTACCAACTATGCAGGAGTTTCCTTATGACTGGTGCATCTGTAGGCTACATTTACAAAAGTATGATTTCTTACCATCTCTGTTACCAATTTTTACATCTAAATTAAAGGGAAATACAGAAAGGTATCTCTTGTAGGATGCAGTACCTCCAAACTCTTCTTTATCTTAGTTCCTGGATGAAGGCAAACTCATATAATCCAAGTCACAACAGAACTTTCACAAACCCTAACACCCAAGAGGCAAACATCAGAAAAGACCAAGCCACATAGAAAAGTCCGAGCATACCTAGAAGAAAATAACTGTATCGCACTTAGAAAAGGAAAATGTTCACTCAAAAAAACACCATTATAGAATAATTCTATCAATAATCAATGTGGTAGAGGCAGTGTTTGATAGCTTGAGCTCGAAAATCAGAATGCTAGAGTTTAAACCCAAGATCTACCTCCTATTATGTGCATAGTCTTCAGCTAATACCTGTTTTTGGTTCTCTTCTCTCTAAAATGGGAATAAACAATATGAAACTACAAGAGTGGTAGTATGGATTACAAGACAGAATCCATGACCTAGCTATAGATGTATACAGTTGCACTTGGAAGTTGAATGAACTGATGATACAACTATCTTCTTGTCTAGATTATAGGCTAATCATTAGAAAGAACCATACCTTATTTAATTCTGCATCCCAGGGACAAGCATCATGTCTATAGAGCATAGTCAGTGCTCTATAGATGTTTTCTAAAATGAATGAATGATGTATTTATACAATTATATGCAAATATAGGTGACAAAGTACAATGAACTCAGTGAAAATGTAAAGAAACCAAACTTATTTTATTTTTCCATATTAATATCATAGGCTCAATCCAGGTTTTTAACTTTTATGAAATATGGTTAATTTCACCTACACAGAAATTTGAAGAGAAATATAGTCACTCAAACTCTCTAAGTGAGCCATCTGATCCCAAGAGTGTGGTGAGCTGAAAAACCAGTTTCTCAAAGAAATATTTACTTCCTAATCCCTGGAACCTATGAATATTATGTGACAAAGTAGTAAATATTACTTTATATGGCAAGAGATGTGATTAAGGATCTTGAGATAAGGAACTTATCCTAGATTATCCAGGTGGGCCCTAAAGGCCAAAACAAGTATCCTTATAAGAGAGGCACAGAGGCAGATTCAATACAGCAGAGAAGGCAACATAAAGATGGAGTTGAGATTGTAGTGATACATCCACCAGCCAGGAAATGGTGAGCATCCACGAGAAGCTAGAAAAGGCAGGACTCGGTTCTTCCCCAGAGACCCTATATGTGGTAAGGCTCTGACAACACCTTGATTTCTGACTTTTGGCTTCCAGAACTATGAGAGAATAGATTTCTGTCATTTTAAGCCACCAAGATGGTTATATTTTGCTGTGCCAGCCCCAAGAAACTAACACACACACACACACACACCAAAGTCCCTGGACTTGTGATTACAGAAATGGCTTTAAAAATACTTCCTATATATCTGATATATGGATAAAAGGGATTCTGCAGGACTTGAGTGTTCCTGAAATGCTAAGAACTGAGAAGTCCTAGAAAATAAAGATTATCATTCATCCCCATCCTGTTCAACTCTAGGGAAACTAGTGTGGAGATTTGTCCATGGTCTACATGCAGAGCTCAGGAATAAAGGGAAGATAAAAAAATAGAATGAGTTTTTAAGGAATTGAAAATTATTTTTTTTTAGGATTTTACAGAGGCATGGAAAAGAAATCTGGAACTGATTTTCTTAGAATGGTTCTTACCACTTAACGGAATCACTAGTAGAGATTTTTTAAATTACAAATTTATTGAATTAGACTCTGGGAAATGGAGCCTAGACTTTTGTGGTTCCAGAGGCAGGAAGCTGGGTGAAAGAATAGGAGCTCTTCCTCTGACTGTTAAAAATAATTATCTTTATGTATACTTCACTATAGAAAGTCAACTCTAAGAGTAAGTGCCCTCAAGAAATAGAATGGAAAAAGAAAAACTGTATCATTAAATTTCAGTGACATGTCATCTGCTTTTACTTGAAAACCAGGTTCAAGTATAGAATATTCTATTAGTCATCTCAAACAAAGCTGTGTGTCTCATTAATTCCCCTTTTAGCCCTCTATAATATAACTTTCTAACCAGAGAACTAAGAAATCTTTTATGGTTAAATAAGAAAAATAGAAGTGTCCTTAATTTATTACAAAGCCTCCTATCTGTGACCAAACTGAATAAAAACCTCATTTTCCTTTTATTCATGATTACAAATGTGAGTGTAAGTTCTTTTGTTCATTGCCATGTTCTATTTTGAATCAACGGATATGCCATTGAGATTCCTTGTCTTTGTTGGTATTAAACTGATAACAAAATGTATTCTCACTGTTCAGCTCTAGCAATGAATTGAACAATTTAACAAGTATCTTGAGAAAATTTTCATTTACTAAGCACCTGCCTTATGCACAGTAATCTTGCCCCATAACTATGAGCTTGGGCTTTGAAATCAGATAGAACTGGGTTCAGACCCTGGCCTTTTTTTTTTTTTTTTTTTTTCTGGCCTGTCTATTTGATAGCCACGGGATATTTGGCAAGTTGCTAAGATATTTAAACCTTAGTTTCTTCTCCAAAAAATAAGTTTATTAAGTCTCCTTTATTAAAATATCATGGGTATAAGGCATCTAATACAGAGTAAGCACTCAGTCAATTTACATTCATATTCTTGTTATAATTTAAAGAAACAGAAGTCTAGTTATCCACCCAAGAGGCTAGTGGTAAAATCTAGCAGCCACCAGATGACTATTAGATATGTGCTACAATATCATTATTAGTGTCCAAGACAGGCCTGTTTTAAAGAACGAGGTCACAGAATTACCCAGAATGCAAGGGAGGTTAGGAATCAGACTCCATAGGATACAAAATTAGCACCCAGTTCTGCTGCCTTCTGGAGACCCAGCAAGACCATCTCAAAATGAAACAGTGGCTTTTGAGCATAACTGGCTACTTGAGATAAACAAACCCATCTTGTTTATAGAATGAATCACCATTTGGAACTAGTTGATCTTTTAATCTGTAAGCAGGAATCATAAAAGTCATTTGTAACAATAGTGAAATCAAGAAAGGATTAAAACTCAAGAAGCTCTCTCTCTCTCTCTCTCACATACACACACACACACACACACACACGTACATTCTTTCTTAATAATAAAAACAACCTTTCCTAACTTGAAAATATCCATTTCCATGTCAGAGAAGAAAACATCATTACCCATCAGGTAGTAACATGAATACATCTTTGGGAATTTCCCTGAACTACACTACAACTTTCCTTTCCCTGAAAATCTTTTTTTCCCTCAGGATCATCTCCTTTTAACTGAAATCTAAACTGTGTTAGCTAGTGTGATGATGTTAGAGAGCACACAGTTCAAACTCCAGATTCATGCTCCTCTGTAAAATGTAAAATCTTCTAAATAACAAACACCCTGTAGGAGGACATAGCAGAATGTGTTATGGGCTTCATTTGCCAAGGCAGAGGATTTGGTTAGCTGCTGTTTACCACTTTCTTCCCTCTTCTTCCAGACACCACTCACTTCCCTTTTCTTCTATGTCTGTATGGCCTATTCTCCTTCACTGGTGCCCAGACAAAGGCCACCATGGTCCATATATCCTGTGTGAAGATGACCATAGTCAACTGTAGCAAAGTGGCAGAACTCTTCTTCTACTGGATTTCTCAAATCACTCTGAGAAAAAGATGATTTCAAATCCAGCCATAGGAGCCTTGCCTGACACAGAATTTTTCTCTTGATTATCATGTAAATTCTAAAAAAAGAAGGAACTATATTGGTGCTAGATTATATACAATCTGTGCCTTTGAGAGTTTAGTTCTCTGGGTGGGTGTCTATTTTGTAAATTTGTTGAAAATCACAGAAGATCAATGAAGAAGATCAAGAAGAAAAGTGGTCAAGGACCAAGAATGTTGAAAAAGAGCCCAGTGTTTTAGAGACAAACAAAAATCATAACAAGAAAAGGCATTTTACAATATGAAACATGAAAAATTTAACTGAATTTAGAAGGGAGTTCTAATTATGCTTTTTATTAACATAAGTAACATAAGGATTGGTAAGTTTTTATTAACTCTGTACCTACACAGCATCTTTAGACTTTAAAATAGACAATTAGCTATATATATATGTTAAATTATAGCATCTCCTAAATTTTTATCCTATCAGTTATTTACCTGTGGGTATGTCTCAAAATAAAAGATAAGCCATGCTATTCCATCACCCTCATTAGAGATAAATACACCTATTGTAAGTAAGCATGAAGTTTTTGCTTAATAACAAGCTAATAAAAGGCAAAATCTTTCCAAAGCTAGGATCAGACACCATGGCTCCACGCTTACCTCTCTGCTGTCACCTCCTATTGTTCTAACTTGCTTTGCTCACTTCACTCCACACACATTAACTTCTTGGTTGCTCCTCAAATACACTAAACACTGTTACTTCAGTGCTGCCATACTTGCTCTTCCCTCCCCCTGAGCCAGTTTCCCCCCAGATATCTGTGTGCCTTGGTCCTTCACCTCCCCCAGGTCTTGACCCAAACATTGTCTTGTTGGTGACCTGATTACCCTACATAAAACTGCAACATACCTTCCCAATATTTCCCATTCCCTCTGCTCCGATTCATCTCTCTGACACTTATGGTCTGTAAGTACAGTGACATCAGAGATTTTTATCTTCAGAGATTTTTATGTTTTGCTTACTAGTATATCCTCAGTGCTCAGAACAATTCTGGCACATCGGTAGGCATCAAAAAATATTTCTTGAATGAAGCAAGTTGCCTAGTTGTATTTTTAAATTCAATTGTTACCATAAAATATTTGAGTTACTCTTGCTCTTAAACTACAGGTAGGTTCAGTATTGAAACTCAAGAACTTCATTCAAAGAATGCAGAGCAGAGCATTTCAGGCCTTTACAAGTAGAGGTTAGATCTAAGAACAAATTCCAGGAGGCTCTGCTGTTCCAATAAAGATGAGGGTTAAGTGAATCAGAAGCAACACCAGAATGAGCCTGCAGAGTGCCAATCCAGGGTCTGATGGTCAAAATATAACACATTTGCACTGTATTCCTGTAGGTCAACAATCTGGGGTGGTGGAAAGCAGGCTGGACTGGGAGGTAGGGGACCTGAGTTCTCCCTCTGATAAGATGTGAGATTTGGGTCCAATTGCTTCAACTCTCCAGCCCTCAGCTTCCTTTGTAAGAAAACAGGTCAACTAGATAAGTGATTTTCAAACTGTCTCCAAAAATAGCTAACTGTACTCCCCCCATCCCACCCCAACGCCAAGTGAAATATAAAGTACTATCGCACTATTGAAAATGGAGTGAAGTGAAGCTGTTTAAGGGAATTGTGGGCAAAACGAACTGATGCCCTGACTTTCCCTCCTCCCCTCCCTTTATTATGAAGGCCACTCAGACACTTTCATGAAGCCCCTGGAGAATATGGGAACATAGTTGGGAAATCCTGGCTTGGAAGTCACCTTATCATTTTAAATGTCTTCTTATAAGTACAGATAGTATTAATGGGACAGGGAAAGAAAATAAGGTTACTATAAAAGCAAGCTTAGGCAAAGGTCAGAAATACTCATCTGTCACTTTTTAAGCTGCATTACATTACCTCCTACAAGATACAACTAGCACACTACTGCAGCAGTACATTTTCTTGTGACTTAGAAGTCTAAGTTGGTGGGGCGCCTGGGTGGCTCAGTTGGTTAAGCGACTGCCTTCGGCTCAGGTCATGATCCCGGAGTCCCAGGATCGAGTCCCACATCGGGCTCCCTGCTCAGCGGGGAGTCTGCTTCTCCCTCTGACCCTCCTCCCTCTCATGCTCTCTGTCTCTCATTGTCTCTCTCGCAAATAAATAAATAAAATCTTAAAAAAATAAATAAAGAAAAATAAAGAAAACACCGTTTTCCTTTAAAAAAAAAAAAAAAAGGAGTCTAAGTTGGTGAAAGATGGTACCATGAACTTGAAGAGCAAAACTCCTTTCTAGGGTGCTGTCACTTACTATGTGTCATTGTCTAGCATTCTTAACATTCCTATGCTTTAGTTTTTTCATGTGCGCAGTCAGACAATATCTACCTCATAGAGTTGCTTTGAAAATTCAATGAGATGTTTTATGAGAGTTTAGAGTAGGACCTGACACATGGTAAGTGCTCAAAAACTTATTATTTTCATTGGCATTGTTACTAATAAAAATATGTTATGCTGTTATGGGAAATATCACAACAGCCTTTCTTCCCACATGGCATTGAAGAAGCTAGAAAAAGTTACTTACTGAACTCAAAGTTTGGCTAATTATGGCTCCAAAATAAGGTAAGACTTTTCTTAAAATAGCAAAGAAGAACAAAATTCATATAAGGATTTCCACTGCCAATATGGAATTCTGAATGCCCCTTCTTAAAAATGTCTTTATTAATATACTAGATTCAGATAGCTATTTCGATTATTATTTTCAAATTTTATTAAAGATTAAGTATCTTTTGAAATATAGGGCAATAGAATTTCATAATTGCAACTCACAAAATCCTCCCAAGTTTGCTCTGTAGATAAAATAGACTATAAAGCTAAGAATGATATACACAGAAAATTTTTGTCTTGCCTACTAAAGTCTAAAGCTTTGAAGTCAAGCTATATTAAGTCATTCTGTATATACAATGCTACTTCAATTCTCGTTATTTAAATCAACAAAGCTATAGGCATTTATTGCACCATTTTAAATTACTTCTGAGTATCAAAAAAAAATACATTAAAATGATCAGGTATGTAACCTAAAAACTACTTGAAGGTGAACTCCTATAGGGTAAACCCTCTGCTATATTCATTTTTGTAATTCTTCAAGATCCAGTTTACCAATTGACTTGAAATTTGAACAGGCCCTGACAGGAGATTGGTGGTTTCCAGGAAGGGCCTCTAAGTAGCCTCATAATGTGATATTTGTTTTGTAATTTCCGACACTCCAAAGTCCTGGGCTTCATGGTTCAGAAATCTGCTTTTGTCAGTATAATAAGAGAGGTTTATCTCTTAAGCCATCTTAGATGAATCAGGCTCACAGGAGATAAATGTACAAAACTAGGGTGCTTAAGTGTTAATCCACTGTATTACAGCAATCATGGATCCAGACAACCAGGTCAGCATGGCTAGCATATTCTTTCTCTCTAGTCAAATTGGAAAATTAGATAGAAACCTAAATTCTAATCAGAGGGTTGCTTTGAATGCACAGAAATTAGTTGTATAATCCAAATACGTGCCGTGTAGAGGTTACTCTACATGGAAAGACTGAATGGTTGTACAAGTTTACCCAGTGTTTAGGTGATAGAACCCTGAATAGAGTCCATATCTGTTTGTCTCCAAAGACTATGTTCTGTGTTAATGAATGTGAGACTGTATTTGATGTCATGAGAGATAAAAAAAAGAAGTACATTGTCTTCAGAGTGATTGTAATCTCACTGCGAAGCCAATGTTAATATTTATTGTAACTGTCAGAAAGTAATATAAAGCAATATGTAATTGATGCCTAAGGCCCAGATGGGTAATGATGGTAAGAGAAAGTACAGGGAATCCAGAAGAAAATGGATGTACCCACACTCCTAAACAAAATTGTCTACATGATGATTATCTGGAAGATGTGGTTTTTATATCTCGTTTCACACCCATATGGTCAGTAGTCATGGAATAATTACATTCCTTTATTTTTCATCTCTTTGTCACTAATAGCTCTATAGCTCTCCTTTTATTATTGCCTGGAAGAAAATATGGCCATTTTTTTCCAGTTATGAATTAAGTTCCTTTTTATCCCTGTGAATTGAAGTACTTCTTTATTCATCTTGTTTTATTCCTCTTTATTCCAGTTTCAGCAGTACTGGTGGCTTAGTCGGTTAAATGTCTGCCTTCAGCTCAGGTCATGATCCCAGAGTCCTGGGATGGAGCTCTGTGTCAGGCTCCCTGCTCAATGGGAAAACTGCGTCTGCCCCTCCCCCCAGCTTGCGCTATCTCTGCACTCTCTCTCTCAAATAAAAAATCTTTAAAAAAAAAAAATCAGTTTCAGGACTCTTCATAATCTCCTGATTTAGGTATTTCACTGTTGTTTTGATGGACCCAAAAAATAAGTGATGCCCTCTTAGGATTACGTAGAGGATGGACCAAGATCTCAAATGGCCAGAATGCCAGCAAGAGGGTAATTAATACCAAGGAAGAGTTACCTAAAAAGAGCAATGTGTATGAAATCTTTAATATATTCCACGTTCATATATGTATTATATATAGGTAATTTCATTTAATCTTCATATTAAAAGAAACTATTATCTCCATTTTACAGATTAAAAATGAAAACACAAGGCTCAAAGAAGATATGCAATCTGATCAGTCATAACAGTAGTAATAGGCAGAATTATGGTTTGAATTTAGGTCTATCTGAACCGACAACTGTAAAGCCTCTCCAAGGGATATCTTAGAGAGTGACAGGAGTGCAGATGCAGAGGTGGTGACCACAGAGACATCATAAATCAAATGTGATTTGATACAGGCCTTGCAGAAAGTATCAAAAGGTCATAGAAAAGGATAATGCAAGAGCATCATCACTAAGGCATTTTCCAGGAAAAGCCATGAGTTCATTTCACCAGTGTCAGTCAATGGGAAGAGAAGAGATCAGAAAGTTAAGCTCTGGCTAACTGATGCTTTCATTATCAGGCTAAGACATTGTTATTTTTAATGCAGGAAGAATTACATGCTCAGAGTGACATTTTTGGACAGTTACTGTAACAGTGGTGCAATACAGGCTATTTTGAAGGCAGGAGAGATGGGAGCAGGCAGGTAGTTGAGTTCACAATATTTCCGGCAAGAGAAGGTGAAAGTCTAAATTATGGTGATGACAGGGACTGTAAGTGACAGCACAGATACAAGAGGGTTTCCGTGTGGAGAGGCACTCAGCTGGACTGGCACGGATTGAATGGGATGAGCAAAAGGAGGCAAATATTCCTCAAGATTCTAAGCACGGTTTGATTGAGATAAAGGTGATTCGGTCATATGGCATAAGGAAGCAGAGCAAGAGGACCTGCCTGGGGTAGGGGATGGCAGGGCTAAAGATGATCTGTCTGGTTTTATAATATCATCCTGTTATGGGAGCAATGCTAGGCTGGAAAAGACATTAAGTATTTTACTGGGATCAAAAGAAGGATCTCGAGTATCTAACCACAGCCTAGGTAGGCCTCTTAAAAGCTAAAATTACTCTGTAAAAGATACTTGGAGAGGCATATAGTCCAAGTATATAAGTAATTGATGAGCATGTATTTTTCTTCAGGTTAAAAACAAAAAGAAGAAGAAGAACCAGAAGATCCCTAGGAAATTGCTATCAGGCTTTCTAGTCCCACTGATGTCGGAGTAACTTGTCAGTAAGAGTTTCTCATGCAGAACTTGACTTGATAAGTGGATGCCTCACAGGGAATAAAGTACAAGAATTTAACGTTCACAGACAAAAAAGAGTAAGGAAGGAAAAGGCAACACACCTGAAAAACAGTAGAAGGAGAACTAAATTTACCTAAAATATGGTTTGGGAAACAAGAGCCCATTCAAGATAAAGAAAACCAAAAGAGGTAAGTTAGTGAAATGTCCAAAGAAAACTTTTTCCAATGGACCCTGTGACTCAGTAGTTTTTCAGCTCTGGTGCCAGCACTATAAGTAGAACCGGAAAATGGTGATGATTAGTGGTAATTATTTCTGGTTCTAGAAACAGGAAATGCTGCCAGCAGTGAGGTTCCATGATAAGGAACCATGGGCCAGCGCCTGGGATAGGAATTGAAATGACATAATTATATCATCATCTGAACTTTGCGTGGAGAAGAAAGATAAAACTTAGTGAGATATGAGATGCATTTTAAAATATACGCACATTATTTGGAGGAAGTAAGTTTGAAGTCCATGTAGTAAAAAATCACTCAAAAGGTTAAACACTGAATTAAATTTTACAAATAAAAAAAAGCGCAAATTTTTAGTTGGACTTTCTAGAGGCTTCCTTTTCTTTTCTTTGTATCAAACTGAATTTAATCAGAGCATTTATATTGATGTTTATAAGTCCAAATCAAGGCCAGCATTACAAATATGTGGTACAAATTGAAGAGCTTTGCAAAAATCTTGCCCCGAAGACAATCCCCTATCTGCCTGCCATTGATCTGGGAATTCCATTATTATAAATGTAGTCACTTATCTTTTATTTTTTATGTAGTCATTTATCTTTTATTTTTTTAAAGATTTTATTTATTTATTTGACAGAGAGAGTACAAGCAAGGGGAGCGGCAGGGAGAGGGAAAAGCAGGCTCCCGCTGAGCAGAGCCCGATGTGGGGCTTGATCCCAGGACCCTGGGATTACGACCTGAGCCAAAGGCAGATGCTTAACTGACTGAGCCACCCAGGCACCCCTGTAGTCATTCATCTTAACAGAATCTCTCAAAGATTTCCTGTTGAAATGGGAACTTTCCTGAGAGTGACTTCTCTATCAGTCATTCACACCACAGAGAGAAAAAGATCCTCAAGGAACAGCTACACAAAGGAAATGAGGCTTAGTAAATGTTTACTAACTTAGGTACAGTACACATGGAGAAGGAGAAGAGTTATGGATGCAACAAGCTGGGGAAAATCCAGTGGATTCTAACCAGGATACATGATCTCATTATCCCTTCCTTAAAGTCAATTCCCACTTATTATTTTCTTCTGGAGTCTCTTAGAATTAGCTTCCTATTCATCATTTACTACCACAAAACTTTCTTCCTTGGGATTCCATGTTCTTGAAGGAATGAGGTACTAAAACATGACTTTTCTCAAGTCCTTCATATCCTGTGATGAACCGACAAATCCTATTTGCATTTGTTAAGATTTTTTACCTCAAATAGCTACAAAAGAAAAGATCAGTTCACACAATATACCTTGAGAAAGTTACAGGGCATAAGAGCTGTATTAGTCACAAGTAGTCTTATCTTCATCAGAATATGACTGGGACTTGACCACATTGTTTTTTAAAGATTGACAGTCAGTCCTACCCAGATCTTTGAGTGATCTGGGTAACCCCCCAGCAATTACTTCTCAACTTTGTACCAACACCATCTTTAAAACTTTCCATGAAGATAACCCATTATCAAGTATAGAATCAAGGGGAAATTCCAAACCAGTGCTAGGCCTCTGCTTTTCCAAACAGAAGCTCATTTTTTTGCCACATACTGCCATCTTCCATTTTGCATAAAATAAATGTGAAACAAAACCAAAGTTCTTCGAATTAAAATGATTGCAAACTTTCTAGACAAAATTGTTCTCATTTTTTCCCCCCGATAAACTGTATTTTAAAATAATTTAAAGTTGTTCTGGTCTGTTTTTCACTTCAGGAAAAAAATAGGGCACACTGACTAGTACTGAAGACCTGGAATTTGTGAGTGGGATATGATTTCAGCGTTCTTTGGGCTTAGTTCTCTGATCTGATAATAATCAAGAAGCACACCTGCTGTTTGAATAATGGGACAGCAAGCAGGCCTGAAAGCATTTATCAAGCTCCCCATCCTTTGGCACACATTTGCCTTTTGTTTCCCTGATCAAGGACACATGGATGAGAAAGAAATGGTCACCACTGCCAATTCTCATTGCCTTTAGT
The DNA here is from genome assembly GCF_029215605.1 of Mirounga angustirostris. NCBI lineage: Eukaryota > Metazoa > Chordata > Mammalia > Carnivora > Phocidae > Mirounga > Mirounga angustirostris. Next base: position 122,819,493 of record NW_026991715.1, on the reverse strand, counting down.
TTCCCTTATTTCCCTGTCTCTTTGGGGACTTAAAGAGAACTATTAGGTGAAAAAATATATATAAATACATCTGGAAAGTTTATGAACTGGAAGTATTTGGTAATGAGGGGGTCATTAGCTCATTAAATTCTGGGCTACTCAAACAAATATGGGAGTGAAAGCCTCACAAGGTAGTGATGTCTGGCCCCCATTCTCATCTCCAATCTTTTGTACCAAACCCTTCTTTTTTAGATGCTGGTTTGGGAAGTTTTCATAAACAATGGGATGTTAGCCATCCCCCCCCCAAGTAATAATCTATACATATATACATAGTTTCTGGCATTTGGACAGAAAGTCACACTAGGGTTTACCAGAACAAAGATCAATGCAGGGAGGAGGAGAATAAAGATAGACGATACATAAGGAAGGGAAATTCCACAGGCAGGGTGAGACTACCTGGGTTTCACCTGTGTCCATCACCACTTCTCTGTCAGTAAGAAATGTCCATATTTATATCGATCAGTGGTGTGCTGAATCTGTCTCCAACCTGCTTCCAAGAGACATGAATGTATGCCTCTCTTCCCAATGTCTTGCTCACTGATGTCCCATTTGTAGTGTGAAAAAAACAATGGTCAGAGTAGTCACACCATGGAAATCAGCAAATGCTTCAAATCAGGCCATTTCAATTTTGGACAGCCAAATTACCTACACGCTGACAATGATAATTTATATTAGAAAAAAGGAAATGCAAGAGAAGTCCTACCCAACATACATACAGTGCTCTCTTTGAATGGAGATCTGTTGAAAATCATTTTTCTTATTTCTAATTATGTCTTAATGTGACTCATTCCATGGTGACTCTTTGACTGGCAGCATCACCATCATCTAAGAACTTGTGAATCAGAAATTCTGGGTTGAGGCCCAATATTTAAGGCCTCCAGGGGATTCTGACACTTGTTAAAGGCTAAACTCCACCCTTGTGCATTGGCATCTAGGAAATTTCCTCAGTTGGGTGTGTGTTTAGGGAACTGCAGATGGTAAGGTGTATTATTTATGTTCAATTTTAATATAGAAGAGATGTGAACAGATATCAAGGTTTATTTGTGGTCCATTTTTAGGATAGAAAATATATAAGCAAATGAGAAAGAAACAGTAACTGGGGAAAGAGAGAAGATACAGGAGAGAACAAGAGTAATTCAACGAAATTCCTTGAGAGGCAGCAGATGGGACCTAAACTACAGATAACGAATTTAACTTTGGACAAAAACAAGGATACATTTTCCACCAAGACATTGAGTCTCACCGTTTAGAGCCTTGCCCCATCCCCCCTACCCCCAACCCCACCCATATTTTTAAGGATGGGATGCCTACAACATCATCTCTTTAAAGTAAAATAGGCTCTTTTTTTAAGCAGATGCAGTATCTGAAATGCCTATGAACAACCAGTCTGTTGAATACTCATAACACAAAAAGTTTGTTGGATTTGCTAGAAAGCTAAATTAAAGATTTCTGTCACAGACATTACTAAGCAAATTAGTTTGATGAATCATCTCTTTGATATTAGAGAAACAAAATTTATAATGGGAAAATATGATGCTTGAATAAGGGCTGTCATTTACTGAATACATACTGAGAGCTAGGAATATTATGTGCAATATTTTGCTTCTTCATATTTGTACAAGGCAGGTATTAGTAGCTATATTTTCTGGATTAACTAGGGTTCAGAGATATCTAAGTCAGTTAATTGTCTAAGATACCTAAGTTAATCATTGCTTATGATTGTGTCACAAATATTCCTTAGTGTAATGGATGTCAAAGCTTATACACTCCATTTACTTATTTTATTGATATTACTGGCAACCTTAAATAAAACAAATAAGATAAAATTGGCAATCTTAAGGAAATGCTTCAAAGTAAATTTTATAAATTCATAGAATAGAGTCAATATAGAAAAAAACTCAAGGAAGACTCATACACAATAATATTCCCTGGAAATAATTACAAAAAATTTGATCCTTCTTTGGACATTACAAAGAATAACTCTAAATAATATTTAATTAAAATCTTTTCATGTTCACATTGTTCAGGAGAAAAAAGCAATAGAAATTCATGAATATCTTACTAGGAATTCTATAGTCTTTTGGTTTGGGGACCAGCATTTATCACTATAAAATCATTAGGGATTTTAGCAGGCTTTATGCTAAATTCAATCCCTTAATATGGGCACAGATCAGTTATCTCAATAACTCCTCAAGCAAAATATTTTCATCGATCTTAGGTTTAATTGCTTAGCTAATTTTTCTTCCTGCCCATTGGACTTGCATGAAATTGTGAGGAAGAACCATTAATGATCACAAGGCAAAGACAAGGCCACTGGCTCAGCCACCTCAGTGTGGCACTGACCATAATAAACACAGAGAATTGTCCTCACTTTTCCCATGTCAGCATATGGTTTACACTGGAGAAACACCAGGCTCACCAGACAATATATCTTCTCTGGATCACAGCCCTACCAACCACCCAGAAGGCATATTTTTTGCCCTCCCTTTTGGGAAGCTGATTTTCTACCCTCCAATCATACTTGGTTTTAAAGGAATTATATTCTAGTCCAGAGACCAGGACCTTGGCACTATGGAATACTCTCCATTCAATAGAGTAGAACCAAGTAGAACCACCCCATTGTATTATTATTTAAAATGTATTATTTTATCTTTATAGGTTTCAATGCATGAAGAGTAAAAGTTTTTTCTTCTACCTGTGATTTATCTTTAACCATATGAATTAAACATGAACTACTACTCTGGGGCTCAATGAATCTTACAGAGAATTTCAAATTATTACAAGACATTCATTTACTCCTTCCTCTATTACTGGGATCCAGCCTCCAGCAGTTTTCCCTTGGTTAAAATGTCTCCTTCAATTAATCACTTCTGAGGAATAAGGAAGGGACAAATACTCAATATTACAAGAATAAATTCTACCTATTTCCCTTCCTTAGTTTGAAATTACTTGAATTTTTCTAGCAGCCTGAAAAAGCAATGCTGTATTTTCTTTACTGTGCACAAGAAAAATTACATATTAAAAAATACATTAGTGTATGTATATGCATGTGTACACGTATACGTGTGTGTACGTGTCCGTACAGATAGTGGACGGCAACTCGGAAGAACTAGAGCTGCAAACATCGTGTAGCCTTGGCTAATTAATCGTATACAAGGAAGGGAGTTTTTTGTTTAGCATTATAACTTTCTAGTATTTTAGTACTATATTTAGTATTTTAGTATTATAATTTCCTGATATGGTTTTCTAAGATGACATTGTGTGTTTAGTATTTTCAAGTGGGTTTTACAAAAGGAATGTGCTTTTTAATATATGAAAACATGTACAAATGGAATGTTTTCTAAAAACTAACATGGAGGGCACCTGAGAGGCTCAGTCTGTTAAGTGCTGCCTTTGGCTCAGGTCATGAGCCCAGGGTCCTGGGATCCAGCCCTGCATTGGGCTCCCTGCTCAGCAGGGAGTCTGCTTCTCCCTCTCCCTCTGCCCCTTCCCCCCCCCCACTCATGTGCACTTGCTCGCTCTCTCTCTCTCTCTCTCGCAAAAATAAATAAATAAAATCTTTAAAAAAATTAACATGGAGAAACTAAGTCAACTCTCATAGGTCATAAAGTTATCCCCTTCCTGGCTTGTATCGGTATTCATAGGCGGTATATGTGGGCTTTTTAAAAACTGGGTCCAATGTACTCCTTCCTAGAAAAGCACAGTGGAATTGAATTGTCATTGGAAGTATGAATTCACCTAGTGAATTTTATCTTTCAGCAGTGTTTTGCTTTCAGAAAGAATAATTAAAATAGGAGGATTCTATGTTCCAAGGTAGATATGTGTTTGGGCACAATACGCTAGAAATGTTGGCTTAATATTTTAAATATCTTGATGGGTAGAACTAAACACTTTGTCATTTAAGTATTGCAAGCAGCTTTCTACATCCTAAATGGTAAGATTTTCATAGTCTCTATAGAAAGAGACTGTTCTTTTGTTTTGGAGAACCTCTTGGATGTGGGCCTTCAACTACAATGCATAGAGGAAAAGACTCTTCCCTGTACTTTTTATAAACTGCAAAATCACCATCAACTTGAATGCAGAATTTTCAGCATGAAAGTGTTTTGTTTGCTAATTTAAATTGTAGCGGATAGTTGAAACAAAATGCTTGCCTTTTAGGCATTTTAGCTTTCTAACTATTAAGGATTTTTATCTGTTTATTTGTTATATGGGTAGAAGGAAGGCTGCGGGAGTTGGAAAAATGGTCAGATGTGTTCCTGGGCTTTATACAAATTCAGAATGCCTGCTTTTGTGGAACTGTGGGTGGTTTTTTGTGTTTTTTGTTTGTTTGTTTGTTTTTTGAGTAATTGTTCAAAAGAGGTAAGTTGAGATTAAAGGAATAGTAAGAAAGACAACAGCTTCTCGTCTTTGGAAAGAAAACTGTGAAATCTATGAAAAAAGACAGCTAGATGGTGATAGGCTGGTGATAAGTCACAAAGACTCGAAATTTTGGAAAGGTACACATTACTGATAGTGTGTTCTCCAGGAATATCCTCATTGAGACAGATGGTGAGAGCTACAAGAGACAGTTTTTCTAAGAGTGGACATTGTGGAAAGAAAAATCCTGCAACAGAAAATAAGGTATCAGAAGGGTAAACTTGAGTACCTGTACACTTGGGAAAGAAGAAGATATTTTATTTCTAGAAATGGAGGCTCAGGCACACTCAGAATCTCCCTGGTGACTGTTATTACTGTAGTATAGCCTGTCATAGCCTGACAATTTCATGTCACTCTGGAAATTTCTTAAATTTTTCCTATATAATGAATTCTGATTATATAAGCAAAAGCTGCCCTATTATTCTGTATTTTTAAGGATTCACCAGGAAATTGGCCAAATTGTCTGAGAAAATTATTATGCAAAACAAAACAGACTTTAGACAAAGAATTTAGTAACATACATTATTGATGATTCTTTTATGGTGGTAAGAAGACTTAACATAAGATTAACCCTCTTAATATATGTTTAAGTGCACAATACAATATTGTTAACTACAGACACGATGTTGTATGGCAGTTTGCTAGAACTTACTCATCTTGCATAACTGAAACTTTCTACCTATTGAACTACAACTTCCCATTTCCCTCCTCCCTAGGCCCTGGCAACTATTGTTCTATTCTTTGCTTCTATTAAGTTTGACTATTTTCAATACCTCATATGAATGGAATCATATAGTATTTGTCCTTCTGTGACTGGCTTATTTCATTTAGTACAATGTCCTTCAGGTTCATCCATACTGTCATACAGGGCAGGATTTTCTTGGTTTTTTTAAGGCTGAATCATATCCCATTGCATGTATATACCATATTTTCTTTATCCGTTCATCCACCAATGGACATTTAACTTGTTTCCATATCTTGGCTATTGTGAATAATGCTTCAGTGAACATCTGAGTGAAGATATCTCTCCAAGATCCTGATTTTAATTCTTTCAGATATATACTCAGAAGTGGGACTGCTGAATCATTTGGTAATTTGGTAATTCTATTTAATGTTTTACTAAGTATTCAAATTAAAATATCAAATGAAAATGCTAAAAATGTATGCATTAGACATTATCTAATATACTGTCTTTGCTAAAATAAAGGTGTTTGAGGTTGCAAGAATATGAAGTCTTACTCTTCTTCCAGGGCATTAAGTCTATATCATAAAAACCTACCTCCAGTAATATTCAGAATTTGAATAATGATTAGTTTAGCTTGCATGCTCCAGAAAGGATTAAGAAATAAGGGAACACACCCAATACTGACTTGGAAACAATTTCCTTTAAATGAAAGCTATTCTACTTTTAAACCCAGAATTTGCCAGGTATGCCAACAATTAAAGTGGTTCCTAGCGGGTACTTTACTTAAAGAGTTGAATCTTCTGCCATCCAGACAGATATATTTTGGATTTTGTTCATTGGACTCCTTTTTCTATAACAGGCTCTGAGCTACTTTTATAAAGGCATCTGAGACAAAATTTCTTCTGGTCTGAATTTAACTATTTGCCAATGATATAAAAGAATTATACCTCCTAAGTACTTTGAAATCATTGACAATATAAAATGGGACTTATATAGATTTTTTTCATATTTGTAATACATGCATTCTTCAAAGAAAGATTTGCAAATTTGGGACGCCTGAGTGGCTCAGTTGTTAAGCGTCTGCCTTCAGGTCAGGTCATGATCTCAGGGTCCTGGGATCGAGCCCCACATCGGGCTCCCTGATCGGCGGGGAGTCTGCTTCTCCTTCTCCCACCCCCCGCTTGTGTTCCTCTCTCGCTGCATCTCTCTCTGTCAAATAAATAAATAAAATCTTAAAAAAAACGAAAAGAAAGATTTGCAAATTAAGTCAAAGTTAATGCAGCATTTAAGTTATGCTCACAATAGGTTCATATTTTTCAGATCATCACACAGTTTTTTCAGGCACTAGGTCTCTGTTATTCGATAAGTCAGGCATCCACAAACTATGACCTGCCTACCAGTCTCCTGTCTTTAAAGTAATGTTTTACTGGAATACAGCTCTGCTCATTTTTGTATTGTCTACGGCTGCTTTCATGCAACAATAACAGAGGTTGTAGTTTCTGCAGAGACTATATAGACCATAAGCCCGAAATATTTACTATCTGGACCTTTACAAAGTTTGCCAAGCCCTGCAATAGACTGTGGATGGAAATGTCCTTAAGCAGACATGCAAACAAAATTTAAAAGTGATGCTAGTATTTCTCAGAACTCTTGGCATGCTGATGATTTTGGATTCAGGTTGATGGTGATTTTGTAGTTGATTGCAAGTGCAAGTACAGCCACTCACCTGCCCTTCCATACTCTGCCTGGAACAGCTGGGTTGGAAAGGCTGAATCTCCATTCCGCAGGCCCCTCTCTCTGTCTGGCTTCCTGTTTAGGGCCTGCTCATGGGCAGCACCGCCAGAAGAGAAGGCGAGAGGAAGAGGGGTTGTAGACACCACCACCAAGAGCAGTTGTTGGCGGCTGTTGCAGCAGCATGGGGTGACCCGGGTGACCGGGGTGACAGAGAATCCCAGAGCCCTGCAGTGGCAGCCACCTCTGTGGGGCCACAGGGACAGCTCCGTGAGATCCAGCCTAGGGGTGTAAGGGGTTTCTGCATCTCGGAGTATCGCCCCTTCCTCCTTTCTGCTCCTCCAGTTTCCCTCTTTTTCTCTCTTTTCATTCCTCCAGCCCTTCCAGAAGTTTGCCACAAAGTTCCTATACAAAGTCCCCCCTGCCATTTTGAAATACCTAGCTCCCTTTCTATTTCCTTAACTCGGCCCTCGCTGATAGAGAGCCCAGGGTTCCCTGTTTTCTTCCTCTCTTTTGATGCCCACATATTTATCCACCCCACCACACACATCCATTTATCTACCTTAGGCTCTCAGAATCCTTACTGCCACTCCTGCAATTACCATAAATTTTGAGAAGTTCATTGCCACTCAGGCTTCAAGCTGATATCGTGAATAGAGAGAAAATAGGTACTCGGAGGCAGTAAGGGGTACAGGTGATAATGCTTCAGTGATTTGTGAAATTGTAAAATTGTAAAAATGTGCTCTTTTGCTTTTCCTTTCAGCTATACTGGAATCTTACCTGATTCTAAATTTAGAAAAGAACACTCTGGAAATGTATAAGAACGGCACAATAAACAAATAAACAAAACAACAATAATAAAGCAAGCAAACAAAAACCCAGCTTTGTGACTGTAACCACAAAATGAGGCAGTCTGTAATTCTAGTTTAATATTAGCTGGAAAAGACTTCTGTCTGCTGTATGCTTAATGGCCCCCATGCTCAACATGAGACCCCCTTTCAGCTTTTTAGTCATCATAAAGAATTAAGGAACCTAGATGTTTTGGCCCCCTACATTTCCTACATTACTTGGATATTCTGAGCACATTTCCTGTTTCTAATGACACATACAAGCTTGAACTTTAGAAAATCATTTCTCACATTCCCCATTTATGTACAAAATTGTTCCATATATCGTTTTCCCCAAAAGGGATTTGAGGATGGAGAAAATTAGTATTAACATTAAAAGTTACTGTGACATTTGTAAAGTCAAAAAGTATACTTTATTACATGCCACTTTAGATAATTAGGCTAAAAATGATGTGCATTTATTCCTTAGTGATATTTTCTTCCTTCTGTATAAGCTGTTCATACACTCCTCAACCATGTTTTAAAAATTTGCTTGGCTACTCTTTCAGTCAATTTAGTTCTGAAGTTTAAAAGTCACAGCTCCTCTTAGAGTCAGTACAATTTGTACTTTAAAAGAACTCATCAGTACTTCCCTGCCCAAAAGATGGGGATTTTTTTTTACCACTCCCAGTGTAATTCAAACAAAGTGAGGGACTAAACAATGTGGTAAACTACTCCTAATAAAAGGCTAACAGTTCCAGGGTTGTAAGTCATAATAGGATCTGTTGTTTTTTATTTTTTATTGCATGATTCTATTTCCCCTGGGAAATTCTAGAATACAGCATTTTTCATTAAAAAGTATATTTAAATCTATGTATCATTTCATGTCCCTTTTTGCTGGATTTGATTACACTCTGCACATTTATGTAATGCTGGACATTCACTCTCTAGAGCCAGGTGGACACCAATGCCCTGAAACCCCCACTGTGTACCACTTCCCATCTGTGCGACCTTGGGCAGGTAAGTGAACATCTCATTGCTCAGCTGTCTGGTCAGCACAATAGACAGAAGAATACACTTAATACCTTCAGTGCCTGGAAGGCTCTAAGCTTTCTGTAAGCGGTCACTATATGTTTCTTATTTGAAAAAGGAATCTCTCAAAAACAAAGAATAAGAAAATCAAGGAAAGTCTGCAGTACAGTAGATAGAACATTAGGCTAAACAAGGGAGTCTGGTTCCAATATGCTCACTAGGACATCGAGCAAAGCTCTTGCTACTGAGGCCCGTAAGATAAGCGTTGGGTAAAATAATCACAAAGGCCTCTTCCAGGCTAATTTAAAATGACAGAAACATGACTTTATTTTCCTGTTGGCCATTAAATTACTGACTCTTCTGACACTGATATCATTTCTGCCTCTTCCCTGATTTTCCAGCCTGAAGAAGTCCCAAAGAATCCATTCTTGACCAAATTCCCCAATGATCAATGTGTGCTTTTCTCATCTCAATATTTTACCCTTTTAAAAAAAATCTAATAACCAAAACAGAGTATTTAATATTTACAGCAGGCAGTACCTCTGGTCAAATTACCCATCTCACTAATGGATTTACCATAAGCATATGCATTTATTTCCAAGGAAGCATTCATTTCCATCTTCACAGCAGAATGGTTTTTTTGTTTTTGTTTTGTTTTGTTTTGTTTTTTTAAGATTTTATTTATTTATTTGAGACAGAGAGAATGAGAGACAGAGAGCATGAGAGGGAGGAGGGTCAGAGGGAGAAGCAGACTCCCTGCCAAGCAGGGAGCCCGACGCGGGACTCGACCCTAGGACTCCAGGATCATGACCTGAGCCGAAGGCAGTCGCTTAACCAACTGAGCCACCCAGGCGCCCCCCCAGAATGTTTTTAAGGTGTGTTAATGAGACATCACTTATTATATGGCTCAGTATACAGCTCTGGCCTGAATTAGTGCCAGTATTAGTGATCCAAATGCCTACATGGGAATAAAAATGCTGCAGGGAAACCTAAAAGCATGTAAACTTACCATACCTAGGGAACCCTGACATCATGACCACTTTAAAATCTATCAGTAAGTAAATCCACTATTGGAAACTGAAATAATCCTGGCTGTCACCAAACAGCTCAATTCAATTTAGTTTCCGCCTCCTCACCCTTTAATGAGTTTGAAAGCTCCCATATATCTTATTTAAGGCATGAGACTGGAGCTTGAGATACTGCTAACCTTACTCTGCCAGGACATGTGAATTCTACTGATAGACGCATTCGGTTTCTCTGAAACCAGCTCCTAACCAAGTCTTCAGATCGCTTTTCCCCGACACACCTGCACACTGACCTTGCCTACGTACAGGATAATCCAATTATGCCCTCCAGGTCTCAAGAGCCATGACTGACTGACCTAAGTAAGATTCAACAGGACTTTTTGCCTGGCTTGGTTCTCACTGATTTAATTGGATTAGGTATTAAAAAAGGCTGTAGAGAGTAAGCCAACTTTTGTGATTCTAGCTTGACAGCACTAAGTTTTGTTGGGGTTCTTATGATCTGAAACATTGCCAGTGTAAATCAAGTACACCTCATCACCACCAGCCTCAGCCTCCACCAGTCACCTCTTACTTTGGACCTCTCAGGCCCATGTAGAGCTGTAGAATTTATACTATAATAGATTTTAATTTGCTTTTTGGTAGGCCCCAATACAGGCCCTTTAAACGTGAATAGGGTAGCTGGCCAGCTACTGTTCTAAATATGGCAGTATTAGCTGATGCCTGAAGTGAAACTGGCTAGGACCACTCTGCTTGCCTGGCCCCGAATCCTGGGCACCCGCTTGCACTTGACCCTGGTGGGTTTTACAAATCCTTATGTCTGTGCCACTGTCTATTCTCACACTTAACCCATAAGACTCTGCCTCTGCTCTGTTTAATGGCCCAGCTTGTGCATGATTTATGCAAATACTAGTTATAGGTTATATTTGTCATGAGTCATAAACTCAGATCACCAAAAAATGTGACCTTTCTTATTTTTCTTTTCTATCTTGTAAATCCATTTCTACCTCAGCACAAAAAGGTTTACCTAGAACTTCCCAGGTAAACTCAGAAACTTAAGGTATTTTCTAGGCATTTCAGGTTAAACTCAGTCAAAAATTAGAATTTCCTTCCTGACCCCTCTTATCTCTATATTAGAGCCCGTAACTCTGGGGCTTTTACAAGACTGAAGCAGTGACAGGACTGTCCGCTCTACAGTCTCTATATATTGCATGCCAGAGCTGCTGAGATGTAGAAGAATTCTGTCATGAACTTTGCTTGGTGGCATGTCTAGACCAGTGCTATTCAATAGGAATATAAGCCACAGCTGTCATTTTAAATTTTCTAGGTAACACACTAGAAAAGTTACTAAGTTTTTAAAATATGGTGTATATTTTACATATCAGCATAAACTCAATGCAGACTAGCCACATTTCAGAGTGCTAGTGGCTAAAATATTGGAGAGCATGGTTCTAGAGTGAAGCCTCTCCTCCCGGTGAGATCTGCTGGCACATTCATTCATAATGTTTGCTGAAACTACCATCCAAGACTAGAGAAATAGGCCAGTCACAGTGCTTGAAGGGCTGGGGAGATCCAGTCATAGTCCAAGCAAATGGGGCAACTGCATTTCTAGTTAGGGAGACAACATACCAGTATCAGGACTCAGATTTTGAGATAATTATTATGGGAAATCTTTCTGTGGTTTTCAGGACTTCAACTATCAGAGCAAAAAAATCCATGGATGGTAGGTATTTCTTTCTGCCAGCTTCTGTGGGAGCCCTGAAGCTGTCACTGGGCCTTCTCTATCCTTGTTCTATGGTTTCTATGTGGTTGCACCACAGAGCAGATGCTATGCCTCTTCCAAAACTATATTCAGAGTATTACATGTATCTCCTCTACATTTAAAGGTTGGTATTTGGCCTCCAGCCTCTACTAGAAAATTCAGGCCTGAGTAGAGATGGGCACCACTCACTCTACCCCACTCAGGTTCTTTTTATCCTGCTTCCAAGCTCATAGATTTCCATGTAGGGGGATAGAGAGAGGGAATATGTGGATGACTGACTCTACATGATCAAATATTCTTCTACTCTTTCCTTCTTTACACCTGGATCAGTGTGTTTGTGGTTAAAACCCAAGACATTTGAAGTTTCTCTTCTGTATGCCTCTATGATTCTCCCCCCTGAGGAGTTTCTAGTATCTATGTTTCCAGGCCCATGTGTATAATATGTGTGTGTGTGGAGGGAGTTCTGGGGGCAGAATACATACCCATTACTACTGCCACACGCATGTCATACAGGTTTCTCTTTCCAGGCTATGCTCCATCTTTTCTCAAGGTGAGTCCTTTACCAAGACTATGAGAGCCTCTGTTCCCATCTGATTTCTGGTATCTCCCAGTACACTGCAGGAACCCATTTCCGGGTCGTCTGATTCAGACCCTCTCTTACCATCACCTAGAAGCCTATGGTATAGTGTTCTTACTCACCATAGGCTTAACTCTTCCAGTGAGAATGATTCACTGGGCTTGACACTTCCATGGGCCTCTGGTATGCTTACACTGTCTTCTTCACTCAATGCTGTACTCCTCAGTTAATAGCTGTCAGATAACAAGACTGAAATGTGGCTTCATGGTAAGCCTGTGGCCATTCACTGAAAATAGGGAGAGGGACACTGAAATGAATGAATATTTTGAAGGGCACAGAAGGTCAAGTACTATGCTAGTAGATACTGAGATGGTTGAGGTATTAGATATTTACCAAGGATCAAGGCCTGTGAGAGGAAGGAGGAGGACGCAAGACTGGCCAGAAGAAGGTGAATTGTGATGCAGACCCAACAATCTTCAGCCAAGCAGATGGGGAGTTCTGGAGCAAATTTTGTTCATCGGAGTTATCCTGTATCAGGCCAAAAATGATCAGATGGTACATCCCTACCTCATTGCATGCAGGCTAATCCAGGAAGGACATCACCTCGGAGAAGTAGCTCTGTACAGCTGAGGCTAACCTTGAAGGAGATGGCAGCTGGCAGTGGCTGTCAACCACACTCCCTGCAGCTGGGCACCCTTCCTTAAAGGGGGACCTCCTCGTTTACCACAGAGTTCAAGCCACAATTCAAGCAATATTGTGGCACCTATATTTTTAACTGGATAAACAAATGCCAAGATAGAGGATTCAGGTCTTGAGGGTCAGATAAATATTACAGAAAGACTGTCCTTGGTGTTCAGGATCCCAGCTACCAACACTGTATTTTTGAGAAGGAAAACTAACACAAACAAGGTGGAGTAGTGGAGTGTCCAGCTGTGGAACTGGGCTTCAGGGTGTGGCTCCTGTTAGACAAAAACTACCCAACAAAGAACCAGAACCGTTATACACAAAAACTATCCAACAAGGAAAACCAGACTTAAGAGAAGGGACCAATGCAAAACTCAGTCAAGTGGAGTAAACCAATGGCACAGGCAGGGGAGGGAGGCAGAAAGTAGAAAAGAAGATCCAGTACTCGAAATGACTATGCAGAAGAGGAGTTAATGAAGGATAGAGGCCTAGGGAGACACAATGCTACTATAAGCAACAATGCTAAGGTAGAACAGGCCATTCTTCTTAATGCATCAAGAAGCACCCATTGAGCAGTATGTTCTATTACTTCAATATTAGTAAGATACACACCTTTTAAAAAGATACTTATTTATTGGAGAGAGAGAGAGAGAGCATGAGCAGGGGGAGGGACAGAGGGAGAGGTTGAGAAGCAGACTCCCCGCTGAGCACAGAGGCCTAAACAGCCCAATCCTAGGATTCTGAGATCATGACCTGAGTGGAAGTCAGATGTTTAGCTTAACCGACTGAGCCACCCAGGCGCCCCAGGATATAGACCTTTTACTAAAATGAGTTTTACCAACTATTTAACCAAGACTTGGGTTTTTCCTAGCAATCTCTCAATAAGTAGACATGCTGTCTCTCAATATATACATGTAATTTATAAATATTTTCACATTTTATGAAAGTGCTTTAAATGGCCCAGGAATACTTCAATCTTTCAAAGCACCAAAATTAATACTTTGGAGAAAAAGTACAGGTCCTACTGCTTCAACATAAAATAATTTTAAGAACCATGACTTAATTTCCAAGATAGCAAACTTGGTTCTGGTTAGGAAATATAACCAGGCATACTTAGATTGTGTTGATTTGGTCAGTCATACGGAGGCAAAAACAACATCCTGACAATTTAGTTAAAATGCTTATTTCCACACTCACATTTAAAAAAAAAAAATTTTTTTTTCAATTTTAGGAAAAATTGAACTGATTTTTTTTTTAGAGATCTGTTCATGCATGTAAAAAAGAGAGAGAGAAAGAGATTAGCCACAGAGACTGCTGCCAGTGGCAGCATGTATTTTATGACCACACGAAGGAGAAGAATAATAAGATTTTTCTCTGCAGAGAGTACTGAAGAGATCATAGCTCTCATGAGATAAGCCAACAGCTGCTACTTTTTCACAAGAAAACCTCACTTGATTTTCCTCTTTGTTCACCAAGATACTTATGTATTCATCTTTCAGGGAAAAAATGTTATAGTAGGCTCTTTAAAAATATGCATCAAACATCTTTCCTTTTTGTTAAATGAAATCTCATGCCCAAGAATGCTATTATGGAAAGCTATTAAAACAAAAGCAAGGTGTAAACATCACTAGATGATTAGAAAATAAGGACATTAATGTTTTGAGGATTAAGTGGCTTAAGAAATCTTGATTTTATGGATGGATGATGGACTATCTATGACAATGACTATTTGTTTAAAGTAATAAGACTTAGGGTGCCTGGGTGGCTCAGTCGTTAAGCGTCTGCCTTCGGCTTAGGTCATGATCCCAGGGCCCTGGGATCGAGTCCCACATCGGGCTCCCTGCTCAGCAGGAAGCCTGCTTCTCCCTCTCCCACTCCCCCTGGTTGTGTTCTGCCCTCGCTCTCTGTCAAATAAATAAATAAAATCTTAAAAAAAAAAAGTAATAAGACTTATTGGTTGATGGATTTATTATGAGATAAATTACTTCATACCTGTTAGTAAGATGTCTTTAGAGATGATGAGATCAGATATGAACTCCGTATGGTTTTTTTAGTCTGCTTACATAGATATGTGTATGTGTATATAGGGTGTAGGTGTGTGTAAAAGTACAATAAAAATTTACCTGGAATTCTTTCAGCTGGAAATCTACTGTATTGGATGTTTTCCCATATTTACTATACAAGGAAAAATAACATCCTTGGCAATATCAAAAAAACTGGTAAGAGACCAAGGTATTGTCTGAAGAATTAAAATTGATTAATTCATGTTTAGTTGATTGGTAGTGTTCTGAGTGTGTTCTTACATAAAAAATTTAATTCCTTAAATCAGTAATACACAAATTACATGCATATTTATAATCTTTATTAATATCCCATCTTCTAACCCTCATATATGTTTATTCTTTGGAAAGTGGAATTCATAAGTTAACTCACTTAATATCCCAATAACATAAGACAAGAGAAATTTTGAAAAATGTATTTACCCATCTGAGGTTAGATTTTCAGAAGTCCCATGGGGTCAATCGAAAATATTTACACAACCCAGGCTGAAGTCCACACATTCAGATGTGATTTTCACCAAAAACATATACCTTGGACCGGGGGTTAAAAAATCCCTTGCCATAAGCTGTAAATACAGATCTTTAGGGAAAACAGAAAATTTCTATCAGTTCTTCTTTTATTAAATTGGATGAGAGTATAAGAAAGATCTGGGTGCACCTGGACAGCTCAGTCAGATTTCAGCTCAGGTCATGATCTCAGGGTCATGAAATCAGCCCAGGCTCCACCCTCACCAGGGAGTCTGCTTGAGATTCTCTCTCTCCCTCTCCCTCTTCCCTCCCCACCGCTCACGCACATGTGTGTGTACTGTCTCTCTCTCAAGTAAATAAATAAATCTTAAAAAAAAAAAGAACAGATCTGAGTTTATAGGTAAAGATGAAACACAACTTCAGATGAAAGGAATGGAATATTTATTGAATGCAAAATTGGCCAGACAATGTGTTGGTTATTTTTGCTACCTGACTATAATTAATGGACAACTGAATTCAGTTTGAAATTCGTAATTATGGTGCTGTGGTCATCCTATTATTTTGCAATATTATTACTAATTCCGTTTAACACTTATTCTTAGCAATAAATTCTAATTTTAATCGTCAAATCCTATTTCCAGACTTCATTTCTACATGATATCATAGAAGAATCAAAATAGATCCTTGTCTTTCCCATCTTACCCTCAGAACCTAGCTTCAGAATAACACTTAAGGGACATTACAAGTTACAGTTCTCTCAGAAAACTATCTTTATAGAAAAACAGCTTTATCTTTTACTTGCCCTTTTTATGATATGTTATAAAATCTAAACTCACTCACTAGATATTCCTGTAAAAATGACAAAAAAGATGATTGAAAGTATCAGTTCCTACCACCATCACTGGCATGATCTATGTGAGGCTGATCAAAGGATGCAATTGACTCAGGCAATGGTGACTAATGATTCTAACAGGATGTAATAAAGCTAAGTCTCATCACTTCATGACTAAACCCCTTGACTTATCAATGCATACTATTGGGCTATAAGAAAATAGTGGTTTCCCCTTACCTGGACTTTAAAAAAAATTAGTTGGTTATACTTATTGGTCTATTTTTTCTTTTAAGAAATATACTTCTTTTCAGTGAATCATTTTTATATAAACAACCCGAAAAAAATACATTATTTCATTTATTGCAACTTTTTTTCCATCTGCTATAAATGTATTCTGAAAATGTGGGGTAATAGTCTGCAAGTATTATGTAAAATGGATTTCAAATAAATGAGGTAGCAAACAGATCAGAAAATGAGATAGATAACAATCATATCACAATTATGGTAAAGATTCAGCATCTTCAACATGTTAAATGAGACAGAATAATTAAGATTCCTTAAAGCAGAATTTTTTTCTCACCGTGACTTTTCTTCACACTTTTGTGGCTTCTATTTAGTGTCTGTTGGTCTGGACTAAAGAAAAATGAACAAAACTGACTGCTAATAAAGTCTTAATGATAGGATGAGATTTATATAGTTTCAATAGTTCCTTAGAAAATTTCAATTCTAAAGTCCCAAGATCAATACCTAATCTGCCCAGACATTTTGTAGATATAGTCTTACCCAAGTACTTAGTGGAGTTCCATGTAAGGGAGGTAAATTACTACTGGTTATAAATGTAACTAGGAAAGAACGGTGATGACTCATTACAACTTATCACCTCCAAAAACACTCAAATGTCTTCTAAAAATAGCCTAGACAGGAGAGATTGCATTGTGGGCTTTGGATGAGTAACTTCTGAGGCAGAAGCAGAAAGTGTGATCTTCGACTGCTAGCTCTTCCCCACCTCCCAATAGAGGCTTAATTTGAATAAGGGGATAGAGGGAGTGGCTAAAGATTATCACTTAAAATACATGTGGGCTCCAGAAGGCCCTGCCTGTTGGTCAAAATATGCTTCTTGGCAGGTCGCAATCTATTTGTTTATTCAATAAGCATTTAGGGGCACCTGGGTGGCTCAGTCAGTTGAGCGTCTGACTCTTCGTTTCAGCTCAAGTCGTGATCTCAAGGTCATGAGATCAAGCCCCATGCCGTGTTCCGCATTCAGCACAGTGTCTGCTAAAGTTTCTCTCTCTCTCTCTCTCCCCCTGCCCCTCCCCTGCCCCTCCTCTCCACTGGCTCTCTCACGCTCTCTAAAACAAATCAATAAATCTTTAAACAAAATAAATAAACATTTATTGGGTGGCCTATAGTGCCGGTTACTGTGCCAAGTAAGGGAAATACAAAGATGGGTAAGACTGAGTTCTTACCCTTAAGGAGCCTTGATTCAAGTCAGGGAACCAGATAAGAAAGACAATGACAGGGGCGCCTGGGTGGCTCAGTCGGTTAAGCATCTGACTCTTACTTCAGCTCAGGTCATGATCTCAGGGTTGTGGGATGGAGTCCCATGGGGGCCCTCCGTGCTCAGCGGGGAGTCTGCTTAAGGATTCTCTCTCTCCTTTCCCTCTGCTCCTCCCCCTGCTCTCGTGCTCTCTCTCTCTCAAATAAATAAATCTTTGAAAAAAAGAGAGAAAAAGACAATGACAACACAATGAAATGAGTGCTCTGATTCACTCAAAGGGAAAAGTCAAGGAAGGCTTCCTATGTACCATAGCAGCCAAATTTTGGGAGACAGAGGAAAAAAGTACATATGAGGAATGTGCTCCAGATGAATGAAGAAGCTACTCAAAATGTGTAAAGAAAGTATACCACTGGGACGCCTGGGCTCAGTCGGTTAAGCATCTGCCTTCAGCTCAGGTCATGATCCCAGGGTCCTGGGATGGAGTCCCACGTCAGGCTCCCTGCTCAGCGGGGAGCCGGCTTCTCCCTCTGCCTGCCAATCCCCCTGCTTGTTCTCTCTCTCTTTCTCTGACAAATAAATAAATAAAATCTTAAAAAAAAAAGGGGGGGGGAAGTATAGCACTGAGGAGACATCACCCAGTTCACGACTGGACTGTGGAATTGATCAAGAGCCGTATCTTGAGAGTCCTTTATGCCACACTAGGTCAGAGGAGGACTTGCAGGAACAATTGAAGGATGTTAAACAGGAAATGTTTTTAGAAAGTTCATTCTATATTAGCGTGGGGCCAACCATAAAAGGAAAACCTCTTAGGAGATAGAGCAAAAGTCCAGATAGGTATGATAGGGGAAAAAAGTGTTGGGTATGAAAAATATTAATGATGTTGAGTTAAAATCCTGCTGCAGATGGGTATCCTGTATTTCTGTCCTAGTTTCCAGAAGTGAAGCAGCTCTTACTATTTATTACTTCTTAAAACTTCCTAAAATGACGCTTTTTCCTGCTTGTTTGGTAGTGTTCCCAGAGTATGAGTAAGCCCTGAGTGCAAGTGATACTTCTCTCTTAAGCCTTAATGAACCACAATTAATCTAAACATGCAAATAACAGATTTATCTTCAGCAATATGTGTCCCACGTGAATATCTTATTAGATACATCATTCACATCAGGTTGTAAACTCAGAATTATAAATACTTTCCTCAGAATATCAACATTAAAAATAACCAGCTTTGACAACAGAGGATTTTTTCCTTCCTCATTCCTCAACACTCTCTTCAATATCCTAGTAAACAAGCATATCTTTAAATGCTCTGATTTATAATTATGTCTTATACTATTTTTTCCTTCCCTGTAGAAACTTAATATGACATTGTTTTGTCCTGATTCTTTGTCAGTTTTTGTTCACTTATCTTTTACCTGTTGTTGAACCAAAGCTCCATACCTGTCCCCTTTCCTCCAACTCATCTCCTCAACCATATTCCCCTTTCCAAGACTGTATAAAATCTAAATCATGATATGCATGTGTATGTGTGAAGCTAGCCTTGGTTGTCCAATCAATGTCCAATCTCTAGCATCTCAGATATAAGGCTACTCATTTGCTAACACAGTCTGGGACCATTACGTGGCCCTGATATTAAAATCTTCATCCAAGACATTAAAGACTTTATTCATAGAGAGAAACTGATATTCCACCACATCTGACCATGGCCTGAAAGAGAAAAATCAGACTTAAAAGTTACCACACAAAGAACAAAAGACTTATCTCCAAAGGATGCCCTACAACCAACTTCAACACTGTCATCAGTAAAGATTCAACCATTGCCTGACATCTGATCATCTTTCAAGAATCACCTATATAGGGTGGGGGGATGGGTCAGCCCAGTGATGGGTATTAAAGAGGGCACGTTCTGCGTGGAGCACTGGCTGTTATACGCAAACAATGAATCATGGAACACTGCATCAAAAACTAATGATGTAATGTATGGTGATTAACATAACATAATAAAAAAAAATAAAGAATCACCTATATATTCCCAGTCTATAGGCTTTGTACCTGGTTACTTTCACTTTTACCTCATCATCACTATATCTAGTCCCTTATAGTCCCTCAATACCAAGTTTGTTTTACCTGATTTTCCTTCAGCTGCTCTGTTAAGCTATCAGATTTCATTCACTGAGTTATTCTATTCATTCTGTCTGGTTAAGCCTGGTGATGTATTCATTCTTTCTTTCTGAGAATAAAACCAACTTCTTCCTCACAGCCTTGTGTTATTTCCTCAGAAACTGAAGGACCTTGGCAACCCAACAATTTCTATGTGTACACACACAGCAAAAATCAGTATGAGTTGATGTAATTCCTCACCTCATAAGTGGGGAATAACCTCAAGCATCGGTCATGGTGATGATTTACAGAAGTTAGAGATTTTTGTTTTGTTTTGTTTGAATTGCTTTGGTTTTTTTTATCACAGTCTTCAAGATCTCTAACTTCTGCTGTTTGTCAACCCTAGAATTAATTTTAGTTTGCGTCAAGCTCTTAAGTTAATGTTAGAAAATCATTTCCATAAATGTAATTCATTATTTATCTAATAAATTAGACACTACATAATGAAGATTGCTCATCTCAATAACTGTATTCTACAAAAGGACATTTTCTACTCAGATGCAATATTTTGTCATCCCAATATTCCTGGAAGATAATTTAGTATCTTTTTCAAGCCAAAGGACAAAAGACATTATAATGCCTGAGTTCAAGCAGATGAGGTGGTTGTTTTTGTAGCAGATTGTGCCCCCAGTGCAGTTACAGTTTTAGTCATGGTGCACATTCACACACTGAATGAATTTCCACATCTCAACCTTGGTTTGGTTAGTACATGTGTGCTTGTGTTGTACAAGTTTCTCCTTTCCCCTCAGGAAGGCAAACTGAACTATGATTATCATCTGGTGGGAACTGCAATGAAGGCATAGGAGAATTAATCTGAGAATACTTACATTAGGGAATTTATATTTAAATAGAGAAATAAATTCTCATTTTCTTTTTCCTCTAGAGCAATTTGGTAATTGTTCCATCTGCTTAAAATAGCCACCTATCCCAACATTATCAGTACAGAGGAGAAATTACTAATTTTATATAATTATAAATTGTATGCAATTCAAAGTAGCTATGCCTATAAGAAGTTGCTTTAATTCTTTTATTGTCTCAATCCAAGCACTTAGAGAGCACTACCCTTAAACCTCAGCCTGCTCTATCAGTTTCTGAATTACAAAGACTAGCTTATATCAATTAGTCAAGCAAATGACACCAAAGTTTATCTTAAATATGTTGAAAAACACGTATTCACCAAGATTATTTTAAGAATAATTATTTTACTTCTAAAAAGCCCAAATTAAGATTTAACTGACATTCAGCTAGCATCCTATGTAACAGCCTCTCCTAACTTCCCATTTAAAACTTAGGATAAAACAGGGGGGAAAATGCAGTCATAGTCGACTATGTATACAAGAGAGTGATATAGCCAGCAAAATATTCAGTAAGTAGAGATGAACCATCCATATACTCCTTCTGTTGATAATCCCCAATTCTAGGAAGGTGTATCTTCACATACGGATAAGTAAAGTAATTTTGTTATCTAATCGTTTGTTGCTATAATATAGAAATACAACTGATAATTGTACATTGAACTTGTATTTTGAAATGTTGCTAAATTCACTTACCAGATCTATTAGTTTTTTGTGGATTACTTGAGATTTTCTACATATATGATTATGTATGCTGTGAAGACAGTTTTACTACTTCTTTTCCAATTCATATCTTATTTTTCTTGTGCAATTTCACTGACTAGGTCCTGCAGTACAGTGTCAAATAGAAGTGATGAGAGTACATCTTTGCCTTGCTCTCCACCTGAGAGACAAAGCATTCAATATTTCAAAAATAGATGTCTTTATTAAATTAAAGAAATTCCCTTCTATTCTTAATTTGGAAAGCTTTTATTATGAATGAACATTGAATAGCATGAGAAAATCTTTCTGTATCTATTGACATAATCACATGGGTTTGTTTCTTTAGTCTGTTACTATGGTAAATGACATTGATTGACTTTTTTTCAATATTAAATGAAACTTAACATTCCTGAAATAAACTTTAATTGGTCAAATGTTAAATCAATCTTGCGTTCCCGAGATAAACCTCACTAAGTAGTGATATACTATGCTTTTCATATATTGTTGAACTTGATTTATTATTTATTTAATGATTTTTGTGTCTGTGTTCATGAGGGACATTGATCTGTAGTTTTCTTTTCTTGTAATGTCTTTGTCTGGTTTTTGTATTGTAATAATCTGGTCTTACGAAATAAATTGTGAAGGATCCCCCCTCCCCCATATTTTGAAAGAGTTTATGTAGGATTAATTGTTTCTTCTTTAAGTATTTGGTAGATTTTACTAACAAAGCTACACAGACCTAGAGTAGGTTCTATTGTGGTTTTTCAATTTATGAATTCAATTTCTGAAAAAAACATAGGTCTATTCATTGAATATATATAATTTATGTATATGTGAATATATATTATGTATGTATATATATATGTATATTACCTATGTATGAATAAATATGTGAATACATATAAACTATGCTAGGTTTGGCCATTTGAGTCAATAAATTTCTCCATTTCACCCAAGTTGTCAAATTTATTGGCATAAAGTTTATATTCATTTTTTATTACTACAAAACAAATTATCCAAAATCAGCATCTTAAAATAACACAGTTATTATCTCACAGATTCTGTGGGCAGGAGACCAAGTGGGTATTAACTGTATTGTCTGCTCCAGGTCTCACAAGGCTGAAATCTAGGTATTTGCAGAGCAGCATTCCTTTTTGGATTTTGTGGTCACATGACTGTTGGCAGGATTTAGTTCCTGAGTTCCTCATTTTCTTGCTGTCCGCCAGCATTCTCTCTCAGGTCTTGGAGGCCACGTGTTGTTCCTTGCCATGTGACTCTCTCACAGCCCTTTTGAAACATGGCAGTTTACTTCTTCCAGGCCAGCAGGAGAATGTCTTCCTCTAGTTTGACTGCCAGAGTCTTAAATAATGTAATCATGGGAGTGATTCTCCCATCATAGTAGAATTTAATGATTCATCACTTACATATAACACCCAGTGCTTATCACAAGTGCCTTCCATCACCCATTTAGCCCATCCCCTGCCCACAGTTTGTTCTCTATAGTTAAGAGTCTCTTATGGTCTGCCTCCCTCTCTCTTTTTTCCCCTTTTCCCTATGTTCATCTGTTTTGAGAATTTAGGAACCACTTTGTGATAGGTTAAATTCTAAGATGGCACCAAGATTCCCATCCCCTGAGGTACCTGCACCTCTCTCCTCATATTACACTATATGGTAACTAACTAGAATTTAAATAAAAACTTAAAATACATATATATATATGTGTGGGTGTTAAAAAACTAATAACACTGTTCTGCTGAGAAATATCTAACCACAAAAAGTTGGGGATGCTTAAAGGAAAGATAATATGAAAAATTATTCTTATTGTTATATTTTTATTGTCTATTACACAACCCAAGTTCCTAGTAGTCTTGAGTATGGCAAGCCTGGGAAGCAGACTGCAGCCAATATAAACTCCATTAAAACATTGTGTTAACCAGAACTTAGTCCTCAGCACACAGCACCACCACCTGAAAAGATACTAGAGGGCAATGATAAATTCAGCTTATGTTGATTAACTATCTTGAGAAATATAATTTTTTCTAAACTTTGAATTATTTTGAAATTAGGTTTTATAATATTTGCATATGGATCTGGATAGTATATTTGTGGGTACAGAACAATTAAAGGTAGCTTTATTGTTTTGCAAGTCAAATTTTTATGACAGTGTCACAAAGCAGAAATACTTTTTCCCCCTTTCCAACATTGGCTACATTTTGCCATTAAACTAAAATACTAAGTTTGATTTAAAAAAATGAAAAATAAATAAATAAAATGTAGTAATTTTAATCCTTTAAAATTACTTTAGACTCATTGTTTTCTAGCCCAGAATGTGGCCTAACATGATTGTTCCATGTGCACTTGAAAAGCATGAGGATTCTGCTGTTGTTGCGTAGGATGTTCTAAAAATGTCAGTTAGGACAAGTTGGTAGATAATTTTTGTTCACGTCTTCTATATGCTTTCTTAGTTTCTGATTACTTGATCTATTAATTACCAAGAGAGGAGTACTGAAATTGCAACACCTACAACTATTTGTTTGGATTTATCTTTTTCTCCTTTCAGTGCTATCAGGTTTTGTTTCATGTTTTAAAGCTTTGTTAGATACATACACCTTTAGAATCATGATATCTTCCGATGAATTGACTCTTTATCATTATGGATCATCCCTCTTTATGTCTTATACTATTCCTTGTCCTGATGTTTTCAATTGTTTGATATTAACACTACAATTCTAGGTTTCCTATAATTGATATTTGCAAAGTATTTCCTTTTTCATCATTTTGTCTTTGTACTTATCTGTGCCTTCATATTTAAAGCAGATTTCTTATAGACTACATATAGGTGGATCATGCTTTTTTCACCAACCTGACATTCTCTGACTATTCATTGGATTATTTGGAACACTAAACATTTGATGTAATTTGTTATCAGTACATTTGAGTTTGAACCTATCATCTTACTATTTGTTTTCTATTTTCCCATACTTTCCTTTTTCCCTGCCTTCTTGTAAATTTAGTTTTTGTTTTGTTTTCTTAGCTGTTTATTATGGATAACTCTTTGTTTTATACTTTTAGTGGATGTTGTAAGGCGTTCCTGTCCAAGAGACATATAATGCAAGTCATGTGTATAATTTAAATTATCTAGAAACCACATAAAATTTGAAAAGAGACAGGTAAAGTTAACACTAGCAATGTATTTCTAATTCAATACATCCAAAATATTATGTATCAACATGTACTTCATATTATCAATAATGAGATAAATTAGCATCAGATTTGTCCTGTTGTGATACATGAAAAAGATGACATCATTCCTGTAATCTTCCACCC
Source organism: Mirounga angustirostris (assembly GCF_029215605.1). Lineage (NCBI taxonomy): Eukaryota > Metazoa > Chordata > Mammalia > Carnivora > Phocidae > Mirounga > Mirounga angustirostris. The sequence goes on along the minus strand of NW_026991715.1, from coordinate 122,794,823 downwards.
AAAATGAATAATTTGAATGTAATCACAGGAAGTATTCAAATAAAAGTTAGGGGCTAGTCCACAAAACACAGGTCTGTATTCCTCAAAAATTCCATTGTCATAAAAGACAAAGAAAGGGTAAGAGGCTATTCCAGGTCAGAAAAGACTAAGGAGACATTACATCTAGACCCAGTGTGTGATCCTTGATTGGGTCCAGGATCAGAAAAAATAAAACTGATCAGGAAAAATAAAATAAAATAAAAAGAACATGATAGGGATAACTGGTGAAATTTGATAATACACTGAAGATTAGATAATAGTATTGTATGAAAATTAAATTTAGTGAACTTTATTATTTTACTCTTTTTATGTAAGAAAATGTCCTCATTTTTAAGAGATAAACACAGGACTATTTGGCAGATGTTCCTGATGTCTGTAGTTTATTCTTAAGTAATTCAACTACAGCAATAATAATAATTGATGTTAAATAGTAAGAGGCACTATTTCATATACAGAAAAAAAATGATAAAACAAATGTGGCCACTGACCTCTACCTCTGAAACTAATAATACATTATATGTCAACTAATTGAATTTAAATTTAAATTAAAAAAAAAATTTAAGTCCCTGAAAGAAAACTTGGCAAAATAACAATATTAACAAATGGTGGCTATTTAGGAGTACTTCATATTATTTTTTTTTTAAGATTTTTTTATTGGGGTGCCTGGGTGGCTCAGTCAGTTAAGCACCTGCCTTTGGCTCAGGTCATGTTCTCAGGGTCCTGGGACAAAGCCCCACATCAGGATCCTCACTCAGCGGGGAGTCTGTTTGTCCTTTTGCCCCTCCCCCCACCTGTACTCTCTCTCTCGCTCTCTTTCTTTTTCTCAAATTAATAAATTAAATCTTTTAGAGAGAGAGAGAAAGTGCAGGGGGGTGGAGGAGCAGAGGAAGAGGAACAAGCAGACTCCACGATGAGCACAGAGCCCAATGTGGGGCTCAATTCCATGACCCTGAGATCATGACCTGAATCAGAATCAAGAGTTGGACACTTAACCACCTCAGCCACCCAGGTGCCCCTACTTCATACTATTCTTAAAAATTCCCTGTAAGTTTATGTGATGCCTGGGTGGCTCAGTCAGTTAAGTGTCTGCCTTCGGCTGGGTCATAACCCCGGGGTGCTGGGATTGAGTCCTGTGTAGGGCTCCTTGCTCAGCGGGGAGCCTGCTTTGCCCTCTGCCTGCTGCTCCCCCTGTTTGTGTGCTCTCTCTCTCTCTCTGACAAATAAAATTAGAAAATAAAATAATAAAAAAATAACAAATAATAATAAAAATAGAAAAATAGAAAAAAAAAATTGCCTGTAAGTTTTTTTCCAAATAAAAATTTTAAAATAGTAAATTTAGTAAGTTTACTGGCTACATGATCAATCAAGATACCCCAAATGCATTGCATGAATATATACATGTTATTAAGCTTTTGTTTGATTTTTTCCTCTTAATCTGTCTCATGTGAATTTGATTCTTAAACAGCTAGAAGAACCTTAAATGGTAAAAGAATATTTTTCTTCCCCAGCAAACTCATGTGTTCTTCACTACCCCCCATCTTATAGATGGGAAAACTGAGTCACACAGAGATTGAAGGACTTGACAAAAATTAACAGCGCAATAGTACAGTCTTTGAACCCAAGAAATAGATCTTCAGAGCTTGAGCTTCTTATTATATATGTATATACTACATTAAATACACACAAACACATATACATACAAATATATAAATGAATATGAATATTCATTTCTATCTATCTAAAATTAAGGGCCTTCCAAATTTATTAATGTGCTCTTGATAACCTCACTATATTATAAAAACAATAAGATAAAAATTATAGTACACTGAGAGACAGAAACTAGTCAAAGGACTTCACATCCCATTTACTCCTTAAAACTATCTTATTATTCACATTCTTTTCAGCCCTCAGCCTGAAGGTGATGTCACTTTTTAGAAGGGTCCAGGCCCCCACCCCCACCCCGCAACATGACATTGCTCATGTCCATGACTATGGATCAAAGATAATGATGAAGAGTGGGGCATGGTAAAGATGGTACCTGGGCGCCTACAAAAAACATGGAAGACCTAACCCATCTTCCACCCCAGCAAGGGAGAAGAGAGTTCTTACCTACTTACAGAAGCTTCCCTTTGCCAAAAGTGTCTACAGATGAAATCTGAGTACAATCTCCCAAGGCTAATCTCAGAAGAAACTGCACAGGGAAATTCCCATTCCTAGCCCAGAGAAATCCCATTAGACTTTGAACAAATGGAACAACTCCTCTCTAATCAAAGAAGCATGAATTCAAGGGAAGTATTTGCATACATTATTCACAGCATCCCTCTCTGCAGCTGCCTTACTTTACATAGAACAATGACTACAATTTGCCTTTATCCAGGGTTTTTCGTGAGTTTTTTCAAGCACTTCCTATAACATCAAACTGTATGGGGGGAAAACTGGGATAATGAAAGCTAAGCATTAAAGAGTCCAGAGGCAAGGAAATAGCACATCTCGATTCAGTAAGTCAGAAAAGTTTCCCAGCTTGAGAAGCATTTACATTACGAAGAGTGAGAAACTGGAGGTAAGGGACTAGGCAGGCTGGGCGATGGTTCCCACCAGCTCCTCCCAGCTAGAGGGGAGCTGTGAGGATGTGGCCTTGGATAGAGGTGGTAGAGACGAAGAAAAAGCGTAAGATCCAAATATACTGGTAACACACAGTCAAATGACTAGACAACTGATTGGCTACAGAGGTTCAGAGAGAGATGAAAATATAAAGATTCTGCCCAAGTGTCTGGCCTAAGCAGGTAGAAGAACTGACGATGCCTAACGGAAACAGTGAAATCCACCCCCCTTTTTTGGAGGGAAAAAAAAGTGTCAGACTTGTTAACTTCAGTCGCTGATCATGATGTAGGAAAGAACGTTAGGTTCGAAGCTGATGGCCAAGAAAGAATTCTTGAGACGTCTTTGGTGCAAAAAGTGGTTTTATTAAAGCACAGGAACAGGACCCGTGGGCAGAAAGAGCTGCACTGGGGTCATGAGGAGTGGCCCATTATATGCTTTCAAGTTGGGAGGAGCCTAAGTCTCTAAGGAATTTTGGAAGCAAGGTTTCCAGAACCTTGAGGGGGCTAGCTGTTGTTGGGAAAAGGTCATTTATCACCATCTAATAAAACCTTAGTCATGAGACCCTTGAGATGTATATCAGTGGGCCATATGCTTGGGGGATGATTGCCAACATGTATCTTGGGGATTTAGAAATAAAAGAAATTTCCAAAGGAATTTTTATATGTTAAAGTAGACTTACAGGATCCTGATGGCAGGGAGGGGGTCAGGCTAGGATTGTCTTTTGCCCTTAGCAAAGTGTCAACATCGAGGCAGTTGAATCCCTAGAGGACTGTCACTCTGCCTGTTTCAAGGACTTACCAATGGGCTGTAGGTACTAAGGAAATATAATAATTTTTCTTCTGCCTTTGTTTCCCACATCAGTCATAGATGCTTATGGGGATATCCAGTAGGCATCCAGATAAAATAAATGAAATGATTAAAGCCAGTAACAGTGGTGCTCAGTTTTTCGTACTGCATTATACTTTTCCAAGTGCTTACTTGATTTAATTCTCACAATGACCCCATTAGGCAACCAGGAAAACTATACTTAATCACAATTCACAAATTTCAAAATCGAGGCACTGTAATGAGAAATTTTACAATGCGCATGGCAGAACTGGCACCTGAAGATTCCTGGTACATTTAGTACATTTATGCCATGAGCTACCATATCACAGAGCCTGAATATATTATCAGTTGAGATATCACTGAGATAAAGTGTAAGGAGTCTAGACCCCTTTAAACAGAAAATCAATAACTTGGTTCTCAGCATATTTCATATAGTTTATTTAACTGAAAAGTAAAATGTTGACCATTTTCTCTTCGAATGGTCCAACCTTTATTAACACATTTGTAATCAATGTGTTTATCCAAATCCCTAGTACACCACTGTATTAACCATGCCTTTTATGACGCTGACATCTTGAGGCCTTGTTGACTCCAGAGGAACTGGCCTTCCCCTGGCTAGCTAATTCCCAGAGATAACAAACTACTTGTCTGGAGCATGCCTTTCATATGCAAATCAACCAATCCAGAGCCCACATACTCAACCACTTTCTCAATCAGGCGCTCATACTCTGGGCCACTATCCACCTTCCCAATCTCCCCGGGGCCAAACACTGGACAACTAGGGACAGCCTTTATGCCCCAGAGCCCAGTGAAATTATTCAAACGATCTAACCTAAACTGGTTTACCCTGTCTCACTTGTTCCTTCCTTTGGAAAACACAATAGAAGCTCTTGCTAGGGCTCCCTGTCCCCACGCCCACCCTCCACTTCTCAACCCACCCTGTCGCTTCCCTAGGTAGCCACCCTGGAATGGCATGCCCCCCTTCTCTCTGGATCTGTGAGTATGACAATCTATCCAATGGCTATCCTCTCATGACCTGCTAACCTTGCCATACAGAAATAATAATATAACCTATATTTTAAAACAGTCAGAAACGAGCCCAAATAATTAAGTAAACTGGAGATGAACAGATTCCCACATGAATGGTAACAAGAACAGTGCCATCATTAAAAACACAAAAAAATAAAAACAAAAAAACAAAAAACACCAAAACTGACATGATGACAGTGATAAAAACTACATAAAATAAATTACATACATCTTATATAACTATTATGTAGAAAACATTATTTCAACATTGTTTTATTCATCTAAATGTACTTAATACAATTTTTGGTTTTTAAAATGTTTCCTAATTTTAAATACTTTTATTTTATTTTTTTTTAAGATTTTATTTATTCATTTGAGACAGATACAGAGAAAGAGAGCATGAGCAGGCGGAGAAGCAGAGGGAGAGGGAGAAGCAGGCTTACCGCTGTGCTGGGAGCCCGACGCAGGGCTTGATCCCAGGACCTGGAGATCACGACCTGAGCCAAAGGCAGCCGCTTAACCATCTGAGCCACCCAGGCACCCCTTAAGTGTTTTTATTTTTAAATCACTTTGTTTGTACCTTGATGTACATATATGCACAGTATTACAAAAGATAATTTCACTAATAATAACCAGTGTTCACATTTTAACATTTCTGCATGTACCTCTTTAGTCATATAGTTTTTATGTAATAAAATTATATTGCACATACTAATGTATACTGAGATTTTTCATATAATTATGTATTTCAATATGGACAACCAGCAGCCCACTGGCAAATTGGGCCTGCTGCCTATGTCTGTAAATAAAGTTTAATTGGAACACACCATGCTCACTCACTTATGCATTGTCCATGGCTATTTTCCTGCTACAGTGGCAGAGTTCAGTAGTTGCAAGAGACCATCATATGGTCCGGGAAGCCTTAAATATTTACTCTCTGGCCCTTTATTTAAAAAAGTCTGGGGCGCCTGAGTGGCTCAGTCAGTTAAGCCTCTGACTTTGGCTCAGGTCATTTTCTCAGGGTCCTGGGAGCCAGGCTCCCTGCTCAGCAGGGAGTTTGCCTTTCCCTCTTACTCTCCCTCTGCCCCTTTCTCCACTCACCCTGTTGCTCTCTCTCTCTCTCTCTCCTCTCAAATAAATAAAAATCTTTTAAAAAAAAGTTTGACAAGCCTCATGTATTATGTACATTTTTCATCTTGTTAATATTATATTATTTTAGACCCTCGAGTAATCTATCACAAGTGTATATAATAATTTCATCTATCAAATGCTAGTTTTTGGATCATAATCTTGGATTTATGATTCTCAGAAATAAACTTTTTCAATTTGATTTTGGACCATGAAGTTTCAAAGAAGTTTGAAAAGGTTACTTCTTAAATAATAAATTTTAGTATTGTTAAACTTCAACCTTTAATTAAAAAGCAAAATATTGATTCTGTGTGTAGGGGAACCTGGCTGGCTCAGTCAGTAGAGCATGTGACTCTCGATCTTGGGGTTGTAGGTTCAAGCCCCACACTGGGTGCAGAGATAACTTAAAAAATAAAAAAGATCTTTAAAAATAAATAAATAAATAAATAAAATTCACTGCACTTTCAGAGAATATGAAATAGCATAACCAATATTGAGTATAAACTAGATATGCCATGTCTAAACACACAAATATTCAAATTTCCCATATGCTACAAGGTATTCTCTTGCTTTATTGTTATCTATTTAAAGGAAGTTGATATAGCACATTCATAGTTTGTAAACTCTTCTACAAACCTCCCTCACATTTTTGTGACAATTTGATATGGTAAAAACATGTTTAAAGAGGAGGAGAAGGAAGAGGTCCTTACATCATCCTTCCTCAAAATATTTATCAATGACTATATTAAAAAATCTAAATATGTGGGATGGTATAGGGGTAGGGGAAGACTGGAGTGGTCACTCGGGACACAAGTTTATCCTAAATTAGACTTTCTTCTCAGCTCTACAGAATGAAGTCAGGAATGTCAAAAATAAAATACAATGATGGGAGGCACAAGATTTATACTATGTTAATAGTAATAAAATATTTGACGTTATGTTTACTTTTTACATGAACTACAGGTAATAAATACTGAGTCTGAATCTTCCATATTTGGATAAGTTGACCTATTATTGAGACTTTCTAACTCATGTAACGTACCTACAGGCTGATGAAAATCATTTTATAAAATAAAAAATATATCATACTACACTATATTTAAACAAATTATTATATATGTGCCTCTCTCCCACATTTAAATTTTGATGAGGTTTCTTAGCTTTATAACTTCTTATAATCCTATATATAATTTTTTCACAAAATTAACAGGGAATAATATGATAAAGGCAAGGAAGGGAGTCAGTACAGGCATACAAAGGCTGGGCGGGAAAGGGATGATCAAGGTTACTATCAGGCAACATGTGTGGGATTTTAAACTGTCATCCACATCCTTAGAGCTAAGATTATGGAATCATTTATAATGAGCAGGGCAATTAACTTAACCTTGAGTATGGGTGTGTCATTTGTTCACAATTTTTATAAGCGTCTACATTTTGAAAACCATAACTTCCTGATGATGACAAATGCAAAGATAAGTAAGTGTTCTATTTGCTTATTAAATAAAATTCACTAAATATAAAAGAAAAAGGAGGACTAAAAGAAAGAGGAGGACTAAAGCTTTACTTTCTTTCTCTGCCTCTTGTCATTTTCTCCTTAATCTTTTATTTATATCACTAATATTTAGGAGAAAAGGTGAATTCAGGGCAGGGATGAGTCTGTCACACCATGCTTCTGGTTTATATTATCAGACATACTTCTTTAATTCATCACAAGATGTGCTTCAGACTGACCCAGAAAGCATTACCAAAGAGGACAGCTGAGCTTAGACGGGTCATAAATAATTATAAACAAATGAGTTGTTTACTTAGCCTGTAATGTTTGGGGAAGTCAGTTGTGCTCCAGTTTTCAAAGCCCTGCAACGACCCAACCAGTTTGCAACCAGATTCCTTTCCCTACGCAAATCTCAGGTTCTTATTGCACCACACTCCTATCTCACAGCTAAAGCTTTCCCACTCCTCATACGTTATGCATCACTAATTTGAAAGAGAGCACAGCAGTAATGAACTTATCAACAAATCACCTTAATGTCAGATCCAATTGTGTGCTAGTGCCCTGGAGCAATATATCCAGGGCTTAGTAAATGGTCTAGCTGTGCCATTACCTCAGAGACTGTGGAGGGAGCCATTTTACATATGCACGTTTACATAATGCATTTCCTAGTATGTAAAGAGAAGCGTTAGTCTTGTAGGTTATTTAAGGTCACTTAAATACTCTCATGACCTGAAAGAAAGACAGGTTCATTTGTTCTGTAAGGTCGAGAGTGTGTGGGCTTCCAAAATCAGTTTGGAGATACTGTGGGTAACAGTGAATTCTAAAGTCCCCTCAACATTATCTAAGAGCCCCAGCAGTCATCAGAGGCTTGCCTCTGACTCCTCATAACCTCACCTTATGTACTATGCCTACTTTTTACCCGCATTTTCCTAGATTTACACTACTTTTTTTTTTTTAAAGATTTTATTTATTTATTTGAGACAGAGAGAATGAGAGACAGAGAGCACGAGAGGGAAGAGGGTCAGAGGGAGAAGCAGGCCCCCTGCCGAGCAGGGAGCCCGATGCGGGACTCGATCCCGGGACTCCAGGATCACGACCTGAGCCGAAGGCAGTCGCTTAACCAACTGAGCCACCCAGGCGCCCAACACTACTTTTATTTTAAATATTTTTGCTGGTTGAAAAAATAATTCAAACATTACAGAAGTGAATAAAGGACATTATCAGTTCTTGCCATGGCTCCTCCCTGCCACCACCCACCTCTGCCACAATGCCTGTCTTCAGGGGAAGCCGCTCAACAGACTACTGTAAAAACACCACAAACTTTGGAGCGTACACACACCACATATATTTTTAAATATTTCAATAAAAATGATATCATCCTGTTGTATTTCTTAAAATAGCTACTTAACCCATATACCATAGGTGGTACTTCTGGAGCCACCTCATTTTCTTGAATAGCACTATAATATTCCTTTGTACGGCCATAATGTAATCTATTTAACCAACCCCTCATAAAGAATATTTTTATTGTTTCCAATCCTTTAATTCTATACATATGCTGCAATGCAGATCTTTGTACATATATGTCAGCACAGTATGGGCAGTCGTTTATACAGTGTTTACTGTTTTCCTGGCACCGTTAAAAAAGTACTTCAATCATAACAAGTGTTGGAATTCAGTATTATTGTTAGCTTCTGTTTAGAAAAAAAAGAGAGTCACCGAAAAAGCAATTTTCTCACATAGATATTAAGTAACAGAACCAGAATTCAAACTCAGGCTTTCTGGCTCTCAAACCAAACTCTTCACCACCGGGCTGCGCTACCTCTAAGTTCCTTTGCTTTTGGTGAAGGTCCACAGTTTAAAAATTCATCTCTGCTTTATTCTGGGCATGCTTTGATCCTCAATTACTAGCCCGTTTTCAGATTAAATTCTCCTCCTTGATACCAAGCTTGGGTGGACAAATCATTCTCTTCTTGGATTCCAATTCTTTATTCCCGGGCCAGACTTCATTCTCCCACTCCAGAATTCCAACCCTGCTTTTGAGAGTTAGGCCCACCCATAGCCTTGACTTGAAAACAAAAGAAAAATTCAACGTAGTCATCAATATAATGAGCTGTGCACAGTTGGTGTCAGTTATGATTAAGTACTTAGGGAAAACCATGAATATTTAGGACACTAGTGAACATCTTCGTCACGGAATCATTGACCTGAACTTAATATGTAGGTTTGTGACCTTGGAACTCAATTTCTTCACCCATAAAATGAACAGATTTACCTAAATTACCACTGAGATCTCTTTCAGTACTAGAATTCAGTAATAAGTTTCTAGATTTCCTGATTTAATTATTCAGGTGGCAGTTATCCATTTTGTAGGTTTCTCCTGAACCTATGAGTCAGAATCCACCTAATCATCTCAGTCATCATAAACATAAAAATAAGTAATGCAAACAGGGCATCAATTCTAACTTTACTGATCTGACTGAACTGATGGACCACTGTAAATAGACCAGTGTCTTCTCCTTCTTCTACTTATAAGGATGTCACTCAAGAACACTCATATGAAAGGAGCCAGAAGAAAAAAAGGATCCCTGATAATTTTAGGATTATTCATAATGAGCTTTGGCGAAAGATGCTTTTGGTGTATAATTTGAAATTGTTCCCTGAATTTGTGCAGGAGAGCTTAGGCCCTTTGGGCCAACACCACACACTGAGGTGGGAGCCAGCCAGGTCTTCACACTACAGACTGAAAATAAGGGAGCTGTGAAAAGTGTTCAGGAGAAAGTCAATGACTGAGAACTGAAGAACAGTCCACATGAAATGGCATTCCAAAAGGAACAGGGTTTAGTGCTCAAGGGCAGAAACCAGAGGTTGAGCAAGTGGCTTTGGGTGCTGACAGGTGATGGAACGCCATGGCAAAGACATTTTATAAGGGGAGTTTTTTAGTCTTGCCCAGGGTTCATGATGGTGTAGTGAGAAATCTGGACAAAAACTGTTTTTTAAAGTGAAATTTTCAGTATTATATGGCACATGCATTCTAGGGGGGAAAAATAAAAGTTGAAAAGGACTCTATCTAGAAGCCATTTTTCTTATTCAAATCCTAACTCATATTAATTGTGTGAGCTTGGAAAAATCACTTAACTTCTATAAGCCTCATCTCAAATTTATGAAAAAAAGAGATTGGTTTCTGCCTTGTAGATCTTCTTATAGGCATTAGCTGAATTAACATATTTGTCAAGAATTTGTCAACTAAACATATGAAGCAAAAATCGGAATGAGTACTCTGGTTGTCATTGGATTTCAGTTTCTCAAAGTAGAACTGCATCTGCATGAATGCTTATTACTCGGTTGCTTTCTACTGTCCTTGGCCTTTTGCCTTTGTTCACCCTATACAAGTGACATGCCACAGCTGGTCCGTAAGTGGCTATTGGAAAAAACAATGCGGTGAATTCTATTTGTTCCTTGGTATTCTCAACCAGCTGTTCTTCTCAGAGATTTCAAGATCTGATCCCAGCTCTTGTAGTTTTCATAACCCATTCATTGAATTCCAAGAATATGATTCTTGTCTTTAAATCCTCCTTGATATTTTCATTTTCTTGGAATTTCTTTTCCAACCTTTGTCACAAATGATTATAGAGCAAGGGGAAGGGGGATTCCTTTAAGTTGTGAAGTAATAAATCCAACAGTTAGTGATCTAGATTTGTTTTTCAATAATTCTGCAACCATTGCATGTTACTACAAATCAACAGCATCCACAGAGACTGATTAGAAAAAACTGGGGCTTTAGAAACCAAGATATTAACAATACATTTTTTGAGTTAAGGAGGACATTTATAACAATAATATACACATCAAGGCTAATTCTATCATATCTATTCTAAGACACTTTAACAAGATAAGTGGTCCCCAATTGCCTTTCCTAGGACCAGCACTAGGTCAGTGCACCCAAATCATCCTGGGAGCTTTGAAAAAAATGACTAAGTCTTCAGCCCTGCTGCTGAACTACTGAATCATATCCTCTGGATATGGAAATCAGGAATCTAAGTAGTATTTAAAGTTTCTTAGGTCATTCTGCTATCAAGCCAGTTTTGGGTAGCACCTTTGGGTATCAGATTTGATGATGTACAGATAGCTTTGGGTCTGATTCCCTAATTCTAGGTATCTCTTCATATTAAGTAGCTATAAAAGATTAATTTTTTCAACAGAGTATGTCCATCAACAGAGTAGGTTCACAACGTGTAGTACATGGTACTTAGTTAATGCAGCATTCAGTGCATGAAGATTGAATTCTACTGAATTCTATCCAAACATTATTTAATGCCAAAACTCAGATTAATCACAAGTAAGGCTGAGTACATCTCCCCTTGTTGTTACTTAACAACTGAGCTACTGCAGCTACTCAAACTTATCTGCTGTTCTTTTCCATTGAAATAAATGGTAGTAAAAAAGGAAAATATGAGGATCCATGGAAAATCATGTACAACCTTGGATGTCAGAGAGCATAAAACTTTCAGACAATGTGAAAAGGTAAATGGTTTGGGAGTAAACTGACTCAAAAATACATTGGAGAAAAGTTAAATTATTTAATCCATACAAAATTAAAATCAAGTCCACTATTTGAACCACAATGACTGTCATAAAATAAGTTAAGTTACATAATATCACTTAAGGAATGGTACTTTGGAGACAAATTTGCTTAAAATGCCCCATTTCTCTTTCTGGTCCTCTTGATCATAAAAAAAGTTATTCAGGCAAATAATTTCTAGCTTTAGGTAACCCAATCTCTTTTCCTTAATACTTGAACAACTCAATTAGGTTTCATAAGTTACTGAAGGAAGAACAGAATCCAAAGCACTCATAGCTCAGAATATGAAATATACATTGGTTTTACTTTTAAAACATTAATTTTGTTAAATTTTTCTTCTTCTTCCCATTTTCTGTGTTAGGCTTTGTAAAGTACTAATTTTATTCACCATGTAACATAAAATGTGGAACATGATTGGTTTTTTTAATCAACTAACAGTTTAAGGGTTTGAATAAACAGAGCTCCAAGAAAAAATTCTTTTAGTCAAAATGAAACAATTCTATTCTAGAACCTCAATTTCCAAGCACCAAGGTATGAAAGCAGGAACAGTCCCCAATAATCAACTAACACTGAATGATACTACCCCCAAGATATATAATAATCAATAGTCTCTCCTCATGAGCATTGTTTTTAATCACCTAAGGGGACATCTTACTCTAAAACTATTACTGTCTTATTTTCTTATTTCTTGGATCCACTTTAAGGTTTGTGACCCTATATTCTATGCCTCAGGTTAAGGACCCCTGGTCTTCTGGAGCAATCTGAAATATTTGTGATCATAGCCTGCAGTAAGATATACCTTTGGCATCACACACACACACAGGAAAAAATGGTTTAAAGCTATCCTTATACGTAATGCAGTCTGTTTTTTGTTCTAATCCATTTCATTTTTTAAAATTCTGGATGGACCCCTCTAAATTTATTTCACAATTTACCGTGGAATATAGGAAGTTTGAAAACACTGTTCTAGTGGAGATGATAGGGCTTAGTTTCATGTTATTCATTAAAAAACGAAAGTTTCTTTTTCCATATATCAATTTTTTTTAACAAAACTCTTTTAGAAGTTTCCTCTTTGTAGTGTAATTATAGATTTTCACATCTCCTGTTGCACTGAACCATAACGATGTATTCACTGATTATTTCATTTTTATTATTCTTTTGACTGAATGGCCCAGTAAAGATTGAGTCAAAGCCTATAATACAAAGTCCTTACCTCAAGCATCAGACACATGCAGAGTAGACACATTAGCCAGGTTTTAGCTACAAAATGTGATTCGGCTCAGTAGGTGTGCATTAGTCACACATTTCCCGTAGTCACCTACCACATGGAATACAATCTCCAGCTACGCCAGGGGTGCTCCCCACTGTAAAAACTAAATCTTAACAGAGGGCATTTGCATTCCCACACAACCCCTTAATCCCAACAAAAACCAAAGTCTTATTACCTGTTCCCCACTGGGCTCTGGGCTTGTTTGTCAGAGTAGGGCTGTGTATGTACTAAGATTTCCAAGTTCTAACTGATGGGTATTTTAAGAATAGAGACGCTACAGAGGCAGAAGGTGAATTGAGTCTTTCAGTGCCCACAAACTTTCAATCCTATTCTCAGCTCTTTCTCCCCTGCTTACTGGTGGCCCCCCTCCTCCTACATACAACTCCCTTCTACACCATTTCTCCTTTGCCTCCCTCTAGCATGTCTTTGTAAGATTCATTCACACTAAATTACCCACTATCAAAATGCAAATACTCTACAAGAAATACAAATGTGAAATTTTAGAAATAAGAGAGCAGATAGGGACATTTAACTCAGAAGGTAGGCTCATGAGTTTTTGGACAGATTTGTATCACATATTTAAAAAAAATTCTCTGTCCCATTACATACACCAAAAACCAAAGTTACTTATCAATGAAAGTAAATAAATCTCACTGGGTTGGATATATAACAGTTTTTCACAATTGAAATCAGAGCCAGGCTTTGCAAGTTAAGAGATAGCAACGTGATTACATCATTATTGTGTACATTTACTTCTCTTGCCTCCAAAGGACAGATTTTATAAGAACAATTGCATTTTAAATATACTAATGTGGAAGAACATTTTAGAGAAGTGAAAATTTAAATTTTCATTAACTTTAGCTTAAAAATAAAGGGACTTGCATTGTTTTGCCTTGTTCCTTCTAGGGAAGTTATGTAAAAGAAAAATTGCTAGGTGATCCAAATTTCTTTTAATTAGGCTTTTGTATGTGAGCATTAAAAAAATCATTCATTTAACATATATTCATAAAGTACCTACTAAGTTCCAGGGAATTTTTTTTTTTTTAAACACTGAGGAAACACCAAGGAACATAACATAATAAAATTAAAAAAAAAAAAGAACGCACTTTTGTATGTGTAGAATACAGTAAATAAATACATACGTATTTCAACATATATATTTGAAATTAAATATTCAGTAAGTGCTACAGAAAAAATTGTGTTAAAAATGGGAAAATATATATTTGTCAACATACATGATTATATGAATGAGATTAAGCTGTCCTGCTTCTAAAACAATTTATATTGTCTTTTTTACTATCACTAATGTATGTTCATTGTAGAAAAAACAGAAATGTGTCAAGAGTAACAATGATAATATCATGGTTAAACTTTATTGACAATTGTACCATATGCTTTTTTTTTTTTTAAGATTTTATTTATTTACTTGACAGAGAGAGCAACAGTGAGAGAGGGAACACAAGCAGGGGGAGAGGGAGAGGGAGAAGCAGGCTTCCAGCGGAGCAGGGAGCCCGACACAGGGCTCGATCCCATGACCCTGGGATCATGACCCGAGCCGAAGGCAGATGCTCAACGACTGAGCCACCCAGGCGCTCCTGTACCATATGCTTTTAATGTAGTATCTCATTTAATCTTCATAAATATTCAATGAAATAGGTACAGTTATTTTCCCCATTTTGTGGGACATCAGACAACTGGACTGTGAATGGATTAACTTTCCCACAATCTACATATACTGAGTGGCAGCTTTTGGAATACAAAGAAAGTATACCTGTCATCTGTCTCCAAAGCTCATGCCATTAACCATTATACTCTTTGTTGCAGTTCAGAGAACTGCCCCCCAAAGATGTCTATACCTTAACCCACAGATCCTGTGATATGATATGTTAAATGGAAGAAGGGCCTTTGAAGATGAAATTAAGGCTGCTAACCAGTGGAATTTTAGAAAATCATGTATTATCCATGTGGATTCAATGTAATCCCTCAAGGCTTTAAAAGCAGAGAAATTTCTCCAGCCAGATTCAGTTAGAGGGGTATCATAAAATACAAAGGCAGAAGAGATGTCGAGTCTGACTTTGTCGCTGACTTTGAAGATCAAGGGGGCCATGAGCCAGAAAAATGCCAACAGTCTCTAGAAGCTGGAACAACTACTGGCAACAGCCAGCAAGAAAATGGAGCTTCAGCCCTATTACCAACCACATGGATCTGAATTCTTTTAAGAATCAGAAAGAGCCTGGATGTGCATTTTCCTCCAGAGCTTTCAGGTTAGAGCCCTAGCTGGCCAAGAGCTTGATTTGGATCTCATGGGACCCTGAGCAGAGAAATCAGCTGGGCCTATTGCACTTCTGACCTACAGAACTGTGAGATGATAAACTTGTATTGTTATATAGGAAAGTTGTTAAGAGATTATTATTTTTTTTTTTGTTAAGAGATTATTAAATTCTAACAATTCTTATCACAAGGAGAAATGTTTTTTCCTTTGTTCTTTTCTTCTTTCTTTTCTTTTTATTGTATCTACATGAGAAGATGGATGTTAGCTCAACCAACTGTAGTAATCATTTCACAATAGCTGTAAATCAAACCACCATGCATACATACAACAATGATGTATGTCAATTATTTCTCAATAAACTCGGGGGGGAGGGGATTCTGTGTTGTTTTAAGCTGCTGAATGTGTGGTAATTCGGTATACCAGCAATAGATAACGAATATACTATTCTATCTCCCAGTAAACAAATAAAAACATCTCTAATCCTACCACACACAGATAATCACTGTAAACATGTGAGTAGGTATCATTTTATCCTTCTCTGTATGTATGTAGATATAATGGTATGAATTTAAGATTATGCTGAATGTACTGTTTTTAACATCTTGTATTTCAAACCCAACATTTCATTTTGACTATCTTCTTATGTTTTTAAACATTCCTCTAAAAGAATTGTAATGGTTAATATTATTCCAGTGAATAGTTCTACCACAGTTTAATGCCCTACATTTGAATATTTAGGTTGCCCTGAATATTTTACTAATAGTCACATAAACCAGATAATTAATGGGACCTCTTATCTTTTGAGATTTAGACTGATTTTCTTGAAGATACTATTTCCATAGCTTGAAGAGACAAAATTTCATGAAACAACGAGGGACTTATAGTTTTAAGGTAGCATCTATTTTCCTATGCTATCTCTAGGTTATGTAGCTTTTCCTCAGAGAAAAGATTTACCTTTTCCTGTTCCCCAGAATGAGTATTCTGACCCTAAATCATAAATGACTGATATAAACTTTATTGCTATTTTTGTATATAAACTTACATAGAAATGGCCTCAATTTCCTTCTAAATTTTTCATCAGTTAATATGATCTACCTTTCTTATGCTGAAGTCAGAATTATAATTTTTTTCATGTTTCATAGCACTGTGATAAATATTCTTATACAAACATCTTGATACATATTACTGAGTATTTCCTTAGGATAAAGGCCTTGAAGTGGAATTACTGAATTCAAAAGCACACACACGTTTAAAGATTTTATTCTTCATAGCATCCCAGTTTCTTTGTACAAATATATTGTTCAGACACAAAACCAATGCTAAACGGTTTATTGGAAAGATCTTTGCATCAAAAGTCAAGAAAACTATTTTTGATGCTCAGATCTTCAAACAGCTAGGTTTCTCTGGTTTTCTGGCTTCATCTTTTCCTCAAGTGCAAAATGGGAGTCTTAGTTTAGAGGACCCCATTATGTAATGCTTTGAAAAGAAGGTGGGGGATTTTATGTTCTAAGCAGTATGTTATAATAATGAGCTAGGATTAAATATATTTCTTAAAACAGTTGGCCGTCTCACGTTGAATCTATTCAGGGAGAAGTTACAAATATGCCTCTACTGAAACCTCTTATCTTATTAAAGCATATTTCCTTCTCAAATGTTTACCATGCAGGAAAAAGAAGGGTTGGACCTATTAGCAAATTTTGTGCATTGCTCATTTCCCTAATTATTAATGAATATTGTTCTTCCATATCACAAATTCATTTCTGAACTCATAATTAAATGACTAATAAATATAAGGTTTTGTATCCAGTAAAGGAAATAACCAAATAATTTCCTATATTTGAGGGCATTTAGGTTTATTAAAAGCAAATGACCTCACTCTTCCTGTTGGTGACATCAGGGTGCCCTGGAGAGGAGTGGTGGGAGAAAGCTGGCCATTCTTTGTTTAGGATTTTAAGTATGACACACCAAAATTTACTTTTTTGTAAAAGAAACCTTGAGAACAAAAGCCAGTTATTATTAACTGAAAGGGGAAGTTGCTAATTTGTTAAACACAAAGAAATACAATGACTTGATACCTAATAATGTGGAGAAATTCTCTTAATACAGGCTGAACTTTAGCCCTTTCTCTGCTCCATTAAACAGTTATCATAACTGACTATTTCCTCCATTTCCAAAAACCTGGGAATTTCTTTGTTTCTTAATAGATTATCCTCACTGGAATGCTCTCACAGATGAAGTATTTTTTTCTTACAGTTTTCTTGTGGAAAAAAAAAAAAAGATCCTACATATGCTAGATATGTTTTCAGGTGACCAAAATTCTAGGTGTCACAAATCCTGTTGACTCTGTAATTGTTAATGGGTGAATTCTCATTACAACATCACATGTGGTTTGATTCTGTAATAAAAGAAAAGCTTTAAAGAGAATGAATACACCTTTTTAATGAGTGCAGATTTTGAGTTTATGGATCCTGAATAGGAGGAGCATGTTCTATAATAGCAATTATCTAGTTTGGGTTAATCAGAATCTCCTGGGGGAACTTAATAAAAATACAAAGGTCCAGTCTCTTCATCTCCAATAAGGCTGGGACTCCAGCTCTCTGGTTGATTCTGTTACACACCAAAGTTGGAGGACCACTATTCTAGAACCTTGTTTATAAGTAGTTGTTGTTGTTGTTGAATGTTGCATGAAAATCCTGAAGACCTCCTAAAATGGAGATTCTGAGCTGCATTTTCAGTTCCACCTGAACTGGAGTGGGGTGTAAGAATGTGTACCTCCAGTAAGTACTCAGGTAATGCTTATGCTCTGGTCCAGAGACCATATTTTTAGCTATAATGCAGAGTCTAGGGCATGGTTTACACTTCTTTACATATAACATCTGCCTCAAGCCAATGTTAATAAAGATTTTCCACTTCCAGCAGTGCTTGCCCAGGAGATATGAAAACTGACTCTTGTGTTTTATCACAGCTGGCTCTAAACAACTGAAGTTTCCCTGAACTATGAGTGACCTGGATGCCAGATCTTTCCTAGACCTAAATGAAGACACTTTTCCTGAACTACAAAAAATAAGACTATTCTAACTAAGCATACACAGACCTACAGACACATCCTGCCCTCTCAAGGTGCCAGTTTTCTATGCTCAGTGTATTAAGAACTCCTCCTCTCTAGCATATAAAATCCCGATTTTTCTCCTTCAGCAGATGACTCAGTGAATCAAATTTCTTCACTGACATATGTTCTCTTGCCTAGCAAGTTAATGGTTTAGACTTCCTTTGTTGGTGGTGGTAATTTTGTTCTGGAGGTCTTTGCTTTATTTTTTAACACTAGTTTTAAGGCACTGTTTTTCCATAAAATCCCTGTTAAATGTATTATGCCTTTCTCAAATCATGCCTGCCAAGAAACTGTCCTTTCCCCCAAGAAAACTTTGCTGTAGTTTTACCACGTAGTGGAAGTTCCCATCCCTGCCCAGCTCGGGCAATGTGACTATACTCTACTCTGTGCCCCCAGCACCAGCCCTCATTCTTTACCTCTGGTATACACCTACCCCATGACTGGCCATCCGTGGGTCTACATCTGGGCTTCTCCACTGCAAAATGAGCACCTTGAAATAAGGGCCATATTTTAATGTTGTTGGAGGTGTTTTAAGATTTATTTATTTTAGAGAGAGTGTGCAAGCAAGCAGGGGAAGGGGCAAAAGGACAGAGAGAATCCTGAAGCAGACTCCCTGCTGAGCACAGAGCCTGCAGTGGGCTCCATCCCAGGATCCTGAGTTCATGACCTGAGCCCAAATCAAGAGTTGGCCGCTTAACCAACTGAGCCACCCAGGCACCCCATATTTTGTTATTTTTGTCATTGTTTTTACATTTGTTTCTCTGTTGAACTGAAATAGGTGGTGGTAAAGAGTTGTTATCCTCTTGTTCCTTGGCACATCAGAATTCACAAAGCACTTTTATATGCATTATATAATATGATGGTTGCGACAGATAGGAAAGATCTTATGTTGCCAATAAGAAGACTAAAACTTAAAGAAGATAAATGATAACCTCAGGGTCACATGTAATTAAATGTCAGAAAAAAGACCTAACCTACACCTTTTTCCTGTAGAAACACATTAATCCATCTTCAACCACAGTAATACACAGAAATTTTCTTACCAATTTCTCCTTTTAATTTTTTATCAAGATAGGGTAAAACAAAATCATGGGAAAATAAGATGTAGGCCAGATACAATTTGATGAGGCATAATGTTTCCAAAAAAACACGATGCACAGGGGAAGCAGAGCTAGCTAGAACAGAAACAGGTATATGGAAGAAATCCCAATATGCGTGGAAAGATTAAAATAGAGCAGGAGAAGAGAGATATTAAACACTGCTAAGGAGTCAAGGAGAGTTTTAGCCTGAGATCCTAGCAACAGCTTGTTTAGGTCTTCAGTACACTTCCTATTCTTAGAAGTCCATCTTGCAGCTGTAGAATTTGTTTGCTCACTGATTTTTATTTGTTTGTGTGTTGTTTTTGTTTTTGTTTTGTTTGTTTGTGTGTTTTAAAGCAGGTAAAGCTAACTTCCATTTGCAACATTGTGGTAGACTACATTTTTTTTTTAAAGATTTTATTTGTCAGAGAGAGAGCACAAGCAGGGGGAGCAGCAGAGGGAGAGAAAGAGAGAAGCAGGCTCCCCACTGGGCAAGGAGCCCGACACGGGACTCAATCCCAGGACCCTGGGATCATGACCTGAGCCGAAGGCAGACACTTAACTGCCTGAGCCATCCAGGTGTCCTTAGACTACATATTTTTAAAGCCATCCAACTATAGAGTACTTATAAAGGATAGGTACAATGTAACAAACTTTTTTTTTTAATGAAAAGCCAAGTTCGCAGGAAACTAACAGACTACTCTGAAAGAAAGAAGAAAAGAAAGGAAGTAAGTGAAGAAGGAAGGGAGGGAGAGGGAGAGAGAAAGGGAGAGGAGGTAAGAAAATAAAAAGAAAAAAAATACTAGAAATGCAGTGGTGGGCAAGCTCAGGAGAGATGGATTTACCTAGGGGCATTTGTCAGTAGCAGAAACTTAGTGCTTTGTTTTATAGGATCCTTCAGGGAAAAAGAGGGAAAAAAGGCCTCGAGCCCTTTGGGTAAGCCAAAGGAAAAATTACCTGCTTCTGAAAAAAGAGAGGTAGCAAAGAAACCTAACAGTGTCTGCCTCAGCTCCAGGTGAGGGAAAACATCTCCCCTGAGGATCAACTGGATCCTTGTGGACTGGCAGTTGAATGCATATTACCTACTCAGTCAGTGTGTGACCAAAAGACTCCAAACCAAGAAACAAACTTCATATAGTTCTGAGTTTAATATCCTGGGCATCTGGCAAAAGCCAAAAGCAAACAGAACATGCCATCAAGCCAAAGTTGCCAAATTATACAAAAAAAAAAAAAAAAAAAAAAAAAGTCCCTAAGAGCAGGAACTAGCAGAAACAAAAACAGCACAATTAGATTTGTAAGCCCTTTAGTACTTAAAATTATTAGAATCAAAACACAAAATAAGTATATTTTAAATGTTTTGGAAAACAAAAAAAGAGAAGAAAACTTGAGCAAAAAAAATCAAGCAAGAAACAAAACAGCAGATGAACTAAATAGATCAAATTTACAGGAAGAGAAAGGTGATGTGGGAAATTGATTACAGAATGGACTCAATTCTTCATCCCTCCCTATAATCATACCTTCTGCAATGTGACTTTGCAGATCTTCCCATCAAATGGCGAAGTCTATTTTCCCAGTCTTCCAGTCTGAGACTGGCGTTTTGATTGGCTTTGGTCAAAAGGATGCAGCAGAGGTAAAGGTGTGCAGGGCTGACTAATCCATTAGGCATGGGAATCACAATGCCCAGGACCCACAAAAACTGGAGGGGCCACAAAACGTTTTGATATTATTTTTTTAAACTGGGATAAAGATGAATATAACAAATCTGTGGTAATGAATCCAGTCTGGATTATACTTATATTTATGCCAAGGCAGTTGTAAAATATAATTTTTAATACTTTTTTATGGAGTAAGGTTTCCAAAGGCAAAAATGCCTAGGATTCTTGATGTTAGCCTAGGCCTGGGTAGGCTTTGTGTGCTTCTACTTGTTCTATTGTAACCTTGTCACCACCATGAGAATATTGATAGGCTAACCTGTTAGAGGAGGAGAGATGACCTGGAACAGAGCTGAGTCATCCCAGCTGAGCCCCAGGAACTTTAACAGAAACCAGCCCAAATCAGCAAAGCCACAGAGTCAACACAGAGCTGCCTCGAGATACAAAAGTGAGCCCAATGGAGACAGAAGGATCAATCTGCTGACCTGGTTCATGAACAATACTACATGCTAATTGTTATAAGCCACTGAGTTTGGGGCTGGTTTGTTATGCAGCAGTAACAAACTGCTACACTTAGTGAACTGAAAGAAAATTCCTAGAATGAAACCAAGAGAGACAAAGTGAAATGATGAACCCAAAAGCATGGAAGGTAAGAATGAAAGGTTTAAAATACATCCAATGGAGTTCCATATGGCAACAGGAGAGAAACTATATTTGAAATGGTGATGACTAAATTTTTCAGAATTGATAAAGAACTTGGATGGTAAGTTCAAGAAGGACAAGCAGCAGAATAAAAGGAACATATTTAGATACATTAAAGTGAAACAGTACCATGAGAGACTATGGACTCTGAGAAACAAACTGAGGGTTCTAGAGGGGAGGGGGGTGGGGGGATGGGTTAGCCTGGTGATGGGTATTAAAGAGGGCATGTTTTGAATGGAGCACTGGGTGTTATACGCAAAAAATGAATCATAGAACACTACACAAAAACTAATGATGTAATGTATGGTGATTAACATAATAAAATAAAATTTTTTAAAAAGTGAAATAGTAAAACTTCAAAAATAAAATACATTTAAGGAAACCAGAAAGAGAAAAAAGTTTACTAAAGACTGGCAACGCTACAAAGGTATGACATCATGTGAAGCTTTCTGTAGTCACTGTGTGGGTGCAAATTCAATATACTCCACTAATCTTCCCTGATCATCTATCTAACCCTGGGAAGATTTTCTCTCTCTTCTGGTTTTCAACACACTCTGTGAGAGCCCTGCATATAGCATGTGTCACATCATTTTTAGTATCATCATTATTTGCACACGAGCCCAAACTTTTTATTTAATATGGGAAAGTACTTCTTTTAATTCAAAAGCATCTTTGAAAATAATAGCAATATTAATGCTATTTACTTTTATGATAGTCAGTCCTATCAAAATATTGTTATGTCCTTTCATATTTTTCAACAATATTGACCTAGGCAAAAACCTTAAAAGATTTAATTGGCCCAGTGTTTTACCAACACTCCCCAGTATATGTTCATATAATATTTAAAACATATTACTATTCTAGTTAATTGCTATTACATCAATAGAGAATGCAAATAAAGTAAGTAGTAGAACACATCTAGAAGGGAGTGCATGCTAAGGATGCTTTTAAAAATTTCATTATTTAAGGGGGCACCTGGGTGGCTCAATTGGTTCAGTGACCGACTTTCAATTTCAGCTCAGGTCATGATCTCAGGGTCATGAGACAGAGGCCAGAGTCGGGCTCCACACTCAGTGCGGAGTCTGCTTGTCCCTCTCCCTCTGCTCCTCCTCTCTCTCTCTCTCTCAAGTAAGTAAATAAAACCTTTTAAAATTTTTCGTTATTATATAAGATTTAATGTGTGTTTTATACAGACACAAACACCCTATCTTCCCAATGGTTTTATTTTGCAATTTTGGATAGAGAAATACTCACTTCCTACATTCTTACGGACATGGAAATGCCATTCACAGGTATGCCATATAGTACCTCATGATTACCTTTCTTCTCTTGCATATTTTCCCCCCTCTGGAGATTTTAATAGACTTTATTTTTATAGCAGTTTTAAGTTCATATCAAAATTGAGCAGGATAACTGTCTTTCCTTTGTTGAAATGCTTCATATGTTTTTATAATTTGGACCCAAGGTCTCCCTAATGTGTGTAAATACCCTCTCCATACATTTAAGCACATTAATTATTCTACCAATTTTATAATTTTGGAGAAACCTCTCCTGAACTCATGACTTCTATCTTGACTGATTGCTTTCTATGGTGACTAAATGATCCTCTAGGTCAAAGATTGGATTTTCTGTATGTCTTTGAAGTCCTTACTGCCCTCATGGTGACTTGCATATTGTGAGCCTTCAGTAAATTACTAAATAAATGATGACCCTACCACAAGAGGAAAGCAGATGGGAAAGAGGCTATGTAACTGAGCTACTCACTCAAATATTCCAATCACTGATCACAGAGAGAGCTTTTATTATCCTCAGTCTGTAGGACTATGGCCGCTTCAACAGCAGGTCCCAGATCTGGGACTTTGTCTCAGCTATTGATTCAGTCCAACCACTGGCAACTCCATTCATTAACTGACTTTCATTTGGTCATTTGCCTATGACATACTTGTTTGAATTGACAACTAGAAACCATTCAATATCCTTCTTATCTATCAGTCTGCCCTTTACCTAAATAATGAAAAAACAAAGCACATAAGTAAAAATATATTATCATCGTCTGTTGTACATATTTCAATGTCCCTGAAGATAATTGATGCAGATGATTTGATCTCCCAAAATCAAGAGAGAGAATCTCATTTCTTTCAACCTGATTGGAAACTGTCCCATTGCTCAAATGTACTAATATCTGAGAAATGCTATTATATAATTATTTTATGGATTTGATGTTTTTTTATCTCACTGTGGAAAATACTGCATTTATATTAGAAGTAACACAATAGATGAAGCAGTGCGCAGATACAGTCCTAAAGGTGGAAACCCAGCTCTGAAATCTATTCATAAAAGCTTAGCAAAGGCCCTTCTCTGTCTCTGCTATCCCTTATAAAAAATAATGATAATATACCTACTCTTACTCCGAGGACCACTTTGACTGTATGATGAGACAAAGAGTATAATAACATTTTATAAATCTTAAAGCACATTGAGGGGCGCCTGGGTGGCTCAGTTGGTTAAGCGACTGCCTTCGGCTCAGGTCATGATCCTGGAGTCCTGGGATCGAGTCCCTCATCGGGCTCCCTGCTCGGCGGGGAGTCTGCTTCTCCCTCTGACCCTCTTCCCTCTCATGCTCTCTGTCTCTCATTCTCTCTGTCTCAAATAAATAAATAAAATCTTTAAAAAAAAAAAAAAGCACATTGAAAATATAAAATATTCTTTCATTCTACATTTTAGATATAACCTTAGGTTAAAGATTCACAACATAATAAGAAAGTAATAAAAGGCCATAGAGAGCAAAATACTGTACGGTGGCAGTGAACAGCCATGGCTAATGAGTGTGGGATCTGGAGACAATCTACCCTAGGTTCAAATCCTAGCTCTACCACATCCTGGCTGAGTGACTATAGAAAAATTATATATCCTCTCTTTTCTCAGTATTCTTATCTGTATAATGGGAATAATAATAGTAGTATCTACCCCATAGGGATGTAAAGTTAAATAGGTGTGTAAAGCATATAGCTCAGTGTCTAATATATGGTAATCATACAATACAGATTAGATATTTTCCATCATAATTATCATTGCTCAACACTAACAGTAATTGGCATTAGGGTTCAATTTACCTTAATTCTTTTGCCAAAATCTACTATTCTGAGGGTCTATTTTATAGTTATAGGGAAACATACAGTTATTCCATTAAAATCATTGATGACACATTATAAAATCATGTAATTTTCAGCTAAAAAACTTGAGGAGATTTAATCTAACATATTTTGCAGATAAGGAAATTGAGGCATGGTAAGTACATCCACTTAATGAAGATCATACCACTTGTTAGTGGCAGAGTTTACAGTAGAATCCAGGGCCTCTGACATCTAAGTACCATAGCATGCTGTCTTCCGGATACCTCCAATTGTCTCCAAAAATGTGTAAGATCTTCTACGTTATAAAAATTACTAGTACATATCCTGCTTTATCAGTAGGTGGACTTTTTCTGCACTTGCTTATTAGAATGTAAAAGAATGTTCCAATACTATGTATTATATGTACATATGTATATGTGTTAGATATGCACATATGGTAAGATCAAAAACATACATTTATTACAATTATCTGTTGCCACTTACTGAAGGTAGAGATGCCTTGAGAAATTTAAACAATAACTCATTATGTATTTTCAATTAGCTGATATAATATCTTTTCATTTTAAAATCTGAGATACTAGCTAAATCCACTTAGACTCATTTCAGTTTTGAATTCTGATAATCCCCATCTGAAATGTGACTACAAAAAGAAGTAGCTTTGCACTTACCCTACAATCTACTCTACTGTTTTCTTCAAGGTTGGATTTTTAGTACCATTCCTATACAGAAATAATAAAATTAAATAGAACAAAAACCAAAAGAGAGATAATCGGAAAACAGTAACATGTGAATAGCCTCAATAGCTTCCCAGACTGGGATAATTTCTATCTGGCCAAAAGAATCCACATAACCTCTAAACATTTCTGCTCAAATAATGAGTTTCCCTGTGAGACAGGAAGATGGCAGGATATCCTTCCCTAGAATACTATGAGCCAGGACAGCTGCCCCACCACAGTCCTCTGGAGACCTCCTGCCTGCCCCTACTGCTGGGTGGGTGAGCAGAGACTGAAGAAAGCAAACAGTGAGGAGAGCATTTAATCAGCTCATGCTGCCTCATGGAAATTCCTTGATGTTTATTTTAATCCAATGTTGTTTGGATAACATGTGATGGAGACTTGGAGGAGGAAAAACCAAAATGATATGTACTGAGTTCCACATCTCTCCCCTGGCATTTTTGAATCTTTGAAATCCCATAGGAAAGTGCTGAAAAGTAGACAGTTCCTTGTTGAGAAACGAAAGAAGTACCATCATTTTTCTAATTGTAGTTTCATAAATTAAGTATAATCTTGAACTGTGACTAAACTTTCAGTTAATCTAGGTCAGGAAATAGGCTCCTTGCTATCTTCTCTCCTGATCTGTCTATGGGGAGCTCAGTAAAGCAGAACCAAAACTTATCCTAGTGCTTTTCCTACTCAGCATGGGCTACCTCCTGAATTCAGAAATTTGTGCTCTCTCCTGAGTCCCAGTGCACTGTGTTCCTCATGTCAATTTATTATTCTTTTGTCATAAATTTCCCTTGAATTCAGCTAACAGGTAATGTAGTAGGTCTGTTAGTGGTTGTGCCTCTATATTTAAGAAGGTATATTTCTTTATTTTCAATATATGGTTGTTTTTTCTATAGAAATTGCTTAACTTAATCTGTTTCTCAAAGGATAATTTCATGCCTGTTGAAAGAAAATCAAGAGTATAAAGACTACATGTTACTTATTTACTATACTTTGTATTACAGAAAATTTTCCGCATAAGCAAAAGTAAGAAGAATACTATAACTCATTTCCATGTGTCCATCAGGCAGCTTCAACAATCATGAACTCAGGGCACATCTTGTTTCATCTACATCCCTTACCCACTCCCCCTTCCCCTTATTATTTTGAAGCAAAACATTATTATGTAAATATTTCAAATATTTCATTTTCTGTATTTGCAAGAGTCACCTTTTTAAACATACAAAATCACAATGTCATTACAGACTTAAAATAATCAAGAGTAACTCCCTGTTTCCATCAAACACCCAGTCAGAGAGAACCTCTGCTTGTGGATGCAACAGAGTAGCTTGTGACAGAATAGCGCAATTCTCCAAAGACTATCAACAATGGATGAGATATATCTCTGATGCTTGAAGTCATCCAGAAGTCTGGGGGCAGGCATGACTGAAAAGGCCAAGACCCAAGGGGAAGGAAGCTCAATATTCTTCATGCTGCCATTTCTCTTGCAGCATATGCCAGTTCTTCAGCTCCAAAAGTGAGAGACTGAGAAACAAGGTAGAGGGCCTCTGTAAAGAGGCAGAGAAGCAGAGACAGGCATCTCACAACACTGGAAGGAGAAAAGCTGGAGTCTAGACCTGGGGAAAAAACAATGACCAGGACTTGAGAAATTAAGAACCTTAAGTGAAGGGATCACAAGAAAATGAGTCCAACACTCTTTGCTGATTCCTTCTTGAGGTCGTTGCCATATCTCTAGATGTGCAGGGCAAGAAGCCAAGAACCCAAGGAAAACACTGCTGAAAAGCTGAGCAGAGCTTTCAGCATTCTTAAAATGCAAGGGAGACAAAGAAAGAAAGAGAGAGAAAGAGAGAAAGAAGGAAAGAAAGGAAGAAAGAAAGAAGAAAGAAAGAAAGAAAGAAAGGAAGGAAGAAAAAGAAAGAGAAAGAAAGGAAGGAAGGAAGGAAAGAAGGAAGGAAGAAAGAGAAGAAAAGAAAGAAAGAGAAAGAAAGGAAAGAAAGAAAGAAAGAAAGAAAGAAAGAAAGAAAGAAAGAAAGAAAGAAAGAAAGAAAGAAAAGAAAGAGAAAGAAGGGAAGGGAAGGGTAGGAAAGGGAAGGGAAGGGAAGAAAAAAGAAACCCAGGGCCTTACCAGGTCATGACAACTCCCCAGGCTCTCAATCTGAACCCCAGAGGGCTACGACCTAGCCTGAGATAAACCAGAAGCAAACTGATTGATATGAGGTTATTCATCCATATTTAGCCAGAGGATAAAGTATCTCCTCTCTAAAGAAAATGCAGCAACAACTTTATCAGAATTACCAAGTATGCCCAGAAACATGCCCAAAACTAAAAGGAAAAGGAAAAAGCTCACAGGTATTTCAAATATTGGAACTATCAGAAACAGTCTTTAAAAATAACTATGATTAATATGTTCACAAAAATATACAACAAAAGAGAAAATTTAATGGAAACCTAGAATCTGTTTCCTTAGAAAAAGGATCATGTATTCTAGAACTATAATAACTAAAATTAATATCCAGTTGTATTCAGATTTCTTTGTCTTATAACTGTTTTGTGGGTCTTTTTAAAATAATTTGTTTTAAATGGGATTCAAATAAAGTCCATATAGTTTCCTTGGTTGATATATCTCTTAAGTATCTTAAAGGTTTAAAACTATAGATTTCCTTTTAATCTTTTTTTCTTTTCCTTACAGATTTTCTTAATAAAGCCAGGTTCTTAGTCCTTCAGTTTTCTTCAGTCCAGATTTTGCCATTTGTTTTCCCATGGTATATTATGTTCTTTCCTCTGTTCTCTGTATTGCTGTGTATTGGTAGGTAGTCTGGATGTTTCGTGAAAATCAGGTTCAATTTCTTTGGCAAAGCTATTTCATATTTCATGGGTGGTGATATGTACTTCCACCAGGAAGTATATAATGATGAGTTATCTTTCACTTTATGATGTTAACAGCCGTAAGTGGCCACTGCCTAGATCCATTATTTCATTAGGAGCTGCAAAATGGTGATATTCTAATTTTGTCATTTATTCACCACTTATTAACTAGAATATTGCTATAAAGAAAGGATTCCTATCATCCATATAAGGCTACTTGAGATATAGTTCATAGGGAAAAGACAGATAAAGAAATGATTCTTTTCCTTTATTTACAGGTTTCCAAAATACTAAGTCGGTTCGCTAGCATCCTTCAACATTTATAAGTATCATTATGAATTAATGGATTTAAAAGCATTTGATGTGTCTAGTCCATTTTATTTATAACCCATTATGATGCTCCAATTAATGGAAGCCTATTTAATTGGCTCCTGAGCCCTTTTGAAATAATCTTTGTTGTCATTGATAGCTTCCCAGGCCACAGCTTTTTAGCCTGAACCATTTTCAAGGAAATAGAAGCATTATTAGAACATATACATATGTTCATATATGTATACATATATGTTTGTAGATATATACATACATATGTGTATATATATATAATGGAAACATCATCCAGGTGAGTCACAGTTCCTAACTGAAAACAAATGAAGGAAAACCTTAAAGAGTACCTTAAATCCAGGCGCCTGGGTGGCTCAGTTGGTTAGGTGACTGCCTTCGGCTCAGGTCATGATCCTGGAGTCCTGGGATCAAGTCCCACATCGGGCTCCCTGCTCAGCAGGGGGTCTTATTCTCCCTCTGACCCTCTTCCCTCTCGTGCTCTCTGTCTCTCATTCTCTCAAATAAATAAATAAAATCTTTAAAAAAAAAAGAGTACCTTAAATCCCTCTACTTATGTACCAGGAGAAGCAAAAATTTCCATTAATTGCCTGCCATTTCCTGTAACTGCCATATATTTTGTAACACAGTATATGTAACTACAATAGAACAAGGAGAAAAGATGACAATGTTATTTCTTCTTTGAGAACTAAGAAAGAGGAAACTGTCTTAAGATACAATGAAGTAACTGTATTTAAGTCCCTAGCTAGCATCATACAGGTTAGGACAAGTCTATGTAAAAAATAATTTGTGTGAGTATAGAAAGGTAGGGAGACTGGAGGGAAAACAGGATTTTCTGAAGGAGATTATATCATTGTCTTTAAAAAAAAAATTATTTCTTGGGTACCTACAACAGTATGGAGACAAACCCTCTTGAAAAGGAGATAAACAGGATGAATTTTAGGCATGTGGTTCTTTCCAAACTTCTAATTTCATAGGATCAGTTCACCAAAAATAAAATTGTCATAGTAACTTATTGTTTGTCATGTTAAGGCTGGATAATTGGCATCCTATTGTTTGTACAGGACAAAATATTACAGGAAGAACACCATGTGACTGGGGTACCTCTGGGTTCTCGTGGGAACGTGAAGCTTCTTAGCAAGAAGGGGAAAATATTCAAACAACATAACCACAAGCTCACTAATGGCTATTCTCTGCTTAAAAGTGGAAATTGAGGGAATTTTACACTTTCATTTATTTTTTCAAGCATTTGAAAATACATCTTTTCAAAAGTAAAGGAGAAAAACTGCAATATTTATTAAAATTCTTGTCATCATTTCTGCCACGGTATGAGGCTGCAGTATTTAGAGAATGGGTAGTTAAAACTCTGTACTTTGTAATCTGTTCTGATTTAGTTTTGTATGTTCATCTTACCCAACTGGGCCTTTCTCAATTATCTGTGGTTGTGAAGAATAACAGGATCATTTATTGAGTATTGTATTAGTTTCTTCTTGCTGTCCTAATAGAGTACTACAAATCCCATGGCTTAATGCAACACAAATTTATTATCTTTTAGTTCTGGAGGTCAGAAGTCCACAGTGGGTCGCACTAGGCTAGCCTAGTAAGCCTAATTGCTGGATTTTAGCTTCGTGAGCTTCCTTCGAAGGCCCTGAGGGAGAATCGATTTTCTTGCCTTTTCCAGCTTCTAGATGCTTCCTGACTTCTTCAAGTCACAGCCCCATAGCACTGTCACATCTTTTTCTCTGGCTCTAACTCTCCTGCCTCCCTCTTTCACTTATAAGGACCCTTATGGTTACACTGGGCCCACATGGATAATTTAGGATAATACCCTTATCTGAAGATGCTTAATTTAATCACATCTCCAAAGCCCCTTTTGCCATATAAGGTAATATGTTTATAGGTTCCTGGGATCAGGGCATAGACATCTTTGGGTGCCATTATCCCGCCTGTCACAAGTACTTTATATACGCTGGGCACTTCTAAACTTTTCCCATGTATAAATTAAGCTAGTCTGCACAACAGCAGATTAGGTAGTAAGGTAGTTACTATTATTATTCCCATTTTAAAGATGAGAAAAGTTGAAGTACAGAGGTTGCATTTCTAGGAAATGGTGGAGCTGATACACAAACCTACTTAGGCCCAAAGACCCAATCTTTAACCTTTAAACCATACTACCTTTGAAAATAAAAATAGTGTGGAAATCGAAATACATGAATATGCCCAAATACCATTTTAATGAAAAATGTTCAACACTCCAAGTACATCTTTTACAAGACCTGCAGCTAGATAGTTGTTAATTCTCAATTAATCAGCAATATTATTGAATCCCATAATCATGACAAATATTGAGAATTTGCAGAATCCCTGCCTTTCAAAAATTTACTTGGAAAAGCAAAATGAAAACTTTTAGAACCCATTAGATAAAACTACAAAAGTATGTACTCAAATACTGGATGGAATGAAACATTCCTTCAAGTATTTTTTAGTAGAATCCAAGACACAAATAGCACCATTAATGTTCTATCCAAAGGAAAACAATAGGAGATTCAGCCAGGAACATGGGCAATCTATAGAGTGAATATCCACATCTAGATAACTGTTATGTGTATTCATTCTTAACTTTCATTACAATGGAAGTAATTTCATGCCAAATCAATTTCATTTAGAATGGTTACATGGACAACTTGGTCATTTTTTTCCCTATGGGTGGGTAATGAGAGTGTTTCAAGTATGCCTTGATTTTTTCAACTGCTTCCAGATATTATTTTCAGATAAATTCCTTTCCATAACAATAAAATCATTTTATCATCATTCATCAGAAAGTGTTCATAGGGACAAAGAATATTGTGTCACCACATAAAAGGCCAGATATTCAAGTTATTAGCAACATCTGAGTTTTATAGTCTACAAATGAATAATAAAGGAACACATGGTATATTAAGCAAGATGATGGTATTTTGAAGTGTGGGGGGAGGCGAGGGGAGAGAAATGGAGGAGGGGTTGTGAAGAGGAGGAAGGATAACTCAACTGATCTTACAAGAACTTGGAAATGAGATAATTTGCTCCAAAGTTCTCAGAAATGAATTATGTTGTTTATCTTAAAAGCAGATAATAGAACCTGTTCATCTATATACTCTGAAGTAATTATATATTTCCTATTAACACTTTTAATATTCAGTGTGAACAATGTGGGTATTAAACATGATATTGCATTTCAGGGGCTTCTTTCTTCTTTTGAGAAGGGACTTCTTTAATTATTTCAGTCAGCTACCTTTTTTAAATATTTTTTAGTTAGATACTTCTTGTTACTCTCTGCTTAAACCCATAAAGACTATTTTCTTGAATTTTTATCGAGAAACAAACTTCTCTTGAATTTTCATAATTTTCTCTATTGTATTCTTCATGGGACTTCTTTTCCCTATACTATATATATATTTTTCTGTTTACTTATCCTTAAATACAGATCTATCTAGATGTGATAGATTAAAAATGGCCACAAGATCTTTGACATTTTTCCCATCAAGAGGTTGGGTCTGTTTTCCTTCCTCTTGAATCTGGGCTAGACAATGGTTGCACAGACCAAGTGATGCTGTATCAATTCTAAGCACAGGCTTTAGGAGGATTGCCAGCATTCTTCTTTGTCTTTTGTAGTCCTGAGCCACCATGTAAGAAATTAGACACTACTGAGATTGACATGCTGTGAGGATGCCCAAGCTAGCCATTTGGAGAAACCATGATGAAAGAGAAATACTCTGTCAGTTCATAGATGTTCCAGGCCCCAGCCATTCAATTATGTCACCTGAGCCCAGCCTTCCGGGAGTCCCTTCTTAGGTGCCAGACATAAGAGTTAAGCTGCCTTGGGGTGCCTGGGTGGCTCAATCGTTAAGCATCTGCCTTCGACTTAGGTCATGATCCCAAGGTCCTTGGATTGAGCTCCGCATCGGGCTCCCCGCTCAGCAGGAAGTCTACTTGTCCCTCTCCCACTCCCCCTGCTTGTGTTCCCTCTCCCTCTGTCAAATAAATAAACAAAATCTTAAAAAAAAAAAAAAGTTAAGCTGCCTTGACTCCAGATCAAACCAATTACCAGCTAAATAGCATTGATTTACTCCTATCTATTGCCACATGAAGAATTATTTAAACAATTACTGCCTGAATTCCTGGCACACACAACATCATGATATAATAAATATGGTTGTTGTTATAAACCACTAATATTTGGGGTAATACACTACAGATGAACTAGATCAAACAACAGATGACTAGACACCAAGTTTTACACTTCCCAACATATAGATTCATAAGGAGATCTTTAACTTGTCTTTAATGTCTGCTTAATCTCTGATGGCTAACAGAAATTATCTGGTATGGTGTACTAATCACAGTAGGCTAACTACTGTAATAAATCCCCAAATCTCATGGACCTAACACAATAAAGGTTATTTTTCCCTCATAGTACAGTCTAGTAAAGTTCTGAAAAGAACACACAGCCTAAAGGCATGTCGGGCTCCTTCCACATAGTGGCTCTCCCATTTCCTAGGGTCTTTGAATTCTTCGTTGAATCTTCTATATTTGCCTAGCAAACAAGGGAACAGAGAAAGAACAGAAATAGGATAGAAGGTTTTGTGGTTAGGGCTTCAGATGGCTTACATGACTTTTGCCCACTTTCCACTGAAAGTAGAAGTTGAGAATTTAGTTGGAGTCCAGAATGTAGTCATATGCTGAACCTAACTACAAGAGGTAAAAAAAAAAAAAAAAAAAGGCAGTCTAGCTCTGTGCTTAAGATGAAAAGGAAACAGGGTTTATGAGCATATGAGAGTCTCTCCACATATGTCCACGTTAGCATGGAATGACATCTTTTGATCTGTCAATATCGCCACTATCCAAGCAAGCCAGACACAGAATAGGGTAATACAATTTTGTGTGTGCACATACAGAAAATACCACACCCCACATTCCTTGCTTCCCAGGTACTTTCTGTCTGCTTGACTACAAATCCCAGGAATGGTGATCATTACATCTGTCCCTCTCCATCATACTACCTACTCAGATATGAGGTCTCCAAATAGGCATAAACAGAGAAAAGCCCATGTGGTCAGGATGGGAGGGGAGAATAGGACAGGACTCTGGTCAGCTCAGAAGTCAGCTGCCTGAGTTTCTGTCAAGGGTCAAAGGCTGGACTTTAGTGAAGGTCACTTCATGTTATATTTCAGCTCTATTTTTTTTTTTCTGATTTGGTTATTCTGTCAAACCAATCAAAACTATAGTCCCCAAATTCCTATGAGCTGGGCCTACAGTTTTTAATATTGCCATCACCTTTGGTGTGAGTGTGTGTGTGCACGTGCATATGTGTGTGTGTCTCTATACATCTTGCACTGGAAGTTGAGAGAATTATGTATAACCAGGCTGCCATCACACTAACTAAAAGTCTCCCTGTCCTCTTTGAATTTTAGTGTTGTCATTATTGCTTTTTGTTGCTTTGTTTTTCAGTTTTCTGACTGTCACTTCCAGTTTAGGCTTTATGTTCACTGTAAATAATTACATCATGGAATCTAAGACTAATGTTTCTTCAAGCTGTCACTCTGTTCAATAAAAACAAAATCAAAGACAGGTTTTAGAGCAGGGAAACATCTCGGACATCACTATTTGATGCAGGTTCCATTTACCACTGAGGTCTCCTGAAGCCTCACTGTTCTCAATCCTTCCCTTTGGGCAGCCACTCTCAATCAGTGCTGGCATGTGGTATGAAGTCTGTATGCCATCACTGGGTTAGAATGATCTCACTCTGCTTGAACAGTTCATTCAATTAACAAGCATTTATTAAGCATCTACTATGTGACCGATTTGCTGGAGATAAATCGTTAAAAAGGGCATGTCCTATATCATCAAGAAACACACTGCCTATTGGTGGAGAAAAAAAAAATTACACACAGAATAAAAAAGGTAAAGAGTAGCTAAATCCAGGATGCCATGGGAGTACCTGGACCAAGCATCTATCATAGTGCTCAGGGTCAGGAATGGCCTCTTGGAGGACCCAGAGAGCTGAAGGATAAATGGGCAGAGGCATCCAGGTATTCCTTAAGCCCTTTCTAACATTTACTCCATTGCTCTGCTTAACCACTTCTCTGGGAAATTCTCCCTCCCAAGGACTCCTGTGCCTAATTCTTCAGGTATTACATGGAAGTTTGGATGCCAGAAATGTTATTATCTCATGGTGAATCATTTCTCTTTGATGGTGGTGTTGAAATTGCAAAGGGATGACATAAACGGGCTGTGGTGGAAAATCTCCAGAGAGCCTCTTTCCTCTTCTTTCTTTTTATAGAACCCTGCCTTCTCTTGTCTTCCTCAGGAGAGGCACTCCTGAAGCAAAGTTCTCCAACACCCATAAGCATTTCTCAGCTCCTTTATTTTGAGCTCATATAAGACTCCTGCACCCACCAAAAGCTGCTTTCATTTGTGACTCCCAAACTCCCAAAAGAGATTTTGAGCCTTCAAATCAGAAAGCCAATTTTTTATCTTATCTCTAAGATTGGTTTTGTGATCATATGGGGAGAGAGTTGCTTTCAGGTTAAACATTTTTTCCAACAGTTCTTTCATGGAAATCACTATGAAGAAAGTATGGGAGAGTCAACAACATGGGAAGATGTGAAATAATGGACACTGCAAGGAATCATTGCCCTTGAACTTCTGTGTCCCAGCCTAGCTTTTGATTCCTTCATTCAATATTGCTACTTTTGAGTTACCCAAACAGTCTGTTGCTAAAATGAATCATACCAGACCCTGGTAAAATTTTGGTTCATCAGCCTCTATTAATATTCTAACTTGGATGTCTCCCAGTTTTGTTTTTGTTTTTGTGTTATAATTAGCTACAACTAACAAAGAACTGGTCTTATGAAAATAGAACTCAGGTCAGATATTGTCAGTTAGGAAGTGTTTAAAAGAATTTGAACAAAAAAACACCATCTGAGCAGGACATTTCTAGATGGACATTCTGGTTATACTCTCTTTTTAATATTAAATATGCAATAGAGAAACAGGTTGGCATCACAAATATATAATTGAATTATTCAGGGTTTAGAAGCAAAAAAAAAAAAAAAACCTACACATGAGCATGTTTCCTAATTGATTTAAGTATCTCCTCCCCACCCAGCCCCCCCACCCCCACCCCACTGCCAGGATACACATTAGGATACGTTCCTGCTTATGGCTCAAAAGAAAAGGTGTTTAGATGAAGTAACACTTTTGAAAGTTGGCCTTTAGTAAGCTATCTGTTGGCAGCACTTTACTAAATCTCGCTTTTCATTTATAGCCTCTTTTGATGCTTATGCTTAGGTATTTTCATAAAGCATCGTAATGTTATTTTTTAAAAGTGTAACCACATGGACACACATGCTGCTTTTAACTTTCATTTGATCATCTTTGGGAAAACTGGTTGGTGAGTCTAGGATAATATAGCCAAGTTTTTAGTATAAAACTGGTGAAGGTTCTAAAATAATTACAAGTTGGAGAGTTAAAAAATAATAAAATAATAAAAATATAAACAGCAATTCTATAAGCCATAGCAATAAAATAATTGCAAACATTTCAAAATATACATTGAGATAGTATAACCTCAATTGTCTGTACATAAACTGCTGGATTCTTCAACTCTTAACAGGATTTTTAGTCTTCTATTTTTTACAATGGGGTGGGAATGAAAAAGTGAGAAAACCATACTATGCTAAAAGATTCATAAACAAAGCAGTTTCCTGCATAAATCTGGGGATGAGAACACATTCAGTCCAGCCTCCCAAGTTTCTGCATTACAGTGCTATGTGTTAAATCCACAGACTTCACAGGCAGGAGAGTGATTTCATGCATTTTGGGAGGACTTTGCGTACCAGTTTTGAAGCAAAAAGGGGTTTTCCACATTAGCCACAGCTGACCACAAAATAGAAATTAATGACTCGCCCCACTTCCTAGACATCCTGAATGAGGCTTTAATATACACAGCTAGTGGAACATTTTACCATATTGTAGTTGGAGCATCCAATCCCATTTGGACCACTGACTTAGAAACAATCTCAGTCTGCCATTTCTCCTGTTGCATGAAGTCTTCTGATTATCAACTATATAGTTGGGTGACTCATATCTCATTAACTCAATGTGGTTTTAAGCAGCTGAGGAAACAGTACCAGCACATGCCCAGTAATTCACTTGCATGGTTATTTTCCTGAAATCTTTACAAGGAGTGCCCCTCAATCAGGCATAAACACACTATTCATCTACTGCACATCCTTTTCACTAAATAGGAGGACTATCACCCCTATGCTTTCATTTATATCTAAGCCACTATTTGAGTAATTTTGACTTCTCTGGTTTTATACTTTGAGATCCTAAATGCATTTTATATCTTATTTTGAAAATTACATTTTATTAAATATTTAACCAGAGATTCAAATTACTGCTTCCTTTTCTCTCCCAAGAGTCCCTGTGTGAAGCTCACAGTTAAGTCACAGGTGCACTTTGGAAAGCTTAACTCTACTTCTGAGTCATGCTGCTGAACAACTAAAACTGCCCTCCCATCCCAAGAGGCACACTCCTCTCCAGTTTCTCCTCTCCTCCTAAGGACACCAGGATAGGATGAGTAAACTCCACTTAATGTATTTCCAAGTATATGAATTTTTTAGTGTTATCTGTTTCCAAGAACATTTATAACAATACTTAGATTCTACGACTCACTCCAATACATATAATCTAGTAAAACTCTGGGAGAGTCTTCAGCCCTGTAGTGTGTGTGTGTGTGTGTGTGTATTTGCTTCTATTTTAGTCTAACATAAAGAATCCATACTCAGGTTAGGAGATCTGGATTTAAAGTTATGAATCTGTGTGATCTTAGGTTTCAGAACCATGTAGACCTTTTGCTGTTGAATCACCTGACTTCTGAGACCAGAGGCAGCAAGGATAGGTTGTGAACATGAACCCCAAAGAACCCCATGGAGAGAGGAAAGCTCTAAGAGCAACATCAAGACAAAAAGTCCTGTAAGACCAAGAACTGATGTAGATGAGATTTTGATTATTAATTTCACCAAGATGATTTAAAATATCAAGGGATCTGAGTATCTTATACATCTGTCAGTTTCTCTTCATTCCTATCACTAGTTTCTTAATTTAAGCTATCAACATGGCTTTCCCAGATTACTGCCATGTCCCCTAAATGGTGTCCCTAACAACCAGGCTTGATCCCTCTTATCCACTACCCACTTTATACAGTGAGACATTCCCCTGCTTAAAATGCTTAAATGACTCCTCATTGCCCTCAAGATAAAAACATGGAATTACAAAGGCTTTCTTGCTTTGCTCCTGCTTGCTTTCCTAGCCTTACCTCTTGACCCACCACTTCCCGCCTTGCAATCTAACCTCCAGTCAAACTGAATTACACAAACTCTCCTACTTACAAGGTCTTTGCATAACTATGTTTCCTTCCAGGGATACACATCTCACTCCCCACACCTCCACTCTTACCTAGATCAATCTTACTCATTTTCAGATTAGATGATACTTCTTAGATGTCACCACCCTATACCTCAAAACTTCGCTAAGTGGCTCTCCAGCATAGCAACTACCAAGATAGTAACAGGTTTACTGTATTGACTCACAGTGCAGCTTTTCACTGAGTTTTGAACTACTGGGTAAACTCTGAAGTCCACAGGAAGGAGACCAGGATAATGAGGTAAGTGTTGAAACCACAGGTTCAGACTCCAAAGCTGCAATAGGAACATGTTCTTTTTCCCTTTAGGAGAGTGGGGAGATAAACTCATACACTTATTTAGCCATATTTAATGGAAAGTTATGGTACCAAAGCTTTAAATGTCTTTTAAATGTTCACATCCCACTCTGTGGTAGAAACAATCTTAGTAATTCTAGGTCATTTCATTCAAGTCTGGGAGTCCCATCCCTTCCCTGGAGTTGGCATACAAGTTACAGGGAGAAGGGCTGATTTCACACTTAGAAGATGGGAGCAGGGATGGAAGTACGATCCTTAGTCATTACAACCTCCCCAAACTAGCATTGGCTCTTTGGTCACTGGTCTATACAATCATTAGTATCCTCCTCACCACACCCCTGGGCCTTTCCAGGTCTGATTCTATCTTGGCTACACTGGAACTCTCTCAGTCATATTGAAAACACTTGGATGTTCCCTTGAGCCAACAGGACATAAATTCTATGAAGTTCCCTCAGGTTTGTATGCCTAGACATTCTGTAAAACTCTGTTTACTCAAGTGTTTCCATGACATTCTGAGTATGTAAACTTCTACAAGTCTTACCATGTCTCTGACTTCACTTAGGAAGCAGAATATAGCTTTCTGGCAAATCATCCTGAATCTAGTGAGATTTTGTTTTGTGTGTTTCCTATCAGTTTGGCTCAACGGATCCATTGCAAGGCAGAAATGGGAAGGCAAGCATGGGGTGTGCTTTCAGTGCCCCAACATTATCTAGCCTACTCTCTAATTTTAATTTCCATCTCTCCTTTGCCTTACATTATAAACTCAGGTTTTCTGTTTTGTTTTTAAGCCATATTTAAAACCTTTTATGTTCTCTGCATTCTGCTGTGTAATATATTTCCTGAGGCATGACTGTGAAAATCCAATATCCTGGTTATGCACAAAAATCATAAGATACAAGGAACTATGGGGAAGAAATATCAACTAACATCTCAAAATGCTATTCTACCTCATAAATCACTAGTCAAGTGCCCTAAACTTCTAAAAGCAGAGTTTTCTAGTCAGTGTTGCTAGGGTTCAATAGGACACCTACTTGAAATGTCTTGCTTTTTCCCTGCTTCTCCCTCTCAAATTAAGAGTTCTATTTCACCCTTGCATTTTGGGGAAAGACTGCCCCAATGCAAATTAGCAGTGAGAGGTAATGACTACAACAAATAGCAAGAAAGAATGCATTTGCTCCTGAAGTTCTCTTATATGCACCTAGACTCTTCAAGAGTCAGTCATTTGGCCTGTGAAAGGACAGAAGCCCAGGCCAGCTCTCACAACAAAAGGGAGAGAACAGAGAAAGATTTCTGCACCAACTAATTCATGAAGCAGGAAGTGAAAGAAACAGAGAAGCATGGTCTCTCACATTTTAAGGCACAGTAATCTTGTTCACCAAAAAACGGAAAGAAGTAACGAATAATTAACTAGTGAACAAAAAAAATGTAAAAGGAAGAAAGATGTAAAAGAGAAGGAAAATGAGAAAAAAAATGGAAATTTGGGTTTGTAAGACATAGTACACATTTGTACACATAAATACACATTTGTCTGGAAATTTTGTTGGCTTTGATCAAGATTTATAAATTGTTAAACATATTTCATTCTAAGCATGTTTGAATCAAACAAAATATTTGAAAATATGCCATAGGCTATAAAATGCCATAAAAGGAGAGTTATTGCTATTTCCACTAGTGTTACCATATGTTAATTCTGTTGACTTCAGAAAGATAGGACTCCATCTCAAGACATGAATATTTGTGGAGTGTCTGATGTGCCTGATTTGCTACAGAGTTTAGTACACTTTCAAAACACAGAAGAACATGGGAAGGAAGCCAATATGAGTAGTTGCTTTATCAAGCAAGACTTTCCACCAGATGCACAAACAAGAACCCAGCCACCCAAAGGAGCAGAAATTGCAGAGCTGAAATTTACAAGCCAGGCAATGATGCTTAACATTTACATGGCCATGCATGAAGGAATTAATTCACTCATACACTTTCCTGTTAGACCTAAAGCAACAGACATATACATACAGATTAAGGCTGTTCCCAGCTAGCTGTTTGGGGAAATAAATGTGGGGGGGGGGGGTCATTCTTTTTTATTTATCTTTCACTCTTTCCTTCTTAGTCTCATTCTAAAAAGGAATATGAAATTGATAGCCAGGTACACAAAATAGAACAGAGCTAAATAGATTAATAAATCAGCACAAGATCACAATGGTGGTAGGAAAATGAGAACACCAGGGAGAGGAATCAAGCTTCACTGATAGGTGATAATTTGGCTCTGAGCATCTTAGTGGCCCACTGAGTTAGCATGATTGTTACAAGATTCACAATGTCCATGAGATAAAAACCAATCCAATTTTCAGGAGAAACATTTCAAATAGAAGCATTGTGGGGCCATTTGTCTTCATTACTCTACATACTGTAGAACCACTGCAATAGAAACTTCCAAGTTCCCCTGCCATGTATTAGAGACAAATTCCAGCCTAATCTGAATCTTGTGGGCAGAATCTCTTTGCTGATGTACCATTAAATGCAGGCACATTAGCAGAGAATTCTCATCTTGCTAAGGAATATGTCTGTTACACTACTAATTTGAAGCACTTGCTGCTTTAATAGAGGGTGGTCATTTTTTGTTTTTACCTTATTTCATTGACTGTTTTCTGTCTCACAATTTGTACCCCTGTGATGAGTCTATTTTCATGTTGTGCCCCTGCTTTTGTAAGTGTTAACTGATGAAGTTTATTCTCGTTCAGTTTATTGTCTTCTATCCTTACCCTCTTCTATTACCTAAATGTCAGCCCTTTCTTCATCCCATCTTCTCCCCAGCTGCTCTCAATATCCTTCTAGGGGCCTGAGGGCTGGGCTAGGATGAAACCCTCCCAAGTCAATGAAGAGGCAGGAAGCCAGTATTAACTAGATTAAGCTGAGCAGCCTGCTCACTTTAGAAAATTGGGCTTGCAGTGCATGGTGGATAAGTTTGTTCTTTCTATGGAGATCCACCATGCCTTTTTCTCTATGCACAAAAACCCTTAGGTAGATAGAACCTTGTAAACACCATGGACTCCCCACTCTCCTCAAATATTGGTACCCTAAAAGGGATTCCACCTATCACCCTTAACCAGCATTCTTGCTTTGCTCCTGCATCTACTCTTTAAAAACCTCAAGAGATCTGCATCTCAAACTCTGTATTCATTTTCTATTGTTGCCATAAAAAATTACCACAAATTTAGCATCTTAGGAACAACACCCATTTATTATCTCTCAGTTCTATAGGTTAGAAGTCCAGCAAAGTCCTCACCAGACTCAATCAAGGTGTCAACAGGGCTTTGTCCCTTACTGGGGACTCTGAGGAAGAATCTGCTTCCAAGCTCATGGAGGCTGGGAGAATCCAGCTCTTTTCTGAAGTAGGACTGAGCCCTATTTCTTTGCTGGCTGTTAGCTGGGGGCCATCCTCAAATTCCAGAGGCCTCTCTCCAGGCCTTGCATGTGGGCCCCTGCATCATATCAGAACCAGCAACAGCACATCAAATCCATCTCATGCTTGGAATTTTTTTGATTTCCCTTTCCATCACATCTCTTTCCTGCCTCTGCGGGAGAAAATTGTATGCTTTTAAGAATCTATCTGGACAGCCACATGCAGAAGAATGAAACTCGACCATTCTCTAACACCATACACAAACTCAAAATGGATGAAAGACCTCAATGTGAGACAGGAATCCATCAAAATCCTAGAGGAGAACATAGGCAGTAACCTCTTTGACATTGGCCACAGCAACTTCTTTGAAGATACATCTCCAAAAGCTAGTGAAACAAAAGTAAAAATGAACTTTTGGGACTTCATCAAGATAAAAATCTTCTGCACAGCAAAGAAAACAGTCAACAAAACAAAGAGGCAACCCAGAGAATGGGAGAAGATATTTGCAAATGACACTACAGATAAAGGGCTGGTATCCAAGATCTATAAAGAACTTCTCAAACTCAACACCCAAAAAACAAATAATGAAATCAAAAAATGGGCAGAAGACATGAAAAGAGACTTCTCTGAAGAAGACATACAAATGGCTAACAGACACATGAAAAAATGTTCATCATCATTAGCCATCAGGGACATTCAAATCAAAGCCACATTGAGATACCACCTTACACCAGTTAGAATGGACAGGGAAAGAAACAACAAATGTTGGAGAGGTTGTGGAGAAAGGGGAACCCTCTTACACTGTTGGTGGGAATGCAAGTTGGTACAGCCACTTGGAAAACAGTGTGGAGGTTCCGCAAAAATTTAAAAATAGAGCTACCCTATGACCCAGCAATTGCACTCCTGGGTATTTACCCCAAAGACACAGATGTAGTGAAAAGAAGGGCCATATGCACCCCAATGTTCACAGCAGCAATGTCTGCAATAGCCAAACTATTGGAAAGAGCCGAGATGCCCTTCAACAGATGAACGGATCAAGAAGATGTGTTCCATATATACAATGGAATATTACTCAGCCATCAGAAAGGATGACTACCCAACTTTTACATCAACATGGATGGGACTGGAGGAGATTATGCTAAGTGGAATAAGTCAAGCAGAGAAAGTCAATTATCATATGGTTTCACTTATTTGTGGAACATAAGGAATAGCATGGAGGACATTAGGAGAAGGAAGGCAAAAATGAAGGGAGGGAAATCGGGAGGGAGAGATGAACCATGAGAGACTATGGACTCTGAGAAACAAACAGGGTTTTAGAGGGGAGGGGGGAGGGGGGATTGGTTAGCCCGGTGATGGGTATTAAGGAGGGCACGTACTGCATGGAGCACTGGGTGTTATACAAAAACAATGGATCGTGGATCACCACATCAAAAACTGATGATGTATTGTATGGTGACTAACATAACATAATAAAATTTAAAAAAAAAAAGAATCTATGTTATTAGACTGGACTCACCTAAATAATCCAAGATGATCTCCCTATTTTCAGGTTTCTGAAAGTATGTCAAGTCCCTATAACATATTCACAGGCTCCAGGGATTGGGACATGGACATTTGGTGAACCTTTATTCAGCCCACCACACGCAACTTCTAATGCTCAATTTGAAGGCTCCATGTAATTTCTATTTGGAGTTTCTCAAACTGTCTGGACTCCTGAGGGACTTTTGTGAATTCCTGACATTCTGCCAATTAAACCCCAATCTACATATTAAAACCATTAGCCATTCCCCAAACTGCTCACAATTTACTTTGTTTCCCTGTGTTCCTATAAGAACCTCTACAGCCCAGTAGCACACTAGTGTCCCTACTACGCAAGGTATGTAGGGCGCCTGGGTGGCTCAGTCGTTAAGCAGTCTGCCTTCGGCTCAGGTCATGATCCCAGGGTCCTGGGATCGAGCCCCGCATCGGGCTCCCTGCTCAGCAGGAAGCTTGCTTCTCCCTCTCCCACTCCCCCTGCTTGTGTTCCTGCTCTCGCTCTCTCTGTCAAATAAATAAATAAAATCTTTTAAAAAAAAAAAAAGGTATGTTAATGATGCTCCCCACTCTCCTCCTGCCCCAGCCACCAAGCCCCTCTCTTGACACTTGCTTTTAATGAAGAAACAAACAGGGTTGCTGGAGGGGAGGGAGGTGGAGGGATTGGGTAACTGGGTGATGGACATTAAGGAGGGCATGTGATGTAATGAGCACTGGTGTTACATAAGACTGATGAATCACAGACCTGTACCTCTGAAACCAATAATACATTACATCTTAATTTTTTAAAAAAACTTTAGAAAAATGAGAAGGCTAGAAAAAATAACATACATCT
The DNA here is from genome assembly GCF_029215605.1 of Mirounga angustirostris. Lineage (NCBI taxonomy): Eukaryota > Metazoa > Chordata > Mammalia > Carnivora > Phocidae > Mirounga > Mirounga angustirostris. The sequence goes on along the minus strand of NW_026991715.1, from coordinate 122,750,446 downwards.
TGAATTTGCCTAAGAGGCTATTATTTTCATAAATAGAAGCATCACATTATAGCTCATGACTTTCTACAGGTCATTTTATTACAAATACCGAGCCATATCAGTCTAGCACTCTCTAATATGATAGGAAATGAGCAATAAATCTGGAGTCTAAGGGATCTGAGATTTTTTTCTTGTTTGTTCAGAAAAGTTACCAAGTATTTCAATAAATATGTTCGATTAGCAAGGCCAAATGCAACTTGATGAATAGTGAGGATATCTGAATGGCCCAGATCTATGTAACTGCAAAACAGTTTATCAAGGGGTGCCTGGGTGGCTTAGTCAGTTAAGCGTCTGCCTTCAGCTCAGGTCATGATCCCAGGGTCCTGGAATCGAGCCCCATGTTGAGCTCCCTGCTCATTGGGGAGTCTGCTTCTCCCTCTGCCCTTCCCCCTGCTGGTCTCTCTCTCTCTCTCTCCCCCCCAAATAAAATAAATAAAATCTTAAAAAAAAAAAAAAGTTTCTCAAATTGTATGAGATACTTATCAAGTATAAATCATGTGATTTTTAGATAATTATTTGTGTGCATTTCACTGTGTGTGCCTGTTTGTATCCATCTGTAGGTGAAGTGAAAGAAGATAAGGCAAGCGACCACTCAGATGACATCCCTACAGTAATTTCCACCTTGTCCTTTACATGTCCTGGAGTTTGGCTGCACTGATGGACAAGCTACCAATAAATGGAATACAGCAAACCTGATGGGAATTGCCATGATTGGGTTACAAAAGGTGTGCAGCTTCTATCCTAGGGGCTTTCTCTTTGTCTCTCTTGGATGGCTCACTCTGGAGGAACGCAGCTGCCATTTAATGAAACCTGTCCATGAAGAGGTCTATGTGAGTGACTCTGGAAAAAGATTTTCCCTTGATTGAACTTGAAAATGACTCTAGGCTTGGCCAACTGCTAACTGCAACCTCCAGAGAAAACTGGAAGCAACCAGCTATGCTATGTTCAGATTCCTAACCCATAGGAACTTTGAGATAATAAATGTTTTTTATTTTAAGCACTAGGTTTGGGGGTAATTTTTTACACAGCAATCAGTAACCTAATATAACAGATGTATAGTCACAACTCCATTCAATCCTCAAAACTAACACTTGATGGAGAGTTCCTAACAGTCTTTGTATCCAAAGCACTCTATTTAAAATAGATTAAGTAAAAGAAAAAAAATAATGATTATCTTTTCTTAATATAAAAAGATAAGACACACATTTGGAATTGATGAGTTAATCTCCATTCTAAAGTAGTACTCACTTGATCTACTCATAATTGACATCATTTTCTTTCATCAGCTATAGGATCTGCTTAAGAAGTTTCTTAGAATCTGCTACAATCACAGAAACAAGGGTGATTTAGAGGACTTAGATATTAGCTGTAAGTCAACTGCAAACTAGCTGTGTATCTTTGCCTATATTGTTTAATGTGCCTCCAGTCAGGAAGCCTAGTCAGTTGTACTTCTTGTAATGGCACTATAAATTACTGATGTCTTCTCAACTAGGAGGTATCAAAACATCCTAGGTGTTCAAAGGGCTGTCTCATCAAATATCACTCCTACCAATGAAGAATAAAAAATCTAAAGCCATAATGTAAAATCATGACACACGATTACAATGTTTTTACCAGTTTCCTTAGAGTTTCATTAGTCAGAGGTGTATCAAGAGTCTCACAGATAAATGGACTGACAGCAAAAACAAAAATTCACAGAAATAGAGATTTGAATACATAAGAAATGTGAAAAATATTAAAAGCTCATTTGTAGGGCGCCTGGGTGGCTCAGTTGGTTAAGCGACTGCCTTCGGCTCAGGTCATGATCCTGGAGTCCCGGGATCGAGTCCCGCATCGGGTTCCCTGCTCGGCGGGGAGTCTGCTTCTCCCTCTGACGCTCCTCCCTCTCATGCTCTCTGTATCTCATTCTCTCTGTCTCAAATAAATAAATAAAATCTTTAAAAAAAAAAAGATTATTATTTTAAAGACTGTATAAAAATAATAGCATGAAAAAAGTTTATGCCCTACTAATGTTAAGTAAAAATGATACCATGAAAAATATTAAATATGACCTTATTTTGTATATATAAAAGACTTGAAAGTTATTATCTCTACTGAGGGGATTCCAGGAATTTAATTTTTTTTAATTTATAGCATATTATCTAGATAACCTGAAAAACAATGTTTCCAATAAAGGAATGCACATTTGTTCTCTCCTTTCATGCCATCTCAGCAAGTTTTACAAAAGGAGAGCTCTCGCATTTTCAGGGAGCTGTCATTTAGTTTGAGTTTTATACCTTATTTTATTTCTCTGAGATTAACATCAAGGCCAAAACTTAACAGATCAGATCTGTTAAGCCATAAAGCTGGCACACCACTTACTTGGATAAAATTTTTCACTATGCTCATTTTTTTTTTAAAGCTTCAGGATTTCTGCAAATTAAAATGCATAAACAATGGGGAAAATAAAATGAAAATAAGTCAGAATAGATTCTTTAATTTTCAGGGGAAAAACATGGGGTATGATTAAAATAATTTGCTAAAAGACAATTTATGACTTGCCTTTTATGTAGCATTTCCGTGAATAACAGCTTTGGAAGAGGAAAGAAAGATGTGAGGGTCATTTGCTGTTTGAAAGGTACATGAGTTTTATGCATTTGTAGATTGTTGGAATAATGCTGGTCCAGAAGCCTTATTGCTACCCCCATGGTTTTTATCTCAGTGATAACTCTCAACCTTGCCCAAGAAAAATTTCTTATATTTTTAAATTTAAATTTCAAGTTCAATAGAAGTGAACAGATTCTTGAGCTACTGAACATAAAAAGAGGTAGACAGAAGGAGCAGACCACACGATTGTGTCATCATCCCGGAAAAGCTAGAATCACTTTGTCAGCTTTGGCTAATACCCTCCCCTGTTCAAAAGGAAAAGGAACACTAATGCAGTAAGAACAGAGTGAGCTTGTGCCCGAGTTTCTGAAACGTGGCGTGCAGGCTGCTGACAGTAAGTGGAAAACATAGTCATATACCAGTGTGGGAGTCACTAAGAATTTTTAAAGGAAAGATTATTATAATTGCTGGAAAGCAACAACAACAATCACAACAAAAAGCAAGAGTAATTATCTCAAAAAAAGAGGGTAAACAGGAAAGAGAAAAAAAAGCAAGAAAATGTTTTATGAAAGAATAAAAGGGTCACAAAGGTGAGTTTTTGCTCTTTTCCTTTCTGGTCAAGTCTTCTCATGAATGAATGAGGTCATGATGAATTTACATTTGATTGACTTTTTCTCTGATTTCCAAAGACAAGAAAGAGCCTGATAAAGCTTAGAATGCTATCAACCCAGATGGAGGGCATGCCCAATGATGGAAATTTTCCTTTTAAAAAATGAAATGGACTTGGAGGGAAACAATGAACATCCTAAACACTGAGAAAGGAAAGAATTCAGGATATATTCTGAGATCTCTGAGGATATATTCTGAAGACCTAGAAGCTTCGGGGAAGGGGTAGACCATTTTTAGGTGGGGAATTTAAGTCAGAGTTCAGAGGGTCACACAGGACCCAGAGACTCCTCTTACCAGACAGAAGCAGTAGAGTCCTGGGCTTCCCCGTGGATCTGCGGTTCTGGAAGTTCAGGCAGGGACACCTGGGTGGCTCAGTCATTAAGCGTCTGCCTTCGGCTCGGGTCATGATCCCAGGGTCCTAGGATCGAGCCCCGGATCGGGCTCCCTGCTCCGGGGGAGGCCTGCTTCTCCCTCTCCCAGTCCCCCTGCTTGTGTTCCCTCTCTTGCTGTGTCTCTGTCAAATAAATAAAAGGCAAAAAAAAAAAAAAAAAAAAAGCTCATTCTGAGCATAGATAACATACACACAATTTTTTAAAAAGATTTTATTTATTCATTTGACAGAGAGAAAGAGAGAGCCAGAGAACATAAGTTTTGGAGCGGGGGGCGGGGGGGGGGGGCGGGGGGAAGACAGCAGAGGGAGCTGGAGAGGCAGGCTTCCCACTGAACAGGGAGCCCAATGCAGGGCTCCATCCCAGGACCCTGGGTTCATGAAATGAGCCTGAGGCAGACGCTCAATCCACTGGGCCAGCCACCCAGGTGCTCCCCCTACACACAATTTAACTGTTAACCAGAGATTAAACCACCTAATTTGCTTAACTCAGAGAAAAGGTCTTGAATATAGGTAGTTTATCTGCAAGGTGATCTGAGAAAGTAAAAAGTAGGACTAAAGAAGCAGAAAGAATGAGACACAGAGGGAAAAAAACAACAAAATATTTAGATATGTTGTCAAGGCTACCGCTACACACAATGGTAGCCGTCTGTGTTTTTGTTTGTTTGTTTTGTTTTGCTTTTCTGGGTTTTGGTTTAGGTTTTTTTGGGGTGTTTTGGTTTGGTTTTTTGTTTGTCTGTTTGTTTTGGCTTTGTTTTAGAAAACCTTCCAGAGACTTAGAGAAGTGAACACAGTATTTCTCATAAATGTCCATCATAAGGATTGGCACTAGGGCATTTATTTAGTCACTGAATTTTGTGATTTTTTAAAGGGTAGCTCCGAAGGACATTAATACACTCACATGTGCTGAGTGTGTGCTTCACAGCTTCGGAAAAGGCCCTGGGGCAGAGGTTAGATTGTCATCATGCACAGCTGGTCCATCACAGATGCAGAGGTAAGCAAAGTCACCAAAACACAAGCTACAGAGTGTTCATTCTGCCCTCTACATCCTCACTCCTACCCTCTGCTGTGCACCTTACATACAGGTGGGTGAAGAGTACACATGATTTAATACAGGGCCAACTCAATAGGTGATAAGCCAAAGAGGAGATTGAGCAGGGGCGGCAACAAACTGTTCTTTAAGAATGTATGTTCAATCACAAAGGTCCCCAAAAATGACACTAGTTTTACTTAGAGCTAAGAAATAAAAGAAACTTATACTGATATTTCCAAAATGTATCTAAATTGGGGGAAGATAAATGAGTCAGTTAGTGTAGGAATTTATAGTGGAAATTCTTGAAGGCAGAGATTGTCTCATTCATCTTTGAAACCCTCAGCACCTAACACCCTGCTTTATAACACCGTATGTTCAAAATGCTAATAATTAAACAACGGGTGATTTGAACACCTATGTCTTGAAAGTGACTTATGATTCCTTCGGTGTAGTTCATTCCTCCATCCAAGCACTTACCACGTTACATTTTAAATACCTCTTTGTCTCTTTCCTCCCATTAGATTATAAGCTTATTAATAGCAAAATGTATCTCATGTTTGTATTCCTAACACAGAGCCCACTGTATCTTGCTTAATGACCTCTTAGTAAATATTAATGAATTCATGTTTGAAATTTGTTCTTGGAGATTTCTTTATTTGATAAGGTGTTACTTCCCCCCCGCAAAATATTCTTTTCATATCAATGTCCAAATCACTTTACAAATGTTGTCATCTGACTAGTATGTTTAATATAAAGCACAACATTTCAGACTATATGATATTAAATTAGTTTCAGTCAGGGTCAAATGGGTATCAAGATGTTACAAAATTCTGTATGTTTCAGTATGATAACCATTAGCCAAATATGAACAAATATTTACATTTTAAATTAATTAAGATTAAATGTAATTTAAAATTCTGTTCCCCAGTCGCACATTTCAAGTGTTCAACAGCCACATGTGACTAGTGGCTACCCTCCTAGACACCACAGATTATGGAACATCTCTTCTATCATGGCAAAAACTTGTACTGGAAAGTACTATCCTAAAATCTGGCACGCGCGCACACACACACACACACTCACAAATTGAGCTTCTACAGGGTGGACCGTGTAATTCTGAGGTAGATCTGGGTATTGGTCCCCTACACACCCCAAACAAACCTCTTTTGTCCACATGTTGGCCAGTGAGCCTGAACAGCCCAGCTCTGCTTGTCAGCCTCCCTGAGGATCTGACTCAGAAAGCAGAGAATGGAGCGAAGGTGAGGTGTGCAGCCCTGGATGTTCACAAAACGTAATTTCTCCTCTTCACCCCTGTCTGAAGAATAGTTATCATCTCTGGTAAATTCCCTTTAGTGCTTTCAGAAAACTGAGAGCTAAATCCCTAGGACAATCCTCCCTATTTATATTCAGACAGATAAAGGGAAGCTCATCAATAGATATTAGCCGTAAAGAACTTACTAAGTAATGTTATTAACTCTGAACAGACTCTTTGATAAATTTTTCTCTGTGATTCTGAGGTTTTCTAGCGGTGTACATTCCAGCAGTAAATGGCATGCGAAACTGTGTGAACTTTGGAATTTCATGTACCAATCTTACATTTTTAAAAACAACAGTTTAACAATGTTCCTAGATTTCTTTGAGTACATATTATGTTTAGGTTGAGCTTTGTGTTAAGATATTTAAACTCAAGTGACCTCTAACTTAACCTTCAGAGTCCTAAATCAACTGTTTCAAGACAGGAAATGCCAGGCCCAGTACACATTTTCCTCCCGGTGTTCAAATTCTGCAAAACCACATGGTGTTAATACTAGGGGCCAAGACATGTTTCCTTCAGTAAAGTGGCAATGATGATCAAGTCAGTATTATTTCAAAGTGGCATGAAGACAGTGCTTATCCCTTGCTGAAGACAAAACTTTTTTCTTTTTTTTTTTTTTTAGGTAGAATAGCCAAAAACTATAAAATATCCAGAACACTGGGCGCCTGTGTGGCTTAGCCGGTTAAGTGTCCAACTCTTGATTTTGGCTCAGGTCATGATTTCAGGGCTGTGACATCAGTGCCGTGTCGGGCTCTGCCCTGGGTGTGGAGCCTGCTTAAGATTCTCTCTCCCTCTCCCTCTGCACCCCCCGCCCCAAAAAATCCAGAACATTTCTGGTAAATCCTAGAGCCATGCTGTGGTGAGTGAAGCCCTGTATGTAAATATAAATGAATCATCCTGTGGTTTGTCCTCACGTGTTCCCAAACAACTTGTGTTTATTTCACTTTAACCAACATTTAGATGCTATTATCAAGATAAAGGCAACATTTAATTTGAGAATGGGAATTTTATGAAGTTGAATAATTCTTTTGTTGGAAGTTATAAACACTCTATTTCCTTGCATTTTGTTTTGTTTTGTTTCATTTCTGGTGTGAGTGAGTGAAGGAGTGTGTGTGTGTGTGTGGGTGTGTGTGCTCTTTATTTAGGGCTATCATATTGTTTCTTTTCATTCCTCCAATTCTCTTCCCCTCTGGTCTTCCCCTCTGGGACATCATTTAAAATTCACATCCTTTTGGACATTTCTTTTGATTTACCAAGTTGAACTTTGATCAAATCCTTAATTCCCTTTGCTGAAGCAATTTCTGTGAACAAGAGACCACTCATTGAGTTTGGTACATGCATCTGTTTCTGTATTCCATACAAATATATCTACCACAAAACTTATCAGGGCATAATCAGATAATGATCATATAATATTTAAAAGGTCATATGTATGGGGCACCATGATACCTGTAATGCCTCATGACCAGAGGATATGTCAGATTCCTGTAATGAAATACTGTAAATCTCAATTTCTCTCTGTCACTGTTGTGATAAAAGGTGATCTCTTTTCAAGCTCTATCCTAGGGACCAAGTTTAGCATTCAGATCAGTGATGGCTACAGACTAATGATATCCCCATTCAGTGAATGGCCCTATGAGTTGTTCTAATGTGTCTCAATTTTCAAATATATTCTTTTCACCTTCACGCTACCTGAAATCTTCTGCTTTAACTGCTGTAAAGTTTTTTTCTACCAGGAAAAATAAAACTGTGGAACTCCTTTCCTTCCAATAAGTTTTGATAACGGTGAGTGCTCTTTTCAGCTTTTGACTGCGAGTATGAAAAATTCTAGATCCTAAACTTAAATCTCTCACCAACTTTTTCTGTCCTACAGGAGATTACTTAATACTTCTGGGCCCAGCTTTCTGATCTTTGAAGTGAGGGTAATGGTTTAAATTCCTTCCAGCTCTACATTGCATTATTTTCTACTTATATTTAATCTGTGTAGTTAAACAGCATCTTCATCTGCTCTGCAGTAACGACTCCCAACCTAAGTTATATAAACATTGCAACACTGGCATCTGGCAGCCTATGGAAGTCCAGTATAAGGGTAATGATGGCACTTAGACACTACTGGTTTCAGGACTGAGCTCTTATTTTACTGACTCACCATTATCTGCTTAGACTCACTGTGTTTCATGTAAGGTGGTAGCCAGTGGGTCAAATAAAAACTGTTGGAATAAGGACGCCTGGGTGGCTCAGTCGGTTAAGCATCTGCCTTCAGCTCAGGTCATGATCCCAGGGTCCTGGGATGGAGCATCAGGCTCCCTGTTCAGCGGGGAGTCTGCTTCTCCCTCTTCCTCTGCCCCTCCTCCCCTGCTCGTGCTCTCTCTCTCTCAAATAAATAAAAATAAATAAATAAATAAACTCTTTAGAAAAAAATGTTGGAACAACTGAGTGATGTTTCAGTCAGGAAGTTGCCTTATGACCCATCAAATCAATGTTACATCTGGAAACAGACCAGTTTTCCCATGGAGTGATTCAGAATTTTAATTTTGGTCTTGTATCAATTCAGTTGGGTAAACTGCTGAACATATAGAGTAGTTTGGACTACTTTTTTTTTTTAATTCATTCTACCTCTTCTTTTCACAGTGGTTAGAGTATACTTCTTTGACCTGGTGATGTCAGGCTTGGCTATAAGACCTGCTTTGGCCAATGGAATGTTAGGAGGCATGACAGAAGCAGAGCCCTCACATATATTCGCATGACTTGACTTTACTTCTGAACCCCAGGAACCAGCAATGGGGAGTGAATGTCCTAGACAGCCATTGCTTGAAGCCTGGGCTCCAGAAGAAAACATACGAGGAACAGAACTGAACCTAAGCCACAGTCTGGCATAAACCCATCCAATCTGCATCCTTCAGCAGTGTCACCTCACTGAATAAAGTCAAACAAAACAAAACCAAACAAAACACTATTGCTGTAAGCCACTGTTTTATTTTGTTGTTGTTGTTGTTTTAGTTTTAATGAACCCACTTCCTTTATTGCAGTAACCTCTGTAGAAAGCAGCAACTGCAATACTCAACATTAAAACAGCCACTTTTTTTTTAATTGGTCTGTTCTGAAACATAATTGTGGCAATACCTGATCAGCAATGTGGCTTTGAAGCAAAGGATATGCCTCTAATTTTCAGGGCAGGAATTATCCACCTTGGCCTTTATTACAGCTACTTAGAACATAGGTTTCCCAAAGCCAGTATGTTGTAACCCAGACAGAGACCAGGAACAAAATGAGGGGGAAAAGTCAAACTGAAAACTACTCAAGTGATAGTGAGATACAGTGGCAGTCCAAAGACCAGACAGGGGTCCCAGCCCAGTATTACCACCATTAACCTTATAATCTCAGCAAATCAATACATTTTCAGAAGCTCATTCCTTAGTTTTTTTCATGTATAAAGCGAGGTTAGACTTTGCCACCTACCTCACAACTTTTACAAAAATAAACATACCACAGGTGTAAATCTAAAATCATTTAACTTCTAGAAGGAAACATATGAGGAAATCTTTATAACTTGGTTTAGGCAAGTATTTTTTTAAATGATAAAATCTATTAAAAATAACAAATTAAAACTTTTGCTCTACAAAAGATAATGTTAAGGGAATGAAAAAAAAAACACACACTAGGAGAAAGTATTTGCAAATCACATTTCTGACAAAGTTCTTAAATACAGAATACATAAAGAATTCTCAAACTCACTGATAAGAAAACAGACAACCTGATATAAAAGTAGGCCAAAGAGGGGCGCCTGGGTGGCTCAGTCGGTTAAGCGACTGCCTTCGGCTCAGGTCATGATCCTGGAGTACCGGGATCGAGTCCCACATCGGGCTCCCTGCTCGGCAGGGAGTCTGCTTCTCCCTCTGACCCTCCTCCCTCTCATGCTCTCTGTCTCTCATTCTCTCTCTCGCAAATAAATAAAATCTTTAAAAAAAAAAAAAAAAAAAGTAGGCCAAAGAGGGGTGTTTGGGTGGCTCAGTATGTTAAGCGTCCAACTCTTGGTTTTAACTCAAGTCATGATCTCATGGGTCCTGAGACTGAACCTGAGTCAGGCTCCACGCTCAGTGGGGAGTCTGCTTGAAGATTATTTCCCTCTGCCCCTCCTCTCTCTCTCTCTCAAATAAATAAATAAATCTTAAAAAAGTAGGTAAAAGATATAAACATATATAGAGATGGCCAATAAGCACATGAAAATTGCTCAGCATCATTAGTCACTAGAAAAATACAAGTTAAAACCACAATAGGGTACCATAACTATTAGAATGGCTAAAATTAAAAAAAAAAAAAAAAAAAAACCTTGATAACAAATACTGATGGGGATAAGGAGTAACTGGAACTTACACATTATTGTTAGGAATGAAAAAATGATTCACCACCTGGGAAAGCGGTTTGGCAGCTGGTTATAAAGTTAAACACAGACTTAGCATGTGACTCAGCCAACCTATTCCATAAAAACTTATGTTCACACAAAAATCTATACACAAATATTTATAGCTATTTTATTAAATCATCAAAACTATAAACACCCTAGATGTTACTCAACCAGATGTCCTTCATGGTACATTTATAAAATGAAACACTATTCAGTAACAAAAGGAACAAACTATTGATTTATCAACAAATGGAAGAATTCCAAATATGTCTTGCAAAGCAGAAGAAACCAGTCACAGTATACTGCATATTCTGTTATTTCATTTATGAGATGTTCTGAAAAAGGCAAAACTACAGGGACAGAGAACAGAGAACAGAGAAATCGTTGCCAGGTGTTAGAGGGTGGGAGGTTTAACCTCAAAGAAGCAGCATGATGGAATTTGGGAGTGATGGAATTGTTCTGTATCACATTCATGATGGTGGATACATGACTCTATGTAATTGTCAAATCCACAGAAATATATACCATGAAGAGAATTTTATTGTATATAAATCAATAATTAAAAGATAATTAAAAAGTTAAATGAATTTTTAAAGTAGTATTAGGCTAAATGAACTTTAATGTCTATTCCACACCTAAATATTAATGACATACATTTTCTTCAACTTCTCTATCTTTTGTAACCTGATACATTTGTCATGAGTGAAAAAGTGTCATTTCAACCTATTTTGTTTTCTTTGCATGGTCACAATAAAATATCTTCTGGAATACTGTTACAGGTTTTATTATATTTTCTTTTCCTGAAGAGCAGGCCACTGTACGTTTGCAGGTCTACGGTTTGTTTGGGATAATGTTCGCATTGGGCACACGTAGACTTCAGTTAACCTACAGCTACGAATCAGTATGTGACACAGGACTTGTGCAGCCAGCGGGCAAGCTGTCTTAAGAGCTGGTGTACCTTGTCAAGAAGGGTTGCCTTTTTTAATTTAAGATAAAACTAGTAAAGTCTATTTCTTACAGAGAGCATGGGCCTTTAGATGTGACAGAAGAGCAAAAGCAAACATCTTCCCTTACTCTGGATCCTGATCTACATGCCTATGTAGTCAGCCTCCAAGATGTCTCCAAGAATTCCTGCCTTCTGCTATTTGCACCCTTGTTTAATCTCTTCCTACACTGTACCAGGGCCAGTCTCTGTAACCAACAGCACTTGAGAGAAGTGATGATATGTCACCCCCAAGATCAGATTATAAAAAAAACAGCAGCTCTTTTTTCAATGAACATTTATTGAACATGATAGTAGTCATTGAACTGCATGTCAAAATACAGAGATTAGATTAAAATACAAAGGGTCTTGCTCAGACCCTCCGAGAACTCACCGTCTAGGAGGGCAAAGAGGTAAGGAAGAAGACAACTCCACTACAGCATGCTGAGTGCCATAGAAAGACTGTGAGGTTAAGGGAAACTTCCTGGCAGAGATAGATCCCAACTGGCTCCTAAAACACTGAAAGGATGTTAGACAGAAGGATAGAGGTCATAGATGAAGACAGAGCGAGCACAGTGTTCTGGAAAATAGCGAGTAGTTCAGTGTATCTGTAGAATTAGGGTAAGGAGAGAAGTTGGAGATAGAAGAAGCTGAAGAAGACAGTAGGGACAAATCACAGAAGTCCTCTTATGCCAAGTAGTTTGAATTTACTTTTTTTTCTGAAGCTGATAGAGAAGCATCTAAGATATATACATTTTTAAGTAGAATTACATAATTTACTTTTTTAAATATTTTAAATAGAAAAAATAATGATCAGATATTTGTATATATTGCAAAACAATCACCACAATAAGTCTAATTAATATATGTCACCATAAATAGTTACAGAATTTTTTTCTTGTGATGAGTACTTTTAAGATCTACTGTCTTAGCAACTTTCAAGTATGAGGTACAGTATTATTAACTATAGTTACCATACTATACATTATACTCCCATGACTTATTTATTTTATAGCTGGAAGTTTGTAGCTTTTGACTCCCTTCACCCATTTTGCCCCCCCCACACACCCCTCACCTCTGGTAACTACCAATCTGTTCTCTGTATCTATGAACTTGGTTTTGGTTTTTTAGGGGTTTTTTTTTTAGATGCCACATATAAGATTATATAGTATTTGTCTTTCTCTGACTTATTTCACTCAGCATAGTGCCCTCCAGGTCCATTCATGTTGTCACAAACGGCAAGATTTCATTCTTCCATTGAGATGAAAAGATGCCATGTCTTCAGAGCAAAACCTAAAAAGAGCTGAAGATCATTCGCTGCCAGCCACCAAGACCTCTTCATGAGGACACTTGGGGAGAAGTTCTGTCTCAGTCCTTAGTACCATTCCTGAGGAACTGATATATTCTATGGTGACTTTGGTGACTCTTAACTTTAGCAGCTGACAAATTCAGGTCCAAATTTAGAGCCTATTTCTATGACATAGAGATGAGTATGCATTTCTAAACACTGCTTAAGCTACACTTAGATTCATCTTAGTATCCCATGCTTTTCCTTCCATCCCGCTGTGTCTATCTTTATTTGTCATCCTTCTATGGAGAACATATTTCTTTAAGCCCCCTGATTCCTTTTGGAAACTATAAATATATTAGCAAACAAACAAACATGAATTCCAAATGTTTTAATGTTGACCTCTTAATAACATCCTATTTTGCCAAGATGAAATAGTTTGTAAGATCCAGTATGGCAAATCTTACAGACTATATAAATGTTGTTATTACAGATTTCCTTCACTATTAAGTGACTTCTATTACTTTTCAATTTTTTTATTAAGTATCAAATCTTAGTCTTTCCCTTAAGATGGACCAATTTTAGCATAATTTTACAAGAGAAACTAGTTCTTATCTATAGCTATAGATAAATCTAAAGGGCATAAGAAATAAATCTATTTCTTCCTCAATCTAATAAGAACTATAATTTTGCATATTCTGGGCCAGATGGGGATATGTTTTGTATGAAAAAGTTAAAAGTCAATGGATAAGAAGAAAAGCAATAAACTATACTCAAGGCTCATTTTATCACAATTAAAGTTGAGTTACCCAGATCACCAAAATATTTTCATTTTTATAATACAGAGTACTAGAGAACCTAAACATTTTGACCAAAAAGTTCTTCTAATTAAAAACAAAAAAAAAGGGAATATAGAAGCTGAAGACTTTCTGAAATTCCAGTCCCCAACTAATTAGAAAAAACTTGCCTAATCTGATCAAAGTCCTCAGCTAGTACTAACATAAATAAGTGAATTTAAGTCAATATTTTAATAAAAATTATACCATTAAAGCCAAGATAAAAGCTATTTCAAAAATCATCTTATTTCCATAAAGTCTGAGATTGGTATCTTTTTGGAATTCTATTTGGAGGGTATACAGGAAAGATGCCTGGCATTCAGAGCAAAGCCTAGAAAGGGAGGCACTTGTGATTTGTCTCTTGGGAAGAATTGGTGATGGCTAGAATCAAGGATCGGCTGATATGCTAGGTTAAGAAAGAAAAATGAATACAGTTTTGCTACTGACTTAACAATAACAAAGCACAGTCCAGATTTCTACAACCATGAAGACAAGGATTAGGAACATTTATCTTTAAGTTATACAAGGTTTGCTCACCTGAAAGTTTTAGGGCATCTTGAAATATGATTCTTTCCAGTGAACTGATCTCTATCATTTTGCTATAGAAAAACCAGATGTACAGAGTTTAAGTTTCCTCCAAAGGAAATAAAAATGAGTCAGCACTTGAGACACAAAAAGCATTCAAGACTCTGCACCCCAAGATGCTAGGACTCATGACTATACCTGACCTCCTGCACTAGAATAAACCAGTCGGACTAGTGTTTGATCCTGTGCCTCCTTTAAAGAACACATGTAGGTTTCCTAGGGCCATTAGCCTCCTGATCTCCCAGAACTTTTGGCTGGGCCTGAGACCCAGAAATGGGAACTGGTATGTTTGGAGTTCTAACCAGTTTTCTTCTCTGTCCACTGCTTTCTATTCTGACACTACAAGGTACTTACTACCCAGCTGACATCAGTGATATCCACCAGCACACTAGTCTGTGCTAAGAGTGAATGAAGTTTCCTTGAGGCAACTGTCTGCCCATTTGGAGACAGTACATTCTTATAATCCAGATTAAGGCATCCTCATGGAAAGACCTCTAGCCTAAAAATCACGAAACTTCAGCTCCAGTCCTAGCTTTTCCACTAGACTGGGACAAGTGACTTGACCTCTAAGAGTTTCAACTTTTCATTGCAATTCTGAGGAAATTGGAGTAAGTCAGACATTTTGAACTAATAGTCCATGGACTTGAGGTGGTAGTGAGGGGAAGAGAGCTGCAAACACCTGGAAATGTTGTAGAACTTTTAAGTTGTGGGGGTTTTTTCTAAGAAGCTTTCACTGGATTTCTATAGAGGGGTTGTGATCTAAAATTGTTGAAGACCACTGGGCTAAGTACTTTTATTCTATAAACATATATTAAACATGTTCAAAGCATTATGCTAGGCAGTATGGGAAACATAAGATGAGTGAGGCAAGTCCTGGAATCATCAAAATCAAATGTATGGTATGTTAATGCCACAAGAGAACAGACTGTAGTAAGTATTTAAAGAAATGAGAGATTATAGCTGCCTAGAGGTGGGGAAGTAGGAATTAGAGAAGACTTCAGAAAACATAGCTCAGATTCATGCATGTTAAGGGAGCAAAGCATTTCAAGGAAAGGGAATATCATAATCCAAATACAGATGCCAAAAAACCTATGGCCTGTGAGGCAGCAGCTGTTGGACACATTTGGTTAGGAGATCAGGTGCGGGGAAAAAAGGATGAGAGGAATAAAGCAGGAAGCCAAACAACGTAAGGACCTAAAAAATAAAAATAACCTAGGCACAAGAAAATGGGGTCCTGACTAAGACTTATGCGAGGTCTACCCCAGTGGTTGTGTCTCTCGGTCAGTGGCTTTTGATTTTGTGGAAATACGTGCTTTGCTTCCACGAATGGGGAACATCTTACTCCTGATATTCGATATGTGCCTTCTTTTCCACTTACAGAATGACTATGTACCTATGGATGTAAACTACGTTGTTGTGTTCATTTATATCTACAGTTGATTCTCATTATTCACAGTAACTATGTTCTATAAAGCGGCTGCAAACACTGAATGAGAAAATAGTGAACCATTGCTCCCAAGGCAAATACAGGGTTAGGTTCCAGCAAGCCTCTGATCACATTTCCTCAGCCAATCTTGTTTTTTGTACCTTTCTGTTTAAAGACGCCTTTTGAAATGTGCACTGTTGACTCATTAACATTGAGCTCAGGGCCAACAGCATTATAATTCATGCCTGCATGAAACTTATCTAACACACATATTTTCTCCATAAGGCACATCACACCCTTCTTTGCTTAGGGACACGGAGCAGCACTGAAGCACTTCAGTTGGGGGCAGTTTCAAACAGCACAACCACCAACAAAAAGCACAAAACTGCAAAACCAGGACACTAAATAGATTGTGGAAGGATACTTGCTCATAGTTTGAGCGGAAACAAGAAGGTGGAGCATTACCTTGTTGAACCACAGCTAGCAATGCGTGCATCAGGCCGTTTAAATCTGTTGCCACTTTGCACATTTCGGTGAATGGCGGAAGAAGGGCCACAAAATCTGATTTTGGATTGTAAGTAAATTTTAGTGAATAGGTTAATTTGCACATACGGAATCTGTGAAGAAGGTCAACTCTGTCTATGTATACACATATACCCTCCTTGCTTCTTAACAGGACTACTAAATAGGAAAATTCATGCATGTAAATGATGATGTTATTTGGCTGTTTTCTAAATACTCTCATTACTGTTGGGACATTGTCATTTTTGCTATCAGCCTTGTAGACTCAGCAATGTTTTGTACCCACACAGGAAACAGGTTCATCTCTCAAGGACAGACTCTCATTAACCAGCTCAAGACAGACAACTAAATTCAGAAAGCCAGTATATTTCTGTATGTACAAAACTAGCCAGTATATTTCTGTATGTACAAAAGCCAGTATATTTCTGTATGTACAAAACTACCCATAGTCCTCTAGCCAATACATTCTTTTTTCAGGAGCTATTCCACATGGGAGACCAAATAATACCCTGAAAGTGAGTTTGGGAAGGCTGGAACTCGAGAATTCTAGTTATGTGACTTGACTGTTTACTAGTATCAAGCCAAAGGAGCCAGGCCCCTAGTGCAATGAAGAATTAAGTATTGGGTAAATATAAAGTTACCCAAGTGCTTGCTTGGCTACGATAGCCCAGATTTTTCACTAGAATAAGATAGACAAGTATTTTTATGGCAGTAACTTAGGAAAACAGGCTTGTTTTAAAATGGCACTCACATCTCCAGTTTCATAAGTTAACCTTTTTCTTAGAGAACATCCATAGAAGAAAAAAATAAAGTCATTTTTTTCTACATGACCCAAGGAAGAAAATATTGCAACTAACATGGAGAAAATGAGGGTGAGTCAGGAAGAGATGAGTGGAAAGAGAATCTGGTGGCAAAGTACTAGATTTGGGTACTAATGACTGTCCATTCCCTCCAGACTTCTACCTGGTGATAGGCAGGTGGCATCAGGAGTGACTCTCAATTATTCCCTCGCCCTCTCACCTAGTCCTACCAGTCTTGCCTCGAAAACATATCCCAATGCACATTTCTCTCTATTCCTTACTCTTGACACTCCAGTCATGCTGAATTCCTTTCTTCCTTGAATGATCCAAGCTCTCTTCTTCCCATAATTCTCTCTACTTGGGTCATCCCGTTAGCTGCTCAATGGATGACTGATCACTCTTCCTCAGGACCCACCTTAAATGTCTTCTCCTCAATTAGGCCTCTTTTGTCTTATCTGTCTGATCCTAAGTGGTCTTTGGTAGGTCCTGATTTTTCATTTCCTGCCTATACTTCTACAGGCTGTAGTGGTCTTGCTTATTTAGATTTTCACATGATCAATCATCTAGCTCCATCTCCTGTCATGTAAATACCATGAAGACTAGCAACATAGTTCTTCTTTCACCACTAAATCCCCCAAATCAGGAAAAGTGTTTGCCTCAAATCAGATATTCACTATTTATTGAATAAATGAATATAAAGTGTTCCTAAGTCACTTATTTTTCTTAATTATCCTATGAAATAAAGATAAATGAGTGAAATCATAGTTTATAATTGTAATTTCAACCCGTGGTTGATACTCATGGCTTTTCAGATTGAGGTCAGGAAAGTTCAGCACATAATTCTAATTGTGCTGGTAAATACAGGAAGTAAGCTGTTGAATGCCAGCTCTCCAAAGACCGCCAATACAACCTGTTGATAAGACAAAGTTGAGTTTGTTGTTCATAATCAAGTCTCCAGAGTTTTGGTGGTGCCTTGGGGGATAAGGGAAGATTGGAATTTATTAAGAACCGGAAATTTTGTGTAAGGTGGGCCTTTCCATGGAGAAGTGGTGAAGAGAACTTGATTAGGATTGGGTGAGAAGTAGACAAATTTTCTGGACTGATGGAAACACAAGAGGAGGATTTTAACAAGGGATTCAAAGTATAGTAATGCGGACACTAAGGGGTCTTTTTTGGAGAATGGGGGATTAAGTTTCAGTCCTCACTGTCCAAGCAGTATGGGGGTAGATGATTTTGATTCTCAGGGTGAATGAAGTTTGGTTCATAGTAATTCTCTTTGGATCCCAGTTTCCCACATCTAAACCAAACCAAAGGTTTAGGAACTGAATGGATTACCTTTCCTCAACCCTCAAAAATATACATTTTTAAAACAAATTCCAGGAAGTAGTTTGCATATTTAATCTGAGGTAGGATGATTTTAAATGGGCAGGAAATATGGACTCCATTCAAATCACTGCGGCTTCTGAGGCACCCCTGAGGATAGCCACTTGCAATAAATTAGTAAAAAGAATTCCATTTATACATATTGATCTTTAGTCCAGTCAGAAAAAATAGTATGTGCAATTTTAAAATGTTTCTTTGCATTTTTAAGTATAACGATAAAACACAAAACTTCTGAAGCAATGTAATAAATGGATAAATAATCTGTTTAATACGAGACTTAGTCTACATGTATCTTTTAGTACCTAATATGGGTCAGATATTTTGTACTGCATAGTCTATGAGTACGGAGCGACTTTTGATCCAATAGCTTAGTGAAGGCAACCAAATAATATGCAATTTTAACTGCTTTTCTCCCCTTAAAAATCACATTATGGAGCAAATATACCAAAACCTCAATCACATATTTTGAAGTTACTTGTAGTCATAAATTAAGATATTCAACCTTCCATGTCAAAAAATCTCACTAAACATTTTTACAGGCACCCATAAATCCTCTCAAGATTAGAATAATTTAGGCAAACCATATGATGTAGCCATTTCTGAAGGCAAAATCAGTCAAATATTGCAATTTCATACCATGCACTTTAATAGAACTTGAGAGTTCGGTGGAATCTTAAAAATTATATGGTGCAATAACTTAATATTAGCCAATTTTTAATATACATGATACACTGTCTTTTTCTGCCAATTCACAGGTTAAAAGTTGTTACTGGAGCCCTCTGTTTTGCTGCAGTACTGTACATATTTTTCTTAGAAATTAGCTATTTGTGCATATCAGGATTTGTAACTTTAACACATGGTTATATAAGAAGTGTCACTGGGGAAATAGATCAGCCACTTTTAAGGTGCTGTCATACATCTTGGAATGAATGACCTAAAATAATATTAACCCTTGCAACTGGAAAGTTACAAAGCCAAAATTGGAAGGTTTTATTCAATCTTGAATTTTTCTTTTCCAAAGAGATCTTCTATTTATACATACCTAAATTCCTTAAAAATGTAGAGGGATACCTGTCTGCATAATAAAGCTGATCACATTTTGCTACAGTTTGCAGGTGGCAAAAATAAATATTAGAAAAAAAATTATCTAGTGTAACCAAACTATTGGAAGCTAAAGCTTATCTGGGATAAACAGCTGGCTAGCTATCCAGTTCGCTTGTGGCCAGACTTAGCTCTGAGAATCAGACCTTCTGACGTTTGTCCCACACTGCATTTACTCACAAATCGTGCCTGGACTTCCTGACAAATTTTTTAAAAGTAAAATATTTTAAAAACAAGTATTGCATTTTGGAAAAGCTAGGCTACTGATTTATTCAACATGTTTAGCTTGGAGATGGTTGGATGATAGCACACTGATTTCTGCTTCAGTTCTAATTAATAGGGTATTATTTCACAATCAAGTGAGACTGCCATGCTGCTCCAGCTGGGGCTCACAGGCCCCTTGGGAAATTTATTTTGGAACAGCTAATCTTTGCAGTAGACTCATTGTCCTTTAACTAAAATTCACTGTGCCCAGGCACATAAGAAGTAGTTTCTGTTAATTGACTAATGATACACACATAAGACTCACTTAAAAGTCATTCACAACACTTATTTCAGCACTGATGTCCTTAGAACCTTTCGTTCCTTCGGGCATTTAAACAATGGCAGGTCAAAATGATACTTCCCCAAGAATTTCTTTTACAAAGTTCTTTCAACAGGTTGGAAATCACTGCATAATTCAGGAGATAATCCCTTTTGCAAATGTTAATGAGAGTCAGGTTGTACCTTTTAGCTAAATTTACATGCGACTCTGGGCTTGAGTCATAGGGCAGAGACACCCACAACACCGTTCTCGGCATCAGCCCTGTGCCCCAGTGGCTTCATACAAGGAAGGAAGATTGTCATCGCTACAAATGGGAATGAATACACTCAGTAGCCACTCATGCTATGTGACTGCATGTTTATAACAGTACATTAGAAAGAAAACCTCCCTATGTAGGTCTACTGTTTGTTCTTACCTGCTGGTTTATGGCTCTCCAATGCACCATATTTTAACTACCTAATATTTAATACCTACTATTTTTCATGACATTTGGCTTCTTGTAATGAAAACCCTTGTTAGGAACTTCTGAGGTGGCAGAAAATATGAATCTGGGGTGGCAATAAACATGCATTCCCAATTGAAGGCCTTGGATTTATGCATACATCTACTCAATGTTAGAGCGAGCTGTAACAGTCACAGCAAAATATTTCATGATAATGGTATTATCTAGGAAAATTTTTTCCCCAAATCTGGAGACAAACATTAAAATTGTTCGATGCCCAACAGTAATTTATTCCTAGTAATTGTAAGGTATGTTTGTGGGTAATAATTAAAAGTAAATTTAAGGGAATGGATTATACATCACCTTTCAGAGCTCTTGCCTCTACCAAGCTACAGAGATATTTTCACCCACTACTACTGATTTTCAAAACTGAAATATTTTGGGGGCGCCTGGGTGGCTCAGTTGGTTAAGTGTCTGCCTTCAGCTCAGGTCATGATCTCAGGGTCCTGGGATCGAGCCCCGCATCGGGTTGCATCAGGTTGCATCAGGTTGCATCGGGTTGCATCGGGTTGCATCGGGTTCCTTGCTCAGCGGGGAGCCTGCTTCTCCCTCTCCCTCTCCCTCTGCCTGCTGCTCCCCCTGCTTCTGCTCTCTCTCTCTGTCAAATAAATAAAATAAAATCTTAAAAAAAAAACTGAAATATTTTTTTCCTCTTTTCCCCTTTCTTCCTTCATCTTTAACTCATATATTTTGTTGTGCTTCCTTCATATATAGGTGGACTGTCAGAATTCTAAAATAGAAGACTTGCTGACCTTGTAACTGCACTCAGTCTTCCTATTTTGTAAGCTCTAAAGGCTCAAATGGAAGGATGGGGATGGTAATAGAGCAAAACTATAATAATCTGCTTATCAGTGTGCCCTGTATTGCCTTTCTTCCCTTCCCTGTCTCATTTCTTCAGACCCTTACAAGTGCTTCTTAGGACACAAACTATTTATATTTAAATCCTTTTCTCAGGGCCCACTTCAGAGTAAACCAAACTAAAAAAAACATATATATATATTGAATATGATGCTTTGTCAGTTATATGTGTTACAAATATCATCTCCAATTCTGTATCTTGATTTTTCACTCACTGACATCTTGCTTGACGGAAGTTCTGATTTTTTAGGGGGATAAATTTATCAATCTTGTCCACTAAGGATAGTGCTTTTTACTTAGTATTTTCCTAGCACAAGTGCATGAAAATAATGCCTTACATTATATTCTAGAATTTTATTGGTGTTCCTTTCATGTTTAGATTTAAAATCCATCTGGAATTTATTTTTCTGTATGGTGTGAGTAAGGATCAGACTGATCTGTTGGGTTGTTTTTTATTTTCCATATGAATATCCAATTTTCCCAAGTAACACTTGTTAAGAAGACTGATCGTTTGTGCTTTTGCCATAAGTCAAATTTCCTTATATACACTGGTCTGTTTCTGAGCTCTCTATTCTATTCCAATGTCTGTTTGTCTATCTTTGCAAGACTGTCTGGGTTCCCCTTTTTCCTTTGATGAAGCAATATTTGGGATCTCAATCCAGTGTAAGCGAACTCATCAGGATTCACTCCCCCTTCGCAAACCTGAACTTCAATGTGTCCCTTATTAACCTCACTGTCCAAAGTGTTGCTGAGTCTCACTTTTGCCCACCACAAAATCAGCAACCATCACTTAGGAGAAAAATATCCCCACATGCATGTCCTCTAAACTCCCCCAATTACGGGACTTGTAATTCTCCTATCTTTTTAGCATTTAAGTTACTTCTAGACTTTTAAATGTGTTTTGACCAAATAAATAAATAATAAATAAATAAATGTGTTTTGACCAGATTTTCCCATTATCCTCAGTGGGAAGGTTGTTCCAAATTACCTAGTCTGCCATTACCAGAATCAGAAATATTTGTTATCCTTTTGCCTTTCATAATATACTTTAATGTTTATTTCTAATTCTCTCCCCTTTATGTAGTATTTGTCTCCAAAGTTTTTATACAATATTTTTAATGCTTCAATATATTACCTTGATTTTTAAACCCAATATAAGGGTTCCATTATTACATTTATAAATCTAGAAATTTTAACAATTTTTTGAAGAAGGCTACTGCCAGTCAGCTAACTAAATTCCCCTAAACAATTTTAAATCAGTTTACTATATTCAATTTTATTTTTTAAGGACTATCAATGAGGAGTCATCAAACACCTTCCCAAGTTCTTAATTCTCTTAGAATATAAATAGAAATTGAAATAACTAATCAATAGAATATTTTCAAATCTGCACCAAAATAATAAAATGGTTTATTATCCCCATTCTTAATGTTAAATCTTCCCAGGGTTAAATTTACTAGCCACTTAAATAAAACATGGTCTTGAGCAATTTGGCTTTGTCTTCCCACATGAATGGGGAAAGGTGGTCTTACTTGGCTACAAGTTGTTCATCAAAAAGAGTTTTTAACAGGACATTAGATACAGAACTCAGATACACAGGTTGATGTTTCTCACAATAATGAACAACCAAGCCTTACTGTATAGCTGTAGAGCCCCTATGTCAGTGGGGATCTTAGACCATGGCCTCCAGTTGGGGTGATCTTAGAGCCCGTTTACCATGGATTCAATTTACAGTTTAATTAATTTAGGTCTTATTTTAGTCTCTAACCCTCCTGTCAAGTTGCTTTATCACTCAATGGATTTAACTAATCTACTTTTGTCTAATTTTATGCTGAATTATTTTCAAAATATTTCTATGCAGCAGGACTACAATTTTTATAGATATTCAAATGACATCGAATTTAATTCTCCAAATCTTTCATAGAATTATCACATTATCCATTTGTAACACTGAATTATAAAAAGGACGAGTTATACCTCTACTCTTATATTGCCTAGGTTAATAACATTCATATTCTATTTTGTCACCATATTTAAATATTCCATATTTGTTTTATAGGTGACTCTAAATATTAAAAACCAATAAGTGGTATTTCTATTATCATAAACCAGAAACATACTTGGATAACCTTTTCTTCTCATTGTGTAAAACATCACAATCTTTGTCCCATGTACAAATGTTCCTAACATACTGGTAAAACCAGCACTCTTTCTTTACATTGCACTAGATCTTTGAAATCATATCACCATTTTATTTAATTCTGAACCATGTATTTCTCATGGAGCATCCCCCCTTCTCCCAAAACTAACTGGCTTTTTCTCCCCTTTCTGAGATAAGCAGCAGATCCTATTTCACCATGTCATTAATGCCTTCCAGCTTTTTAGTTGATTTTTCTGTTGCTAGGATCCATTCCACTCCTCTTGTTGAAGACATTCTTCTTGGAGCCATCTGACTTCCTGTTCTAATTTGGAAGAATCCCTTTCTTTTTTTTATTAGGTTTTATTTTAAGAAAAATGCATAGAAGTATAAATAACAATATAAAAAACCCATATCGCCTACACCCAGAATTAATAACTGTTTGTCACATGCCTTATTTTCTTTCAATAAATAGATTAAAGCATACTGGATAAACATGTCATTCATTTCCAATCCCCCATCCCATTCTTCTACCTATTGCACACACACCCAGAATTGCTGCCATGAATTTAGTTTTTTTGTATTTTTCCAATCAATGTTCATACTTCTCATACATTTATGTAAGCTTTAATAATATGAAATATTATCTGAAGCTGTTTCTCACTTTATATACAGTGAAGGGCAAGGTGTTTTAGTTTTTAATTTTGTGTTTTCCACAATCTGTTGCAGACCATATATCACGCTATTATATTTGTCTGATACATACAACTACATTCAACTCACTAGGGAATTCAGTCACACGTATACTAGTCTATACGTCATTGTTTATTGAAACAAATCCACTGATTCCATACTTAGATATCATGGCACCACCAAATTGCTATAAAATTTCTAAACACAGGGGCACTTGGGTGGCTCAGTTGGTTAAGTGTCTGGCTCTTGATTTCAGCTCAGGTCGTTATCCCAGGATTATGAGATCAAGCTTGTTGGGCTCTGCACTCAGCAGGCAGTCTGCTTGAGATTCTCCCTCTCCCTCTGCCCCTACCCCCTGCTTGTGCTCTCTCTCACGCTCTCAGATAAATAAATTAATCAATCAATTAATTAAATCTATCCTTAAAAAAATGTCTAAACACATTCCCACTTTCTAATAATAGACCATAACAAACAGTTCACAAATCTACACTGATCTTCACATTTTGAGTAGCAGTGTCTAGAAGATGTTTTTCAATTTACATTAATAGTTCAATACTAAATATACATTTTGACGAGTTGATTTTTTTTCACTTAGCACTATGTTTTTTACTAGTGCATTTAGTTATCTTTATATCTGATACGATAATATCCACTACTGATAGACATTTTGATTGTTTCCAGTATTTTGCTTTAACAAGCAACATCATGACCGTAAGTATTTGAGTGTCTGATATGCCAGATCCTATTAAAGGGCCTATTTATAGAAGGAGGTAGACAACGTTTTGCTCTTTGGCTGTTTACATTCTATTTGGGAGAGACGGAAAGTACAAATAGCTACAAATAAATAATTTCAGAGAGTGATATAGCTATGAGCAAAATGAAACACTGATGTGACAATAACTGTGGATGGGAAGAAGCGCTAATCTAGACTGGACAGTTAGGGAAGGCCTCACAGTAGAAGCAATGTTTGCACTAACACTGATGACAAGAAGAACAAGCCTGATGAAGATCTTCTGTAGATTCAGGAAAGTGCCAGAGCAAAAACTGCCAGGCTGGCATAAGCCCCTTATTTGGGCTTCCTACTGTAATAAGATGCAGAATATGTCATAGTAAATGGCTAAAAATGGAACTGCTGGGTCATATGGAATGTACACATAATTTTTCAGTATCCTCTTACATTGTTTTCTACATGGTTTTCCCAAATTACATTCCTACCCTGAGGTTTTAATTTCCCAACATTTCACACAATATACATTTAAAATATTTGTCAATAGGATGTGAAATGTTAGCTCAGTGTTGTATAAAGTTTCATTTTATTAATTATTCTAAAGTTTGAGCATCTTCTTATTTTTGGTGGGTGAGAGAGGGACATGAAAGCCATCTCTTCTATAAATTGCCTTTTTATTTTCTTTGTTCCTTTTTAGTTGGGTTGTTTATCTTTGTTTTATTATTTAGGAAACATTTGTTTTTTAAGCTTGGGTTATTAATGTATATTTATATATAATAAAATTCACCCAAAAATTCACCCATTTTAAGCATAAAATTGAATGGGTTTTTACAAATATGTAATTATTTAACAAACACCACAATCAAGGGATGAAATATTTTCCTTATCCCAAAAAGTTCTTTGTGCTCATTTGCAGGCAATGCCCTCCCCCCTCTCCAGTTCTCTGACAACCACTGTTCATTTTGTTTATTTGTGGGTTTTGATTATTTTCCCTGGGCCCTAACAATCTTCCAAAAGAAGCTTTCCCACCATTTCCTTTTAATTGAAAAATGTCCAAAGGCAAGACCTAAACCTACCTCCCTGGGTTCTTTTGTCTTAGATTTGAACCAATCCTGGATTCCCTTACCAATATTAGGTTTGGCTAATGGGAGGCTAAAGCTCCCTCTGAGTGATCCCTTCTTTTTAGCTCCAGTTCTCATGGAACTTCAGTAACACTTTCTAACTTTTAGCCAAACTTGATGACTCTGCCTTAGCTTTCACTTCCTGCTTACACAGAGCCTCAAAAAACAACCAGCCTCAAAAAACAACAACCAGGTGAAAACTTAGAGCCTTCTTGGTTTTTTTTTTGAGCATGCTCATATGCCTATGCATGTTCATGGCCTCACAGACTCCCAAAAATATATTAGCATTTTTCAAAGTCCCTATGGAAATCATTCCCCCATTTTCCTTTTTGGTTTTATGGTCAGTCTCCATAACAGTCATCCACTGCCTCAGGCAGCTGTGAAATTAAGCAATTTCCTGTGACTGTTTTTGAGGAACATCCTCAAAGCAGAGGTTTTTTGCACTGGTGATCTCTGAGTTCAAATAAACAGTTTTGCAAGTGGGGTCTTCCAGTGGACCACCAAACAGGACAAATAATGACAGTGCTCTAGCAATAGGTCTTTAAAGGAGTTTCAACTCCCTTCTCTATCCCTTCCAGTTGCTGCCAGGCTGCTGGGTTTCACTGTGACTGCAGACTGTTGGTTTTCAAGTCCACCACAGAGCTGAAGACCAGAGGATGGAGCTATAATAAATTAAAACATCACAAAGCTCTCTGTTCTTACTGAGATTCAGCCACTTTTCTTGAGTAAATGCGCTCCAGATTGCTACCAGCCTTTTATCAAATTCCAGAGTTCTGAAACTTCTGATTCTAACAATTTTTGCCAGTTTTCTCATCGCTTTTATGAAGGAGAGAATTTTCTGCCATTTTCACTAAAGTCATAAAATCAATTTAACAATGACCAATTATCTAGATAATTCAAGTTAACATCATATTGCCCCACTTTAAATTTCTTTGTTGACAGAAAGGATTTTTTCCTTCCTCTTCTAGATATGAATTATTGTTGTGATTGATTATGCAGAAATCTCTTGTTAATAGCTAACTGTGCACCTGGCATGAGCTACGTAGTTGATGGAGATTGTGTTTGAAGTATAATTTCTTTGGAGTTACAAAAAACAAGAGCATAAATGCTATTTTAATAGCATTTAATAGAAACCATCTATATATATAGATGACCCTTGAACAATACAGGTTCGAACTGAACAGGTCTACTTATAGGCAGATTTTTTTTATAAATGCAATACTATAAATGTATTTTCTCATCCTCTTGATTCCCTTAATAACATTTTCTTTTCTCTATCTTACTTCATTGTAACAATACAGTATATAATACACATAACATACAATATATGTGTAAGCTGTTTATGTTATCAGTAAGACTTCTGGTCAACAAGAGGCTATTAGTAGTTAAGCTTTGGGGGAGTCAAATGTTATACACAGATTTTTGACTGCATGAGGTGTCAGTTCTCCTAACCCCCACATTTTTCAAGGGTCAACAATAGTTTTTTCTTTAATGAAAACAAAACCTAACTGACAGAATGATTTTCTTTGCCCTAAAAATCCAATATTCTGATTTCAATTGGCATGTGTCAAATGTATTTAGTGATAATAGTAAGGCAATAATTATAATGGTCCAGGCAAAGAAAAGTGACAACTTAAACTAAGGTTCTGATGATATAACTAGACTTCGACAGAGAAACATTAATTATAATCAATTATAGAATTAATTTCTATTTGTAAATGAACTAGGTGATAAATTTGATTTATGTTGGAGTTAGGGGGAGGTGACAAGCTGACCCCTAGATTTTGGGTACAGGTAAATATATGAATGATGGTCAGAAAAGAGGTCTAGGCTAACACATCATTATATTCTTTTTTTTTTTCATTATATTCTTAATTGACCTCATGATCTTTTTAAATATAGCACATTTAACAGCGGTTTTCCATCTTTTTTTTCTTATTCTACTATACTTCATATGTAAATATGTGCAAGAATAATTCCATGGGCATACCTAACAAGAGGCATACCACAATATACTCTCCATCTCATATTTTAGTCTCTCAAGAACTTTTATGACTAAGCAGAAAACACATACTGACTACTGTGTCCTCCTACTCACTCCCCACTTCATCCTCACCACTAATAACATTAGACATCTGTTCTAGATCTTTAAATTTGCCTGTGTTGATCTCAACCAGAAATACTCAGGGGGATAGGTAGTGAAGAACAAAATCTTTACTCTTCTACACTAAGTTCTCCTTAACTGGGATCTTGAGATACACAGTTGTGTGGCAAATGAATTTTAAAAAAGAATAGAGATTAGAGTACATGATTTGTGCATGATTCAAAATCTATTTTATCTAAGTAGTAATTCAACTTCCAAATCTGTGTTTAGCCATAAGAGTGTTTCACATGTAACCATATGTATATATAATTCTTTCAATTCCTCAAAAAATGAAGTTCATGGGGCGCCTGGGTGGCTCAGTCGTTAAGCATCTGCCTTCAGCTCAGGTCATGATCCCAGGGTCTTGAGATCGGACCCTGTGTCGGGCTCCCTGCTCCACTGGAAGCCTGCTTCTCCCTCTCCCACTCCCCCTGCTTGTGTTCCTGTTCTTGCTATCACTCTCTCTGTCAAATAAATAAATAAAATCTTAAAAAAAAAAATGAAGTTCATGGCTAATGAGATAACAGTGATCTCCACTTCAAATCATAGTCCAGAATTTAGTGTGCCCTTCCAATCTAGGAAATGAGTATAGTATGTGCCCACAAAATCTCCCTGAACAATAGTGGTGGGATAGAGGTATACAGTAATCTCTTGGTTTTGCTGATAAGCCAAGCAAATGTGGTAATCTAGTGCCCACCTGCTGGTTTCTTTGCTATGGTTCCTGAAAACCCATTAAGACCCCAGAAAACTAAGGCGGTAAATTGCAGAATTTGGCACAACTTGATTATAATCTAATCTATATATAATCTATATATCCAACTGGCCTAGCTTGGATAAGAAATGATTTAAGGAAGCTAGCAGCTAGCTAGCAGAGAGCTAAATTATTTTTAATTGATCTAATATATTTTTCATTTGAATTATGCTGACTTCTCAGGCCAGTCTCCAAGCATATCCCTTTTTTCTCCTGAAATGAGCGCATTTAAAAAGGAGATGTTCGCCATGGAACACATTATTCACACTACTTGATCCTCATTTGATTCCCAGGGGCTTGAGAGATCTATGGAATGACAGAGGACTGGGTACACCCAACAGACATTCAATGGGAATAAGTGGGGAAAAAGCATGTGAAACTGTTCTCTGTGCAAAGGACAAATAAAGGTTAATTTCCACTAGAAAACTTTAAAGAAAAAAAGTAGTTATCAATTCAAATTTCTTAACAGCAAATTCTTCTCATGCATGGTAGCCTTGATCTGAAGTATTTTGCCAATGCCTTCAAACCCAGAGAAAATACTCCTCCTTTATGATAGTTTCCCCAATCCCTGCTCTAGAAGACTCAGCCACCCTCTGCTCTGGACCCCCAAAACCACTGTCCATTTTTCTAACATGTATTCGAATCACTATGATATACTTTTGTGATTGTCTACTTAGCAATGTACTTGAGTAGGCAATGTGTTTGCAAACTTGTAAAAGATTTCATAAAGAATGAGCAGTTGGTTTGGACCTTCTCATTTTTAAAAGTGAATTATGAACTTCATCATCAGAGCCAAATGAGAGCCCTTTAGTTCAAGCTGAATCCTCATAGGATATATAAAAAGCAACGTTTTTTGGCCTACATTTTTCAGGTGGCAGCAGTTTTCTCATCAGACTGACATTTATCAAACAACTGGTGTCAACTGCCACTTTGTAAATAAAATATAAGCTTCATTTTGAGCCAGTTACAGGGAATTTAATAACCTCATTTGTTCAGAAGAACTACCCAAGTCACAGTCAGTTCTTGAACTGGTCACTTTTAAAAGAATGGGTGCCAAATAATGGGCTTGTTAAATAGTAAATGTCAAAAACAGATTTCTAATGTGACTAACAGGTGTTCACTGAAGCAAAAAGCAAATATTTGAACCCAGTGGAATACTAATCTAATATAAATATGTTTATGCTAGCAAAAACTAAATCTAGATTAAAAAGCACATTTTTTAAATAGTAATCTCATATAAATATGCTCATACTAGAAAATATTAAAATTTAGATGAATGGCATTTTTTAAAATGTAAGCTATGCATATTTTCATATATAATAATACAAAGTTTCATTTAATTTAAATTGCTTTTAACCTCAGTCTGCTTTCAGGATTATAGTGTTTCGATTAGTAAATATCAGACTATTCCCACACAAATTAAAAAGGAGAATTGGTTTAATTTCCAACACTTATAGAGATTTCTGACAGGCATTTGGACTGAACTTCTTAAGAGACAGTTAAAGGAAACAATGGATACAGAAAGAACTGAGTGGTTGAAGTAAAGGCTCAGAGCAAAGAGAGATGAGCTACAAATTCTACTTCCCACACCAATTAGCTCTAAGACTTGACATGTTATTCAACCTTTGTAAACCTCCATTTTCTTTATCTGTAAAACAGATGTAAAAACACTTAATTCACTGGATTGTCTCAAGGATTAAATTAGACATCATTTGCAAAATTCTTCACCCCTGAGTCTACTCAATAGCAAGTACCAAGTAAATGAGACCTTTCACTATAACTGCAATTGCTTTGCATATATACTAGCCATTAACTCTTACTGGAAGATATTTCCAGATGCTTGGTGTATTCTGTGCACTGTAATCTTAGAAAAATAATGTATTCTCTTTTATTGTACGCGCTCCCATTTCCTTTATCAAGATTAATTTAATTCCTCTTTTGCCATTATACTAAAATTCTCCAAATTTAAGAGTGTTTCTTCTACACTATTCTTGTCTTCCTAACACTGAATAGTATTACAGTTTTTTACAAGTGAATGTACTTAATTCCATTAATTTCCTAAATTTCCCCTTTTAAGAAACTTCGTTTCCCAAACCTTTTAGGATTCCTAAAATATCTATTTACTAATTATATGCTATCTGTTATTACTAAATTATTCAAAGCTTGGGCACCTGGGTGGCTCAGATGGTTAAGCGTCTGCCTTTGGCTCAGGTCATGATCCCAGGGTCCTGGGATCGAGTCCCACATCGGGCTCCCTGCTCCTTGGGAGCCTGCTTCTCCCTCTGCCTCTCTCTCTCTCTGTCTCTCATGAATAAATAAATAAAATCTTTAAAAAAAATTATTCAAAGCTTTTCAGACAAAAGCTGACTGAAGAAGTAAACTCACTCAACTCCAGGATGATGCTGGGTTATCTTGACCTTGTGTTCAACTTCAAGTAGTAATTCAGTTAGATTTTTTTGGAGCCAAAAAAAGTTCTTCACTCAGTAATCCCCAAATCACTAGGGGGGTTTATCATCAATCCAGTGCCCCATTAAGAACTGCTTTGATCCCCAGTCAGCCTGCATAATCTAATGTTTTGGAAAAGATATTTTGTTCTCTGTTCTAGGAAACTATCCTTATTTTCTTACATTTGGAGAGAAAAAAATGTCACAAGCCCCAAAGATTAAGAAAAGTGCTGAATGAAGTCCTACGTTCAGATTGCTTTTCTGATAGTCTTTATTTTTTCATGCACTTGGTTTTCATGACTTCTCCCTCCATTTCACTCTTGGTTCACTGTCTTTGGAAAAGCAGTCAAAATCTTTCCCTGTGTCATGACATAGGTTTACCTTTTTGTATTTTAACCCTTATGAAAGCATTTTTGTTATCTAGTCTCAGACATGCAGTTGCCAACCTCAAAAAAAATTAAAAAATCATCTTAAATGGGAGTGATCATTTCTGACCTTTGGGAGGGAAAAAAAAAAGCTTTAGATATCTTGGTAAACTGGAAGAAGCATGAGGATGAGATCAAACAGCACCGCTTCCCTGGACACAGGACAGACTGTCTCTACCAGCCATCACTTCTGTAGTTCAGCTGGGTAGGGTAGGGTGAGGGTGGAGGTCAGCCAGCTAAAGAACATTCTTGCCACTACTATGCGGGTTTCTCCTGATAAATGGTGCTCTTCCTGCAGCAACTAATTTTCTTCATTCATTCTCTTTGCCTGATCCTCAGCCCTCTACTCTTTCATTTTTAAAAAGTCTTGGCAATGGTACAGTGAGTGAAAGTCACTGAAATCCCATAGGGGATCTAAACAGGAAGTGGCAGGGGTGCCTGGGTGGCTCAGATGTTAAGCATCTGCCTTCGGCTCAGGTCATGATCCTAGGGTCCTGAGATCAAGCCCCGCATTGAGCCCCTCCCTGCTCTGCAGGAGGCCTGCATCTCCCCCTCCCACTCCTCCTGCTTGTGTTCCCTCTCTTGCTGTGTCTCTCTCTGTCAAATAAATAAATAAAATCTTTAAAAAATAAAAAATAAATAAACAGGAAGTGGCATAAAGCTGTGGGGTCTTAAACATCATTTCCCCTTTCTTAACACCAATTTTTTAATCTATAATGAGTGGAGCAAAAAAAGAACTCTGAGGCTACTTTCAGTTCTGGCATTTTATCTTTTTTGTTTTATTTATTTTATGGGTATTTTACTCTAAAGTTTTCAAGCACATTGTCATTTGTAATTTATATTGCTGAACTGCACAAAAATACAGATACACACACATACACAAAGCTTAAATCTCTCTGTTAATGAACTTTCCAACCAATGCTCAATGTGAAGACACCTTCACATGTAATGGGATGTACCTTCACCAGTTCAGACTCTCATTTAACAGACCAGGGTCATGGATACTGGAATTGCAGTCCAAGAGCCTAAAATGGAGACTCCTAGACATCTGGCAACTTTTACTTTACAAATTACCATGTTCATGTGGTATTCTCAGAAAGGCTCCCATTGTTATTTACTCCTCAGTACTCAACGCTAAAGATCAAAAGAGCCAAAACACCAAAATGTCAAGTCCAGGGAGCAATGTTTCAAGAGAATTTATTTTTGTACCAATTTAACTTTTCTCTGAATTTGAAGAACAAGAGTGTGGGCCTGACATCAGACCACTGTGTTAAATGAGATTCATCCAGTTCTAATTACTACTCCCTAGTTCAAGACCTAAGGACACCATGCTACTCTTGGCACATGTAAGTTACTGGCTGGACAGACTGTACTAAACAAAGAAATCTCCCTAATTACAAATTATTTAAAACAAAGCAAAACAAAACAAAAAGACCTGTACTACAACTCTGAAATTTCTATTAGTGTTAAGAATTTGAGTAAGGGTGAGGAAAGGAGACTCTGGCTGTTTATAACATTTCTATGGTATATTTCTTCTGAAGAACTTAGAATGTCAGGAGCTTTGTCCTGTAGTAGGACTTGAGCAGCTTTGTTTTGCTTTGTTTCTTTTTCCTTTGCAATCTCTTCATCTATTCAATGAAACACAGCTGAGAAGTAGCTCTGTGTACATGGGTGGCAGTTCCTGAAGCCTCCATTTCCACAACCTATTCCAAACATGTTGTCTTTTTAAAAGACTTTCACTTCTTTTCTGCTTGATAATTGTAGTATTTATCTTTTACACAATCTGTTTTGCTTATGTTCTTTGATTTGTTTGTCTCATGATTTGACCGCTTTAGTCTCATGATGGGGGAGGGGAGCACACCTAAAAATGTGCAGACTTATCCTTATGAAGCTTACTATGTGCTCCCACACACAAAGAAAGTATATGAAGACATTGAGCAGTAAGTGGCAAGGGTATTAGGTTCAACGGAAGGTTAGGTAAAAGAAGAAACCTCACAACATCTGATCTATTATGAAGACATTGTTAAAGTCCTGGGGATAGGCTCACCCTCACTCTGGGAATCAAACTTGCCCTGTAAAGCCATAAAAAACAAAGATTTCAAAATATTAGTCCTGAAGCTGTGAGAAGCTCCTACTGTAGAATAGACTTACCAAAACTTTTGATAGCCTCTAATTCTGCTCCACTTATCCACATGAAAGTGCATTTTCTCAGCTTAGAATATTTTTTTCTTCAAAGAGTAAGGGCTTTCAAATGTCAAAAGTTCTGTAATATACCTCATTGTACTTATGAGGCTAGGAATAAGTACATAATGTTAACCTGAAGAGTCCCACAGGCCATGGAGCTAAAACAAAAGTGCATGATATTGGTTACAACATTCATTTTATTCATGTGCTTTAAAATAGGTAGTTGGTGAAAGGGAGGTCATATTTAATTTTTCCCCAAACCATCAGATTTCTTGGGCATGGTCATTCTCAGATGACCCTCTGAGAATGGGAGTGAAACAAGGGGAAATATGATCAGGACATCTAACCTGGGGTTGAGGCTGCTTATAGAGAAATGGTTGTAGGTCAAAAAGCATGAGTTGAAAAGCTGACCATGACAGCATGACTTGGCAGCCTACCAAGTTTCAAATGAACCGTAGTTTACAACCTAGCATCCCATCATGGTTGACTATTTTTAAAGCATCATAACACTTATAAAAGTGTTATCACATTTGTTTGGCTTACTAACTAATTTGAAGTCTGGTACTTGAGTTACAAAGATACCATTTAATCTCTCCAAAAATATAAAAATCAGACTTTTGTATCCCATAATAGGAAACCATCAAAGGAAAAAGTGTACATTCTCTAGAGCAGAGTTTCTCTAAGAGCTATCCCCAAGTCAGCAGAATTAGCTGAGAACTTGTTAAAAATGAAAATTCTAACAGAAGCAGAAGCAAAAACTCTAGGGGTGGGACCTAGCAATCTCTGTTGTAACAAACCCTTCAGCTAAGGTTTGAGAACCACTGCTCAATGATAGGTAAAAACAGCATACTTTAAAGTTCAATTGTTAAAAGGCCAAGATATTAAATCAATTTGTAGCTTTTGCTGTGTTTACTCTGTTGCTGTGACAGGTGTAAGTCCTGGCCTAAAGAAGCAATTTCAGCAATGCATACAAAACAATTAAAGAACAGGTCAAGACAGGGTGCCATCAAGGAACCAAACCAAATGCCTGAGGAGCACTGTGAGGAGGCAGGAAGGAGATAAAGTCAATATGATCTGGAGGCATCCAAAAAGAGTACTGTGATGGGGTCCTTATAGGAGACTTGCCTAATAAACCAGCATTTCTAATTCATGAAAGAATGCTTACTCCACTTACCAAAAAGAAGAAAAGGAAGAAAGAAGAAGAAAGAAGAAAGAAGAAAGAAGAAAGAAGAAAGAAGAAGAAGAAGAAGAAGAAGAAGAAGGAGAAGGAGAAGGAGAAGGAGAAGGAGAAGGAGAAGGAGAAGAAGAAGAAAGAAAAGATGACTCTGTGCCCCATCACATCCATACAATGCCCTCCTCTAGGCACAAACTGACAACCCTTTTCAGCCTCTACTTTCTGTCCCCAGTGTAGTAGAGTTTACAGTCCATCAAGGAATGAAAGCTGATCACCTTCTGGCTGGGTGGCCTCTGGCAACATCTAAAACCAAGTGGCTCCAGAAAACTCCCAAGTCTGAGGAGGACTGTAGGAAAACTGAAGAAAGTAAGCTGGGGCTGCTTCCAGTCAGAACCCCCCTAGAATTCTACAGCCACTCTTCCTTTGGGCAGTGTTTAGAGCTGCTAAGCAGATGGGGAGAAGAGCCCCACTGTGGGGCAAAACTGGTGACAAAGGCACTTTCCACCCTGAGTGACACAGCCATGAGGCAGAACCAAAAATTGGCCCAGGGTATGAGAACATGGCCTAGTCAACCCTGTCCAATCCTCTTTCTAGGCAGTGGCAATAAGGAATGTACCAGAAAATGGCATGCCAGCCCCTCTTGGCTTTCCAGTGAGAGTTGAGGAAACACTCATGTTTCCTTGAACTCCCCCTATGTGTTGTTAAATGCAACTCTAACTAAATGCTTTTGATGCTACCTATGTTTTCACAGACAGAGGGCCAGGATTTCCATAACACAACTTAGTGGATTGTAACGGGCTTTTGCACTGACAGGCCCATACCATAAATCCACATAAGTTTTCGATAAATTAAGGGAGTCATGCCTTACTTTAATGTTTTCCAAAGTGTGGACTGATGACCATCTATATAAGAATCCCTCAGGGTCTTCTAAAAAAGCACGTTCTCAGGTCCCATTCCAGATTGATAAAATCAGAAATGTCTTAGGGTAGAAGTCAGGAACCTGCATTTTTTAACAAAACCCCCAAGTGATCTACATGTCCATTAAAGTTTAAAACATGGTTAGCTTGCCTTAACAGTCAAATCAACTTTGCAAAAGCCCAATCATAACCATATGCATTCATTATTGGTATATGCTTTCCCTTGGCAATGATACAATAATGAGACAGACGGACAGAGAGGGAGGGAGAGAAATCTTGAGGGAGGGCATAAACAGGCAAGTGCACTAAAGTATAGAAGAACTGATATGGACTAAAAGAGACAGTGAAAAGTAGTTTCCTGTGGCCAGTGTAACAAGTTCCCACAAATGGGAGGCTAAAAACAACAGAAATGTATTCTCTCACAGTTCTGAAAGCCAGGAGACCAAAATCAAGATGTCACAGAGCCAGTCCCTCCAAAGCCTGTAGGGAAAAATCCTTCCTTGCCTCTGCAAGCTTCCGCTGGCTCTTGGCAATTTGTTGCTTTATGGCTGCATGGTTCCAGTCTCTGCCTCAAGGTCACATTGCTCATCCTCTTCTCTGTGTGTCTTCTCATTGTCTCTCTCTTCTAAGAATACTTATGATTGCATTTTGAGTGCAGGATAAGCTCCTCCTCTCAAGATCCTTAGCTTAATTACATCAGCAAAGATCCTTTTTCCAAATAAGGTCACATTACAAGTTCTGGGGATTAGGACATGGACATATCTTTTGTGGGAGCTATCATTTCAGCCCACTACAGAAACAACAAAAAGCAAAAGAAGTGAGAAACAAATACAGACAGAAAGCAGTAGCTTCCCTGCCATAGGCACATTTATCCAAGAAGGTAGGGGTGTCTCGGATTGTAGATGAAACCTGGTGCCCACAGAGACTGAAGTTTAAATGAGTAGAAAGGATATCTCTATGTCCTGGCTCTTTGTTCACATGCTTCTGTGTTTCACATAAAACTGAGTAAGTTCAACTCCTCTTGAGGCCAGTAATGATTTGGTCAAAGGGAAATTACAACCTGAAAAGGGTAAGTACAAGTAGTCAGGTGCAATGTTAATTAGCCTGCGTAAGAAGAATTCTGGAAATGTGATGTCCACATAGCAATAAAACATCTGTCAGCATGCCAACCATTTCCCTCATCCTTGGAGAGACTTGGGAAAGAGGGTACCTGAAATGAAAACTTCAGCCTCTTATACTTGCCAAATTTTCTCACTTGGAAAACTTACTCCACACTAAAGCATACTAAAATCATGTGAGCCAGGCAGTAAAATCTCATTGTGCAAATTCAATGCCCTATTTGCAATGAGTCAGTAACACTTGGTGTAAATTATTTTTGAGTAGGGAAAACTGCTTCAGAAGTATAAGGACCCACAATATAATTTATGTCTAAGATACAAAAAAATTTAGAAAGTGCCTTTTTAATATTCTGGTTCCAAAAATCTTGCCAATGCAAGGAAGTCACTATAGGATAAAAATGGAAAATCACCTGATATCGTTGCATGTCACATGTGACTCACTCATACTCAACAGTGCGCAGCCTAAAACACAGTTCCTCAGAATTCTGCTGCTTCTAATTAAATAAATCACAAGACAGGATCTTCTATGTATTGGGCATTACATCATATTTTGGACTTCATTAATGCATATAAAGAGAGAGAGAGAGGAGGCGCCTGGGTGGCTCAGTCGGTTAAAGGTGTACCTTCAACTCAGATCATGATTCCAGGGTCCTGGGATCAAGCCCCACATCAGGCTCCCTGCTCAGCGGGGAGTCCACTTGTCCCTCTCCCTCTGCCCCTGCTCCTGCTCTCTCTCTTGCTCACTCTCCCTCAGATAAATAAATAAAATCTTAAAAGAGAGAGAGAGAATCCTGTGCCCAAGGGAATCCTGGTGAGATGATGAAACATCTTTCAGATCTTTCTGGAAACTTCCAGGCCCTGAGCCCTTACTGGGAACTCTCAGTACTTAAACACTAGCCACTGGCAAATCCTGCTCATGGCTCAAGAGGGCAAGGAGAGTGAAATGGATAGAACTAGCCAAGCCAATTGTGGGCATTTAGTGTCTTATTAACCTAGTGTAATTGGGAAGAATTTTTATTATTTTTTAAATTTGATGTGTTCACCTAAGGATAGTCTTATTGCTAATGATACTAACAACAAGTGCTTGCTGAGAACAAGTGATGTCTTATCTTTTACACGTTGTTTCACTTAATTCCCCAACTCTAAGAGCTAGATGCTGACTGCAATCTTACAGAGAATGAAACTGAGACTCAGAGCGTAAGCCACCTACCCAAACGCACACAGGAGGGCGAGAACCAGGGTTCACTCCTGGTCAGTCTAATACCAGACCTAGGGCCTTCTGTTTGGTTCCCACTGAAGCAATTTCTTCCCCTGAATTTTTCGTTTTCTTGTGCTGCTGGCACAGATGCTACATGATACACTCATCTGATGTAATTAATTTTTCTTTTCAGCCCCTTTGATATGGATTCACATTTTAGATCTGTGTAACCTACAGACCGTATTGCAGAAATGCAGCATCTTGGCTTCCTTCCTTTTTTGGGTCTATAGTGCACATCTCTAAA
This sequence comes from Mirounga angustirostris, assembly GCF_029215605.1. NCBI lineage: Eukaryota > Metazoa > Chordata > Mammalia > Carnivora > Phocidae > Mirounga > Mirounga angustirostris. The sequence goes on along the minus strand of NW_026991715.1, from coordinate 122,711,848 downwards.
TCCTCATCTACTCTCTTACACCAAAATATCACCCTTCCCAGAAGTAAAATAAACCCTGTGGGAACTGGTCATTCTACCTTTGAAGGGAGTCATCTAAGCCATACCATCATCTTGGGCCCTTTAGAGGAAGAAACATTTTCTTCCAGCTTCAGTCTGCTTTTTGAAAAATTACAAAGCCGGTTTGGTCATGGGGCCATCACACTGGCCAGCCTTCTACACCTCCCTTAGCACCCAGAACCTTGAGGCCCAAGTTATTTGGGAGGAATTATCCCCTGCTAACATTCTGTATGAACTTTAATTCTTTCACAAGCCTCTCCTGTACATTGCTACCTTCTTAGCTAGCTGTCTGGTAAATTATTCTTCTGCTAAGTGGTTAATAGCCCATAATTTATTGTTGCTTCCCAGAGAAAAATGTCTTCAACTTAAGTTTTGCAAAACAGTCTCTAAATGTGGAATTTCAGTTATTCGGGCAAGCCAATGAAGGAGGTAATTTTGGCAAAATTGTCTAAAAGAATGGGATTTTAGAGCTCTAACCTTAGAAAGCAATAATTTTACTTCTCCCTGCAGCCCTTGTTTCATAGTTAGGAAATTAAAGCTAAGAGTGGAGAAATTTACCCCAAACAAACCAGAATGCAATCAAGGTCTCCTGTTTAGTGACTTTCAATGAACACAAACAATTTTTCCAATTCCTCCTAAATTATGCCAAGTCAGCAGCTGTTTATTCCCACCTTAGATCTGCCACCTCACATAAGTATCCAAATATCTTACCTAAAATTGACACCTTCAACTTTTTTCATAGTACCAAGCATTAAAAAGGTATTCAGACAATATAGTATTTCTATTGGAACCTTCAAGGAGTCCTATTTCAACATTAATAAGTAAAATCTTTCTAAGCAAAAGATGAAAACTTATAATCTCTGTGTTTTCTTTTGTTAAGATAGAAGGCTTCATGAATATAGATCAAGTCATTTTAAAAGCCAATTAAGTTGGCCCAGCTGAGGTTCTGCTCATAAAGCTAGCTCAACTGTATGGCACTTTGTTCTGTTTGGTCTGTGTTAATTCTGCACAGTTAGTGGGGTGGTTTTTCATCTGTCATCACGTAGCTGGGAGACATAAACCATGTCTGTTGGGATTCTTGCTGCCCAGCTCCCAAATGTCTCTTCAACATCTTTTAGAAGACTTTCCTAGCAAGTGATGGATACTGCAAGAAGGGAAATCCCAGGACAGTGGGAAGGGGAAATTGGTAAGAACTTGAAATGGGAATTAAAGGCCAGAAAATTCTAGAAGAATGGAGGTGAGGGCTAGGCAGGTAGTAGAGAAAATCAAAGACATGGTGTGAACATACCTGGATTCTTCTATTTAAGTGAAAAAAAGGGAGGCCTAAGGATATTCTTAAAAGAAGGGGATGATGAATAAAGAATATGTGGCATATATATACAATGGAATATTACTCAGCCATTAAAAAGGAGATCTTGCCATTCACAACCACATGAATAGACTTAGAGGGTATTATGCTAAGTGAAAAAAGTCAGACAGAGAGACAAACCATATAATTTCACTTATATGTAGAATCTAAAAAACAAAAACAAATGAACAAAAACAGAAACAGACTCATAAATACAGAAAATAAACTGATGTTGATAGGGAAGGGGGAGTTGAGGAGATGGACAAAATGGGTGAAGGGGAGTGGAAGACACAGGCTTCCAGTTATGGAATGAACAGGTCATGGGGATAGAAGGTACAGGACAGGGAATATAGTCAATGGTATTACTATAGTGATGTGTGGTGACTACACTGTACATGGATGGTGAGCATAGCATAACATATAGACTTGTTGAATCACTATGCTGTACACCTGAAACTAATTAACACTGTGTATCAACTATACTCCAATTTAAAAAAGATAAATAAATGTATAAATGGGGGTGTGGTTGGCCGGGCTGAAGGGTCTGGGTCGCATGCTTGAAACCTATAGCTCTCCTGCTTTTGGTGAGACTAGGAGAACCTGGCAGTGTCTTTCCTCCACAGTCTTTCCCTCTGTCTCTGTCCTTTATCCACTTCCCATCCAACATCACAAATGGCTAAGGAAGAGGCTCCACTCAAGCAACACTTTCTCCCTTCTTTCAAGACTTAACAAAGAGCAATTGACTATTTAAACATACTTTCTGGGGCTGCTAATTTTAACCTACTCTCTGGAGATTAGTTTCAGATCAGGGGAAGGAGAAAGATTATCCCTTTTACAGTTCCTCCTGAGTTCCTTCCTCTAAAAAACTGAACTAAGAAAACCCACTGAACACCCAACCACACTAAATCCCCAACTACTTGCCTTATGCATCCCCATTTCTTCTTACTTAAATAAGTAAGGAAGAAGAAGATTTACATTTCTTTAAAAAGACTGAATTTGAGGGATGACTGAGGTTGACATTATATTCCAATCTTTTATATTCATCACATAATTTATTGTAACCATATTAATGTAATCATTTATCCTTGAAATCAAATCCCCCCCCAAAAAAAGTTACCACAGATCCATAAATGATGCCAATAGTTTTGATCCAAAGAAGTTTGGTTAAATGACCTGGCATTCCATACCATTTTGAAGAATCTTTTGGATGAAAGCTACCCAAAGTCCTAATAACCATCTGAAATTTTCTCAGTGTCCTTTGCTACATCTAAATTACTACTGCTAGTTTTATTTAAACAATATGCATGTGCTCAGGAACATTATGGGAAAATAAAATAATTTACAGGGCTATGGAGTCAGTGTTTGTTTGGTTTTAAAATAATTTGCAGTCTGTAGATGTTAACACACACAAGAAAAAAGAAATTAACAAATACACATCTATATCCCTATAAAATCTAATCAGAGTCAGTTGTTATAGAAGCAGAGAATGATAGAAAAAAACAAACAGAAACTTGAAAAATGGAAAATACCCTAAAAATCCTTATAAAAAAATGAGTCAGCCTCTCCCAGAATGACTCTTTCAGACAAACTCTTCCTCTAGTAACAGACCTGAAGTCATACCAAAGGATACTGGGAAGAAAATACTATCTTTTTTTTTCAGAGAGACTAAAATTCATCAAAGGATCATTTCGCAAACCATGGGAATTATTTAAAGATAAAAAAAATACCAAAAGAATGATTTAAAGTCTTTGTTATATTAATGATTTAAAACATATGTGGTAATAACAAAATACCAGACTCAAATGTGGCACTTCCACGTGTGTTTCTATCAAGGTTAGCTTTGTGGAAACAGAGTATGGATCATGCATAACAATAACAAAAGGACAGAAATAGGTAGAGAATTTTCTGCTTAAGTCAAATGTACAAAAGTATTAAAAATCAACAACTCATAGTGTTGTGGCAGTCTCTGAGCCCCTTTGAGAATCTGAATCTTTTCCTGGAAAAAAAAAATGGACATACACAGCACTATTGCACAACATAATTTGGAGGGCTGTGGACTCTTGAAGTTAACTTATAAGACTCATGCTAAGAACTCCTGATGTCAAGTTAAACTCCTGATTGGAAAAAAAAAAAAATTAAGTAAGCATTTAAATAATATTTTGTAACAGCTTTTGCAAAATGTGAAATCCATAAGCCCAGAACCACTCAAGGGGCTTGGTGGTTCATCTTCTGCACTAGGATTCCAAAAGAGCTACAGGAGGTCATGATTCAGTGGTCCCTGCAAGACTGGTAGAATGGCCTGTATTCCTGGTAAGGGTCAAAGGAATATATTTTTCAGGTGCCAAGAAATCAGCTGACTTGGAAGTTGTGGGCAGGTACTGGAAACTGTCCACTAAGCAGTGACAGTAGGGTGACGGTCATTTCCACCTCCCACCTCCCAACCTCATCCATTTCTGTTAGGAGTTGAAAAGTAGGTGGTATAATTTGTTTCTTTGGACCTGAATAGATGTGGGGCTAGGTTTTTCCAGGTCCCTCTTTGACAAAGAAGGTAGAGGTAAAATCCCAACAGTGGGAAAGAGAAATGGTGTGACACTACAGTCTTCATTCTAAATACTCTTCTTCCACTGGTATGTTTGAGGTGAATTTTGTCCTCTGCAATAAGTGGGAAGAAATTAAAGAACCCAACCTCACATCTCCAGCAGGTGGGAGATAAGACCTGATATTCCACATGAAGATAAAGCAATAGCCAGTAGCAATACTTCCCACAGTGCATCTGGCTGTAGCACATACTGAGACATGGCAGCAATGTAGCTTTTAGCAATGCAGCAGGCATCAAGAATGAACAGGAACTGCTTTTAATTCCTAGGATAAGGCCATGCTTTCCAAACATCTCTGGAAGGAAGAGAGGAAAGGAAAGAGAAAGAGAGGGTGAAATTATGAAGTAATGGAGTAAAATACACAGGGAATGAGATCAGGGGGCGTATTAGTCTGCTAGGGCTGCCATAACAAAATACTACAGACTGGCTGTCTTAAAAAACAGAAATTTAGATGGGTGGAGAAAAGATGGCGTAGGAGTAGGGGACCCTATTCCAACCGGTCCCTGGAATTGAGCTGGATATCTACCAGCTGAACACCCATGAAATCAGCCTGAGATGTAAGAAGATAGATCTGGATCTCTACAAACAGAATATCACAGGCAATTGGTTTCGAGGTAGGAAGTGGAGAGCCATGATTCCACGGGCAGGTATCGGAGGATAAATGGCAGCGGGAGGGTGCCTGGCCATGGGGATCCTACACCTCCAGTGAGCGACAGCCTCGACTGCTGGGGATGGGGCACAAACTCACAGACCAGTAGCGGTGGGGAAAGGACTCTAGGGCAGCCCCTGGAACAGAAACCCAGAGTAGCGAGGTCACATGTGTGAACTGGGAGCAGCTGGCGGTTTTAGAAGCACAAAGGGCAGAGACGGGCCCGACCTGGAGGTGAGGACTGGGAGCGCTGTGGAGGGGCACACAACCCAGGACACTGCAGTTTATAGCAGCACAGACAGAAACGGAGATAGTGTGGCCTGGAGGGCTCACTGAAGAACAGACTGCGATCTCTCCGCTCTGAGGCAGAGGGTTGGAAACGGTGTCTTCTGCTCTGACTCTCGGAAGAGACGCGGAAAGCCGTCAGAGAAAGCCACCAGAGAACAAAAGCCCCAAAACACCGGTTCCCACTGAGCCCATTCCCCACCACAGGGGGGCAGGGCAACTCTGTCCAAACAGAGTTGCCTGAGTAACAGCACGTCAGGCCCCTTCCCCAGAAGACAGGCTGGGAGAACAAGAGGCCAGCAACCCTAAGGTCCCTAGAAAACAGGTGCATCTTGCTTGGGTTCTGGTCAATAATTTGGACTCTATACATTCCCTCAACCACCCATCAACAGAATGACTAGGAGGAGGAACCCCCAAAATAGGAAAGACTCAGAGATTATGACTTATGCCGCAGATTTACAAATGGATGCAGATATAACCAAGATGTTGGAGATGGAATTCAGGCTAGCAATTGTGAAGACAATAGCTAGAATGGAGAAATCAATTAATGGCAACATAGAGTCTCTAAGGGCAGAAATGAAAGCTGAATTGGCAGAACTTAAAAACGCTATCAATGAGATCCAATCTAATCTAGATAATCTAACAGCTAGGGTAAGTGAGGCAGAAGAACAAATCAGTGACCTGGAAGACAATTTAATAGATAAAAAGGGAAAAGAGGGGGCCAGGGAAAAATAACTCAGAATCCATGAAAATAGAATCAGAGAAATAAGTGACACCATGAAACGCTCTAATGTTAGAATTATTGGAATCCCAGAGGGAGTGGAGAGAAAGAGAGGACGAGAAGATATATTTGGGCAAAATCATAGCTGAGAACTTCCCTAATATGGGGAATGAAACAAACATTCGTGTTCTAGAGGCAGAGAGGACCCCTCCCAAGATCAAGGAAAACAGGCCAACACCCCGGCATGTAATAGTAAAACTCGCAAATCTTAGAACCAAGGAAGCCATCTTAAGGGCAGTTAGGGGAAGAGATTCCTTACGTACAGAGGGAGGAATATCAGGATAATGTCAGACCTATCCACAGAGACCTGGCAAGCCAGAAAGGCCTGGCAAGACATGTTCAGGGTACTAAACGAGAAGAACATGCAGCCAAGAATACTTTATCCAGCAAGGCTTTCATTTAGAATGGATGGAGAGATACAGAGCTTCCAAGACTGGCAGAACCTGAAAGAATATGTGACCACTAAGCTAGCCCTGCAAGAAATATTAAGGGGGGTTCTATAAAAGGAGAAAGACCCCAAGAGTGAGATACAACAGAAATTTACAGGGACAATCTATAAAAACAACGTCTTCATAGGCAACATGATGACAATTAATTCATATCTTTCAATAATCACTCTCAACGTGAATGGCCTAAATGCTCCCATAAAACGGTACAGGGTTGCAGACTGGATAAAAACATAGGACCCATCCATATGCTGTCTACAAGAGACTCATTTTAAACCTAAAGATACATCTAGACCGAAAGTGAAGGGATGGAGATCCATCTTCCATGCCAGCGGACCTCAAAAGAAAGCTGGGGTAGCAATTCTTATATCAGGCAAATTAGATTTTAAACTAAAGTCTGTAATTAGAGACACAGAAGGACACTATATCATTCTTAAAGGGTCTATCCAACAAGAAGATCTAACAATTGTAGTATCTATGCCCCTAACATGGGAATAGCCATCTACATAAGCCAACTGTTAACCAAAATAAAGAGTAATACTGATAACAATACGTTAATTGTAGGAGACCTCAATACTCTACTCTCAGCAATGGACAGATCATCTAAGCAGAAAATCAACAAGGAAACTAGAGCTTTGAATGATACACTGGACCAGATGGACCTCATAGATATTTACAGAACATTCCACCCTAAAACAACAGAATACTCATTCTTCTCGAGTGCACATGGAACTCTCTCCAGAGTAGACCACTTACTGGGTCACAAATCAGGTCTCAACCGATATGAAAAGATTGAGATTATTCCCTGCATATCTCAGACCACAATGCTTTAAAACTGGAACTCAATCACAAGAAAAAAATTGGCAGAAATTCAAACACTTGGAAGCTAAAGACCACTCTGCTCAAGAATGTTTGGGTCAACCAGGAACTCAGAGAAGAACTTAAACAATTCATGGAAATCAATGAGAATGAAAACACATCGGTCCAAAACCTATGGGACACTGCAAAGGCGGTGCTAAGGGGGAAATACATAGCCATCCACACCTCACTCAAAAAAAAAAATAGAAAAATCTCGAATTCACCAACTAACTCTACACCTTAAAGAACTAGAGAAAAGGCAACAAACAATGCCTAAGCCATGAATTAGAAGAGAAATAATTAAGATTAGAGCAGAGATCAATGAATTAGAAACCAGAAACACAGTAGATCAGATCAAAGAAACTAGAAGTTGGTTCTTTGAAAGAATTAATAAGATCAATAAACAAAAGATACCTAGGAATAAATCTAACCAAAGAGACAAAGGATCTGTACTCAGAAAACTGTAAAATACTCATGAAAGAAATTGAGGAAGACACAAAGAAATGGAAAAACATTCCATGCTCATGGATCGGAAGAACAAATATTGTGAAGATGTCAATGCTACCTAGAGCAATCTACACATTCAATGCAATCCCCAGCGAAATACCATCCACTTTTCTCAAAGAAATGGAACAAATAATCCTAAAATTTGTATGGAACCAGAAAAGACCCCACATAGCCAGAGGAATGTTGAAAAAGAAAAGCAAAGCTGGCGGCATCACAATTCCGGACTTCAAGCTCTATTACAAAGCTGTCATCATCAAGACAGTATGGTACTGGCACAAAAACAGACACATAGATCAATGGAACAGAATAGAGAGCCCAGAAATGGACCCTCAACTCTATGGTCAACTAATCTTTGACAAAGCAGGAAAGAATGTCCAGTGGAAAAAAGACAGTCTCTTCAACAAATGGTGTTGGGAAAATTGTACAGCCACATGCAGAAGAATGAAACTGGACCATTTCCTTACATCACACACAAAAATAGACTCAAAATGGTTGAAAGACCTAAATGTGAGAGAGGGGTCCATCAAAATCCTTGAGGAGAACACAGGCAGCAACCTCTTCGACCTCAGCCACAGCAACTTCTTCCTAGAAACATTGCCAAAGGCAAGGGAAGCAAGGGCAAAAATGAACTATTGGGACTTCATCAAGACAAAAAGCTTTTGCACAGCAAAAGAAACAGTCAACAAAACCAAAAGACAACTGACAGAATGGGAGAAGATATTTGCAAATGACATATCAGATAAAGGACTAGTATCCAAAATCTATAAAGAACTCATCAAACTCAACACCCAAAGAACAAAGAATCCAATCAAGAAATGGGCAGAAGACATGAACAGACATTTTTCCAAAGAAGACATCCAAATGGCCAACAGACACATGAAAAAGTGCTCAACATCACTCGACATCGGCAAGATCCAAATCAAAACCTCAATGAGATACCACCTCACACCAGTCAGAATGGCTAAAGTTAACAAGTCAGGAAAAAACAGATGTTGGCAAGGATGTGGAGAAAGGGGAACTCTCCTACATTGTTGGTGGGAATGCAAGCTGGTGCAGCCACTCTGGAAAACAGTATGGCGGTTCCTCAAAAAGTTGAAAATAGAGCTACTGTACGACCCAGCAATTGCACTACTGGGTATTTACCCCACAGATACAAATGTAGGGATCCAAAGGGGTACGTGCACCCCAATGTTTATAGCAGCAATGTCCACAATAGCCAAACTGTGGAAAGAGCCAAGATGTCCATCGACAGATGAATGGATAAAGAAGATGTGGTATATATATACAATGGAATATTATGCAGCCATCAAAAAGAATTAAATCTTGCCATTTGCAATGGCGTGGTTGGAACTGGAGGGTATGCTGAGCGAAATAAGTCAATCAGAGAAAGACATGTATCATATTACCTCACTGATAAGAGGAATTCTTAATCTCAGGAAACAAACTGAGGGTTGCTGGAGTGGTGGGGGGTGGGAGGGATGGGGTGGCTAGGTGATAGACATTGGGGAAGATATGTGCTATGGTGAGCGCTGTGAATTGTGCAAGACTGTTGAATCACAGATCTGTACCTCTGAAACAAATAATACATTATATGTTAAAAAAAAGAAGAAGAAGAAGATAGCGGGGGGGAAGAATGAAGGGGGAGGAGGAATCGGAGGGGGAGATGAACCATGAGAGACTATGGACTCTGAAAAACAAACTGAGGGTTCTAGAGGGGAGGGGGGTGGGAGGATGGGTTAGCCTGGTGATGGGTATGAAAGAGGGCACGTTCTGCATGGAGCATGGGTGTTAAACGCAAACAATGAATCATGGAACACTACATCAAAAACTAATGATGTAATGTATGGTGATTAACATAACATAATAATAATAAAAAAGCTGATAAATAACTGACCAGACTTATCCAAAAGAAAAGAGAAAGGACCCAAATTAATAACATTATGAATGAAAGGAGAGAGATCACGACTAACACCAAGGAAATAGAAACAATTATTAGAAATTATTATCAACAACTATATGCCAATAAACTGAGCTATCTGGGTTAAATGGATGCCTTCCTGGAAACCTATAAGCTGCCAAGACTGAAACAGGAAGAAATTGACAATGTGAATAGGCCAATAACCAGTAATAAGATTGAAGCAGTTATCAAAAACCTCCCAAAAAAACAAGAGTCCAGGGCCTGGTGGATTCCCTGGGGAATTCTACCAAACATTCAAAGAAGAAATAATACCTATTCTCCTGAAGCTGTTTCAAAAAATAGAAACAGAAGGAAAACTTCCAAACTCATTCTATGAGGCCAGCATTACCTTAATCCCCAAACCAGGCAAAGACCCCATTAAAAAGGAAAATTTCAAAGCAATATCCCTGATGAATATGGATTCCAAAATCCTCAACAAAATCCTAGCTAATAGGATCCAACAATACATTAAAAGGATCATCCACCACAACCAAGTGGAATTTATCCCCAGGATGCAAGGGTGGTTCAACATTTGCAAATCAATCAATGTGATAGAACACATTAATAAGAGGAGAGAGAAGAACCATAGGGTCCTCTCAATTGATACAGAAAAAGCATTTGACAAAATACAGCATCCTTTCCGGACTAAAACTCTTCAGAGTATAGGGATAGAGGGAACATTCCTCAAGTTCATAAAATCCATCTATGAAAAACCCACAGCGAATATCATCCTCAATGGGGAAAAGCTGAGAGCCTTTCCCTTAAGATCAGGAACACGTCAAGGATGCCCACTCTCGCCACTATTGTTCAACATAGTACTAGAAGTCCTAGCAACAGCAATCAGACAACAAAAAGAAATAAAAGGTATTCAAATTGGCAAAGAAGAAGTCAAACTCCCTCTTTTCGCAGACGGCATGATACTTTATGTGGAAAACCCAAAAGACTCCACCCCCAAATTACTACAATTCATACAGCAATTCAGTAATGTGGCAAGATACAAAATCAATGCACAGAAATCAGTTGCTTTCTTATATACTAACAATGCAACTGTAGAAAGAGAAATTAGAGAAACGATTCCATTTACAATAGCACCCAAAACCATAAGATACCTTGGAATAAACCTAACAAAAGAGGTAAAGGATCTATACTCCAGGAAATACAGAACACTCATGAAAGAAATTGAAGAAGACACAAAAAGATGGAAAAACATTCCATGCTCATGGATCGGAAGAATAAACATTGTTAAAATGTCTATGCTACCCAGAGCAATCTATACCTTCAATGCCATCCCGATCAAAATTCCAATGACATTTTTTAAAGTGCTGGAACAAACAATCCTAAAATTTATATGGAATCAGAAAAGACCCTGAATCGCCAAGGAGATGTTGAAAAAGAAAAACAAAGCTGGGGGCATCACGTTGCCCTATTTCAAGCTATATTACAAGCTGTGATCACCAAGACAGCAGAGTACTGGCACAAAAACAGACATATAGACCAATGGAACAGAATAGAGAAGTCAGATATGGACCCTCAACTCTATGGTCAAATAATCTTTGACAAAGCAGGAAAAAACATGCAATGGAAAAAAGACAGTCCCTTCAATAAATGGTGCTGGGAAAATTGGACAGCCACATGCAGAAGAATGAAACTCGACCATTCTCTAACACCATTCACAAAGATAAACTCAAAATGGATGAAAGACCTCAATGTGAGACAGGAATCCATCAAAATCCTAAAGGAGAACATAGGAGGTAACCTCTCTGACATCGGCCACAGCAACCTCTTTCAAGATACATCTCCAAAAGCTAGTGAAACAAAAGCAAAAATGAACTTTTGGGACTTCATCAAGATAAAAAGCTTCTGCACAGCAATGAAACAGTCAACAAAACAAAGAGGCAACCCAGAGAATGGGAGAAGATATTTGCAAATGACACTACAGATAAAGGGCTGGTATCCAAGATCTATAAAGAACTTCTCAAACTCAACACCCAAAAAACAAATAATGAAGTCAAAAAATGGGCAGAAGACATGAAAAGAGACTTCTCTGAAGAAGACATACAAATGGCTAACAGACACATGAAAAAATGTTCATCATCATTAGCCGTCAGGGACATTCAAATCAAAGCCACATTGAGATACCACCTTACACCAGTTAGAATGGCCAAAATGGACAGGGAAAGAAACAACAAATGTTGGAGAGGTTGTGGAGAAAGGGGAACCCTCTTACACTGTTGGTGGGAATGCAAGTTGGTACAGCCACTTTGGAAAACAGTGTGGAGGTTCCACAAAAACTTAAAAATAGAGCTACCCTATGACCCAGCAATTGCACTCCTGGGTATTTACCCCAAAGACACAGATGTAGTGAAAAGAAGGGCCATATGCACCCCAATGTTCACAGCAGCAATGTCCGCAATAGCCAAACTGTGGAAAGAGCCGAGATGCCCTTCAACAGATGAACGGATCAAGATGTGTTCCATATATACAATGGAATATTACTCAGCCATCAGAAAGGATGACTACCCAACTTTTACATCAACATGGATGGGACTGGAGGAGATTATGCTAAGTGAAATAAGTCAAGCAGAGAAAGTCAATTATCATATGGTTTCACTTATTTGTGGAACATAAGGAATAGCATGGAAGACATTAGGAGAAGGAAGGGAAAAATGAAGGGGGCGGAAATCAGAGGGAGAGATGAACCATGAGAGACTATGGACTCTGAGAAACAAACAGGGTTTTAGAGGGGAGGGGGGAGGAGGGATTTGGTTAGCCCGGTGATGGGTATTAAGGAGGACATGTACTGCATGGAGCACTGGGTGTTATACGAAAACAATGGATCGTGGATCACCACATCAAAAACTGATGATGTATTGTATGGTGACTAACATAACATGATAAAATTTAAAAAACTAAAACAAAACAAAACAAAACAAAAAACCCAGAAATTTATTTTCTCATAATTCTGGAGGCTAGAAGTCCAAGATTAAGGTGTTGGTTTCCTCTGAGGCCTCTCTCCTTGGCTTCCCTTCTTGCTGTGTCCTCACCTGGTTTTTCCCATGTGTATGCACACCCCTGGTGTCTCTCTGTGTGTCCAAATTCCCACTTCTTATGAGGGTGACAGATTGGATTAGAGCCCACACTTCAGCCTCATTTTAACTTATATCATCTCTTTGAAGACTCTATCTCCAAATACAGTCACATTCTAAGGTACTGGGGGCTAGGGCTTCAACATATAAATTGGGGGAGGGACACATTTCACACTGTAACAGAGGGGAACACAAGTTTTGCGGCACTATAGCCCCAGTTCTTCTCCCCCTCATACCCAAAATCTTGACTGGAAGAACAGATTCTCAGAGATGAGGCACAGCCCTCAGGTGACATGAACAATGATGGCACAAACTCTCTTCAGCTCTCCCTATTGGACACCCTACTGACTCAGCGGGCAGAATCACAACTACCAGGAATGACCATGGATAACCACAAAGACAAGGCAGAAGACCAACCTCAGAAGTTGCCTAAGATTTTCTTCCCTCTGTGGAAGGACCAAATGGTTTATTGATGCCTGCCAGTCTCTAGCTCTGGTAGTGTCCTTATTCTCAAACCAGAGAAGGAACCAAAATGAAAGAAATTTAATCTCAGTTTGGGGATAAACTGAGAGAACTTGTCAAGACCATGATAATGTGATTGTCTAAACACACTGGGGAACAAAGCATCTCATACTACTGGTGGGAGCTTGATTAATGCCAAAGGCAAAGGGAATATAAGACTCTTAAAAAAATCTTGCCCTTCTTCTAGGGTTTTTATAGAATATTTATTTTCATTATGCTAATCTAAGTGACTTTTATAGGAAGATATCTAGTAGGAAATTCCCTATCCTGTTGAGGATTTCAAGGCTTCCTATTTTCGGTTACATTCTGGCACAGCATGCAGTGGGTCAGTCATGAGCTCCAACAATGACCCCACCACAGTGATGATACATGCAGCTGCTGCCAGTCACTTAACCTTTCTAAGCTTTCATTTCCACATCCATAATTGAGGGCAGTTAATAGTCTTGGTTCTGGAGATGCCATGCCTTTAATGCAAAACAATGAAAATCTCCCCAAATGAAGTCACAGAATACAGAATTTAGTAGTTCCCCTCCCACCTACTCTCCTGTAATGTATTTAACTTCTCTGTGGTAGTCCTTGAATCATAGGGGCTATTTCACATAGTATTTGTTTTAAAACCTTCTCACCTCATTTTATGAAAGATTAAGTTATCATGACTAAAGGATTACTTGTACCTTACAAGCTTCAGACTAAAAACAAGAAATCTTATTCCTTATAGTCAGCCAGAGACTGCTGGAGACAGAATCAGCAAACCGTAAGAAGAAGGTTCTATTCTGCTGCCTCTATTTCTTTCCTAGTTACCCTCCACAATTTACAAGGGTCTGTTTTACTAAGGTATTTATAGTGGTGATAATAAACATCATCATCATCTATCATCATCATCATCACATTTCTGGAACTTTACTGGTCTTCTGATTATTGTAATGCTATACTTTTCTGGATGAAATTATAGTGCCATTGAAAAGCTTTTAAAAATTAATTAATTTAATTTTCATTATCAATATCTAAAATATCAATAATAAAGAAAAAATCATTTCACTAGTTATAAAAAAGTTTGATAAAATTTTGCAACCATTCATGATTTTAAAAATAAACTATTAGCAAACAAGAAATAGAGAAGAACTTTATTAATCTGATACAGAGTACTGCAGAAGAACCCACAGGTAACATAATTAATGATAAAATACTTAACGCTTTTCTTCTAAAATTGGGGAATTCATAACAATGTGCAAAAAAACCAAGAAGTTCATAATTAGTGCAAAAAACCAAAAAGATAACTTGAAAGGTATAAATAATGGAAAAAATAAAACTGTCAAAATCTAAAAATAACATGGTTGTATATGTAGAAAATCCAAAAAAAATATAGTAAATCATTAGAATTAAAAATCAAAACTTTGATGGTTGATGGATACAAAGTAAATCAACTATAATTCTATGTATCAGCAACAAACAGAAAATAAGAATTTAAAAATTGCATTTAGGGCGCCTGGGTGGCTCAGTCGTTAAGCGTCTGCCTTAGGCTCAGGTCATGATCCCAGGGTCCTGGGATCGAGTCCCACGTCGGGCTCCCTGCTCGGCAGGAAGCCTGCTTCTCCCTCTCCCACTCCCCCTGCTTGTGTTCCTGCTCTCACTATCTCTCTCTCTGTCAAATAAATAAATAAAATCTTTAAAAAAAAAATTGCATTTAAAATAGTATGAAAATACCATGTACCTAGGAATAAACTAACAAAATATGTATAAAATCTTGACCTAATGCAACATGTGTGATTGTCAAATCAAACTGATACAAATCAGAACTCTTACTCTTTATTAAGCTTTACTAATACTGCCAACCATATGAGCAATCAAGAGGCACCAACAAAGTTGGAAAAGATCTGAAATATCCTATGTAGCTCTTAGTCCTTCCTTTCTGCATCAGGCAGGAGTTCTCTGGTCCTGAGTAATAGATGAGGTCTCTAATGAGATATGTAAGTCACTTCATACACTGGGGAAATTTTGTTATGAAACATCTCATTTTATAACCCAGAGAGTTTTATAGCTTATGTGACATTCTCCAAGAAGCCATGTCTCATAAATCCATATATTGCAGTTTTGTTTACAACAGGCAATCTTAAACCAGGGACATCCCCCTCAAATCATTCCATAGATAAGGACTCTTCTCTTAGCAACTGCCACTATTCTATTTGTCTGGAGGTCTAGTTATTATGTCTGTAAGGAGAATAGACCAGGTCAGTAATCAGAGGGAAATAAATAAATCATAGGTCATGGCTTTAAGTCCTTCCATCCAGATTTCTAAGCAGAAAACTATAAAATAATGAGACATTAACACCAAATAAACAAAGAGATACATTATTTTCATTGATGAAATTACTCAAAATTGGAACATATCGGTTGTTCGTTGGATTTATAGATTCACTGCAATGTCAATCTAATTTCCAACAGTTTTTTCCTGCAAAATTTAACAAGCTGATTCTAAAATTTATATGGAAGTGGCAGTAACCCAGAATAATCAGTCAATGTTGAAGAAGAAAAAGATGGGTGGCTTGCTCTACCAAATATCGATCTAATAATAAAGCTACAGTAATTAAAACTATGTGCTGTTAGCCAAAGATAGGCAATAGTCTTAGGAAACATAATACAATGTCCAGAAATAGCAGTCACACATTATTTAACACTTGATTTGTAATGAAGATGCTTGCAGAGTATTGGAAAAAAGACCATCTTTTCAATAATTGCTGGGTGAATTGGATGCCCATATGGAAAAAAATTAAATTTTGATCCCTTTCTCATAGCATACACAAAAATCAGTGCCAGGTGGAATAAGTGTGGAAAATTCTAAGTGTGAAAGATAAAACAATAGAGGCTCTAAATATTTTTGTATGAAAATATATTTGTGACTTTGGGATAGGCAAGTATTTCTGAAATAAGACACAAATAACACTGTTCTTAAAGGAGATGACTGGCACTATGATTACACTAAATTTTAGAACTTCTGTTTCTGGAAAGATAGCATAAAGAGAGTAAAAAGGAAAGCCACAGAGTGGGAAATGATATTTCATTTTAATAACTGAAAGATATTGAATATATAAAGAACTACTTCAAATCAATAAGAAAAACACCACCATTAAGAAAAATGAGGAAGAGATTTCAATGAGCCCTTCAAAAATAAGAAAAATACTGACAAGTAGTCAATAAACATACAAAAAGAAACTCAAAGAAATGCAAATTATAACCACTTTCAGATACCAATGTGTACATTCCTGAATGGCTAAAAACAAAAAGATTATCAATATCAAATTTGGCAATGATTGCCAATTATTGGCAATGACATAGAGCAATGGGAATATGTGTACATAGGGAGTGTAAACTGGTACAATCATTTTGAAAAATTATACATAAGTTTCAGATACTAATTTTTAAAAATCACTAAACACAGAAAATATTTTGAAATACTGTATCTTTAAGATTTTTTTTTTAAGGTTTTATTTATTTATTTGAGAGAGAGAGTGAGAGAGAGAAAGAGCACAAGAGGGGGGAGCAGGAGAAGGAGAAGCAGACTCCCTGCTGAACAGGGAACCTGATGCGGGACTCGATCCAGGGACTCCAAGATCATGACCTGAGCCGAAGGCAGTCGCTTAACCAACTGAGCCACCCAGGCGCTCACTGTATCTTTAAGATTTTAGGGGAAGGGGGCTCCTGGGTGGCTCAGTCGTTAAGCGTCTGCCTTCGGCTCAGGTCAAGATCCCAGGGTCCTGGGATCAAGCCCCGCATCGGGCTCCCTGCTCTGCGGGAGGCCTGCTTCTCCCTCTCCCACTCCCCCTGCTTGTGTTCCCTCTCTCGCTGTTTCTCTCTCTGTCAAATAAATAAAATCTTTAAAAAAGAAAAAGATTTTAGGGGAAGAAATGTGTCATTTGGTTTTGGTATTCAATATAAAGCTAAATATAAGAGTCAGTGTGGTACATTCTGTATATTTGACCAAAAGGCTGAATTCTTGCATTTTTCACATATTTGTTTGGTTTCTATTTTTTGAAAAGGCCCATAGCAAGTCTAATATCTCTTTTACATGACAGTCCCTCAGAAATGAGAAGGCATTTTCATGTCCCCCTGAGTCTTATGTTCCCTGAGCAACTCCTTTTCCTGTTCTTTCTCCACCAATCTGTTTACCTTCCAAGAACACATTGTAGTTTGGTTCATACCTCTTAAAGTCCTGGGGTCCAGAATTAAACACAAGCAGACTAGAGTGAGACAAAAACTTCTATTTTATTAGATACTTTACTTCCAGTAAGGCTAAAATCCTGTTAACTTTTTGATAGTCACTTCAGACTATACTTTTGAATACATACTGCTTCCTATGAACTAAAACCTTTAAGTCTTTTCTATACATATTGTTATAAAGCCACCTCTCTTTTGTGCATATTAACTCATTGTAGACATTTACATTTATCAATTTTTAAATGCATTTTGTTAAATTCAGTACAATATTCCAATCTCCCTTTGGGATTCTATTTTTGGCATTCATCAGTCTTCACTGATGAAGGAATGGATAAAGATGTGGTATATATATACAATGGAATACTATTTGGCCATAAAAATGAACGAAATCTTGCTGTTTGTGACAACATGGATGGACCTTGAGGGCATTATACTCCGTGAAATAAGTCAGACAGAGACAGACAGGCACTCCATGATCTCTCTTATAAGTGGAATCTAAAAAACAAAACAAATAAGCGAAACCAAGATCATAGATCCAGAGAACAGACTTGTCTGACTGTGGAGAAGGGGGACGTTGGGGAGGGCAAAATGGGTGAAGGGGGTCAAAAGGCACAAACTCCCAGCTATAAAATAAATAAGTCATGGGGATGTAATGTGCATCACGTTGACTATAGTGAATAATGCTGTATTGCATATGTGAATGCTGCTAAGTGAGTAGATCTTAAAAGGCTTCACAAGAAAAAAAAAACAAAACTTGTATTTATGAGAATGGATGTTAACTAGATTTATTATGGTGATCATTTTGCAATGCAAACAAATTTAGAATCATTATGTTGTACACCTGAAACCAATATAAGGTTATGTGTCAATATATATATAATGCCATCTTCTTCTATGCTTACAGTGGAGAAGGCAAGTCATATGGGAACAGGTTAGTCCCAGCTAATGCTTGGGTTTTCAAATGCTCGAGATGGATCTTAAAAATGAATAGAAGGTTGCTCCAGGCAATGGAATACCATCAGCAAAGAATATAGATTTGTGGAGATTAAATAGAAAGCATATTGTAACTTGATTATCAATGACTTTGAATACCATGCTGAAGAGTTTATTATATAAGTAATTTATTCTGGAGACGTTAGGGAAAATAAAATGGTTTTCAGGAGGAAAGTAACATAATCTTACCCATGCTTTAGAAAGAAACCAGTGTTAATAGTGAAAAACCCACATTTGGAGATGAGAGATTGGAAAGGACAGCTCTTAAATTATCCTTCCACTATAAGAATCTTGAGCAAGATGACTGGATCTGAATAGAAAAGTGTGAAAGGAAATCAAGAAAGTGGATTCAATGGTATTTCCCAAATTAGAACACTGGTATTTATTAATGAACATCTTTGATTATTCATTAGTGTCAGTGTTATTACTAACATTTATATAATTGGTGAATTAAGGGGATTGCTTTTCAGCTAACAAACTTTAGAAATGTCATATATTACATTCCCCTCTTGAACATTTGAAATGTACACAAAGATCTAAAAGACCTATGATATATCACCATAAAGAAATAAGTTTAACTTTTTTTTAATACACCATTTTCCAAATTCATTTGATCCCATGAAAAGCCAGTAAACATCTAACAGTTACACTAGTATTCTATGCACCCAATTTGGGAAAAATAACATTAGAGAAATATTGGGAAGGCAGAAACAACAAAACATAGTATGTAATTACCTACAGAGGAAGAGAGAGAAGGAAAATTTTTTAATGATACGTTTTTTTGCCTCCTGACTAGAAAAACAGTGCCGTAACTACCAAGTTTGATGAGAGCAGGTTTGGTTGGGAATTATGAGTGCAAGTTTGGATTAGTTAGATGTCAGGTGTTTGTGTACCAACATTTGAAGATACCCATGTATTAAATCCACATATCTGCAAAAACAAACAAACAAACAAACTTCAAAAGCAGCATTAGAATTTCAAACTTTGCTACTAATCAAAATGCATTACCTAGCAGAGCGTGCCAGCACAATGACTGCAGTTCAGAATGACCCATGATGTACTGGAGGGTAGGAATCACTGTGAAGATGCTGCTAAAGCAGTCAGAGTAAATGTGGAAGCTGGAAAATTATTTCCATTGGATATTCTCTTCCTAAACACCATAGCTAAAGAATCTCGAGCCTCTTGCCCACTAGCATATGAAATTCTGAGAAATACCTTTAAACTGTGTTGCCATTTCCTTGAGCTTCCTATTCTTTAAGAGCTTAATTGGTATGACTGTGCTAAGATAAACTCAAGAAAGTAAACAAGATGTGAACTGCTGCAGCCTGAAATTCCAGGGCATGAAGGATATTCTCAGAAAGATCATTAACAGCAAGTAGCTGTCAATATATTTCACAGCTGGAAGAGGCAGAGTAATTTACCACCCTTTGGCATTCCCAATCAGACAGAGATCTGAAAGAGTTTAAGAAACCACTGCACTCTGCAAGGAGAAAGCAAGAAGGCAAGGACAGTTTGTTCCACTCCAGGTGTTTTGCTGACCTGCTTTCTGAGCTGAAGCAATTCCAGGAATTCATCTTCCTCAATCCCACATCTACAGAAGGGAAAGAACAAAAGCAATGTGCCTTGGCTGTCCACTCTGCAGGTATGCTAAAAATTACCAGAACAATTAACACCCGTAAGCATGGTGGCTGGAAAAGGCTTTGAGGTCAGAAGGTTTAAATTCCATGATTCCTTTACCAATTAAAAAATGTGAATTTGGGGACACAAAGATGGCTCAGTCGGTTAAGCATCTGACTCTTAATTTCAGCTCAGGTCATGATCTCTGGGCTGTGAGTCTGCTTGAGATTCTCTCTCTTCCTCTCCCTCTGCCCCTCCCCCCACTCAGGTACTCATCTCTCACTCTCTCAAATAAATAAATAAATCTTTTAAAAAAAATGTGACTTTGGATAAATGTTAGCTTTTTGGTCCTCTACTTTTCTCAAGTGTAAAATGAGAATAATAATTTTAAAATAATAGGAAATTATAGAATTAAATAAAATTTATACATACACATTTTAAAAATAATAAAATTATAAAAAGCAAAACAAAATAAAAATCGAAACGTGCTGAATAAATAATTGTAGTGATTATTGCTATTATATTATCTATTCTACATAAATACCTTTAATGAAAATATACTTCACATTCCTCTGTTTAAAGAGACATATACACATACATAGTTCCCAATATTACATTTTAAACCTTTTAGTTCCAAAGTTGAATGCCTTTCCTCATGCTCAACTCATGGTTTTTAAAAGTTCATCTTGTAAATAATGTACTTGTCAATGTTTTCTTGTCCTGCTTTCTCTGCTTCTAGCTGATATCTTACCATTTTTATTTCCAGCCTATCCTTAGGTCATCCAAAGAAGAAAGACTTTTTCCCTTCAGGAGGGTATTCCTGCAGCACTTTTGTTAGATCTGAATTTCATTCTAAACAGCTCTTTCAAAGACCCCCTTGCCCCATAAGAATAGATATGGCTAATGAAACTTTCAACAAGACCCCTCAGTGTGCAGACTTTTCTTGTAACTGAATTTTCCAGTTAATGAGAGAATAAATCAGAAACCATTTTGTTTCATCCATTAATGTTTATGGTAAGTTGACTCTCTCTTGTAAACATAAATGAGTCAGTCTTTACTACTTAAAGCTCTTACCTGAGTCAGGGCTATCATTTTAAATACAGAAATTTTATCTCCCAGGAGTCTGAGCAACTCAGTAATTTTACAGCATTGACCATGTAGATGCAAATTCTTGAAAAACATTTCAGTGATTATAGACTAGCTCCAAGATAAAGTGAGAAATTGGAATTTTTTATTGAAGAAATTTCTTAATAGTTTATTTTGCTACTATTTCCTATTTCTTTCTAAAAGTGACATCCCTGGAAAAACTATTGATGAGTTTAGGCTTTGGGTTAAAGTCAAGTCTCTTTTCAGATCCAAAACTGTTCACAAAATCACTTTAATTCATCAAACTTTTATTCCCTACCCACAGTAAGCAATGTACTTACGGGCTAATTCCAAGTGAAAAGAATTCCCACGTGTCTTATATCCTTTGGAAACTACTGCTTCCTCCTTACCTCTAGTCTTTCTTAAAGCTAGCGCTATATGCCAACAAGAGTACCTATGATAAATATCCCCACTTACTAAAAACAATAAATGGGCAAGAGAGATGGAAGCGTAGGAAGTGCAAATTTTAACCCTTCATCTAGAACCACTAATCAAAGCAGCAAAGTGGCAACACCAGTTAAATCTCTTTCTCACTTGTTCTACCTACAGCCATCTGACTTCCCCAATAACAAGTTGGAACAAAATTGCAGAAATGACCTCCATCTATTCCTATTTAGAGTCCTTTGTCCCTCGAGTGAGCCTGTAACCTGCTGCAGCCTGGCCAAGACACCCCTCCCTCCACCTAGTATGTAGGGACAACTGCTTTAATAAAATACAGGGGCATTCCATGCTTCTGCACTACTTTCCATCATCCTGAAAAACAGGTTTACTTTTAAAAATGTATTTTCCTAAACATGGAATTGCCCAACATGCAAATAGATGATGATGTTGGACAATACATTTCAGCTAATAGGAAAAAGGCAAATATTTACATCCCAGGTTGAATTCCCCGGGAAGCAGACTCTGAGATAGTTTTGCATGCCCTTGGGATCAATATATGTGTAAGGGAAGAAGTAGAAGCATAAATAGGCAAAAAGAAAAGTCAAACTACAGTGACCACCCAAAAAAGAGCCTTGGCTGATGCAATGGAGAACTCTGAAGCTGGAAAGGACCTCTGAGTTGTCCTGAGTTGGACCAAGATAATCAGACATTTATTCTCTGTCAATCATTGGGCATGCGTTATCTGGAAAAGGGTATGACCCTGGGCAAGATGGCTACCTATAACAAATAATCTCTGAAGGGGTTGACAACTGAAGGATGTTTGCCGACTGCACTCCCAATAAACCCTTTGTTAACGGGGATTGGGCTGTTTACAACAGTGCCCACTATAATTTGACAGCACTTAAATTTGGTACATAATAACCCTTTTCAAGTTCACCAGGTCATGATATTATGGGATCACTGCCAATGCTGGCCATGTTATGTGCATGATAGAATTAAATGTGCTAAAGCTCCTGAAGTACCTAACTTGTGGACATTTCATGAAGTCGACTGAACTGGAAACTAGGAGGCATCCAAAAGCACATTTTAACGTATCCTCCAGGTACTCCTGGGAAGTCTACAGGAGTACACTGAATTAAACTGGACATATCAGACCATTCTTCATAATCCCATTATTAATGGGCCACAGATAGGACAGTGAACCACCATTCATAACAGTGGTTGTAAAAATAACAGACTCAGGTCAGAAATCTGAAATGCTACTAATCTTGTTCAAAATATACAAATAGTCAAAAATAATTCTCATAAACAAAATTAAATTAATGCTATTTCAGTAGTTTGCTTTACTTCACAAACTTTCAAGAGCCAGAGTGATACTGTGCAGCTGTTCCATAGCATTTATAAAGAACAGGGTCTCCTTAGCTGCTGTGAACGATGTTCACATCCCAATTATGAAGAGACAAAGCACATGGTCACAAAAAAGTACTAATCACATTATTTACGTGAACCCCTACTTAACCTTACAGCTTGAAACATTTAATAATAAAGCCATTCTAGTTATTTTAAGTCAGAGGTTTGTCAGACCTTTGATGTTTAAGAAGGGATAATCCTAGACCAGCATGGCGAGGTGAGACTGGGCTGAGAACTGGTACAAGTTCCTGATATGCCTCCCAGTGAGTGAATTTGGGCAATTCAGCCTCATTTTCTTCATCTATAAATAGAAAGGGATTCAAATTTTAGATGATCTCTAAAGAATCCTTCTAATGTAAAAGTCTATGATGCTCTTCACCTTTCAGATTAGTGAGTAGGTAGAGAAGTGTAATTAAGATTCCATAAGAATGGGGCGCCTGGGTGGCTCAGTTGGTTAAGCGACTGCCTTCCGCTCAGGTCATGATCCTGGAGTCCCGGGATCGAGTCCCGCATCGGGCTTCCTGCTCGGCAGGGAGTCTGCTTCTCCCTCTGACCCTCCCCTCTCTCATGTGCTCTCTCTCATTCTCTCTCTCTCAAATAAATAAATAAAATCTTTAAAAAAAAAAAAGATTCCATAAGAATGACTGCAAGATTTTGTTCTTTTATATTAAATTATAAAAGTCTCAAGTGTGAAATATTCAGGATGAAGGCTGCTATTATCCCTCTGATAATCCATCAAGAATAAAAACATTTTCTTTCACGACTGAAGATGGTTAATGAGATAGTCCAAGGTTGAGAGACAGTTCTGTGAATTGAATATCATAATTTGGCATGATGACCAACCCAAGATTTTCATTAGATCTGAAAAAAAGTTTTTTAAATGAACCATCATTTCTTTTTCCTATTATAATGGTATCCCTTCAAAGTGTTAATATTACTGTAACATATATCTCTTGCAAATAACATCCCAGACAATAGAATCACTCAACTCAATATTCAGGTACTTCATATTTAAGAATATATTTAAAATGTTCCTTTTTTTTTTTTACTAACTCATCAGTTAGCTTCATATTAAAATCTAACCAGGAAAATTAAGGTTAATTATCAAATGGTAGGTTCTAGAATCTGGATCCTGTAACCCACTTATAGACTGACAGCTGGCTTATATGCCCATAATCGTTTTTTTGTGGCTTAAAAAAACAAAACAAAAAACAGTATCAACACAATTTGGGAAACCACTCTCACATGGAAGAATTCAGGCTCTGCTTCCACCACATTCCTACTAATTTGAACCAATCCCTGTGAAGAGAAAAATTAGATCTGAGTTTCATATCTACTTTGTGTCAGCATGCAGGCAGAACACTGGATTGACAGTACCATTAGAACTACACAGGATAGTGGAGAGGTGGTTCTCAAGTAGAGCAAACTTTGTTGAGCAGACAATACAACTGATACCATTTACATAGTGACCATTCTGTTTTTCTTGAAACTCTCCCCTTCCATTCCTTCTACAAGACTACCCTCCCCTGGTTTTCTCTTACGTCTCTGGCAGCTGTTCCTCAATATCCTTCCAGGGCTCTATTCTTCCATTACCCTTTCCCAAGTGGGTGTTCCACTGAGCTCCATCCTCAGCCCCCTCCTCAATCTGTACACTTCTCTCAGGTAAATTTACATAAACTCATGATTTCTACAGCTACTTTTGTTTTTAATTCTCATCACGAGACTAGACTTTTCTACAAGCTCCAAACCTGTATTTTCAATTGTCTGCTATGTGTTCTATAAATATTTCAGATTCAACACATTTGAATACTAAATTTATCAAGTTCCTCAAAAATCTGATCACCCCTCTTTTAGTCAGTAGCGCCATAATTTCCATCATAGGCCAAGCCTGAAATAATGCTACAATCCTCCCTTCCCCTTCTGGTCCACATTCAAGTAATGTAAATAGAAAATAGATTCATGCAAGGGACTCCTCAAGGGACTGCTGGCCTGAAGGCATGCTGTAGAGAGCCAGGGGATCATATGGATGTTCTGGTAGCCGGCACCAGCCTGGGCAGAGCTTGGGGGTGGGAAATGGCTACAACTGCATTAAGAAGGAGAAAAAAGTGCCAGAACAAGGACGGACAGCCTCAAAGACAAATGTCTTCCACAAATGTCAAAAACAAATGGAAATATGGGAAAAGATACAAAAGATGATGAGATAAAATCAACAGAATAAGTGGATAATAGAGGTAGGAAAAAGACTGAAATTGAGATGACTCCAAGATTGCTGATTAAATGGTAAGGCAAATTTGGGTGTTTTTCATCTCGATCTCCAAGGCTGCCATCCTTCCCTACACAAGAGTAATGAGAGAAAATACTACCATTTCTTACCTAGACCACTGAAACATCCTTCTCATTGGTTCCCCTGTATCTACTCTTTTCCCCTCCAATTCACTCTCTCGACAGCAGCCACAGTGATATTTCCAAAGCATAAATGTTATTCTTTCACTTCAGTGACTGAGCCCCCCCTAATGACTTTTCACTGGTCCTAAGAGGAAAATATGTAATACATCTTAGAGGACCCTATATGGTCTTGTCCTTGCTTACCTCATCTACATCTGCAACCTTTACCACTCCCCCAGATATACCAATCTTCTTTCCAGTTCCTCTAATGTGCTGGGCTCTCCCAACCCCTTCAACTCAGGGCCTTTGCAGATGTTATAATTTCTGCCTGGACATCATCTTCTGCCTAGTTAACTATTACTCATTCTTTTGATCTTAGCTTAATTGGCAGTCGGTCAGGGAAGCCTTTCTTGCAGTCCCTTTCCCTACTTCCCCTCAAAGAAGTCAGTTCTCTTGTGAGATGTGCTCTCACAGCATACTGCAGCTGCCCCTCTTAGCACTTATTCCAGCTTAGAATTAATTGTCTATTTGCATAATAATGTGATTAATGAGGGTTTCTCCTCTCTAAATAATAAACACTATAAATACAAGGACCACTATTGTTTTGTTCAACATTTCATCCTCAGTGCATAGGCTTCAGTCTGGCTCTCAGTGATGCTTGATAAATTTCTTATTGGTTGGACACATGAATTAATTGCCAAAGGGGAAGTCGATTTATATATTGGCTTTAAGAAGACTGTAGGAGATTCAAGGGAAGATGCTTAGCATCTGATAGGCAGGTCTCTGTGGTTGAAAAGTAGTCACAGATCTGATTCTTTCCTATTTATTGATTACTTTAAAATAAATCTGGGGCCCCTGTGTGGCTCAGTTAGTTGAGCAACCAACTCTTGATTTCGGCCCAGATCATGATCTCAGGCTCACCACTCAGCAGGGAGTCTGCTTCTCTCTTTCTCCCTCTTCCTTTGCCCCTCCCCCCACTCACACACTCTCTCTAAATAAATAAATCTTAAAAAAAAAGATTTAAAATAAATCTATTAATCTATTCTTTATATGTGTAAGGGCCAAGGGCAGGCCACTCCAAGATGGGCTTCTTTGGTATGAATATTATTTTGAATTAAAAATATTATTTTGAATTAACATTATTTTGAATTAAAACCCAGCAGATTCAGGAAAAGCTCTTTATCTCCCCCTCAACTGCCTGATTTACCACATAGGGAACTATTAACAGAGATTCCTTTTTACCTAAGAAATTTATCTACATAACAGGATAATCTTTGTTTTCTAAACATCTTTCATCTTCCTGCCTCCTAGTCTTTCTCTCTTTTGTATCCTTAGACCCCTATCCCTCTCCTAAGATTATGCAAGCATCATGTTGCCTGACTGCCTCTGGAATTTCCATGTCTGTTTGGATTCCCTGCAGCTACACTATTAAATCTGATTTTCTCCTGTGAATCTGTCTTGTGTCAGTTTGATTCTTAGTCCAGCTAGAAGGACCTTAAAAGGTAGAGTAAATTCTTTCTCCCCAACAGATGCTAGACCCTAAAATGGCTAGGAGGCAATGTCACCATGAGAAGTCAAAGTACTTATTGAGTCTTCTAGAAATTATCTACACTGGCTTAGCAACATTCTTACCAGTTGAAAATCAGGAAATAAGTCAATGTTCTTTCCTCATTATTCTATCAGAGAATAGCTTTCTTGGCCTTTATTTGACCTAAAAAAGACTATGATGAAAGAACACATTGATGGAAGAGGGAAATGGCTTGAAAAATTTTCTAACAAGCCCCATACAACCCTACATCAACCCCAGGGTCCTTTGTGTATCAAAGAATTTGCTGCAGAAAACCAAATGACTTTGAGTACATGCCATTTTCTTATGACTGGAATAACAGCAAAAAGAAGCAGCCTGCTGCATGTTTCATATCCAATTCAACACATTGTATTTTCATTCCTAACTAGTCTCCATTAGCTCTGACATTTTCAGATTCAGTGGAAAACCAAAAACTACACATTTTGCTTATGGTACTATCTACTTTTTCTTCAGGACAACAAATAACTGTTCAAAGAGATTTCCTGAGAAATTCAACTCCAAGGATTGCTCCTCTACCAAGTGACCATGCCCTCTATAACCACAGCATATTCAGGATGATCTGACAATTAGGAACAACAACAATAACAACAATAAATCAAAACAAACAAACAAAACCCCCATGATTCTTCACATTGCTTGCTTCCAGATGGTAAACAAAATAAGCAAGTTTAAGTATCAGAACACATTTTAATTAGACTAAAAAATGAGAGTGGGGGCACTGGCTGGCTCAATCAGTAGAGCATGTGACTCTTGATCTCAGAGTCATTAGTTCAAGCTTGACACTGGGCATAGACCTTACTTATAAATGAATAAATAGATAGATAAATGATAGATAGATAGATAGATAGATAGATAGATAGATAGATAGATAGATAATAGATAGATAGATGACAGTTGGGTTATGTTGCAGCATTTTTTCTTTTTTTTTAGATTTTATTTATTTATTTAGAGAGAGCATAAGCAGGGGGAGGGGCAGACGGAGAGGGAAAAAGAGAATCCCAAGCAGACTCTGCACTGAGCACAGAGCCTGACACAGGGCTCGATTCCACTAGCCTGAGATCATGACCTGAGCCAAAATCAAGAGTCGGCCGCTTAACTGACTGAGCTACCAAGACACCCATGTGGCATTATCAACAAGTAAATAACAGCACTTATAATTTTACAAATAGTGGGTAAACAATAGCAAAAACTAAAGTGGTTCCAATTATATTACCAGATTGAATAGGATTTCAAGGTGTGCCCAGCCATCTATTTCCCAGGAGCAATTCAAAGAACTGAGGTGCAAGACAAGACTTCCATGGACTATTACCTTGACTAGCTATTTTTGGAATTTGTATCTTTGTGTTGCAAATTCTAGAAAGAATGTAAGCAATAGATAGGTTTTCATTCACTCTTAAAAACTTCCAGTTTCATTAGAGAGACCACATCAACAAATACAGTGAGAATGGACATAAAAAACATGTTCTGTCAATATTCACTGTACTAATTTAGAGAATTTATAATTATAATTGATATGAATAATTTACACAATGCCATCTGTCTAATAATACTACACTTAGTGGAAAAGAATCTCCTTTTTAAGCTGGCTCATATTTTATGGAGTTATTGCAAGAGTCACAGTTGGGGGCGCCTGGGGGGCTCAGTCGTTAAGCGTCTGCCTTCGGCTCAGGTCGTGATCCCAGGGTCCTGGGATCGAGCCCCGCATCGGGCTCCCTGCTCCGCAGGAGGCCTGCTTCTCCCTCTCCCACTTCCCCTGCTTGTGTTCCCTCTCTCGCTGTGTCTCTCTCTGTCAAATAAATAAAAAAATAAATAAATAAAAGAGTCACAGTTGTTCTAGAATATATTTGGAAGTCATAGTGGCCAGCAATACTGGCTTTGATTTAGGTGTTGTAACTATTTTTGCTCTAGGGTCTCATTTGCCTGAGCCACAAGTAGCTTTATTACCTGAATTAGTTTTATCCATTATAGTCACATATATAGCCCAGAGTAATACCATAGTCCAGTGTCAAACACCATACTCAACATTCAGCAAGCATGTCTACCCAACTGTGACCAATGACTTTAAAATAATAATAATAATAGTAACAACAATAATAATACCCTCTGAATGATAGATAGATAGATCAAAAACTTATCTTCAGAGTTATAACAGCCCATTTGAGCATATGCTGTACAGATTGCTTTCCACTCAGGAAGCACATTCTGAGAAGCAGTAAGTGAATTCAGAGAGGACAGAAAAGAAAAAAAATTCATTTCAGAATTTGTTTATCTTCGAAACAATCAACAAATTGAGAGCCTGCTACAGACAAGGTGCTGAAGGGCTAAGAGCATGTTCTCTGCCTTCCAGAAGCCTAGAGTACAGACTAGTTAAATTGATGGAGCTATACTCTCTACATAAATCTACTATCTCCTATTTCACCAAGCAGATGAACTTTTGTTCCTGGGCAGCTTTCTAGAACTATGTCTGAGGATCAATTTATTCCTTCTTAGTAGATTTCTGTTTTCTTTTTTTGAATTCTCAGCAATACCAACCTGATTAGCAGGGAGGCCAGGACCAAATATTAATGAGATAATTATGACGCTTTCTTATACCAGGCAACCAGGGACTTCTGGCAATGACCAGTAGGATGAAAAGCAGGAGAACAAGAGTAAAATGTTGGTTTCCAGAAATGACATGCTCTCTGGTATCTCTGTTGAAGCAAAATTTAATAGTAAGCATCATAAGAACAACAGCATGCAACAGTGAAGGGGAAAACTATGAATATGAGGCCCTGGGAAGAAAAAAGTACTTGTGGAAAGTCTTCTGTAATATGGTGACCTAGTTTATGGAATTTTTCTGCACACAATCTGGTAAATAACCCCTATAACTAAAGTGTGTTTTTTAAAATATTTTTTTTCTGGGGCACCTGGGTAGCTGAGTTCTTAAGCGTCTGCCTTCAGCTCAGGTCATGATCCCAGGGTCCTGGGATCAAGCCCCACATCGGACACCCTGCTCCATGGGAAGCATGCTTCTCCCTCCCCCACCACCCCACCCACTTGTGTTCCCTCTCTCGCTGTGTCTCTCTCTGTCAAGTAAATAAAATCTTTAAAAAATAGATAAATAAAATAATTTTTTCTTACTCTGCATGCAACAAGGTCACAAAATTTAAATCATGCTACCACACTACCATTCAGATATACATAGACATTTTAATTTCTAAATTTTTCTTTAAATAATGTCTTTCCCTTTAGGCCAAGACATTGGTCAGCAGAAAAAAAAAAAGAGACAAAATGTCTGATTTAATTTAATGCTTAATTAAATACAATAATTTATATATAATTCCCCAAAATGGTGAGTAGATGTTGGCATAAGAAATATGTGGCTTGGGGCACCAGGGTGGCTTAGTTGGTTAAGCATCTGACTCTTGATCTCAGGGTCTCAAGGTCATAAGTTCAAGCCCTGCATTGGGTTTCATGCTGGGTGTGGAGTCTATTTAAAAAAAAAAAAAATGTGTGGCTTACATTTCCTTATGATGTGAATCCTCAAGGATGTTCTGGCTCCAACTGGTACATAGCATGATGTCCCCTGTTAACAGTTTATATGATAATGTCAAAATATGTCTAGGGTTGTAAGCAAAGCCTGGGTGATTTAGAGCATTGTCTGCCATGCTTCATGTCTAATATTTTAGGGGTGTGCTGAATGGTTATAAGCAGAAGACAAAATTGGCAGTTTAGAAAGATCATTCTAGAACCATATGAAAACTTAATTGGAAATGAGTTAGAAGACTTACAATAATCTAGTTGAGAAATAATAAAATCATAAAGCAATACAGCAGCAAAGAGATAGAATAAAATGGATTTAAAAATTATTAATGTGGCAGGATGAAGGTCTTGGCATCTAATGGATTGTATACTATTAGAAAGAAGGAGAAAAGAAGTTAAGACTATTTCTGGCCTAAGGGAGAAAATACAGGAAGATGAGTAGGTTCTGGAGAAGATGATGATTATTCCCAATTTGTTATTAATTTTTTAATATGACCAGCACCTGATTAAAACTAGCCTCAAAGAGATAGAGTTTTGATAGGGAGGAGAGGAAGAGAGAAGACAGACTGAAGGAGAGTCAGAAGAGGGCAAGGTGTTTCACAGGATCCTTGAATCCTCAATTTCATACGCTCACTTATTATGCATACCATCAAATCCTATCAATCTTCTCTCAATCAGAAGCCTAGGATGCTTTTTAGTCCTCTATATTTTAACTGAGGCTTCTATTCAATCCATTGATATTAGAGGGGGAATAAGTCTTACTCTGTACCCAATGAAAGCACATAACAGCAATGTATCTTGAAGATACCACTCAATGTCCACCCCAAGCCTCCATAAATTTATCTTTAGAGTTTGACTTTCACCAAGGGCCAGTGTAAGAAACCACTGGATGTGTAATCCATATGGATTTTTAATTTTAAGTATGCTATTTGGTGCATAATTTTGTGTTTTAATATACTTACAGACTTGGTGTCCTGCCTATATGTTGAGATTCATAACTTTGAAATTCAATGCTGTCTGTATAAAAACCTCATGATACACTCACCTGAGATCAAAGAGACAGGAAAAAGCTGTTTCTTTTAATAAGCTAATATATTGTATATCCTGTTGTCAAATAATGAGAACTATATCATTATCTAGTTTCTGTCTTGCCTGGGCTACCCAAATTAAAGTTTGGGTTTAATTATTATTACTATTCTCAGTCTGAAATTTGTTTTATTTTTGCCTCTCTTCTTCATGCCCCGTTCTTCAAGTTTATATAACTTAAAGTTTGACTTTTATTCTATGTTACTGGTCTCATCGATCTGTACCATGTTCTCACTACTAGCCAACTTATATCCCTTCAAAAACTTTCAATTCCTGTTCTACTGGGGATCCTAGAATTGTGTCTACTACTGAGGGCTTCCTCGAGTTCTCATGCTATATAAATATTTTGGTGGGATCCTTTCTGTCCCTCCTCAAAAGCAACATCAAATCTCCAGTTGCTGGGAAATGGTGCTTTTTCCTATTATTGGAATCAATGAGTCAAGGCATATGTCTTTAATGGAGGTTTTGGCAAGCATGATATTATAGTTATTATTAGATGGACAGAAGTAAACTAAACAGTTTGTTTTCCACCCTGTAAATACAAATCTATGGTTTAAATCAAACACTGCGTTTATAATGTGGTAGAAATATTTACATGGACAAAAGCACTAATCGATGTGCAACATTAAGAAAATGTAAGTTTTACAAATTCTAGGAGCCAAAATATTTCACAGATCACAAGAAAAGTAAGAACAAAGAAAACTCATAGAAAGCATATAAATCCATGTTAGGAAATGTGTTCCACCCTCAAAGAGTCTGGTTCAGTTAGTATCTTCTGGTTGCAAGGAAAAGATGGCTCATTTTAGTTATCCCAAGTAATAAAGTAATGCTGGGGATGGTGAGGAGGTGTACTGTATGAATACAAATACACAGTAATCCAGGAAAAGTCAAACAACTAGAGTAGGATCCATAGTAGAGCCAAGCTACAAAATCTTTACTTACAGCCTAGACACGAAGTCTATGAATATAGCCAAACATATTATTGGTATTGTATTACAATGCATGATGAAATACTGTTTTCAGACTTTATGACAACCCTGCACTGATATGTTACTATCTCTGCTAGCCTTTTTCTTTTTCTTAATTTTATTTTATTATGTTAGTCACCATACATTACAACATTAGTTTTTGATGTAGTGTTCCATGATTCATTGCTTGTGTATAACACCCAGTGCTCCATGCAATACATGCCCTCCTTAATACCCATCACCAGGCTAACCCATTCCCCCACACCCCTCCCCTCTAAAACCTTCAGTTTGTTTCTCAAAGTCCATAGTCTCTCATGGTTCGTATCCCCTTCCAATTCCCCCCCCCTTCATTTTTCCCTTCCTACTATCTTCTTTTTTTTTTTTAACATATAATTTATATTAGTTTCAGAGGCACAGGTCTGTGATTCATCAGTCTTACACAATTCACAGCACTCACCATAGCACATACCCTCCCCAATGTCCATCACCCAGCCACTCCACCCCTCCCACCCCCCACCACTCCAGCAACCCTCAGTTTGTTTCCTGAGAATAAGAGTTCCTCATATCAGTAAGATCATATGATACTTGTCTTCTGATTGACTTATTTAGCTTAGCATAATACCTTCTAGTTCCGTCCACATCGTTGCAAATGGCAAGATTTCGGGGTTTTTTGATGGCTGCATTAAATATTCCATTGTGTATATATATACCACATCTTCTTTATCCATTCATCTGTCAACGGACATCTTGGCTCTTTCCATAGTTTGGCTATTGTGGACATTGCTGCTATAAACATTGGGGTGCACGTACCCCTTTGGATCCCTACATTTGTACCTGTGGGGTAAATACCCAGTAGTGCAATTGCTGGGTCATACAGTAGCTCTATTTTCAACTTTTTGAGGAACCACCATACTGTTTTCCAGAGTGGCTGCACCAGCTTGCATTCCCACCAACAATGTAGGAGAGTTCCCCTTTCTCCACATCCTTGCCAACATCTGTTTTTTCCTGACTTGTTAACTTTAGCCATTCTGACTGGTGTGAGGTGGTATCTCATTGAGGTTTTGATTTGGATCTTGCCGATGTCGAGTGATGTTGAGCACTTTTTCATGTGTCTGTTGGCCATTCGGATGTCTTCTTTGGAAAAATGTCTGTTCATGTCTTCTGCCCATTTCTTGATTGGATTATTTGTTCTTTGGGTGTTGAGTTTGATAAGTTCTTAATAGATTTTGGATACTAGCCCTTTATCTGATATGTCATTTACAAATATCTTCTCCTAGTCTGTCAGTTGTTTTTTGGTTTTGTTACTGTTTCCTTTGCTGTGCAAAAGCTTTTTATCTTGATGAAGTCCCAATAGTTCATTTTTGCCCTTGCTTCCCTTGCCTTTGGCAATGTGTCTAGGAAGAAGTTGCTGTGGCTGAGGTCAAGGAGGTTGCTGCCTGTGTTCTCCTCAAGGATTTTGATGGATTCCTGTCTCACATTGAGGTCTTTCATCCATTTGGAGTCTATTTTTGTGTGTGGTGTAAGGAAATGGTCCAGTTTCATTCTTCTGCATGTGGCTGTCCAATTTTCCCAACACCATTTGTTGAAAAGACTGTCTTTTTTCCACTGGACATTCTTTCCTGCTTTGTCGAAGATTAGTTGACCATAGAGTTGAGGGTCCATTTCTGGACTCTCTATTCTGTTCCATGGATCTATGTGTCTGTTTTTGTGCCAGTACCATACTGTCTTGATGATGACAGCTTTGTAATAGAGCTTGAAGTCTGGAATTGTGATGCCACCAGCTTTGCTTCTCTTTTTCAACATTCCTCTGGCTGTTCAGGGTCTTTTCTGGTTTCACACAAATTTTAGGATTACTTGTTCCATTTCTTTGAAAAAAGTTGGTGGTATTTTGATAGGGATTGCATTGAATATGTAGATTGCTCTAGGTAGCATTGACATCTTCACAATATTTGTTCTTCTAATCCATAAGCATGGAACGTTTTTCCATTTCTTTGTGTCTTCCTCAATTTCTTTCATGAGTATTCTATAGTTTTCTGAGTACAGATTCTTTGCCTCTTTGGTTAGATTTATTCCTAGGTATCTTATGGTTTTGGGTGCAATTGTAAATGGGATCGACTCCTTAATTTCTCTTTCTTCTGTCTTGTTTTTGGTGTATAGAAATGCCACTGATTTCTGTGGATTGATTTTATATCTTGCCACTTTACTGAATTCCTGAATGAGTTCTTCTGCTTGCCTTTTTCTATCCTATCACCAATTTCTTGATTTTTTTTCTTTTCACCTTCATACATTTTCTTACATTTTTCCTTAATACTCCTTGCTTTCTTCTAACTCCAGCTTGACCCTCACTTATGACCTCAACCACATAGCTT
This sequence comes from Mirounga angustirostris, assembly GCF_029215605.1. Lineage (NCBI taxonomy): Eukaryota > Metazoa > Chordata > Mammalia > Carnivora > Phocidae > Mirounga > Mirounga angustirostris. Next base: position 122,677,078 of record NW_026991715.1, on the reverse strand, counting down.
AATTATCTCTATATGTTCTTGGATATGCCTCTCACTTCTCTCTGTGTTTCCTAATTTGGTCCAAACAAGGAAAAATCTGTTTGGCTTATACATCTTTTTGCACCAGGCCAAATATAGGTCATTAGCCAGTCTCTGGATTTTGGTAGGAAAGACTATGAGGTCACATAGTACTCCTAGACCTGCTATATTAACTACAAGTAAAGACATTTCACTTAGGAATGACCAAAGGCATGGTACCAAGACTGGTGTATTGAATATGCAACCCTATAATACATTCATGAGATGAGAAAATGACAGAGTTCTACTACCTTGTTCCCTCTAAAAAAATTTTTTGGGGGGGGGGCGCCTGGGTGGCTCAGTTGGTTAAGCGACTGCCTTCGGCTCAGGTCATGATCCTGGAGTCCTGGGATCGAGTCCCGCATCGGGCTCCCTGCTCAGCGGGGAGTCTGCTTCTCCCTCTGACCCTCCTCCCTCTCGTGCTCTCTGTCTCTCATTCTCTCTCACAAATAAATAAATAAAATCTTTAAAAAAAAAATTTTTTTTAACTCACCTTTTAGGCAGATTTCCGTGGTACTCAGCATGGACTTCCAGAATGAATACAAATAGCCCAATCAAAATAATCAATAAATCAAGGTACATGTCTCTAATGAGAACAAACTGCTGCCTTAAAAAAAAAAAAGTGTCATATACATTCCAAAATTAAATGCAAGTGAATTTTTCTGATTCTTGGGTGTTGTTCTTTATCCTCATCACCCTCCTTTTGAAAGTCATAATCTCTTGCTGTAACTGATCACCTCTATGGGCATTACTACTCAACTCCTAATGCATCCATTACAACTAATTCCAACTGCGTATCTTGTATCTTGAAGGTTTCAGGTACTTTTGGAACAAAACATTCTTGTTTCAAAATACTAAAACGATGAAAGCTGTATGTACTTCATAAATGTGGGTTAACAGAATATATATAATTACAACTAGACTTAAAGCTCATTGAAAGCAGGGACTGTCTCTCTTGTTCATTGCTCTTCCTCGGACACTAGTATGATGGCTGACATATAGTATGTGCTCAATATATTTTTCAAAATAAATAATCAATCAATCAATAAACCAATGAACACCACACCTATTTCCCCACAACTTCTAAACAGTGGAAAGAATGGAGATTAAAATCTAGTAAGGACTGTTTTTGAATAGATTAAAAAGTGTCTCCAGATTCCACAGAATCCCTGCATAGACAAACTAGAAATGAAACAAGTTTAGATGCAGGTCTTCTAATTAAAAATAAGTTCCTAGATAAAAGCAAAACAAAATACTGCAGAGACTCTAATAGGAAAATATGTATTTATTTGTTCTCAGTTTGGGTAGATTATATATATATCTTTACTCCTAAATGTAACTTCTCCTAGCCAAAGCTTGATGTTTACTGTTTTGTGTTCTCAAATAAAGAGTCCCTGGTAATAGGATTCCTTGCCTTCTTCTGAGGAGGGAAGATTCTGAAAAATAGCCATGAAACCCCTCATATCCCAGCACTGGACCAATCCTCCAACAGAAGTTAGCTTCCCATTGTCTACCTTGGGGCTGAGTCTGTAGGAAATAGTCCTTGCTCCAATTACCCCTCTCATCTCCCTTGGCAACACAGTAATCAGATTTCTAAGCTCATCTCCACTCTCTTAAATAGGAAGAACAAAAGGCAGAAAACCCACAGAATGTTATGTGTGACTCATTTTCAACTTTGTGTGAATAATTTGGCACAAAGGCATAATTTTGCTTTTAACGAGGAATATTTACGTGTGTTTCTCCTCATTCAGTTGAGCACACAAATGAGAGACTGATTGCTCTGAACAATGCTGCTGCCTTCCTCCTGGGTGCTTGTTATTATTTGAAATCACAGAAAGGCACTGATTCACCACTGAATCACATGCATAATGACCAAAGTTCTAGAAGCTTGTGCCCTAAGGCCCAAGAGCTGGATTCTTTCTGCTTCTGCTGTGTGTGACAACTCTGAGGCCAGCTCAGATGGTAAGGTTTGCAGGAGCTCTGGTCTCCTCATTTAAACTAAAGAATAAACTTTGCCATTTTGCTCTTTGACAAAGAACAATCCCATAGCTAGACAAAGTTTTCTTTCTCTTTTAGATAGGAGCCACGGTCTCTTGTAAGGGGTAAGACCAATGGGTATCAAGAGATTCCCTCTCATGTGTATTAATGGTATCCTCTCTGGTTTGAAGAACGGGGTCCATTGTTTCTGCCCAGTTTCATGTATCATTTTTAAACAGTGTTGCCCTAAGCCACTAAGGGCCAGTATGGGAGGACTAGAGAGTAGTACACAAAGCCACAGTACCCTCAGCCCTCCTTCCAGACATCTGACCCATCTCTCATCCTTCAACCAGGGAAGCTGAGCTTTATTTGTTTTATATGTAGAATTTCTACATGATATTTCATTTGAAAAAAGTAATTCAAAGGCTTTAAAAAGATGAAGAACCAGTGTTGTGGGGGAATGAGCACTGAACTTGGAATTAGGATATCTTCACTCTAGTCCTGCTTCTGGCCCTAATTAGCCAGTAGACTTTGAGAACTCATGTTACCTTTTTAGAGCCTGACTCCCCTGCTATGGAACTGAGGCAACAGATGGTAGAATTTAAGCCAGGCCCTATGAAGGTAAGAAGTTTCCTCAAAGGTCCTCAAGATTGACCTTGAAAAGGAAGGGTGAGGACTCCCATTTTCCCAACTTCACTTCAAACAGTGCAACTCTGCTATATATATATGATATATATTCATATATATATAAGATAGTTTCCATATAAAATTTGAGCTTTAAAAATTTGAAAAGCATTCAATTCTGTATCAATATACTCTTCATTCTGACATTCTATTGCTCTATAATTCCTATTACCTATGTTCCATTGATTAAGAAGCAAGACACTTTACAATGACTTTTTATTCATATATTATGCTATTTGTTGATGTTATTTACATATGATGCAATAATACATAACACATACATATATATAACACCATTTTTTTCTAGGTACTCAGAAACTCACACATAAATGTAAATTCACATTCAAATTCATATTTTATACATATATATGTAAACATTTATATATATATATATGTATATATATGTAAACATTTTTGTCTGGTTAGTATTAAGATTTTCTACATTTTGTTCCATGGAATACTCTTCTGGGATATAGTAGCAAGCATGGCATGAAAAAAATATCATGTTGAAATGAGTTTGGGAGACTATGCATATTTAATCTCTTTATAAGTAACACACAATGCACACACCCATTTCAGGTTCCAAAAGCAACTTCAGGGAAAAATCTGTTTGATCTGGATTAATACAGAATTTATCAAACTTATTTTAGTGGGACACTCTTTGTTATCAATATACCTACTGAATTTACTAGAACCACGGTTCTGAAGCAAACTCAGAAACAATAATGTAGTGATTTTCCAATGTTATGGACTGAATGTGTTCCCCCAAAAGTCATATGCTAAAGTCCTAAGCCCTTTGGGAGGTAATTAGGTTTGGATGAGGTCATTAAGGTGGTGCTCTCATTATGGGATTAGTGCCTTATAAGAAGAGGAAGAGACACTAGAGCTCTCTCTCTCTCTCTCTTTCTGTGCACTAGCACAAAGAAAAGACCATGTGAGTCCACAGAGAGAGGATGGCCATCTGCAAGCTTGAAAGAGGACTGTCACCAAGAATTGAATCTGCTGGCTCCCTGACCTTGGCCTTGCCAGCTCCTGGAACTGTGAGAAATACATGTCTGTTGTTGAAGCCCCCTAGTGTTTTGTTACAGCAGCCGGAGCAGACTGAGATATCCAGGTAAGAAAATTAGGGTTTGACTGGTTGCACAACTTACTGACACAACTAGCATTCTAAATTTCTACCTAAAAATCTATTCGAAAACTCCAGTCAAATGGTGAATTAACTTCATACCTTGACATACCCTTTTTCCTCCAAAAGAATAATTGAAAAATGTAAAATGAGAAAATCCACAATATATAACCAGTCTTCAGAACAAAATAAACACTGTTATGGACTAGAATTGGAACAGAAACCCAAAGCAGGGAATATGGCTAAAGCCCAGAGTCTACAGGGTTTGTAGTCTGGAAACAGGCAGAGGCAGTTGAAATGACGGTGATGGGAGGACTTAAAATCCACAGCAGACAAGGGATAGGATCCAGACTCACTGCTTAAAGCCAGGTGCTGGCACAGAAGTACTCCCTCCTGTCCATTCTCCCCTCCTCATTGCTCATAGAAAGAGGTTGATGAAACTGCTTTCATCCAGAGCCCAAGGCTTTATAAACTGTGGACTTGGTGAAGCTGGTTGACAAGGCATGACCCCATGCTCAGAAACTGGCTCCCAGATTGGATCTGCACTATATCAAATCTCACAACAAAGCAGGAGCCCCAATCTGTTAAAACCTGATTCTAGACTGGAGGCCCCGAGACCTGGATGGAGACAACAGAGAAAACCACTAGCCAAGGAGGAGGTGAGCACAAAAGAGAAAAGAGAGAAGATAAAATCGTATCACTCAAAAGCTGATCCTGCACACCAAAGGAAGAAATCTACTGTAGGGGCGCCTGGGTGGCTCAGACGTTATGTGTCTGCCTTCCGCTCAGGTCATGATCCCAGAGTCCTGGGATCAAGCCCCGCGTCAGGCTCCCCGCTCGGCAGGAAGCCTGCTTCTCCCTCTCCCACTCACCCTGCTTGTGTTCCCTCTCTCACTGTGTCTTACTCTGTCAAATAAATAAAATCTTTTTTTTTTAAGATTTAAAAAAAAATCTTAAAAAATCTTAAAATCTTAAAAATCTTAAAAAAAAAAAAAAGAAATCTACTATAAAGAAAGGCAGCCAATAAAATCCATGATGGAAAAAAGAATCCCCTTCAGGCGATTAACATTCAAAGAATATTCCACCCAAGAATTATAAAAAGTATTTTGAACATTCATACAAATAAAGAAACAGAGAACATTTGTTGAGAATCATAAATTATCACAGAAAAATAGGAAAGTAAAATAAGAATTAGTATAGATATAAAAATTAGTTATTTTTTAAATAATGAAAACAACAACAAAAAAGAGATGAACTCAGGATTTAACAAAGAAGGAATTAATAAATAAAAATATAGTGCTGAGGAATTTCTCATACGCAGAACAGAAGACAAGGATAAAAATTTTGAAAGAGCAGCTAGGATACATAGGGAACAGAATAAGAGACCCTAACACATGTCTAAAAGGGGAGGTGAAAATACTAACCAAGAGATTAGGCATCTACAATCTAGATGACATGCAGGCTGTCAGCAAGGTCCAGGGAAATGAACACAAGCTGATTTGAGGAAGGCTCTAGGCTTGACTTCATTGTTAGTTCACAGCAGAGCCTGGGGAATCCATCCCACATTGCAAAGAGACCAGGACAATGCATCACCAACCCTGACCCAGGCTCTAGCCAGGTAGGTCAAGGGCTAGGAGGTAGCTTTTAACAAGCACCAGTCTCCTAAGGATTTCCAGAAGCCAAGGACTAACCTCCTTAGGGATATGTTAAGAGTCCTCTCAGGCAGAAGCAGGCAAAGGTTATGCCCACATCTTGTTGGTAAATGAAATGAGGCTACTGATTTATTGCTAAACTGCTTCACAGTAGTTTCAGGGCAGAGGAAGAATGTCCAGGCATCTGGACAAAACAGCTGCTACGGGTGTAGGAAATATTAATATATGAAAGACTAGGAACTGAGTAGGGACTGGCTAAAAAAATTAAGTTTAAAAGTAATTGAAAAAAAATAAAAGGAATGCAAATAGAAGAAAATCAAGAGTGAAGGAAAATAACCATTCCTCTGCTCAAAACCCTTCACAACTTTCTGTATCACTCAGAATGAAGTCCAAAGTCTATAAAATCACGTTCAAGGCTCTACAAACACCCCCACCTGATCTCACCTGCCACCTTTCTGACCTTACCTCCTCCTGATCTTTGCTTTGCTCTCTGTTTTCCAGCCGCACTGTCTTCACTGCTCGTCTTTCAACTTTCCAGGCACACTCCACCTGCTGTTCCCTCTGCTTGGAGACCTCCTCCTTCAGAAGGCCACATGGCTTAGTCCCTCACATCCTCCAATTCTTTGCTCACACATCATCTTCCTCTGGAGGACCTTCCCTGGCCACCTGTTTAAACTTGCCTTCCCACTCCTGCCCTCCCTAACCTCCTTCCCTGCCTTATACTTCCCCTCGGCACTCAGCACTATCTCACATTCAAAACACATTATAAATTTACTTGTATCTGTCTTCCCCTGCTAGGCTGTAAACTCCTTGAGAACCGGGGTGTTTATCTCTCGTATTTTAGTGCTGTATCTCCAGTGCCAGAAACAGTGCCTGACACATTATAGGCACTCAGTAATGACTTGTTGATAGAATCAATTAGTGATCCCTGACATATGGGAAGCACTCAGTAAAGGCTGAGCACTGTGATTTAACCAGTTATTCAACTACCAATAACTCCCTACTTAGTCTGCTCTGCTAGTCTCTGTTCCAGGAGGGTCAGTCACATCATCAGCATAATCTATCTACGATATGCTAAGTTCCCTCGGATATATTTTATTTCTTGTATCTCTTTAACATCAATTCAAAAATGGGGACATTATCATCCCCATCTTATTATGATTATGAGACTGAGGTACAACAAAGTTAACTGATTTCCCCACACTCATATACCTAGAGGGTGATAAAGCAGATTTGGAACCTAAGTCTATCCTCCTCCAAAGACTCTGATGTCTTCTTCATTGGTGGATTGTTTCTTTCGCTGCTCTGGCCTAGCACTCTCCACCTAAATAGATAATCTCATCTATAATCACCTTCCTTCCTTCATGATGCTTAACTCTTTTATTAGAATCATCTCTCATAGTAAACACTGTTGTCCATTCCTCCTTGCTAAGCTTGATTTATCTGGATTCTCTCTCTTCTAAAAATGACTCTATGCGTCCCCAGCTCCAAAGGTAAATGTTGATTAATCTAAGCCAATCAGAAAGCTAAGGTGACATCCCTGTAGGGAACATCAGAGCTCTGCCTCTTCACAAAAGCAACTAATAAACTACAAAAACTGTCAGAATCTAAGCCAGTCATGCAATCCATTTTCCTTGTCAGTGATTGGCTTAGGAATAGAGATTTAATACAATCCCAGCCAATAAGACATGAGGAGAGTCAGCTGGGGCACTTCTAGAAATAGTCTCATTATTATGGAGAAAGACAGGAGAAATAGACTCTTCTTCCCCATACATGTTCATATTTAAATGAGATGTCTGAAATACTACCACCATCTTTGAATCAACCAGAAGATAAAGTTAACACAAGAAAAAGGATACAATTAATAGAATCTCAAAGAAATAAAGTTAGAGGCCTTGTATAACAAGCCTAATGCCCCCCTTTCCCATGGAAGTTATGAGACTTTTAAAAAGTACTTATACAGTATAAGCAAGGCTGAATTAGTTTCCCATTACTTTAACTGAAAGCATCCTGATACCTCAACACCCTCTTCCCACTTTAGAAGTAGCCCAACCTCCAGAAATCACTTAGGATTTACCTTCAGTTCTACTACTGGAACATGGACAACCACTTGGTGTCTCATTGTTTCTGAGATTGGGTTGGTTACAGAGTTGCCACTAAAAATAAGATAGAACTCTGACTTTCTTGCCGAGCAGTTGAAAGAAGGAACAGGAGAAATGATGTCAAAGATCAGGTCTTTGAGGTCAAAGTTCAGTCTCTAGTTTGGTCATAGAGGGCTACATATAGAAGAATTATATTAGGGCACAAAGAAGTTAAGTAATTTGACTAAGCTCACCATGTTAATTGACAGGCAAGCTAAGACTAAAAGCCAAATTCCTCAACTTCTGTTATAGGACATTATCCACACCCAGATTAAACCTAGCAATATTTATACTTCCAGGTGCATTGTGTAGCTGATCTAAGAGGGGAAAAGGGCTAAGACTTGATGTATTTCAATTATACCTAGGAGATGCATACTTGAAATTTTGCCCACCAGGATTATTCTTTGTACTCAGAAAAAAAGCTATCATTTGAAAATATAGTTTCACAGAGCCATTGACCTCTTACCTCCAACAGCTCTGATTATTTAAGTTTCTAAAACTATAGAAAACATCTTTTAAATTCATAAATACATTCAAAATAAAGAAAAAGGAAGGGTGCCTGGGTGGCTCAGTCAGTTAAGCATCTGCCTTCGGCTCAGGTCATGATCTCAGGGTTCTGGGATCTAGCCCCGCATCAGGATCCCTTTTGGGGGTGGTCTACTTCTTCCTCTCCCTCTGCCCCTCCCCCCCGCTCCTGCTATCTCTCTCTCTCTCTCTCTCTCTCACACACACATAATTAAAAAATAAAAAGGAGCCTCAGTAAACCAGAGAACATGAGGAATCTCTGGAGAGGGATAAGAAAAAAGAGGCCATTAAGTCTAAAGAGTAAAGCTAATGAGAAAAATAATAAATGTCATAGAAAAATGGTGGGGGCGCCTGGGTGGCTCAGTCGTTAAGCATCTGCCTTCAGCTTAGGTCATGATCCCAGGGTCCTGGGATTGAGCCCCACATCGGGCACCCTGCTCAGAGGGAAGCCTGCTTCTCCCTCTCCCAATCTCCCTGCTTGTGTTCCCTCTCTCGCTGTGTCTCTCTCTGTCAATAAATAAATAAAATCTTTAACAAAAAAAAAAAAAAGAAAAGAAAAATGGTGTTGACACTAAAATTAAATCCTTTCAATAAAATAAATAGTAGAAAAGACACAGTAGAAGTTGAACTGGTGAGCTGGAAGACTGAGCTGATGAACTTTCCAGAACATATCATAAAGGGATTAAGAATCAAAAAGTATGAAAGAGAAGTCAAGAAATATTAAAGATAAATTCAGTACTTCTAATACCTGCCTCCTAGAAATACCAAGAAAAAAAGAGACTAAAAAGGTTTTTAGAGAGGTAAAATTCAAAGAGAAAAAGATGTGGCTCTGGTTATTGCTAAACTTTTTTTTTTTAAATAATGTGACCATTTTTGGAATCCTTATTTCTTTCATAATTCACTCACCTAATACTTCCTCAGACTCAAGAATGTGCTAAGCATGTGCAAGGCAATGGGAATCTAGTAAGAGTAATCAATCTTCTCCCCAGAAAATGCATATATGCACAGACCACAATTTTCCACATTATTTTAGGGGTTAAGAGTTCATTGATAATCTTCTGTATTTTTATTACAGTTTACCTGTTTTAACTCGAATGACTTGGCAAAAATAAGACTATTTCCTTTTGAATTGTTGGATTTCTTGATAGGGTATCTTAGCAACTGACTGTTTGAAGGCATGAAATCATACAGAGACTCAGTCTATATTAAGACTGCAATTGGTGAACTTCAAGTCTGGGGACTATTCCACAAGAGTTATGGAATTTTCATGAGGTAAACTGGAGTGATTTTCAAATTTCAAAGGAGGTAAATTGAGATAAATTGAAGTCTTGAGGAATTAGGACTACATTGAGTAATAAAAAACACAAGTTTCCTAAAAGTGTTAATAGACTCACAAGTAATCTCAGCCACAAAATCAGCAACCAGAAAAGAGGACAATCTTCCTACAGGATTTTGCCTGAAGGGAAATTTATTGCCAATGAGGGAAATTAAAAACAAGGAGTTTGTCTGAGATAATTATATGGAAATAAAATTCAGCTGGCTACTGAATCAATTTCCAGAAAATTAAATATACTTAAGGATATCACAAATTAATTTGGAGACCTTTTTTTAGCTTTAAGTTAGATACTGATTGACAAAGGGGGAGCTAAAGAAAAATAGGAAAGAAACTGAAAAACAGAAGAAAATAGAAAGGCCTTTAATAAGAACTGAAGATGGAAGAAGAGCTTTATAAATAAGTAGAAAGCCAACTTAAGGAGGGCAAAGAGACAAGTCACTCAAAAGATTGGATTTGCAACTGATAGAAGGAAATAATGTATTACACAATGGAACATAAGTATATGATATAAAAAAGGAAAAAACAGACTCCACTTAAGCGAAATGTGAATGTATATGTGAAGAGTTACAATAGCTGGGATGAAGTGGATGTCTGGCTACATATCTGTGTCCTGACTTCTAAATCCCTTGGTCATAAACATTAAACTAGAAGGTACATCTTCACAGTATCTTCTGATGGAATATAACATACCAGGTGAAAGGCATGATGTTTTATTGTCAGATCCAGAGTACATCGTGCAAGCAAAGATTACAATCTCTTAAATAAGCTTAGATATTAGGACAAGTGCTCTGAAGCAACATGAAGAATTTAGTGCCAGTAGGGTACAATCAGATCTATAGTCATGATTATCAACTCATACCTCTGTGACCTCTAGAAATTATTTTTTATTCATTGTTTAGTTTTCTCTTTTCTCAGTGCTCCCTAAGTGATTGCAGCTTTTTCTGAGCTGTTGATAAATTGTTATAACTTGTCATGTGTGGTCTGACCAGAATTACTGCAAAGAGATGATAAACGAAATTAAATCTGTTTGTGAAGAGAGTTGACTCACAAAGTTGGCTGCCAAAGGTCATGGTATGTTATGTGCTTAAGATAACACACTGAGGTCTTCAGGGCCAGAATGCCTGCTGGAGTTTCAACAAGGCTTCTTTTGCAGACACTGACCAACCACACCTTTGTGCTTATTCTTTCCTTGGCTTCTTTGTTTTATACATTTAATAGCCATTTATCCTCTCTTGCATTGCCACCAAATTGTTCAGTTAGCATAGGAAGTGGGTGATTTTACTGAGACATAAGAAACATCATCAACTATAAAATAGCTGTCATGTGGTAGAAGTCAAATCTCTTTTTTAAATCTGATAATATTCATCTGTATTTTGCTCTGAAATAAATGTTAATTGCTAAAAGTCACGTTTTTAAAGACAACAAAGTGAATCTGATTTATTAGGAACAAACTCATGATGAAGAAAAGCCTTCTCAAGAAAAGGTTAATGGCGGGCGAGGGGGGCGCCTGGGTGGCTCAGTCGGTTAAGTGTCTGTCTTCAGCTCAGGTCATGATCTCAGGGTCCTAGGATCAAGCTCCACTTCTGGCTCCCTGCTCAGTGGGGAGTCTGCTTCTCCCTTTCCCTCCCCCCCCTCCCCCCCACACACACTCATGTGTGCATTCTCTCTCTCTCAAATGAATAAAATCTTTAAAAAAAAAAAAAAGGCTAATGGGTCATGAAGCTCAGTAACAACCTGGCAGGCCCTGAGTGGTATTATTATGGGTCTCTCCTTCCTGGTATCTATTAGTTTTGCAATGAAAGAAGGTTGGGGGCCTTTTCTAAGTAACAAGAACACTAATTACAACTAATCCATCAAACCTCTCACAAACCTTGGGAAGACTAAAACAAGTTCAGAATAAGCAGGAAGAGGAGAAGGTCGCTGAGATTGCAAAGATGAACAGTAGAAGGTCAAACAAAATCACCCCTTGCTTCTGTCTGGGCATATCTCTCACATGAATGTTGCACTGGATTCTGAACTGGTGATTCTGGACAGGACTGCCATGGGTGGAGGCAGACACCTCATGAAGGAGTCAGCAGTCTCTGTGTTAGCTGACTTGAAGGAAGAGGTGGGACCTCAGAGAGAAAACCTGCACTAAGAAAGTTATATTGTAGGGAGGAGATATAGAGTGGTCAGTGAGCCCTGCACTTGCACTTAGAACACCTGGGTTCAAGTCTTAACTTTACAGGTTCTTATCTACATGATTTTGAATGAAGCACAATCTCACTGAGTCTCTTTCTCATCTGTGTAGAATGAGATAATAATACTCACCTTAACTTCTCCCTATTTTTCTTATGAGGATCAGCTGATCTATGTATTTAGATTATAGTTTCTTTCATGTGCAAATGTCTTATTTTTAATAATAAAACAGTGGAAATTATTATCAATACTAGTAGTAATAATCAGGAAAGAGCATAGCTACTATAATGAGGGGGAAAAAAAAAAGGTTAAGAGGAAGACTAAAGAGGTTGCCTTAATGAAAAAGCAGTATAATACAGAGGAGACATATGACACAGCAGTTAACAGCCTAGATATTAAACCCAGGCTGCCTGGATTCAAATCCTGGCTCTGTGATTTAGGAGTTATGTGACTGTGAGCATGTTACTCACACTATCTATGCTCTAGTTTGCACATCTATAAAATAAAGATAATAGTACCAAATTCATCAGGTTTTTTTTTTTTTTGAGGATTAAGTGAGTTATGTATATACTACTAGTGTTTAGCACAGTGTCAGCACATAGGAAACATTATACAAGCTGATATTATAATGCTGAGCTAAGGTACTAACCTGTTTAATCCCTCCTCACTGGGAACTGAGTTGATCATAAACTCTAGAATTAGGCTGTGTGACCCCAGATGTGTAGAATTACAGAGACCCTGACCAGGCATCTGAACAGGTCATTACACAAACCATCAGAAAACCACCTTACACCGACCACAACCCAGATTTCAATTCGTAAGTGAGAGTAAAACAGAAAAAGCTAACTTTTCCATCATTTTACTACTTTCTGGCTGTTCATTTACACATAAGAAAGCAAATTCACTTCAGAACACTAGCTGGATGCTGGTCATTATCTGTAGTGACCAAGTGAGAAAAAATATGGAGTGTCATTTCTTCATCTCCACTAATCTTGTACTTAGCTTGACATTTATTAACAGAGGCAAGTCTGTATTTTCCTTTACACAGGGTATACCACTTGCATAAGGGCCTTGGTTTTCTTGTTTTATTTTTACTGGTTTCCATTTAGATAATAGATTTCTATACTATACATTTAACCATGTGTCCTTTAATAAAACTAGGATGCTGCAAATCACTACGAAAGTAAACAAAGAAAACTGGTTCAATGATAAATGAGATGAATGAATGGATGGATGAATGAATTGAAAGATTAAAAAAGAGAGAGGAGCAGCGTGCCTGGGTGGCTCAGTTGGTTGTGTCAGCCTTCAGCTCAGGTCATGATCCTGAGGTCCTGGGATCGACTCCACGTCACGCTCCATGCTCAGGAGGGAGTCTGCTTCTCCCTTTCCCTCTGCCCTTCCCCTTGCTTATGCTTTCTCTCTCTCTCTCAAATGAATAAATAAAAAATCTTAAAAAGGGGGAGGGGGGCCTGGGTGGCTCAGTCAGTTGGGTGTCCAACTCTTGATTTCAGCTCAGATCACGATCTCAGGATCATGATATTGAGCCTCACATGGGGCACTGAGTGTGGAACCTACTTGGAATTCTCTCCCTCTGCCCCTCCCCGCACTTGTGTTTTCTCTCTCTTTCTCAAATAAAATTTTAAAAAGAGAGAGAGAGAGATTTATCTTTCTTTTTCTGGGGGGCAGGGTACTCTATACCAAGAAAAGAAAGACTCAGAAATTGTCTAACTAGAATTATATTAACTTTTAGGTTTAAAAAATTAACAGTGGAAAAATCAGCTAGAAAAGATCAGAAATGAGGTAGTTGGCGTGCAGACAACTTCAATTTTTAAATATATTTTAAAATATTTGCTTGGTAAAACCTAGGATTTATCAAAATACAAAAGAAACATTCATCCATGTTTTGTCCCTTTTTGTAGAAAAAGCAAATAATAATAATAAGAGGAGTGTAAAGAAACAAAAGATTATAGATAGATTCAATAGAAAAAATCTTTATCACCTATAGCAATTAAATTATATATGCAGTGGCAGCTTTGCCATAATTTAATGTATGAGTGCACCTCTAAAATAAAATATTTCATGTGTGGCTTGTAAAGTTTATAAAGCAGAGTCATTGTTGAATGAGAGAAATATATTGTTCAATATATTTTTAAGGAAAATGAAATGTAAGGTACCCCTTCTATATGGAAGCTGTTCAACATTTAAAGATAATAGCCATTAGTGATAAAATGTGACATTTTCCATATAATTCACAGGAAAGTAACAAGATCTTCAGTCAGAATTTTCTAATTTCTAACACAGCACAGAAACTGTATATGTAAAAAATCACAAGTCAAAACAAAACTGGTTCAGTCTTTGGAATATGAATGCCACTGGTCATACTGAATTAATTACACAAAATAAAATATCCAAAGTAGCTATTCATTTGGTTGGCATTCTTCAAAATAAAGTCTCTGGCTCTCAGTTTCTTTTGAAAAACAAACCGGCCATGCATATGAAATAAGACAATCCACACACATTGTAAAAGAGCTATAAAGCAACACTTAAATGTAAGTTCTAGATGTTGTAACACATTGCACAGGCACTGCACATGTTCAGTGTTCAATACCTGAGTTAACGATTGAGGCGCTGCAGGTAGGCAGAGGGGAGGCAGTTGGCCTGAATCGCCACTCAAGGACTGTTTTCTTCACTCTAACAATGCTCTGGCTCAAAGTGTCATGGTCTTGCGAATGTTTTTGATCTAAATAGTATTACTCAGCAAGACAATTTACCTTATTTGCCATTACTTAGTACTATTTCCAGTATTCAAATTCACTTTCAAAAACGAATGTTCATCCTAATCAATACTATTCAATAATGGAAATGTGAGCTCTGAAAACAAATCCAAGAGGAGCCTACACCAGTACTGAAAAAAAGAGACATCATCAAAACAAAAAATAGAAAACAAAGAGAGTACACAATATGTGAAGGTGATTACACTGAAGACACCTATACTCACAGGATTCTGAAGAATTCTGGGCATTTACCCTTCTGCTATCTATATTGCAGAAACTGCTATGAGGCAGGAACTGCAGAGAAATTCCCTCAGTAACTTTTTAACCCTTCTCAGTGTACCTTCCTATAACGCATCCCATTCTCTGTGTTAAATCTTTCTATTTACAGTAGCTCAGACGGTTTCTGTTGTCTGCAAGTGAATCTGGACCAGTACAACCGTCACGATGCACGTATATGTAAATAGAATTGCTCTGATGTTATGAAGAATTATAGGCACATTCCCTGAATATCCCATACCCATTTTTGTGGTTTGGTGGTAATGCACTTAACCCTTTCAACGCTTGAGAGACAACTATGTGTTACCTCCTCTGCCAAGCCTGATCCAACTTCCTGAAGCCGATTTTGCACTTTCTTGTCATTCCCCCCACAGCACACATGAACATTCTGTCACTATAATAATCATTACACTGTATTCTGTTTGTGTGTTTGTCTCCCAAATAGACTTTTAGGAAGGCATTGTGGTTTTTTTAATCTATGTATTCCTGTGGCTGGCATATATCCTCAATAAAACTGGTAAAAGAAGAGAAGGATCTGGAGTCAAAATAATTTAATTAAATCCTGCCTTCCCCACTTGCCATTAGGTTACCTGGGGCAACTGAATAAATTCTCTGTACCTCAATGTCCTGATTTTTAAATGGGAATAATGAGAGGATCTACTTCATTTAATTAATATGTTTAATTATCTAATTTATTCCTCTATTTAATTAATACATATAAAGAGATGGAGTCCTTAGAATAGTGCCTGGCACATATTATTGCACAATAAATGTTAGTTTTATTGTTAAAAATCAACTTATGGTTGGCTCAGTTGGTTAAGTGTCTGACTTCAGCTCAGGTTATGATCTCAGGGTCCTGGGACCCAGCCCAGTGTTAGCTCTGCACTCAGTGGAGAGTCTGCTTGTCCCTCTTCTTTTGCCCCACATACACTCTCTCCCACTCAGATAAAATCTTTAAAAGAAAATCAACTTATCAATTTTAATAGGCATATAGAATCAGTACTACTTTTTTTCATTATTAACATAATATGCTTTAAATAAATGATAAAAAAAATCACTTTTCCAAAAATATGAATCATCAACTGGGGGAAAAAAAAAAAACCTGTGGTGTTTAAATTTTAAGTATATTATTTTAAAAAATTCTCTCAGGGACAACTAAAGATTAACAAATCATAACCATCATATTTTAGAAGATAAAGTTTGTTCATTGCTATCCATAAAATGGCAAATTTTCATCTTTCATTTTTTCTTCAATTTGTTTTCATCACCAAGGGAGCCGAAAGAGATATCTCAGGGGCTACTGAAAAATAAAATCCCAATATCTCCTCTGATCATTTCTCAGTGCTAACTCTCAGGAATCTGATACATTTCCAGTATATCACATCTACATTGGATACAAAATTAACTTCTACAGCCAACAATGATTTATTGAAGCTAATATTTAAACCCATAAATTTTATGGACAAGACAGAACAGAATTAGAATGTTTGAGTGTTTAATTTGTTTATTACACTTTAGGTTTACAAAAATATTAAAGATAAGCCATTGGAAAAAAACAAATAGAAATTTAAGAACTAAAATATACAACAACTAAAATAAAAACTCAATGGATGGACCTAATAGAGAATGGCAATGACAGCCGAAAAAAAATCAGTAAACTTGAAGACAAAGCAATAAAAAAATATCTAAACAACAGAGAATTTAAAATTTTTTTCTTAATGAACAGAATCTTGAGGATCTGTGGCACAATACCAAAAAAATTAACATTCAAGTCATTGGAGTCACAGAAAGAAAGGAAGTGCTTGATGCAAAAAAAATATTTGAAGAGATAATAGATGAAAACTTCCCAAATTAGGCAAAAGACATAAACATACAATTGTAAGTTAAATAAATGGGGAAAAATTAATTAAATTATTACACAATGGGGATGGCTGGGTGGCTCAGTCAGTTAAGCTTCTGCCTTCAGGTCAGGTCATGACCCTGGGATCCTGGGATAGAGCCTGAGTCAGGTTCCATGCTCAGCAGGGAGTCTGCTCCTTCCTACCCCCTGCTCATGCTCTCTCTCTCCCAAATAAATAAAATCTTTAAAATAAATAAATAAATACATAAATACATAAATAAATAATTACACAATGATTCTATGAAATAGAACATAACTATTACAAAATAGTGTGCAATTATGTATGTAAATATGAAGTGGATTTTAAAATGTAAACAAGAAATTAGCTTCATAGGTATTATTTGCAAGGCAATCTTTAATGTTGTGACATTATTTTTACAACAGAAAAAATAAAGGAATATTGCCACTCATTGGCATTTATTTATTGAGGCATCACTTCAAAGTATTCTGTGTCCTACACTACAGAAAAAAATTAAAAGATTAGTTAATTACTGAAGGAGCACTGCTCCTACACTCAACTATGTGACTGTATATATGTTAGGATGGTCTGATGTCACTCAGATTGTGAGTGAAGACAGAAGCTGTAGTAACCAGACATTATAGGGTTATGGCAAAATACCATTAAGAGTTCCCAAAACAATTCCAAGAGCGCTGACAACTTTACTGGAAAATATGTTTCCTTAAGATGGATAGTCATTAAGATAACCAGCCCCAGATTACTGCTGTTTGTTACAAAAATTAACATCTGCTTTCTCTTTATCTATGGCTTTCTTTCTATTTGCATGGAAGAGGGAAAATAGTATGTTTAGACTGCCTAAATAGTTTAGTTGATAGGTAAGTGTTGATGATTATATTAGTAACTGGAAACACTGCAATACATAAAATTATCCAAGTTCCATATCATATCCCTTTTCACTAACCATACTCCCAAGAGGCTTATGTAATTAAAAGTAGCTTCAAGCCAAGTCCTAATGTGTACAAACTCATAGAATAGTTGTCCAGGTCTCTTCCTCTTAAAGTTTTATTTTCTGATTTGGAACTATGACTTATCAAGCCAACTCCCAGAGGGTAGGTAATTTTATTGCACTATACGAATAGTAGTACATGGAATTTGCAGATATTTGTGGGCAAGCCCCAGCAACTATTTCATAGTTCACTGTACCAACTGTTTATTTCATGAGCCAAGTTTATATATCCCTCGACATCCAGGCTAGAGTTCCCCCCTAGGCTAGAGTTCTCCCCCCACCCCACACACCTAAACTTAAAACCCCAAAGCATGTTCAAATAGATTTCTCACAGCATGAAGTAGAAATTTACTTTGAGTAGATCAGAAACTAGCATAGTGCCTCCAATATTCTAAATTCAATCATAAAAATAAAACATCCCTATCAAAGCAATTTGATATATCATCTGTATACCTCACATTCATATTTAATTATTTACTAATTCATTCATTCAACCACCATTTATTGAGTGGTGACTATAGGTAAAATGCATTACTAAGCACTGGGGGCATATTGCAGAACCAAAAGAAGGTGGTTCCTATTCTCACCAAGGTAAATACAGACATAAAACACTCAATTACACAACTGGGTCATAAATGCATGGTGTGAAGAAGACCTGTGGGTGTTAATAGCATATAACAGAGAAACTTTTGAAAGCCTCCTCTGGGAAGGGGTGGAGGAAAACCACGTGTGCTGAAATATGGAGGACAAATAAACATTATTAGTAAAGTCAAATTGGAAATGAAGAGATGGAGAAAGGGGAACAAAAGACATTTCAGATAAGGGAACAGCATGTGCAAAGAATCTGGAGCAGAGACAGTAAACTGAAAGATGGTCAATGTTGCCAGAGTGGACAGAGGATGAGGATAGAATGTGAAATGAGGCTGATGGATGGGTAGAGGCAGATTCAGGCAGATTCATGTCTTATAGGTCATATCTAAGAGTAACACAAAGACACTTAAGTTTTGGGAGCAGAGGAATGGCATAAACAGATGTGTGTGTGTGTGTGTGTTTAATCACTGTAACAATAGATGAAAAATAGATTCAAAGGAATCACATATGGAGGCCAGGAGATCAGTTAGCCTTAAAAAGTTCAAGGGAGAAATGATGGTCGCTTTGACTAAAACAGTGGTTCTCAACTGAGGGCACTTTGATACCTCCCACCTCTAAGAGTACATTTGGCAATGTCTGGAGACATTTTTGGTTGTCACAAGTAGGGAGAGTTGTACTACAAGCATACAGTGGGTAGAGGGCAAGGATACTGTCCAATACCCTAAAATACTATGGCAGCACATCACAACAAAGAATAACCCAGTCCCCAAGTGTCAATAGCAACAAAATTAAGAATCCTGGACTAGTGTGATGGCAGCAAAAATGAAGAGTAAACATATATTTAGAAAGTACAAATGACAAAACTGTTATCATTGAATACAGGATGAGGATGACAAAATAAAAATATATACATCAAAAATAAACCCGTTTTCTAGCTTGTGAAACTGAGTGAATTGTCAGCCATTCACTGAAGACTCTAAGTTTGGAGGCAAAAGACCAACTTTGAATTCAGATGAATTGAGTTTGAGATGCCTTTAACACATCAAGTTACATAAGCAGTTATGCATATTGATTTGCATTTCAAAGAAGGAGCAAGCACAGAATGAGCTGACAAGTCAAATAAAATGAGAACTGTGCCATTTGGCAAAGTTGTTCGTTGGAGACAAGATCAGTAAAGACTGAGGTAGGACAATGGAAACAGTGGAAATCTGTCAATGAGGTTGAGCAAACGCTAGAGAAATACGATGTGGATTAAGTTTTTTTCAGAGTTCTTTTGTTTGTAAACTAAGAAAGTCCTGAGAATGTTTCAAAAGCTGATAAGGAAAGAGCCAAAAGAAAGTGAGCTGAAAAGACAACAGAAGAGGAAATAACAAAATGACAAGATCTACCTTCTCTAAAATCCAAATTTCTCTTGACATCCGTGTTTGGATGTCTCAAAAATATTTCAAATGTAATAAATTAAAAACTGAGTTAGGCTCCCTCCTCTGCAATGGTTTCTTTTCTCTAAAGACAGCACCATCCAACCATTTAGACAACCCAGTAACAGAGGAGAGGAGTCAGGCTTGATGCCTCTCTGTCAGCGACTCCTACACTGAATCCATCATAAGTACCTCTCAAATTATTTCATTTCTCTCCACAACCTCACAACACCCTAGTCAAAGCAATCACTCGCTCACCTACAACACATAACAGCCTCCTAACTGTTTTCCTGCCCGTTATGAGCTGTTCTTGCACTCTGTAGCCACAAAATCTGATTTTCTCCTCCCACAGCTTAAAACTCTCCAGTGATTATCCATTGTTTGAGGACAGACCCAAATCCTTAATATTGCCCTCAAAGCCATTTTTGTGTTTCAAGTCTCAGTGCACAACAGGTTGTTCTCACTCTTTCTGCAGTACCCTCACAGGTCTTCTTTCAGTCATATCTCCCTCTGTCCTCTGCACAACACTGTTCCCTCTGCTGGGACCTCTCTTCATGCCTCACTCCCTACTCATTCTGTAAACAGAAACTTGAAAGCCATTTCCTCAATGAACTATTACCAAACATGACAAGTCAACTTAGCTACAGAACCATATTTTTCTCCCTTGTGGAACCTTCCCCCAAAAATGATTCTACATGTATTATGTGTTTATCTGATTGTGTACCTGTCTCTCAAGCTCTTTGAGAGCACAGATCCTGCTTGATTTTATTCAGTCACAAGGCTAATGTTCAGCACAGTGCCTGACACTAGGAGGCGTTTAAAAACCACCTGTTAGAAGAATGAATTATCTTTATAACAACCCTATGAAATGAGTTTAGTTGGTTTTTTGTTGTTGCTGTTGTGCCTTTGGTTTCTTAATGATGACAAATCTAAGGCTTAAGGATTTCAGTAAGATTAACAGTTAATCTTGTGCAAGTTACTGGTGGACCAGTGTTTAGACTCATCTCTTCTCAACTCCTACCACAATGCTCCCTAAATTCAGTACATTTCCAATCAAATGTACAGATCAAATGAGTCTCTACGCTAATTCAAAGGTTGAGTATGCCCCTCTCATGATTGTGCCCACCTGGATTTTGTTTTACATCACTGACTTCAACTCATGGAAAGCTTCAAATGATGCCACAGGAGATGAAGTAGGTAATTTATACTAAAAAAAAAAGCTCATCCCTGAGAACTGTGGTTTTTCAGCCAGAACCTTCTAATAGTACTTACAGTGAAACATTTTACTATAACTTGATAAACTGTGCTCACTTAAAATCTTAATTATCAAGAGTACAGTATCAATTTGTAAAAGATTCAGAACTAGCTTGTTTTGAGAATTAATGGGTCTAAATTAGAGATCATCATTAGTAAAACTACTAATTCTCATTTACCATGTCATATTCAATCTGCTAAATTCTATACACTCTAAAGATAAATTGGTCTTAACCATAATTTCTGAGAAAGGAATTTAGAATACCTCTATGGATATGATAAATAAACTATGCCATTTGGCTGATTTAGCAACACAATGCACTCAAAGTACACTAAAACGACAAATATTCTAGTTCCACAATATTTGGCATATTCATTATTTACAAATCACCACTTTTCAAAGGTGGAAAATCCTATAAAATAACTGAACATTAAAGCTATAATAAATACCTTTCCTCTCCACATTGCCTCTACCAAAATGCTAGGTCATATCTCATTATAAACTGAGTATGGCATCACCAGTGATCTCTGCCTCATCAGGGTTTCCTCACTTTTACTGTCTGCACCAGGTATTAGACACTTAGGCAATTTCTACTGTCTATTATTCATAACCATATGTCATTTTGTTTAAATTTCCAACATTGCCTTGGTCTCGGACTTAGAGTCAAAGAAAAGGAAACCCCACTATTTAGTACCTATTCAATTGCAACCAATGTGTAGGAACTCCAAATATATCATTTTATTTAATCGTCACAAAAGCCCATGAGATCAATGTTTCCACATTACAGAAGAGGAAGAGTTGGAAACTTATTTGGTCAACAAGTATCCAAATTTACTAATTTCTAGTAAATTGAGGATTTGGGACTTTTCCAGTAATACTGCAGTAATGTCTGAACCCTGCAGATATCACCAATATGACTTCTTCTAGGTCATTTAAGATAATGTCCAGTTTTTGATCGATACTGATCCAAAGAGCATTTTGACCTTATCAGTTTTATATTGTTTCTACAAAGACTCTCTTTCTGAGGGATTTGAGAAAGGTAAATATGAATACCATAACTCATTTAGGAAAATAGTATCACAAGACAAATTTTAGTCTTGGAAAGAAGTCTCCAGTATCTGTCATAGTAAAATCATCAACAAATGTCTATTTGCAAGGAAAAATGTCCAGTGGCTATCTGACTTTTGAGTATTCTTTAGGAACATGATTTTAAAACACAGTAAACTGACAGATCAACACTCGCCTGTCTCTTGTTAACCTTTACATAATAAAATCAACTAGGATTATTAACCCAACCTATGCAGGCCTTGTCCATGACTTGAGACATGAACATGTTATTAGTCCAGTTCAGCTCAGAAAATTGGCAATTTTATTTGGTAATGCAAATCCTCTGGTTGTATTTGCTTGTGTGCTTGTTGGCTTGTTTGCTTTAAGTCTATGATTCATTTTATAATGACAACCTAAGTATGTGATTTAGCTAAGGCCTATAGTGAATTAATAGACTAAATTCACAGAGCGCCGTTGTGTCTGGAATTAGGAAATGATTTGCCTTTGCTATTCTTGAAAGAGAGGAAGTAGTTTTGTTTTAAGATTAAGGTGCAGTGTTTTCTCAAAGAGGGCAAGCTGAAACTGATGCTTAACCTAGAGAGGCTTCTGTGAATTGCTATGTAGTTTCATTGGGATTTTGGAAAGACTGTATTTCCTGATTTAATAATACATATGACTGAGATGGGAAGGGCAGTATTTATATATTACGCTGAATCTAAATCTAACACACAATTCTAGAAAAAGAAGGAAGAAAGGAAGGAAGAGAGAGATGGTGAGGGAGAGAGAGGAAGGAAGAAAGGGAAGGATGAAGGAAAGATGGCTATATTATTCAAATTTACTATTATAATTCCGTATGGACATAATGTTAATGACTTTAAAGTAGCTGTCGAACAGAATTATGTACCCTGTAGGCCCTTATTCTTAGATACCAATGATGCAATAATACTCCTGGTCACTATCATTCATTAAACTCTAGTTAGGGGTTAAGTGTTGTGATAGGCATAATTCAGCATTGTGTCATCTGATACCTACCACACTCCAAGAAGTGGGTATGATTATCATACACCTTGTATAGAGGAGAAACCTGCAGCTCGCACAGAGTAGTAGGATTTGAGGAGGCGACAGAACTAGAACTGCAGAGCAAAAAGCCCTCCCAGATCTGACTCCAGAGTTCATGTCCATTACATGCTTTTATATTCATTTTATTTCTTTCACTTTTCATTTTATTTTATTGAGAGAATCTTTTAAGAAGAAAACCATCCTTTGTTTAAGCCCTAGCCTCCAGAGACAAATTTACCAGGGACCATGATTCATTCAAATCTGTTTAAAGCACACACACCACACACACACACACACACAAAGCATCTCTTCCTGCACATCCTCACAAATCAGATCAAACCCTGTAAGAGACGAGTCATGCTGCAATAAGACGACTCTGGATTTCATTTGTGCATTATTTTACTTATCTAACATGCCTGTGTCTCTCATATTGCTATGACATCTTAGGAAGTAAAGGAATGGATAATGGGAGGGAATATAAACCTGTTTCATCTAAGATATGGTCTTTTTACTCTTACCAAGTTTTATCATACTCTTTATAATAAACTATATTTGGTAAAATATCTTTTGATTGTCCTCAAAATGTTACTAATAAAATGAAATATAAAATTCAAAGTGATAATTTTTGCAAAACAAAATCCCAGTTCACAATTTCAAAAGACTAGCATCAAATTTCGAATCAGTCTTGAAGTATGCTAAACTGTAGAGAATAAACCACATTATACTAAGGCCAAATCACCATATTCCACAATTCTTTCTAGGACTTTCTGGCATGTAATTTCTAACAGATCCAAATTATTTCTTTTCAGCCATGTAATCGGCTTTACCCACAGTGAAATGTGATCATTTTTTCTACTTAAGTTATACATATATATTAGGCTTCATGTCTTATACCATGATAGGATGTGCTAACATGGATGCACCTGTCCACTTTAAACATAAAATTGGAAAAAGCACAACCCCTGTTGTAATGGTTTAATACAAAAAAGAAAGGAAATGCCCAAGGCCCAGAAAACAAAGGGCGGGGGCGGCATAAAAATAGAGGCATAGCTCTCCCCATGCCAGGGCAATACAGTGCCACTGAGGGAAGACTGCAGAGTAGATCCAGACATAAGCTAAGGCTATGGTATAGCCCCAGGCAGGGACAGGCCAGGATGCACTAGCAATGCTCCACCCATGGTCCTCTGGATTCTGTACCAATTTGTGCTCCCAAAATCCTGTGTACTTTTCAGTTAGCATCTTCATCTCTTTGTAGGGAGCTGGGCTCAGACTGCTAGAACCACTTTGAGAGCTCCTGCTACTCTGGCTCCCTTTTCTCTGTAAGGAGGGCTTTAAGGTGTGACCTACCAATCTTCACTTCAGACCCAAGCCAAAGCTTCCCAGATGGGATTTTACTTGATACCATGCCCTTGTTTGGCCAAATTCCTTTTCCAGTCCCATTTCTCCAAACCCCTATTTTTCCTGGGATCACTTACTAATAAATTACTTTCACATGAATCCTCATCTCAGAGTATCCTTCTGGGGAAGTCAACCTGAGACACAAGATATTGATTTCTTACAAGGTAGTAACTGGAACAGAATATTCTGCCTCAAGCCAGGAGCCTAGAAGAATAGGCCTCTCAGTACAAGAAGCACCCCCAGCTTAGACAAACCATAAGGAAGCTCTTTGAATGGAAATAATAAAAAGAAGACTACCACAAGAAAGTGAGACATCCAAAACATGCACACGTGGAATCAGAATTTACATGATTTATGAGAAGCAAGAAGCCTCAAGCTAAGAAATTAACATAATGACTAGTCTGGAGCAGGTGAGATGCAGATGGAAATGCAAAACTATAGCAACATTTCTGCCATGAATGAGACAGACAACTCCCACAGGAGTGGAGATGGGGGGTGGGGGGTGTTGGATGATGAGAGAAGCTCACGGTTTAAAAAATTAGAGACCACACAAATAAATAGTTTCACCTTGATAACTCAAGTCTCACTTCAGCAAGTGGAGGACTCAACAATGTAAAAATGATAAAGTCAGTACATTTAAAATGAAAAAAACAATAAGGAATAAGAACGCTAATGAAATCACTATAAGAAATAGCAGACAGATTTGAAGAAGAATGTAATAGAATGGAGAGAGCAACAGGGGAGCCAACAGTGGCTGAATTTTGAGAGCTGGAAAGCAGGACAAGTATAAATGACTTAGGAGACCCGAGAAAGATGAATACAAAATTGACAGCCAGAAAAACTAATAACCAAGTCCACAGTACCACAGAATGCTAAAAGATTCTGGAACTGGAAACACTAGTAACTCTAGGACTGTGGGTGAAAGAGAGTTTCAGGAGCAGTTTGATTTCTACTAGCCCAGATTCCCTCTTCTTACCTTTCTTAGTCCACTGTCTGTAACAATTATTCCTGCTCTAGAAGTTTGGAGGGTTTTGTTCTGAAGAGGTAAACAAAGATGGTATGGACTAGTAAATACCAGTCAGAGTTGTGGGTCTTTATGGGACGTTTACCAAGAAGAGGTCAGTTTAGTGACCATGTAAATACCTAGTGCTGAATGGCTTGGCTCAGGGAATGCAGTCAGACATTTATTATCCAGTAAAACACTGTAACAGACTTCTCCTGAGTCTCCAAACACCCAGGAGGCAAAACTTAGATACCGTTCACCCTACAGTGATGTGCAAAGCCTCACTCAAGCGCTCGGATCTTCCAATCAGCTTTGAAATCTCCAGCTCTAAATCATGAATAATCAATCAAGAGACAGAGCCACACGCAAATTGTCTTGGAATAAACCAACATTATAAAGGGAGAAGAAAACTTTAAAAATGAATGAATAAATAAACCATCATTAATATTTCCAGAGAGAAAGTATTTTTGAATCCATGAAAAGGAATAGAGGCTATAAAAATAAAATGGACATTCAGATAACAAAAAAGGAACTTTTGGAAATTTCTTTTAAATTATGCTGAAAATGAAACACTTAATAGAAATGTTGGAAGATAAAGTTAAAGAAATCTTCCAGAAAAGAAAGCAAAAGGAAATGAAAAAAATAAGAGAAAAGAGAAGAAAATGAAAAGGGCATCCCATAAGGCATAAGATCAAAAAAAAATACAGAAAGAGAGAAAACATGAAAACTGAAGGGATGAAATCTTTAACAAAATATTGCCCCCAAATAAAGGATACATTTCCAGATTGAAAGAGGGCCAAGATTCTCACAAATATACATCACTGAGACAATTCAGAACACTGAAAAACAAAAAATAAAAAGTTCTACAAACATTTAAAGAAGAAAAGGTCACATACAGTGTTAATAAAGTGATCATATATGGCTGGCTCAGGTGGTAGAGCATGCAACTCTTGATCTCAGGGTTTGAGCCCCATGTGGGATGTAGAAATTACTTAAAAATAAAAAAATCTTAAGAAAAAAATAAAGTTAGGTAACTTGAAAAAATTTCTTGACTGACAAATTGGTTTACTTCTTGTCAGTATAAAACAGTTCCATTCAAAAGCTAGTTTCAACCGGTGATGGGTATTAAGGAGGGCACGTGATGTGATGAGCATTGGGTGTTACATGCAACTAATGAATCATTGAACACTACATCAAAAACTAATGATGTACTATATGTTGGCTAATTAAACATAATAAATTTTTAAAAAGCTAGTTTCAAAAATAGAGTTACTTCTAAGAAAAATAACATATGCCTGTTACATTAAAGCAAAAAAAAATCTTTATATGGATTTTCTGGACATTGAATAATAGGCAGAATGATTATTTTTGGCACTTACTCATTTACAATTAACCATTTTCTTAGCCATCGTTGACTCTAATAATGTGTCATTTATATTTTCCTAAAGAGTATCTCTTTTTATTTTAATATGGTTATAACTGTTTTCACATTGACTTCATTCAATCTTCTACATTTAATAGTTAATAAATGCAAAAATGTTGACATCTTTTGTTAGCTTTTCTCTATAGGCCATATGTTTCATTGAAAAACGACTTTCCCTGAAGATGATGAAGTATCTGGTAACTTCAGAGTGATTATAATTTTGCCCTACTGCATCATATTATTATCTCAGCCCATATATTTTCATTCAGAGTACTCACTTGACAAATACTTTTACAAAATAAAATTCATCAACTAAATTATCTCCATGACTAACTGAAGTTTAAATGCTAGAAAACTGAAATCCTTCTCAATATATCCCATTTCCAGTATAGAAATTATCCAAACAAAACTAGGAACTCCATTGAAAGATTCTTTCCATAAATCAAGATAACCCAAATTGAAATTATAGATTTTAAAAATTAAAACAGCATCTGAGCTCTCATCATCTATTTTGTTCAGTGTTTGACTTGTGTTTGTAGAATACATATCACTGCCTTCCTATTTTCAAGCTTTATTTTAATTAATTGCAATTGATTAAACAATTCCAAAGCTAAGTTTTTGTGCTCTATTAATTGAATGCCTTGATTAAAATTTTCCAAGAGGGTTTGAATGAATACAAGCACAAGTTAAAGGATTTACTTTCCCCAAAAGCTCATAGAGTTGCAGAACATTTAGGATGTTTTACAAATACCTCAAATGCTCAAATTCTTCTAAAATGGAATTAATGAAGAGCAGCAAGGAAAGAGACAGGTGTGCCCATACTAATGTTTTCTGAAAAACAATGTTTTCCATTCTAACGTTCCATGTACAAAGTCACAAACAAATATGAGGGTAGAATCAAAATTATAGGATCTCAGATAACTTTTCGCATGTATCCATTCTCTAAAGCTATTAGAGGATGTGTTCTAACAGAAAGAGACAGAGAAAAAGAGGGGGAAGGAGAGAGAGAGAGTCAAGAAAGAGGGAGACATGTTACACTAGGATGAAAAATGCCCCTCCCTGCAAAAGGATATTCACTTCCTATCCCCTGGAACCTGTAAATATTACTTTCTATGGAAAAGCATACTTGCAGATGTGATTAAGGATCTTGAGGTGCTTTATCCTGGATTACCCAGGTGAACCCTAAATATAATCATTTCTACCATATGTATCCTTCTAAGACGGAGGCAGATTTGACACACATGGAGGAGCAAGCAATGTGATATGGAGCAGGGAGAAACTTAAAGCTGCTAGCCTTGAAAGTTGGAGTAATGTGGCCACAAGCCAAGGAATGCTGACAGCCAGCAAAAGGTAGAAAGGCAAGGAACAGATTCTCCCCTATCATCTCCATAGAGAACATGGCCCTGTCAATATCTTGATTTCAGGTCAATTAAACTGATTTTACACTCTGACTTGCAGAACCATAAAAGAATATTTTTAACTTATTTTTTTTTTATTATGTTAGTCACCATACAGTACATCATTAGTTTTTGATGTAGTGTTCCATGATTCGTTGTTTGTGTATAACATCCAGTGCTTTTGTTTTATTAAGCCACCAAGGCTGTGGTAACTTGTTACTGCAACCACAAGAAACTAATACTAGTGACACACAAAGAGTAGGAATAGGAAATCCAAAAAGGGAGAAGTGATGAGAACCAAAGAAGGACAGACAATAATGATCTCAGAATGATAGCTGTGGAAAAGATAGGTAAATACACCAGTTTGTATTGGAACAGAAGGATTCAAAAAGCAGATACCTACTGCCATCATACTATCTTTTTACCCTGAAGAAGAATGCTTAGATGGGCTTGTCTTCATCTCTTAGTTCTA
Source organism: Mirounga angustirostris (assembly GCF_029215605.1). Classification (NCBI taxonomy): domain Eukaryota; kingdom Metazoa; phylum Chordata; class Mammalia; order Carnivora; family Phocidae; genus Mirounga; species Mirounga angustirostris. The sequence goes on along the minus strand of NW_026991715.1, from coordinate 122,648,424 downwards.
TCTGGCATGTCTTGATCATACTCTAATGAAAGTCCTCTCCTCTCCATGCCCAGCTATTTGGGTCAGTTGAGGATAGCCATTTCACCTCGCAGAATTATTCTGTTTTTATTTACTGCTGAGCAGTCAAGGTAAGCCATGTGAATTTAAAGACAGAAAATACAAAACATCCTATCCCTTTGATAATACCCCTATTAGAAGTTTAGTACCTGGGCCTCGATATAGCCCTGCCAGAGGCTCTATGCTTCCTAAGATCTAACCAAGACTTCTACTAGCTGACAGATCTGAACCCCTTCAATGAAGAGGCAGCTGGGTCCCCTTAAGGAAGGATCCTAGTACACTGCCCAAAATTTACACTCTTAATCCTTCTTCCAATTCTTTCCTAATGAGACCTATGGGTTTTTACCAGGGTGACTGTACAGTGGCAAAAAGGAAATAATAAGACCTTTGGGGACTATTGGACACTGGCTCTGAACTACACTGATTCCAGGAGGCCCAAAACATGACAGGTTTTTTGTCAGAGGAGGGGCTTATGAAGGTCAGGTGATCAGTGGAGTTTTTTAACTCAAGTCCATTTCACACTGGGCCCAGTGGGTCCCTGAACACCTCATGTGGGTTTTTTTCCCCAATTCTAGAATGCATGATTGGAATTGACATATTCAGCAACTGGCAAAATTCCTACATTGGTTCTCTGATCTATAGACCACGAGCTATTCTGGTGGGAAAGGCCAAGTGGAAGCCAGTAGAACTGGCTCTGTGTAGGAAAATAATAAATTAAAAGCAATACCATATTCCTGAAGGGACTGCAGAGATTAGTGCCACCATCAAAGACTTGAAATATACAGGAGTGGTAATTCCCACTATATCTCCTTTTGACTCACTTCTTTGGCCTATGCAAAAGAAAGATGGATTTTGGAGAATGACAGTGGATAATTGTAAGCCTAACCAGGTAGTGACTCCAATTTCACCCACAATACCAGGTGTGGTTTCATTGCTTGAGCAAGTTAACACAGCCTTGTTATGCAGCTAATAAAATGACAAATGCTTTTTTTCTCAATTCCTATTAATAAAGACTACCAGACAGAAGCAGTTTGCTTTCAGCTGACAAGACCAACAATATACCTTCCCTGCCCTACTTCAGGGGTATATCCAAATCTTCAGCCCTATGTCATAATTTAGTTCACAGAAATCTTGATTATGTTTCCCTTCCACAAGTATCACACTGGTCCATTACATTGATAACATTATGTTGATTGGACCCAGTGAGCAAAAAGTAGCAACTATTCTAGACTTATTGGTAAGACATTTGCATGACAGAGAATGGAAAATAAATCTGATAAAAATTCAAGGGCCTTACATCTCAGTAAAATTTCTAGGAGTCCAATGATGTAGGACATATTTAGATATTCTAAGATGAAAGGTAAGTTGTTGCATCTGGCTCTTCCTACAACCAAAAAGAAAGAGAAAGAAGGAGGGAGGGAAAGAGGAGAGAAGTATAATGTTTAGTGGGTCTCTTTGGATTTTGGAAGAAATATGTTCTTCATTTGGCTGTGCTACTTTGGCCCATTACCGAGTAACCCCAAAGTTGCTAGTTCTGAATGGGGCCCAAAACAACAGTAGGCTTGGCAACAGATCCAGGCTACTGTGCAAGTTGCTCTGCCACTTGGACCATATGATCCAATAGATCCAAAGTGCAGTGTCAGTGGCAGATAGGGGTGCTAGATGGAACCTGTGGCAGGCCCGTTCAGGAGAATCTCATTACAGATCCCTAGAACTTTAGAGAAAAGACCTGCCATCCTCTGGGATAACTACTCTCCTTTTAAGAAACAGTTCTTGGCCTGCTTCTAGGCCTTAGCAGAGACTGAAGGCCTGACCATGGGCCACCAAGTTACCATACAACCTGAGCTGTCCATCACGAACTGGGTATAATCTGACTCACCAGCCCATAAAGTTGAGTGTGCACAGTAGCACTCTATCATCAAATGGAAGTGGTATATGTGAGACGAAGCCCAAACAGTTCCTGAAGGCACAAGTAAATTATATGAAGTGGCCCAAATGCCCATGGTCCCTACTCCAGCTATACTACTTTGTCTCACCCAGGCTTCACCTATGGCCTCAGTGGGACTGCCCTACAATTAGTTGACAGAGGAAGAGAAGACTTAGGCCTGCTTTGTAGATAGTTGTTCTCTACAATATGCAGGCACCACCTGTAAGTGGAGAGCCATAGCACTACAGCCCCTCTCTAAGACATCTCTGAAGGACAGTGATGAAGGAAAATCCTCCCAGTGGGCAGAACTTCAAGCACTGCATCTGGTTATTCATTTTACTTAGGTGAAATGGCCAGATGTGGGTTTATTTACCATTCATGGGTTGTGGCCAATGGTATGTCTAGTCAGGGGTTGTGGCCAATGGTATGGCTAGTCAGGGACTTGGAAAGAACATGACTGGAAAGTTGGTGACAAGGAAGTCTGGGAAAGAGGTATGTGAATATACCTCCATGAATGGGCAAAAAGGGGAAGATATTTTATGGATTTGCCTTCCATGCATGCAATGTTTTTGCCAAAACTGCTATCCATGGACTTAAAGAATGCTTTATCCACTGACATGGTATTCCATACACTGTTGTTTCTGATCAAGGAGCTCATTTCACAGCAAACGAATTATAGCAATAGGCCCAATTTCATGGAATTGAGTGGACTTACCATGTTCCCCACCATCCTGCAGCAGCTGGCTTGACTGAATGGTAGAAGGGCCTTTTAAAGACTCAGTTACAAATGCCAGCTAGGTGAAAATTCCTTTCAGGGGCAGGGCAAGGCTCTTCAGGAGAGCATGTATATGCTCTGAATCAACATCCAATATATGGTTCTATTTCTCCCATAGCCAGGATTCACGGTTCCAGCAATCAGGGAATAGAAATGGGAGGGGCATTACTCACTATTACCCCTAGTGACCCAATAATAAGATTTTTGCTTCCTGTCCCTCCACAACTTTATGTTCTGCTGGCCTGGAAGTCTTAGCTCCAAAGGGAGAACTGATCCATTGAACTGGAAGTTAAGACTACCACCTGACCACTTTGGACTCCTCATGCCTCTAAATCAATAGGCAAAGAAGAGAATTTCTGTGCTCTTTGGAATGATTGATTCTGACTATCAGAAAAACATTTGCTTGCTCCTATACAGTGGAGATAAGGCAGAATATGTCTGGAATACAGGAGATCCCTTAGGGTACTGCTTAGTATTACCAGGTGCTGGATAAAAGTCAGTGGAAAGGAGCGCCTGGGTGGCTCAGTTGTTGTGTGTCTGCCTTTGGCTCAGGTCATGTTCCCAGGGTCCTGGAATCAAGCCCCACATCGGGCTCCTTGCTCTGCGGGGAGTCTGCTTCTTCCTCTCCCTCTGCCTGCTCCTCTGCCTGCTTGTGCTCTCTCTCTCTGTCAAATAAATGGATAAAATCTTTAAAAAAAAAAAAAAAAAGTCAATGGAAAACTACAACTCAATCCAGGCAGGACTACTAATGGGCCATACCCTTCAAGAATGAAGGTTAAGGTCATCCCATCAGGTTAAGAACTATCACCAGCTGAGGTGTTTGCTGAGAGCAATGGGAATATGGAATGGGTAGTAAAAGAAGTTAGTTCTAAATAGTAGCTACAACCACATGACCAGTTAAGAATTAGGACTGTAACTGTAATGAGCATTTCTTCCTTATTTTATTATAAATAGAGTTAATCCTTGGACAACATGGGTTTGACCTATGCAAGTCCAATCCAGATGTGGATTTTTTTCAATAAATATATAGTATTTTGTAAGCATCATGTAAGAAAATATTGACGCAAGTACTAACAGACAATTCATCTTGCAAACAGATGACATAAGCTTATGGTATCAATAAATACAGTACTGTAAATGTATTTTCCTTATGATTTTCTTAATAACTTTTTCTTTTCTCTAGCAGAGTTTATTGTAAGAATACAGAATGTAATACATATAACATACAAAATATGTGTTAATCGTTGGTTTATATTATTGATAAGGCTTCTAGTCAACAATAGGCTATTAGTGGTTAAGTTTTGGGGCAATCAAAAGTTATACACAATATTTAAGGAATACAGTGTCAAGGAAAAGAGTAAACACCACCCAAGAATATTGCATCCTCTTCTGGGGAAAGGGTTAGTGCATTTGCAGTTGTGTGCAAGATAGTTGTATCATGTTAAGTGTAATTATAACCTTGTTGCTGTCTTTATTTGGAGATTAGGTATGGTTTAAGGAGCTGTGTATGGACGCCAAGTTGACAAGGGATGGACTTTTAATTCTGAATTTTATGTGACCACTTGGTGGGGCTACAATGTCCAGATATTTGGTCAAACGTTACTCTGAGAATGTTTCTGTGCGGGTATTTTTGGATGAGATTAACTTCTGAATCAGTGGACTTTAAGTAAAGCAGATTGCCCTCCATAATGCAGGTGGGTCTCATCCAATCAGTTGAAGGCCTGAATAGAACAAAAGACTGACTTCTGAGCAAGAGGGAATTCTTCCAGCAGACTCCCTTTGGACCTGAACTGCTACTTTTCCCTGGGTCTCCAGCCTGACTGCCTTCAGGCCTGAACTGCAACACTGGTTATTCCTTGGGTCTCTGTCCTACTGACCTATGTTACAGATTTTGGATTTGTCAATCTCCATAATCATACAAGCCAAATTTTTAATATACATAAACACATGCACATTCTAATAGCTCTGTTTCTCTGGAGAACTCTAATACAAATAGTTAACAAAAAGTCAGGACAATGGCTACCTAGCAGTTGGTGGTATGACTGGAGAGAAGTACACAGGAGAATTCTAAGCCATTAGTCATATTCTACTTTATTACCTAAGTGGAAAGTACATGCATTTTATATTACTACTATAAATGTTTGACACCCTTCTCTGCGTGAATAATGCATATCACACACAAACACACACACAAAAAAATTTAACTCAGGACAGGTAATATATCAGACTACCCACTGAAGACAGAAATAGCAAACTAGAAAATACATGAAAAAAGTTATTAAACATACCAGAAGAAGACAGAGATGTAAAATATGAGAGATTAGCAAATAGGAACAAGAGAATGAGAAAGTCAAGCTCAAGAAAGAACTCTAAAAGAACAGCATCTAGATTATGGTGAAGGAAAAATATTCAAAGAGATCATGAATGACAAATTTTCATATAAAAGAAGCAAAATTCGGGGCACCTAGGTGGCTCAGTCGGTTAAGCATCTAACTTCAGCTCAGGTCATGATCCTGGGGTCCTAGGATTGCATTAGGCACCCTGCTCAGCAGGGAGTCTGCTTCTCCCTCTCCCTCTGACACTCCCCTCTACTCATGCTCTTGCTCACTCTCTGTCTCTCTCAAATGAATAAAAATTTTTAAAAATTTTTAAAAAGGAAGCAAAATTAATCAAATAAATATAAATACAAATGCATAAAATATGAATTACTAAAAATATAGAGCAAAAGAAATCTTAAAGGAAACAAAAAGAAAAGGGAAACAACAATGATATGTATAAGAGATTTCATATCAACAAGAAGTCAAAGAGGTAATTACAGAATGAAGTGTACTAAGAAAAAAATGTCTGTCTACGTCAAAGTCTATCCCCAGCTAAACAATCATTTAAAAGCTGAAAAACAAAAACATACTGATACCAAAAAAATGAGCTTTCTCTTTCAGACTCTGGCTAAAAGAATTAGTGGAAGAACACTTCTGCATAAAGGAAACCGAACCTCTAATAAAGAAGTAAACAGCTAGAAACAACACTGAGCAAATAAAATCAGAATTTGAAAAATAAAATTAGAAAGTTTTAATAAAACCTGTTGGTACAAATGATTAATTTGAGAGAAGAGGGTTAAGAAAATCAAGCTGGAAATAAACTGCTAGAATAAGTATGAAAAAAATTACAGGAGAGGAGAAAGACATTATTATTCTAAAATCTTTGTATTATTTTGGAGAAGGGTAAAGATGTTGATTAAGTTCAAACTTTGGTTAAGTATGTATACTAAAAATTTAAGAGAATTACTGCAGTAGTAGACTGTGAAATTTCGCCAAGTATGGAGGATGAAAAAAGAAATAAGAAACAAGGGATAAAGCAACAAAAAAAGGATGATCATAAGGAAAAATAATGATGGTAGGAATATATCCAAGCATTATCAGTAAGCACAGTACAGAGTACATGCAAACAGTTTTCACTGACAAACCCACAAACCTACTGGTATATTCTTACATTAAGCACTCAAAAAGTTAAAATTGCATAATATCTGAACATTACTCTTTAGAAATTTGATAGAATGAATATATATGATCCACTTTACAGGTGCATACAATATTGTAATCAATAATTAGAGATTAAGAATTCTTTTCAAGGGGCGCCTGGGTGGCTCAGTCATTAAGCGTCTGCCTTCGGCTCAGGTCGTGATCCCAGGGTCCTGGGATTGAGTCCCGCATCGGGCTCCCTGCTCGGCGGGAAGCCTGCTTCTCCCTCTCCCACTCACCCTGCTTTGTTCCCTCTCTCGCTGTGTCTCTCTCTGTCAAATAAATAAATAAATAAATCTTTAAAAAAAAAAAAGAATTCTTTTCAAGCACACAGAGAACACTTATAAAACTTAGCCACCTACACAGATAATTCTGGAAAAGTATGGGAGACACTGTCTCTTGCTCACCCAACACAATGTCCAGTCCACTTCCCTATGAACAAAACCTGCTCCTGTGTTCAGGTGGTAATAAAGAACTCCCTTGGTCTGTAGCTCCAGAGAGTAAATAATGATCAACTCAAACCAATTGTTTTATAACTGCACATTGTTGGTGTACAGTTATGCAAATTATTTTATTTTAATCCAGCAAGTATATTTTTAAAGATACTCTTGAGTTTTCTGAGTGGACAATCATATGGAAGTGGAGAGGTTTTCAGGATATCTACTCTGTGGTGTTCCCAGACAGCAAACTGCATTATCAAGAGATCTGTACTCTAGCTGTAGCTGTCCCTACACAGCTGTGGAATTATAAGCAAGTCAGTTTTCTTCTCTTCAAAATTATAAAGCTGAAGAAAGTGAGCTGGCGCAACCCTAAGTTTCTTTAACATGTGATCATATGAGTTCTATTCATTTTCAGCTGAGAGATCACTCTGCTGTGTCATACTGAATGTCTTTTTTTCTGTTTTCCAAGGTTTTATTAAATGCTAAAAATATTTATCCACCCTCTTTTCGGGTCTAGAGTTGCCTGCACATTTGGGGAGTCAGGAAATAGGCTGTTCCTAAAGCTATGCCAGACTATGTGAACTTTACCAAGTTGCTTAAAACCCCATTTACCTTTACTTCCTTCCCACCATTGTGGAAATTACTGCTTTAAAAAATGCATGAAAACAGCACTAGACCAAAACTTGGGAACCTACTCTGTTTGTGAACAGGAAGTCAGGGCCTTAAAAGAAGAGGGAATATGTAGAAAACAGGTGTTCCTGTCTTCCTACTGTAGCTGGTGGCCCCTTCTATCAATTCCTCTAGTTGACTTTTAGATATTAAGTAAAGAAGGAAAGAAAAAACCTAGTATTTTAGCTCCATCATTGACTCTGAGTCATGTATGAGCAGGGAATATCATCAGGATTCCAATGATACAAGGAACAACGTTAGCAATTCTGAGTACAGTACAAAACATTGCTGATGAGGTGGGTTCCAAGAGGATCAACTTGAAAACTGGTTCACTGTATCAGGCTTAGGAAGGCTGAGGTAGAAGCAGAACAGACAGGGAGCTTCCTTTCACTCTTGCTCAGAAAAGCGTTACCATAAAAAAAAAAAAAAGGAATGTTGCCATTATTGTTCCAGGACCATCCCATTCTAAATGAGGTCCCTAACATCTGCCCTCCGCTCTCCAGTTGCTCCTTTTCACTTCTAAACAAGGATGAGCTCTCACTGGGAGTCTAGCTTCAGCTTGATCCCACAGGGAGCGTGGGAACCTGAGCCACTCAGTTATTCCACCCCCAGGCAAGGGGACTGGCTTTAAGAAAACCTGGGTTGGTCTATCAGCATTGGCTGAGGACTGCGCCTTGGGGCTTTCACCTCTTAGGATGTGGATCCCGTTTGATTGAGAGCTCTTCTGCAGAAGCAGGTTTGCCGCAAGCCTTAGCTGCAGCACTTACAGAACTCAGGGCAGGAGTGGAGGAGTGCTCCAGCTGGTGATGGAGGTCTAGAGGGGGCACCCATAAAATTCACTACAGTTTCCAAGACTTCATGTTCCTATAGCAAAGTCTGCTTGCAGGGTGAATGTGGCCCAATGAGTGGTATATTAAAAGGAACAGTTAGGCTTTCCCATCCTCCTAACATTTTTTTTTTTTTTTTTTGGAAGCTGCCCTGCATAGAGTTTGCCATTACCTTTTCAATAGTCAATACCTTTTCTACAGTTTGGAAATGCTATATTTAGTCTTGAGTGAGTGAATAGAGAAGAAAGAACAATATTCCAAAAAACTCCTTTCACAACCACTCTTTCACCATGGTATTTTGCTACTTTATTTCAGGGACTAGTTTTTGAAAATAGCAGAGCTAATTTCAGGCTTCCCATATCTTGCAAAGGGCAGAATATTCTTTATAAGGAAAATATATTTGCATTTAATTTAATTTAATTAAGCACAGCAAATCCTTTATCATCTGGACCTAACCATATTGAACTGTCATATAAATTCAATATACAAGGTAATGTTTGGCACAAATACTAGAGCCATAAAATATGTCTCACAGTCCTATAGCCTAGATGTTAAGACAAGTGTTAGATATGATCTTAGAAAAATTACAGTACACATATTTACATCAAAGTGGCACCATCTCCGTTCCTTTTGAAAACAATAATAATTCTTCATATTGGTATAGATGAAAAGTCCAGATTCAAAAACACTTTTAAAAGAAATTGGGAAAAAATGTCTGCTTCTGCTTGTAGATGCATCAATTTTCTTGTAGGATATTCAAAAAACTGGTAACATTGGTTACCTAGCTGAGAAAGGTGATTAATATACAAAGACTTTCAGCTTGGGTGCCTGGGTGGCTCAGTTGGTTAAGCGACTGCCTTCGGCTCAGGTCATGATCCCGGAGTCCCGGGATCGAGTCCCGCATCGGGCTCCCTGCTCGGCAGGGAGTCTGCTTCTCCCTCTGACCCTCCCCCCTCTCATGCTCTCTGTCTCTCATTCTCTCTCTAAAATAAAATAAGGGGCGCCTGGGTGGCTCAGTTGGTTAAGCGACTGCCTTCGGCTCAGGTCATGATCCTGGAGTCCCGGGATCGAGTCCCGCATCGGGCTCCCTGCTCGGCGGGGGGTCTGCTTCTCCCTCTGACCCTCACCCCTCTCATGTGCTCTCTCTCTCTCATTCTCTCTCTCAAATAAATAAATCTTAAAAAAAAAATAAATAAAATAAAATAAAATAAAATAAAATAAAAAAGGCTTTCAGCTTTTTTTTTTCTTTTTTGAATTCTGAACCATGAGACTATATTTCAAAAGTTATTAAGAACACTTTATCCTTCTGAGATTCCTCCAAATATATGCATTTTTATTTTTAGGAGTATGCTTAAAATGATTTTATATTGATACACGTGAGGGAGATAGACTTTCATTGAGAAGTAGTTATAAAGATGTTAAAATTCATTAATTGCCTATTATTAAATGTTAGCTACTTTGCTAAGAGATTTATGTGCTTTCCTATTTAATCCTCATCACAAAACTTGGGGTAGGTGATATTTTCCCCATTGTACAAATGAGGGGATTAAGACATAATGGATAGGCAGCTTATCTGAGATCTCATAGCTAGTAAGTAGCTAGTATAACCTGTCGCTATAAAATCCAGGCAGTCTAATTATAGGGACTTTTAGTTAAAAACAAGTTAGTAGACATTTCCCAATCTGGGTCCTTTTTTGGTTTTTAATTCATTTATAAACTCTAGTTAATTCTTCTATAATCATTCATTCCCCTTCATGTTAGCACTGGAAAAATTGGTGTCAGTGATTGTGGTCCTGCTGGGACATCTCTATATTAGTCCTGAAAGATATAGGCCTCTGGAGGTACTCCCCGGGTTAACCTTAGAGACCAGAGGATGGCCTGACCATGATAAGATCACTTTCTCCCCAGTTTCATGTTCTATCTAACATTAATTATTTGATCTATGAACCTGAAACCCACTTAAGGAATGGACATTTAAGTTTCTAATAGGCTATGGGGATTGGTGAGACACGTGGTACAAAACAATCCTCGCCTGATCTGGTTTATCTCATTACTGTACATTTTTCAGAAACTCACCTAATGACCCTACTTTCATAAAAATATGAATATATAGTCTGTGCTAACACATAAAAATTGGAAGAGGAAAAAGAGATTTCCCAGACAGCACTGACTTGTGTGCTACATTGTTCTAATTTCGGAACTGGGAGTTATTCCAGCAGACCCCCACTATGGCTGAAAACATTCTGGCCTCTTGTCTCAGTTACCGCAGGTGAGAGGATCAGATCTGCTAAGCCCCATCTGTGGATTCAGACACAGACCCTAGCCAAGACCTAATCCTGGAAAAAGAGTGTGTTTGTGTTGTTTCCTCACAAAATCAGTTAGGAATGCCAATAAGGAAACTTTTAGAATAATCCTGGCAAAAGACAATAGAACGTGATGTAGAATAATGGCAACAGGGATGGACAGACAAGGAGATGAGCCGTGCAAGTTCAGAAGGTGACATTTGTTGGCCCTGAGTCATCATAAGATGTGAAGATTGAGGCAAAAAAAAAGTCATAAACCCTGCCCGGTTTCTTAGTTGAATAACAGTAGGTGATTGATGCCATCCATGGAGACTCAGGAAGAAGCTGAGGTTTGGGGCAGTTATTTTTGCCTTTCATTTGGTTTCACTTGTGCTTGTTTGCTTTTAATTTTGGTGAGTTAGAAGGTGGTTAGAGTGAGATGATTACTTGATTTCATTTCAACGACAAGCTCTAACTAACGGGCTTCTTGTTTCCCTTTGGTTTCGACCCAAGTCTTTGTAGTTTTTAAAGAGACACAAAGAGACCCCAAAGCACCCAGGAGACAGAAATCCTGCAATACTTGTAGCCAAAAAGTTTTCTGAGGCTAGATATCACAAACCGGTACCCATCAAACTGACTCCAGCCCTCAAGGCATTCTATACCTTGGAAATTAGTTGCCAAGGTTTAAAAATGAAGATGGTTTCATTTAAAAAGATAGATGCTTGTTTCTATATTTGCAAAATCTGGGGTCCAGATTCCCATACGACACTACCAGTTAAAGCTGACCCTTCAAATGGGCATTTGTTCTTCAGTACATCACTGTCTCCTCCATCCCCGCTTCAGTTTATACATCACCTGCTGGCTTCCCTAGGTATTCTATTTTAAGTCCCCTGCCTCAGGCCAAAACCTCTGACTAGCTCTGAAATCCCTTCCCTTCTGTAAATTATTCCCCACCCCTACCCCAGATTTGTGATAACTGCCCCTAAGTCCCAACTAAAGGAAGAAAAACATTTTCTTCTTAATTATAGGTTGGATATTATTCTACATCTATTCACTGGATTCTGGGTCATTACCAAACTGTTTTGTACTTCCATGGTACCCCAAATCCTCCTTCCGCTTTTAGCCAACATTAGGCCTTAATTAACAGTGCCCACCCCAAGAGACGTGGTTGAGAAAGATGTAGAACAAGAACTATCCAGTTGTTAAGTGCCTGGAGACCTGGATTTGGACCAGCCCTCACTCTGATAGGACCTCTTATTACCTGCTCTTTCCTACCCTACGCTAATTTTCTAGACACCTAGAGCTAACCTGCCAGATTAAATATCTGAATCTATCCATACATTCCAAACACTTGATTCCAGTCTCAGGATGTGCTCTTTGTACCTACTATCTCTCAATGCCCTCTTTCCCCACTCAAAACACCAGATATCGAACCATTTGTCTCAGTGAGTCTAAAAAAAAAAAAAAGATGGGGTATTAGGGTTATAGCAGATTTATATAGTTGACAGAGGAGTCCCAATGAAAACCTGTTATAATTAGCTGTTCTTACTGCTGGAAATCTGTCTAATCCCTTGGGTGTGTTGGGATAGAAAAGTATTCAGAACGCCTAGCACACATGGTTGCCTTAGGTGACTCCGCCCTCTCCCTATGACCATTCATATTATCTAGAAACCAAATCCACCCTTCATGAATTTCCCATCATGCCACTGCTATATGGTTCTTATGTCCAAGAATCACTTCTTTCTCACCAATAGCCCTAGAAAGCTGGCCAATATATTATCTTCTACTCATTCTGACTTTCAGTGTATAAGGACACAAAGCCAGCGGGACATCTGAGAAACCTCCATTTAGATTTAAACAACTAATTTTGTCATGGGTAACTTTGCTTTTTCATTTATTCAACGTGAATGAAGCATCCAATATGTGCCAGGTGATAGGAGTGTAGAAATGAGTAAGACATGGTGACTAACCTAGAAGAACAGGCAAAAAGATATTAACTGTTCTAACAGAACCATGATCACAGTTTTATGGGTCACAAATGAGGAGCATCTAACTTCTAGAATAGTGTTTCTCAAACTTTATCGTGCTTCCAAATCACCAGAAATCTTGTTAAAATGAAAATGCTGGGTCAGCATGTCTTGAGTGGGACTGAGAATACTGAGAATCCTCAGAATTTCTAACAAGCCCCCAAGTAATGGCAATGATACTGGTCTGTGGACTAGACTTTAAGTAACAAAGTCCTACAGAACCATGAAATACTTCCAAGAAGAGATGGTGTTAAAGAATGAGAATAGGACTTACCCAGTAAAATAAAACAAAGGTGGTCTAGGCAAAGAAACAACATAGTTTGAAAATCAGAAAGGGGTTTTCTAGTGACTTGATAATTAGCATACACAATGTTAGAACTAGGCTCTCTGTTAAAATTAATGGTATTCAAAACATGTGGATTGGCTTGAATGTTTTAGATATAGTCTCCACCACTGCCTGAATGGAATACAAGAACCCACGGAAGCCTACACCCCAAGTTCTTTAGGGACAGCATTGGTGCCCTACTCACTAATCAGTGTCTAGCTAATAGTTCAGGAGGGCACAGAATCCAACTCTAAAAGTTGCCGTGTGTGCTTCAAGTGAATCTTTCTTACGAAGTGTGGTTAAGGGACCTCAAAGAAGAGTGCACTAGTGCTTCATCAAACTTACAGACACATTTTGTGCCTCTCTAGTAAATGTCTAGCAAGTGTCCATATATGTCACAGACTAGCATCTGAAACATGCTCTCCTTACTCCTAGGCATGCACCTACGGAGGAGTAGCTAACCACCCCTCACCTTCCCAAAAGCTTTGATTGTTCTTCTTATCAACCAAAACCTTAAGAGTTGTTGGCTTAGTTAGGTAGTTTGATAACACATCTATAAAATGAAGGTAACAATATTTGTCCTGCCCTCCTTTAGGAACAAACTAGGATAGATGTACTCAGAAAGATGAAAATATGATGAAGGTGTTAGCTGTAATTTAAAGAGCCAAGAGGCTTCCTACAGTAGCCACCAATGTAGATTGGTACTAAATTTGCATGATCAGGAGAATAATCTAAGGTTCTCTCTTTTTTTAAATTTTATTTTAATTCTAGTATAGTTAACATACAGTGTTATATTAGTTTCAGGTGTACAAAATAGTGATTCAACATTTCATACTTCACCAGGTGCTCATCATGACAAGTGCACTCCTTAATCCCCATCACCTATTTCACCCATCCCCCCACCCACCTCCCCTCTGGTAATGATCAATTTGTTCTCTGTAGTTAAGAGTCTGTTTCTTGGTCATCTCTCTCTCTTTCTAAATCTCTTTTCTCATTTGTTTTGTTTCTTAAATTCCATAAGTGAGCGAAATCATATGCTATTTGTCTTTCTCTGACTTATACTCTCTAGCGCCATCCATGTCATTGCAAATGGCAAGATTTCATTCTTTTTTATAGCTGAATAATATACCATTGCATAAATGTACCACATCTTCTTTATCCACTCATCTATCTATGGACACGTGGGCTACTTTCATAATTTGGCTATTGTAAATAGAGAAAATTCAACAAAACAAAAAGCTGGGTCTTTCAGAAGATTAATAAAATGGTTAAGTCTTTAGCCAATCTAACTAAAAAAAAATAAATAAAAAGAGGACACAAACTATTAGTATCAGAAATGAAAGAGGAGCATCACTACAGATCCCATGGAAATTAAAAGGATAATAAACTTCATGCCCACAAATTTAATAACCTAGATAAAGGGACTAATTCCTTGAAAGATACAATCTGCTAAAACTCACACAAAAAGAAACAGTCTACCTGAATAGGCCTATATCCATTAAAGAGTAAATAGCATTCCCAAACAGAAAGCAACAAACCCAGATGGGTTCACTGGTGAATTCTATGAAACATTTAAAGAAGAAATTATATAAATCCTCCACAATCTCCTTCAGAGGCCAGAAGCAGAGAGAATACTTCCTAACTGATTCTATGAGGCCAGAATTAGACTAATACTAAAAACAGACAGGCATTAGAGAAAAGGAAAACTATAGACTAATATCTCTGATGAACATAGATGCAAAAATCCTCAACAAAATATTAGCAAATAGAATCCTTAATCATTGTGTATAATTCTTTTTATAATCTAAGGTTCTTGTTAAAAATACATATTCCTAGATCCTATCAGTGGAAATTCTAATTCAGTCTTCTGGGGGAGGCCTACATATGTAATAAGTACCTCACATGATCCTTGTAATTATGTCAATTTTGGAAAGTGTGCAATGGAATATGGGGCACACAACACAGAATACTCAAACTCTACCTCCCATCACCAATTCCACCATATACAAGAGCACGTCTGTACCATTACCGTTACCAGGAATGACTCACAGCAAATACTTCCCCATCGGGTAGCTCTCTCCCTCCTGGCAATTTGTGTATAACATGAGACTGAATTGATACTATATGCAATACAGCCTACAAAAATATTTGAGAAGCAAAGATTTGAGGCTTCCAATACAACGAATTATTTTTCTTCATCATTTTACAATCAACAAATTTCCCCTACTTGAGCAAAAAATTATCTCACATAGAGATAATTCGAGAACCAGAACTTTGATGCTAAATTTTCTTGGAAAGCTCCTCTGGGACCTCTTCTGGCGGTGTGCTTATTATGTATAGGTGTTAGCATCTACGAGTATTTCACAACCATTCATAAGAAACGCTCTGGCTAGGAGGAAAGCTGTGATGTGCACTGTACCTATCCTTTAAAAAAGGGACAATAGACCAGCTCCTGATTTAGGTCTTAGGTGCCTTTCATCTAAAATTTTTAGTTCACAGCATTCATTTTGGAGTAAAATAGGCATGATTGCTTCATGCAAGTACTCTGCAAAAAAAAAGTGAGCAAATAGAATGAGTCACTTAAAGACATAATCTGGTAACTATATCTTTATAGAGCTGCGCTAATACTAGAGTCCTGGAAGGTGTGGCTACGGGAAGAACATTGGACAGAACAGGTATCTGATACTATGCTTGTTATGTTTACATAAAGTAGCATGACAAAACAACCTTAGCAGGCCATCTATGTACCTAATTATAAGTGCCACATAAAAACTCACTGGTGTAATGTATGGGGATTAACATAAGAATAAAAAAAATAAAATAAAATGGTTTGCGAAATTGTAAAACAATGCCGCTCTTCTCACCAATTTCATTTTGTTTTGGAAAATATAGTTATTGTTCATTTGAAAAATGTAGTTATTATGTAAAGGTTTATTATCTTAAAAATAAATATATATATAAATTTCAAAAAAAAAAAACAACAAAAAAAACTGGTGGTGGGCACAATTATACACACAGTGGATTACATCAGTAAATTTCTCCCCAGGAGTCACAACCAGCTGGATGGGTCCTCTTGTACTTCCCTCACAGAACCAGACTCACAAGCTCTGTCACCAGATTAGATTCAGACTGAATTGCTTAGAGAATCCAATCAAATAAACCTTTCAATTCAATTATAAATTACTGCTTTAGTTTGAGGGTGGTAAACTTCCAGATTTTATTATCCCTACAGGTGCTGAAAACACCAGTTGATTTAAAATAAACCTGTGCTGATTAAGGACATCTGGGATACAGCCTTTACCTTGAAGTAGACTGAAGGAGGATGACCCATGGTGAATGTCAGAGGTCAACTGGGCAGACTGTGTTCAAGCCAGGGAGCATGTGCTAAGGATTTGTTGCTATTTGTTCTTGTCTTTATTTTTCCAATGTGGTTGAACCTCTGTACATGTAACCCTATAAACATCTCCCCAACTACTAATAACCAGAGCAGAAAATATGTTTGTAACAAAATGTACAATGTAGAGATCACACCATTTTACAAAAGCTTCAAAAATATTAATATTTTCTTAGCAAACAATGACATGCACTTCAAATACTTGAACACAATATTGTCCATTTTGCTCTTGCTTGATTACAGATTAATTTCAGTGATCTTCTTTCCAACTTATCTGCTTCAACAAGAAACTATGAGGGTTATTTATCATCTGTAAAATATTCTAAAAATTGACTAATAAGTAATGGTAACTATTTTATTAATAAAAGAAATATATTTTCAAGTAAGTGACTATGGTTGCCAGACACCAAAGGGTTAAAAAGACATTAATAGAGCCAGAGGAGAAATTCACAAAGCAGTTAAATTGCAGAGTACTTGCATGAAGCAATCATGCCTATTTTACTCCAAAATGAATGCTGTGAACTAAAAATTTTAGATGAAAGGCACCTAAGACCTAAATCAGGAGCTGGTCTATTGTCCCTTTTTTAAAGGATAGGTACAGTGCACATCACAGCTTTCCTCCTAGCCAGAGCGTTTTCTTATGAATGGTTGTGAAATACTCGTAGATGCTAACACCTATACATAATAAGCACACCGCCAGAAGAGGTCCCAGAGGAGCTTTCCAAGAAAATTTAGCATCAAAGTTCTGGTTCTCGAATTATCTCTATGTGAACCAGGAAGTCACTAAGTATCTCATGCCTCAGCGTCCTCACCTAATTATGGGAAGAATGTCTGTAATGTGTCATGGAGGATTACCATGGAGATGAATGAGATAATGTACAGAGACAGCACAATTTCAAATAATATTTCCTTTACCATAACTTTTCAGCCCTTGTATCAATTTACTCTGTTTCTCCTCTCCTAAAACCCTTAGTAAGGTGCTGACCTCAGTGTGCTGACCTTCCTGCTTTGTGATTATATAGGGTTCCCATTATTTTTATTTTCTATTTCCCCTACATAACCACCAAGCAGCCCATATAATCACCAGCCCTTACTCTGGTACAGTAGTCTATTCCTTTATTTTTTTTTTAAATTTTTAATTAAATAAACTCTATGCCCAATGTGCAGCTCGAACTCACGACCCCATCAAGAGTCTCATGCACTACTGATTGAGCCAGCCAGGTGCACCCAGTACCGCATTCTTGAAGCTACCTCAACCCTGGGTAACAGCACTTTTATGCACTCTGATTAAGTACAGTAGGGCAGCATAACACAGTCAGAGAACTTCACACTTACCCAAGGAATCAGAGCAAAGATGTTTTCCCAGATAAGTGGCTAAACTCTGGTTACCAGAGCCAAAAGAATTATTATCTTCTAATCATTAGAGAGGCATCAGGCACTTAGAAGCATCTTAAAGCAAAGGTATCCATGAGCAATAATCATAGACAAGCCTCACCTATGGAGCATTCCCTCAATCTGCTTCAGTGATTATATGGCACTGATCTCCCCCCACTGACCCTTTTCAGATTTAAGAAATAGCTTAAAATTAAAAACAAACCACAAATTACATATGCTTAAAGTATATGCCCTTCAACTAGAAAACATTGTAACACATCTCTAGGACAGTGAGGTTGACAACGATGGGTGTCATGTCAGCCCGCTGTGTTACCCACACCAGGCCTGTCATCCTGCTTCTACACCAGGCAACCATTGCCTGACGAGAATCAAGGTTCTTAATTTGGACAATGCCACTCTTTCTCATTTAAATCCTCCTGTAAAACATAAAATGCACATTTCACTCTCACATAGTCTCAGTTTTTTCAAGTCTGGCATGACGAGAAGGCAGCTGCATAAAAAAAGGGGGGGGCAGTGAAGTAGAGTGCAAAGACTATTATGAAATTGTTGTTCATTCCTGCTTTTTTTTCTTTGCCCTCCTCTGAAAGTAACTACTGAATTACTTCATCTTTCCATCTGTCTACACACAAGCTGTTTGTGTTATTAAGATATATAGTTAACCACTGGTTACTTCACACTTAACACTAAATCACAACAGAAAGGGAAAAAAAGGTTTCCTGTCTTCTCCCAAAGAAGTATGGAGAAACTATTTTCCATTATTAAAAGCATAAGAAAAAAAAAGAAACTGATCCAAGAGTCAAGAGACTATTTTTATATGTGAAAAAAATGTATTTTAGCCCGGCGTTTTAACATCAGTAATTCCCTTTGGAAACCAAATTTCCACTCTGTAATCGTGCCTCTGATGATTTAGAACTGAGTCAGTTGAACGTGATGCCTCTGGAATGCCAACTGGCTATGGAAGTGTGAAGAAGCCTGTGCTGACACTTGAGCAGCACCCACAGTCCTAAAGAAGGACCATCCCGAGAACCTCCTGGGTGCTGCGTGATGTCACAGCGAGGTAGAGCACGGCCACTACTCTAAAAGGAAAAGAATCTGGCTCCACCTTCCCAGGAAGAGGAATCCGAGCAGCTTCCTACAGGCAATTCTTTCAAGGTGAGTCACCCATACTCCCTCAGTACAGGTAAAGTTTACAGGAAGGACCATTTCGCCCTCCAGGCCAGCAAGAGCCACACAATCAGCTTCTGAATCCCAGTGTTCAACTCATCTCCAAACACATTTTTATTTAAATTTCTAAAGCCAAAGAATATACCTAATCATTGCCCCAGCCTTCTCTTCTTTTATAGGATCATTAATTTCATAGATATTTAGGTGCCTATTATGTGCAAGATATACTAGGCCCTGGACAGAGAATGGTTAACAGGAAAATAATAATAATAAAAGCCTACATTTTTTAGTCAAGTGGGAAAAACAGAGAAAAAGAACTGAGAAAGCTCTAAGAAGGAAGCAAACAGGCGGCTATAACAGAGACCCACACACAGCGGGGTCTTGCTCAAGGAAGTCTCACCTTCTAACTTTCACGTGCATTATGGTTAAAATTCAGGTTCCAGTTTAATGGGTCAGGGGTGGGACCTGGATTTATGCATTTCTTACAGACCCCAAGGTCTGCTGCTGGTTCACAAACAATATTTTTTAGTAACAAAGGCACTAGAGTTTCTCTAGGCACTGGTTTTCAAAGTGTGGTCACCAGACCAGCAGC
This sequence comes from Mirounga angustirostris, assembly GCF_029215605.1. Taxonomy (NCBI): domain Eukaryota; kingdom Metazoa; phylum Chordata; class Mammalia; order Carnivora; family Phocidae; genus Mirounga; species Mirounga angustirostris. Next base: position 122,629,032 of record NW_026991715.1, on the reverse strand, counting down.
TTCAGAATTACCTGCAAGCTTGTTGGGAAATGCAAATTCTCAGGCTCCACCCCAGACCTGCTGAATCAGAAGCTCTGGGAGTGTGGCCCAGCAATCTATGTTTTAACCAACTTTCAAAGTGATTCTGATGCCTACTCAACCCCAATTCAATAGCCCCTGGTCACATGTGCCTGCTGAGGACTCAAAATGTAGCTTATCTGAATTGAAATACACTGTAATCTGGTGAATCACACACCAGATTTCAAAGACTTGGACAAAGAGTGTAAAATGCCTTATTAATATTTTTTATATTGAATGTATTTTAAAATACTATTTTGGATATATTGGGCTAGATTAACTCTACTGTTAACATTAGTTTCACCTGTTTTATTTTGCTTATTTTAATGTAGCTACTAAAAAGTGTAAAATTACACATGGGGATAGCATGATAATTATACTGGGCAGTGCTGCAGTAAACTTTGAGAATTGTTCTGTAAAGCAATTGTTCTCAACTGGGACAGTTTTGCCTCCCAGGGAACATTTGGCAATATCTGGGGATATTTTTGGTTGTCATAAATGGGAGCAGAGGTTCTACGGAAATCTAGTAGATAAAGAACAGGGATGCTGATAAACATCCTACAATGAACAGGACAGCCTCATAACAAAGAATTATCCAGTTCAAAACGTCAATAGTGCTAAGGTTTGAGAAATCTGTTCTACCACAGTGATTCTGCCATGTTAGAATTACTCAGTAAGAGTTACAAGATTCTGATGCCTTTGCCCCTGGCCTATCCCTAGACTAATTAAATTGGACTCTCTGGTACAGGGGTCATGGTATTAGTTGTTCATTTTGTTTTCTTATTTTGAATTCCCCAGGGAGTCTAATGTACAGCCAGGGTTGAGAACATCTGTTCCAGAGGCATCACTCATTTATAAACACTCTGCGCTGCCAGTACCTACTACCCCTCAGCCCTAGACCTGAGCATTTACATTTTTATCAAGTTTCCAGGTGATGCCAAAGCTGCTGGTCCAGTGTGCTGTGGAGCGTTTACATACTGTTCAACATAGCACTAAGTACTTCTACTCTCCATATGGCCCAGCACCCAGAGAAGGCAGAGATTCCCAGGATTGGGCAATAGCTTCCCCTGTAGAAAAGGACAACCCCACTATCAAAGGTGGTGGGACCTGACTGGAAACTGAGGCTCTATCACAGTGACTTCCTCATTTTGCAGAGACAGATGCAACTCTTTCATAGAAGGAGAGGGGGTTAAAGAGGCCAAGTATTCACTTAAATCCTCGCTGGCCTATACTGCAAGCAGGGAACAAAAATTTCATTTGCTAGGTCATCTTCCTGAAACATCTTTCATTTGACTATTCAATTCCTGCCAATACACAGCTTAAACCACTTTAAAATAAGTTTTTATAGGGGTGCCTGGGTGGCTCAGTAGGTTAAGTGTCTGCCTTCAGCTCAGGTTGTGATCTCAGGGTCCCGGGATCGAGTCCCGCGTCAGGCTCCCTGCTCAGCAGGGAGTCTGCTTCTCCTTCTGCTGCTCTCCCTGTTTGTGCTCTCTCTCTTTGTCTCTCTCTCTCTCACTCACTCTCTCTCAAATAAATAAAAAATAAAATCTTTTAAAAAATAAGCTTTTATAGATTATAAAATTGTGCAAATTAAAATAACTTCTCCCTAAAATTAATTCTTAAGAAAGCAGGAGCCAGGGAACACTGGAGCTTTAAACAATGGTTCTCTACTCCATAATTAACTTTTGAAAAATGCATATATATACATATAAAATAGGTAGCCTCCATACAGACACCCAGACAGACAAACAGACACAAAGACACACACCCCATTACTTTGCGGAGCACATTGCTCAACTGCGCTGCTCCAGCCACACGGGCATGGTCACCTGCCTGTTCCCCACCCCATGCCAGGCAGCCTTAGGGCCTTTGCACCAAGACCCTTCCCCAACATCATCTGGATGAGTAACTTCCCACTTCCTCTTGGTCTTTGCTCAAATGTCATCTTCACTCTCCCATCTGGTCCTCTCTTTCTCAACTCCTTTTTCTCTGTTATACTGTTTTTCCCATAATACTTATTATATTTTATCAGTACTACATGATTTATTTATTCTCTTTATTGTTTATTGTCTCTCTTGTGCTGGAATTAAAGCTCCACAAGGGTAGAAATCTTAATTTTATTCATTGACATGACTCCAATGCCTAAAATGATGCCTGACACACAGTAGGTATGCAGTAGATACCTGCTGATTGAATAGATATTTTTAAAATCCAAAAACTGACAACTTTACTGCTTTTATTAAATTCTTTCCAAAATTTTTCTTTCGGGGGGGGTCTGTATCTTTGCTATATCTCAAGCAAAGAATTAGAAAGCTTATTTGACAAGCCATCGCAATGACACGGAGAATCCAAGCACCTTCTGAAACTGAAACACTGTCTCTGTGACAGTACCACAGCGAGTGAGACAAAATGATCACTGTCAAGGTCAAAGAGGTCCACAGAAGCCAGATTATTAAGGGTCTTGTGAATCAGGGTATGGAGTTTGAATTGTATTCCCAGGTAATCAGGAAACCATCGGAGGTTTTAGGCAGTATAAAGATACTGAGCATGGTAACATGTGGCTGATACGGCCCACTAGACTGCTGTGAGGGTGGCACTATCCGTATCTTTACTCAATAATCTATCTCCCTGGGCGCCTGGGTGGCTCAGTTGGTTAAGCGACTGCCTTCGGCTCAGGTCATGATCCTGGAGTCCCAGGATCGAGTCCCGCATCGGGCTCCCTGCTCGGCAGGGAGTCTGCTTCTCCCTCTGACCCTCCTCCCTCTCATGCTGTCTGTATCTCATTCTGTCTCAAATAAATAAATAAAATCTTTAAAAAAAATAATAATCTATCTCCCTGATCATCTGATGATGCAGAGCTTAGCAGGCATGGCCGTGCTGAGTAGCACTGTATTTACCAGAAGTGCAGAGTCAGTCTACCCTCAGAGTACTCAATTTAACATTTAGACCCTTGCTACTGAAAGGGTGGTCTGTGGACCAACACCAACAGCATCACCTGAGAGCTGGTAAGAAATACAGAATCCTAGGCCCCAACCTACAAAACCGCAATCTGCCTTTCAGCAAGATGCCCAGGTGCCTGGGCTGCACATTACAGCTGAAGCAGCGCTGCCCCACGGTACAGAATACTGGTGGACCTCTTTACTTCTAGCTCTGTGGGGACCACAGTGGGGAAGGGTGGCTGAGAGAGCCTTTCTCCCCATTCTCTAGATTATGCGTTCACTGGCTTTCTGTGGCAGTGACTTATATCCTTGACTAAAGAACCCAAAGAGACAACGAAACCTCCCTGCCTCACACTGAAGCAGAAGCGTTAGGAAGTTCTCCGTGTTCATGGTTTTTTCATGGTACATGGTTTTTTTCAAACTGTTTTCATGCAACTTTTCTCTTCACCTCATCAAAGCTTTAAAGGGTGGTCAGGGGACTCCTGGTGATTTCCAAGATCCCTTCGGGGGTTGCAAAGTCAAAGCTGTTTTCACACTAACACGATGACATTATGTGCTTTCTTTGTGCTCATTCACTCGGGAGGGTACAAAATACAAAAGGCCACACTGCAACTGACTCTTCAGAAACTACCACCTTGAGTGTAGTGTCAAGGAAGAATATCTGGTTACTTGAAAAGGCTAATAAAATGCTTCTCACTCTTCCAACTACGCATCTGTGGGAGGCTGATTTTCTTCGAATGTTTCAACTCAAATAACATACTACAACAGATGAAATGCAGATGCAGGTATGAGAACCCAGCTGTCTTTCATTAAGCCAACCATCAAAGAGATTTACAAAAATGTAAAATATTGCCAGTATTCTATGTTTTTCATTTTGGAAATAGTAATTTTTCGTGAAAATATGTTGTGTTAACATGCAAAAGAGTTATTATTTTAAACAAATTAAGTATTTTCCAAATTTTTAATTCCTAATACAGTATTATATTAATAAATATAGCTCATATAAACAACAGCTCTTTGAGTCCTCCACAATTTTTAAGAGTATAAAAGTGTCTGGAGATCAGGAGGTTTGGTAACTGCTTCATTTGAGCAAAGTAAAATGAAGACTGAAAACCCTCTTATGAGAAACAAACTCTTCAGGTAGAATGTTGGGTAAACAGGATGGAGCATACTCAAAAGAAAGAAGTCATCCTGCCTTTAAAATAAACAGAACCATGAGCAGGAATGGAAGTGTCTATATTAGGTTCTCAGTGTTCTCTTTATTATGGCTATTTACTCTGTCATAAATAACTGAATTGCTAAAATCAGGCACACATCCCACTTAGAACCCTGCTGTTCTCTCTGCCCCAGAAGGCTCTTGTATCAGCTGTCCATTTGACTCATTTTCTCACCTCCCTCAAGTCCATCAAAAATCACCATCCCAATGATGCCCACCCTGACCACCCAATTCAAAATCGCAACCCACCCCATTATTCACACACATTTCCAACTCTCTTCACCCCCTTTGCCTTTTCTTTTTTCATAGCACTTAGCACCTGCTAAAATACCATATAACTCATGTGTTTATTATATCTGTTGACACTACTTGCCCTTGCTAGAATGTAAGGTGCATTGAAGGAAGGCTTTTTGCCTGTTTTGTAATCTTATCCCAATCATCCCTTCTAGAGCAGTCCCCAGTACATGATGCCTTACAGTGAATACTGGTCAAATGAAGGAGAGTGAGTTTTGCAGATAGAGGCTGTGGAGCCTAGCAGATCAAGATTGGCTGTTAGACTTAAGCAGAACCTCAATTTGAACCTTATTCGGACAATTAGCAGGCTCGTGCTCTTGGGCAAGTTACTGAACTCTCTAGCCCTCAATTTTCTCTCATGTAAAATAGACCTCACAGGAGTGTGGTGAGAATAATAAGATAATATCTGAAAACTGCGTATCACCTAGAACTCAGTAAATGATCATTAAGCACACCACCATAGACTTCACATCATTATTAGCTACTTCATCTTTTATGCTCCCAGGAGGCAGTGTCTACAGTTTCCTGATTGGATTAAAGGCAATGGACAGCCCCAGGTTCACCTCTGCTACTTAAAGAGTAGCTCCATTTTCCATTGCTCAAGAAGATAATACCTTTCCAGACTCAGGGACATAAATAAAATAGCTTTAACTCATAGCATGTCTATGCTAGAAGTATTATGAAAGGTCATTTAATTAAACTTTTATGTTTTCTTAACAGGTAAGTAAATGGAAGTCTGAGGTGAAAAAGTTTTCTAAAAATCACATGGATTGTTCGCATAGACAGGAGAACCTAAAATCCCAGTTTCTGGAGTCCCAGGACAATATTCTTTCCACTCTAATCAGCATGGAAACTGTTTATTGGAACCCTTAAAAAGTCCCAAACTTGGGGCGCCTGGGTGGCTCAGTCGTTAAGCGTCTGCCTTCGGCTCAGGTCATGATCCCAGGGTCCTGGGATGGAGCCCCGCATCAGGCTCCTTGCTCGGCGGGAAGCCGGCTTCTCCCTCTCCCACTGCCCCTGTTTGTGTTCCCTCTCTCGCTGTGTCTCTCTCTGTCAAAGAAATAAATAAAAATCTTTAAAAAAAAAAAAAAAGTCCCAAACTTTTCATCTCATACAAGGTTAGCAAAAAGAAGTAGAAGATAATTGAGATCATGTCTGGAGTGGATACAAAATGCCTTTCTGTCACCCAAGCCTGTCATCTTTATAACTCATAATTAATGGTTTGCAGAACGGTGGACAAATAAATCCTACATATATACTGAAAGAACACTAAGTTCCTACATACAGCCGTCTAGAAGATTCTAATCAAGGAAAAGGAAAGGAAAGATAATTCAGTCAAGGAATTGCTGCTGTTTTTTCAACTTTAGATCTCCTAGACTGTATCTAGAAATTGCACATTTAATCAACTATTCATTAACCAATTTAGTAAACTATTGTGACTTTTTCCCTGAATACTGCTCAAAAGTGTCAAAAATAGTAAAATACATGGGATTTATTCTACTATTGTTAGAAGCACCTCCTAAATACATATTCAAAATTGGTCCACATGCTTACAGGTAGATAGTTATAAAGCTGGCTCTTCCACTTGTACAGACAAATGATCAAATGATATGCACTAAAAGAGAAATTGTGTAAAAATTTAAACATGCAAGATGTGACAGTCTGGTCCCTGATTAAGCCTCAAAAAAAAAAAAATTACTAAAAATAGACCAAGGAAGCAAACAAAAGAGTTGTTATGGAAACATATTTGAATCACTGAAAGCAAATTAAAGATTCCTCCTATTTGCCAAACATTACCACTCAGACACTACTGCACGATACAGGCCTGTGCAAATCAACATCATAAAACAGTACATGGAATGTAGCACTATGCTAGGCCTCCAAGACAGTGCAAAACACTGAATAATAAGAAATCCCCCACTGGTAGGTAATTATGAAGTTCTTTACCTAAAGAATTTAATCTTTAATCCATCTTAAATCATTCACTTATTTAACAAATATTTATTAAGCACCTGCCAAGTAGGGTTTGAAGCATCTGGAATTCAAAGATGAATGAAATCTTAATATATTACCAAGCTTAGAATTTCAGAAAGTCCAGACCAAGTCTGTTTTGAAAACAAGTGGTAGATAAGGAAAGGAGAATAAAAACATCCCTGTTTAGCTGGGGTAGATGTCACACAACCCTAACTACTGGGCAAAGGCTAAATGTATAATTATACAGAGTTGATTTAAGGAGAAAAACAAACAAACAGGAAATGTAGACACTGTTCTAACAGACTAATTTTAAGCTTCAGGGTCTGAAGAGGAAATGCAAGCAGTAATTTTATCATAGCTAAACAGGAAATATATGATCAAGGAAAGGCAAACACCTGTCCAGAACCAATGACAAGTATGCAAAATATGAGGGAAAGAATACATGGAGTCCTGATTCTGAAGAATACTGGGGCATCCACTGAGGAAAGTAGGCATGATATCATCAGAGATGACGCTCCCCTGCATAGGCATTAGGACATCTCAGTAATAAAGTATATTTGTCCCCACCCCATTTCTTACCTCAACAGACAATACCCAGCCAGAGCCAACACAGTATACACAAAGATTAGGTGGGACTTGGCAAAATGCCAAGTAATATGGAATAACAAAATGTCTTGGGTCATTCTAACCTTCTGAGAATCAAATAAATAAATGTTGCCTGTTTAGCTCTGGAAAACTAAAGGAATGGGGAGCATTCGGCAATTACTATCCCTAGCTGCAAATAAAAGCTTCTGGAAGGGTTCCTCAGCTTTTAGAGCCCTGAGCATCTTAAATAATTAACATTTCTTAACTAATCCCCTACAAAAACAATTTAGATCTACTCACATTTATTTGCTTGCATGTTTCCCCAGTTCTTCTCCCTAAGGAGACTGCATATATTGTAGTTAGGAGTATAACCTCTAACACTGGACAGCCTGGGTCAGAATCAGGCCCACCACTGTGGGCTATGTGATCTTAGAAGAGTTAATATTGCTTATCTTCAATTTCCTATCTGTAAAAGAGGAAAGACAGCAGAAACCTATGACTAGGGATTGTTGTGAGGCTTAACAAAGGCTACCATATGGTAAGATTTCAATAACTTTGGCCATGATGAGCATAGGGTGTTCACAGCGTAGGGAAATGTAGTGCCAGTGGCCATCACGGGCTTGAAGAGAGAGTGTGGTCAGCATAGTATAGTGTTTTTAATATTTTATTGTCCTTCTTACTAGGCTCCTGCTTAAATGAATTCAAGTATTGACATATATGTATATTTAGCTCATCTATTCCAGAATGCCCCATAGTGGTCCTATGGGGTCTCTCTGAACATCCCCTCTCACCTGTGGTGAAACATCTGGAAGGGTTATGCCTCTGTTTCCCTCATAAGTTAGGCTCTAAGTAAGTTAGTTCCCATTCTAGCACTTCTTTTGAAAAGCAGATTCCACACTGAGCCCTGACTTCCAACATCATCTAGCAGGAACATGGACAGTGTGTCTTCAGGGCCCTGCCCCATGCAGCCTGGCTGAGGGAGCAAGGTTCCCCAGTAAGTGGGGAAGATCACTTAAGTTAAGTGATCACTTACTTAAAGATCACTTGAAACCATTCCACTCTGAGAATGGGCCCCTGAGTCCTTGCTGGCCATGCAGACTTGATTTTCTTCTGTACTCATTAGTGCCTGGACAATAAACTAGCCCTGCCTGAATCTATAGGGCAGAATCCCTACAAGGTGCTTTAATGGTTCCTTGCTGTATGTTCAGAATGCACATATTATGTTCAATATACAAGAATTATTTAGATCTTGGGGCACCTGGGTGGCTCAGTCGTTAAGCATCTGCCTTCAGCTCAGGTCATGATCCCAGGGTCCTGGGATCAAGCCCCGCATCGGTCTCCCTGCTCGGCAGGAAGCCTGCTTCTCCCTCTCCCACTCCCCCTGCTTGTGTTCCCTCTCTTGCTGTGTCTGTCTCTGTCAAATAAATAAAATATTTTTTAAAAAAGAAGAATTATTTAGATCTTCAAACTATCAAGCCAAAGATAATGCTCCAAGTAAAAACAAACCTAAAAAAAAGTCATTTTAATTGAGAAAAAACATAACAGGAAGTAGAGTCATCTTTCCTGACTTCTTGGGTACCTTTTATCAGGATCTTTAATCAATACAGCTTAGAGCCCCAATACACCATGATCTTGAAACTTCATACCAGGTTGGATAAAGATCCCCAGAATATTGTAGCTTGAATTATTGGTACTTAGAATATAGAAATTAAAGCCATCAAATCTCAGGTTTCTCTAAACCAAGACTGTAGCATCACGAAAATATACAGTGTTGGTGGAAATGGTCCAACTGACCGCCACTCTGAGGCATTCTTTTTGGGCCCTCCTATGCAGAAAGCTGAAGGATCATTTGATGGCCTATGAATCTACCCTGTTTCTTCCACACCTCAACCTTTCCATTTTTAGCTCCAGCAATGCTAGAAAATATACAGAATATCATGCCCAAAAGAGAACTGACTTGAAGCAAACACTTTACAAATGGGCACCTTTTAAAAATCTGGCTCTCTTTTAAGAATTGTCACAGTTAAGAAATAAAATAAGGCACAGATTGTGGCTACCTAAATACCATAAAATACACTCCAATATTAGGAGTGTGTTTGCTATTATAATAAGACAAATGCCCAGTTATGAGGCAAAGACTAACTGAACTGATCCGGTTCCAAATGGAGATAGAGGTGTTTACTTTCAGCTATTTTTTTCCGAGAAGAAAAAATACATATTCCAAAGAGGTAGGTGCTCTTTCAGTAACAACACTATGCATCCAAATTCTCTGAAGGCTCTTGTCACATGCTGATAAGATTACTACTCTGCATGTTTTCTGTGGATAACCAAAGACCAAGGAGAACATATGCCTGCTTGGGTAAGACAACCAGCTAACGTGAAAAGTGAAGCTACTCCCCGAAGCAGCTAGAAACACTCACATTGAAAGAAGGCCAATCTCGTTATTCTGGTGGTCCTCAAAATTTTCAGGGCATAAAAATCACCTGGAATACTGTGAAAACTACATATTCCCAGAATTCTATCCCTCAAGCATCTCAGAGGATGCTTGAGGAGTAAGGCCCAAGAATTTGTATTTATAACAAATATTCCAGGAATATCATAGATGTATGATTAAAGGGTTGGAAATAGGGCCCACAGGCAAGGGCTAAAGAATGTGAGTTACTTAGAAAAACAGAGATAGGATTTCATTTTTTTTCCAAGTACTGTATATATAGATTATAGATAGAGATAATAAAGGAACAATTTTCTATTTTTACTAGACTGGACCACTTCAAATTCCAACAAAGACATATAGATAAGACAGGCTAACTGAACATTATGTTACTTGGCTAATTATAGTAAAGAACGGAAATTATAGATATTTCCTCTGGAAGGATTACAAGAATAAAGTATCAGGATTTCTTTCAGGGTTTTTTTAAAGAGCTGGACTTTCTAAAAACAGGGAAGACAAGGAGACTGCCCGGAAAGATTTATCATCTGATCCCATTGTGATCTTATGAGAGGAAAGAGCATCTTTTCCAAGAACTCTTGATGTCACTGGAGAACTGCTGTCACATGTTGGCCACATGACCCCAACACTGCTTCCATCTGTTTATCCTGTTCTTGCCAATCATTGTTTATGCCCTCACACAGGTAAACAAGCTACGAGAAAGTCAGTGCCAAATTAATTTGGAAGTAACTGGATTCCATTTAACTAGATGCTACCTGGAGGGGCAGGGGGGACTGGCTCTTAAATACACTCCTGCTATTCTTAAACTCAGCATAAGAGAAACCCTGAATCCCGTATCTTTTTTCCCAGGAAACATATGCAGCCCGTGCAGGTAAGAGGAGGAGGAGGAGGAGAAGGAAGAATAAGGAGGACTAGCAGAAGGAGGAGGAGGACAAGGAGGGGAAGATGAAATGGAGAAGAGGAGGGGGAAGAGGAGAAGGTCCTTCAGTGTGAGTGAACCACATTTTCACATATAATTGGCATGACCTGTTGTGCAAGAATGAATAATAACTTTGAGAGGGGGACATGAAAATATATTCATGTTCCTCTGATTGCCATATAGAAAATGTTGTAAAAATTACATTAGTTCCCCATGTGTTTTATTAGTACAGGGTTTCTCAACCTTGGCACTATTGACCTTTTGGGTCAGACAATTTTTTGTTGTGGAGGCTGCTCTGTGCATTGTAGGATATTTTGTAGCATCCCTGGTTCTACCCACTTGATGCCAGAAGCACTCCCCATCCCCATTTGGGACTATCAAAATATCTCCAGATACTGTCCCTGGGGGATAAAATCATCCATGGTGAAGAACCACAGTACTAGAGCAATAATCCAGCATGGTAATCTCAACCTGCTTCTAACTGCTGAAAGTAATTTTGCCTTAGTTAGCATCATTTCTGAGTCTTTTCCTCTGTCTTGTTGTTTAGACATAACAATACATAGGAAAGATGGGCAAGATTTCACCAGCACTAATGAATAGGAAACACACAACCAGGAGAAAATCACTGCAGATCATAACCCACCATGGGAACTCCCAAGAGAAAAAAAGCTGGGATAGAGCCAGAGTGCTCCCAGGTACCCATAACTCCCACAACTGAAAGTGGCCACAGAAGGGGACCAGAGTCATGGTTCTGCCAGTATCTTCTCCTTATTTGGACTGATCCTCCTCTGTACCTAGGCTTGAATGTACATAAAGATGTGATGTCAAGTAATGTTTGTTTTGGTTGTCACTTTGGTGACCTGGTATCTTAAAGTCATGGGTTTTGGAGTCATGCTAACAGAGTTCAGACCCTAATTCTGCCACTTACGAGCTGGTGATCTTCAACAAATGACTTTACCTATTCAAGTCTCAGTTCCCTCATCTATAAAATAAGAATAATATAATCAACTCTATGAGGTGTAGTGAGAATGAAATGAATTAATGTATGTAAAACAAAGGACCAATGTAAGCACTCAATGAATTCTAACTTTTTTTGTTGTCATTTCGTTGTTGCTTTTACTGCTACTGAAATCACTGACATCATCATCATCATACCAATGGATCCTAAAAGTTCTTAGACTCCAATGAGTTCAGGAATTCCAGGCCAAGGACCACTGCTTCAGCCCATTCCCCCTTTCCTCTTTGACATCTAAGAAATATCTATAATCTAACTTAACCCCACTGGGTGAATTCATAGTAAAGTGGTGTTGTCTTTGTCACTAACCCAACTATCATTACCAATTTTATGAATATCTTTACAAGGGTGCCCTCTATGTCTTAAATTGAAAACATAATCCTAACAATGAGAATTTCAGGCATTGCAACAAATTTGAGGCCAGATTTGGAGGGTTAGAAGGACCTATCAATTGATCTTCATTCACAGCATCTTATAAGAAGCCACCCAAGAATAAGCAGAATCAGCTTTTCCAGTGTCTCCACCTTCAGTCAGTGGTAGGAAGAGAGGGTGAAAGCTGGCACTGAAACAGAAAATGTGGCTAGTGACAATATGCGACTGTGAACTTTCAGTTTCAATATCCCTTTCATCCTTCACCCCTGACTACTTGCCAGAGAAACTGCATACTTCTCACAGCCTGCAAAAGTCATGGCCCTCTTCTCTCCCAAGAGAAATCTTAACCATGCTTCAAAGATCAATTCAAAAGTACTGCTCCATGAAACATTCTCTGACAGCCCAAAGTTGGAGGCAATCACTCATAGAACTGTAGAGCAAGAAGAAAGCTTTGCTAATTTTAGGGTCTGAATAAACTTCATGGTTTAAAGATACAATCAAAAGGCTTGTGGTAGAAAAAGAACCAATGAATTCCAACTATCCACACTCCACTTGAAATTATGAATTACTTTTTTTCAGTGTTTCAGTTGTTGGGGTTTTGTTCATCTGCACATATTTGTCTCAGGGTCTGCTTTTATAGGAATCCAAGCAAATCCAGTTCATAATATTTATGCCTGTGAGGGTGTAAGGAAGTAATCAGACCCACACAGTATGTGGTAGGAACATATATTTTCACAGACTTTGAAAGGTAATTGAACAGGCTGTCAAAAGTTTAAAAGGGCATACCCTTTGAACCAGGTATTCATCTTCTAAGACTCTCTCCCATAGTAATGCACACAGAAGCACAAAGATAAATATGAGGTGTTGTCTGTGGAATACTATATAATGGAGAAATACTGGAGATATCTGTTAATATATCAGTCAAAATATCTGTCATTAGAGGGGTGCCTGGGTGGCTCAGTTGGTTAAGCAACTGCCTTCGGCTTAGGTCATGATCCTGGAGTCCTGGGATCGGGTCCCGCATCGGGCTCCCCACTCAGTGGAGAGTCTGCTTCTCCCTCTGACCCTCCCCGCTCTTATGCTATCTCTCTCTCATTCTCTCTCTCAAATAAATAAAATCTTAAAAAAAAATCTGTCATTAGAATAATAATTAAGTTACAGTGTAAGCATTCTATAAAACACAACGAAACTATTAAGCATGAGTTTGGTCTATATTTACTGCTAAGGAAAGATGTTTATGATATACCAATAAGCAAAGAAAATCAAATTTAAAAGACATATGTATTGTGTTCTATATCTGTTATTTTTCTCTTTCTATCTGGAAATACACACACACACACACACACACACACACACACACACCCCCCTCAGACTATTAGCATGGTTACTACTGGGGAGGGAGATGACTTAGAGGTAAAAGTGGTGGTCAAGGTGGTACAGAAGGGAAATGCCTCTATATTTTTCTAATGACTGCACATTACCCTTAAAATTGAAAAAGAAATGCAATGCATTTGGAAATGAACATCTGAAACATTCTTCATCATTTTTTCTTAAACTCCACCATCAGTACTGGCTGCAAGAGAATTCAGAGGATTTTAGCTACATAATCTCTTATCTGACATACACTAGTATAAAAGATGGGTTGTAACCAGATTTAAGCTCACAAGTGATCTAAACAGTAATTAAGAAGAACAATTATCTGTTGACACTTTTGTCTTATATATGATTGCTTGCTCTTTTAAGATGAAAAATGTCGCATGGACAGAAAATATACTTCAAATACTCATTATGGTTTTCATAAGCAAACTAAAGAAAATCATAATTACAAGGATAAACAGGAAATTAAAATCAATGATAAACATATGCCTAAGCCTCCAGAATTTTGTTTTGTTTTGTTTTGTTTTGTTTCTTTATTCAGGAAATTAAATGATGTTAAATGACAAACATTTGAACTCTTTCAAGTGTTTGAGAGGAAAACTATGGCAAAAGACATTACTGGCAGTGGGACTGAAGAGATTTTTTTTTAATGCAGTGAAAAACTAACTACCAAGAAGAGCCAACCCATTGTGACCCGTGATTTTTGGCTGCAGAATTTGCTTTCCATAGGATTCTATGAGCGTGCGTGGGTTTGGGAGATTACCTGCAGGCTCGTTACAGTGAATCCCATAATGTAGTAAGAAAGAAAGGGGGTTGGTGGTGAAAAACATGGCCCTTGCTTGGGTGTGTTATTGTGAGCAAAGAATCCTAAGTTTTAACTTTCTGTAAACTGGGAATACTTATATTAAATGGCAAGGTTACTCCAAGGATTAAATGAGAACACATAGATAGATGTGTTAGATAGATAACGACTACTTACATGTTGATTTTTGTCATTATTCCATTTGTATTTTCTTAAACTTTTGTATTGGGATGCATAATAGCATGATGACTGGGGCAGCTGGGTGGCTCAGTTGGTTAAGCATCTGTCCAATTCTTGGTTTTGGCTCAGGTCATGCATGATCTCAGAGTCATGGTGACTGAGTGAGCCCTGCATTGGGCTCCACTTTCAGTGTCGAGTCTGCTTGAGATTATCTCCCCCACTCCCTCCCTCCCCGCCCCGCTCCTCCCTCAGCTCACACATGCTCTCTTTCTCTCTTAAGTAAATCTTAAAAAAATAATAGCATGATGACTAAAAGATGTAGAAGACTTGAATAATACATCACTTCCGTAAAATTATTCCTAATCACCGACAGCCTGATCAATGTGACTGGCAGGTATCTCTGGAAACTCAGGAGGAACAAATAAGCTGGCACTGACATGCAGCAGCAAATAATGTCTATTAAATCACTTGGTTAATGATACAGGGTCCATTCATTCAGCCAATACTTATTGAGTATGAACTGTGCTTCATGCACTGTGTTAGAGTCTGTGGACAGACTGTACTGAGCAAAACAGGGTTCCTACCCTAACAGCTTAGAAATTAGTGCAGATAAAAGGCATTAGGAAAAAAATTCATAATTCTAAGTATGCAGTAGTTAGAAGACAATGCCAGGAATCACTGTGAGAGAGTGGCGAAGTGAGATAAGGAAGGGAAGAGACCAATAAAGGATACACAGACTAGCCAGCTACCTGTATGGTAGAGTGGTGAACTGTCTGAGTTTATGTGGAATTAAGAAGGTTCACATGACACAGGACTTTTCTATGCTAAAATTGGGACAGTCCCCAAAAAATCTGGAATGAGTTGATCACCTTATTGTATGAGCAACTGGGTCTCAATCATTCAGGAGACCTTCACAGAGGATGCATAGAACACAACTTAGAATTATCTCAAAAAAAAAGGCAAGGGAGTATTTATCCCTCAATGGCTTAACCCTCAGTGGTTGAGGGAGGGTCACTCCAAGGCACTATCTTTCATTTACTCTCCATCTGACCTGTGCGTGCTCCTGTATCCAGGGAATGCCCTCCAAGAAAGACAGAGGAAAATGTTGGCATGTCTAAGAAGTGTTTGCAGGCAAACTCTGGGGTCACCCAAAGGGATATCAGCAGGGCACCAACACCATATGACACATGATTATTTTCCCCCATCTCATAGGCAAAAGGATGATTTCAATGTTATTTTCATTTGGATTCTCTAACTAGTGGAGAGTTTAGACCTAACTTCATATTTACATCCCTTCTTGTGCATTTAACAACAACTTTAGGGTAGGTTATTTTCTTGGCCTGGGACAACTGAGCTCCATAATAAAAAGCAAAAAAAATTTCATTCAATTTACCTAGAATATGTGCATGTGGGGGTGGGGGTAGTGATGGGAAGCAAGGTAAACTCTTTCGTGCGAACTGAAGGTGAGAATTGATCATTTAGTCATACTGTTCCCAGTGCCATAATCCTTGTTCTACTTCCCTTTACCTTTAAAGCAGAATTGAGATCCTTGAGTTTTGTCTGTCATATTTTTCAAGTTCCCACTGAGCTGAATTATGGGCATGATTCATATCTGTCTCTCCTCCAAGGCTCTTCTCACATACCCATTTCCTCTCAGGTGTATTTTCAGATCACTCCTCATTCTCCATAAGCTATAAACTGCTGTGGGTGTGCACTGCCTGCTTTCACTTCTGCTGGGACCACTGCTGTACACTTCTGTTTTCTTCAAGCCTCACTCACTGCAGCCTATTTTGAATGGGACTCTAGCTCACTCGGGGGGAATCAGGGATGTTTAATGAGCTGTCATTACTGAAATCTAACACACTCAAATCTCTCGTGTAACTGAAAACCCAGGATGTTGCTTAGCTTACAAGCTACAGGCTAGGGAACTCACTGTATCATAATAAGAACATGAGCTTTGTACCTTCAGAAGATAACTAAATTATAAATTTAAACTTTAGATCCTGTCACTTCATTGATTAAACCCTCAAATATTTCTGCGACTACCTAAGACCTGTTGTCATTAATTTTACCTAGTTTTATGCATTCCATTTCACCGTGTTTCTCAAAACATTTCTCAGCCCTTTACCAAAGCTATCCTCCAATCATGATTATAAACTGACAGTACCTTAGAATGATGATGTTTGATGATTTTACTACTGAGCAGCAAGTAATCTATATAGTTCCTGTCTCATAAACAAATTGCTTAGACTTTTTCAGCTAACCTTTTGTCTCAAAAATGTGTCCTTATTTCAGAGTGGACCAGCCTTCATTTAAAAATACAGCAACTGAATAACAAGACTGTAAGGGACCTACCTGAGGTCACACAACTCGTGGTCAAGGCTAGAAGTTCTCTTCCTATGCTGCTTCTCTTTCATCTATGTCATCCATCTTCTTCTTGCTTCTCTGGAAAGAAAAGAACATCGCAGACAGTCATCTTCCCATTCATCCACCTAACTCAGACCTCTGTGCTTCAGGATTTTCCTCTGCCACCACCATGCCCCACCCTTCAATCATTCCGTTTCAGAGACAATCGGACTGGCTTCTTTGCAGGACCTTGACAGCACTGACCTCCACAGGCATGGCATGAATTCCAGGAGCACTTGCAGCCTTTTCCAGACATTTGGTACTCTCAGTATCCTATCTGGATAGTTATTTACATCTTCATAAATAATGTATCTGTCTGCCTAACTGCAAAGTCAAGGCCCTTGAGGACACACTACCGATTTATATAATTTGTTGCATTCCCCACCATGCCTAAATGCCTATCACTATGCATATGATAGATGTTTCACAAATATTAGAGAGGATGCTCATGACAATTCCATATGTAATTATATGCATTACTTACATGTATATGTTATATATGTGATATATACGTACATATACACAAATAATTTTAATTGTTTATTCTTGAGAATAAAATTACATTTAGTACTGAAAAAATAGTAAGCGATACTGGCTCCCAAATACAGTGCTGCCTGTACAGAGACCTGAGCAGATTTCAACAAGTGTGTCTACGTGAAATAAAGCAGGGAAGTTATTTCTTGTATTTTGTTGTGATTTTTGTGTTTGTTAGAGCAATCACAGTATGGAACCAAAGAGATGAACCTGCATTTAGAGAGCTAACAATTTTTAGTAGACTCCTGATGTGAAATGTTTTTATTCAATTTACTTCCCCAGTGATGGCAAAGCTGAGGTCAAATTCTGCAACATTTGGAAAACCGATAAAACGTAAAGGCAATGTTTGTTGTAGAGTTCCAGGGCCAAAGGATTATGAGGCACAGAGCAACACTTCTATGGGTCAATGGACAACAGGGCCAGAGAAATGCAACTCATGTTTTTTATCTTGCCATGCCTTTAGCAAGGTTTTAGGAATGATATTCTGCCCAAATTTCTCCTTTAAGGTATATGTGGGGATCTCTAAGGTGAAAAAAGGGTTAAGATAGGACTTCAGGGGGCAAAATGTAAAAAAAGGAGAAGCTTTAGCTAAACAAAAAGAGTTGTTTGGGGGCGCCTGGGTGGCTCAGTCGTTAAGCGTCTGCCTTCGGCTCAGGTCATGATCCCAGGGTCCTGGGATGGAGTCCTACATCAGGCTCCTTGCTCAGCGGGGAGCCTGCTTCTCCCTCTCCCACTCCCCCTGCTTGTGTTCGTGCTCTCGCTATCTCTCTCTCTGTCAAATAAATAAATAAAATCTTGGGCGCCTGGGTGGCTCAGTCGTTAAGCATCTGCCTTCGGCTCAGGTCATGATCCCAGGGTCCTGGGATCGAGTCCCACATCGGGCTCCCTCCCCCGGGGGGAAGCCTGCTTCTCCCTCTCCCACTCCTGCTGCTTGTGTTCCCGCTCTCGCTATCTCTGTCTCTGTCAAATAAATAAATAAAATCTTTAAAAAAAAAAAAAAAAGAGTTGTTTGTTTTGACCATCAGGTATTTAAGGGTAAGCAACATTTACAGCTCTACCAGACTAAGACAGGCATGAACTGCCACATGGAAGCTGGGAATTTTGTAGGCAAAGGAGGAAACATGTTAGGAGAAGAGTATGTATTGCTACACAGGTGAGGTACACCTTAAATGCTCCAACAGGGATTTATGCAAAGCCAAAGCTTTGAAGCTGCCACGTGGTAGACAGGTACTATGTGAATACAAGTTCGCATGCCTGAATGTGCACAAAATTCCCAAAGTAGAAATTTTAGCTCGGAATTGTAACCCAAGTCTTCTACTGCCCTAAGGAAAGGGTAATAATAAGAGCCTAATGTTCCAGAGCCCAGGAGTGGGTGGCTTTTGGACAGGACACTTCTAGCAGGACACTGGTGTCAGCTTATTCAGCACACCTCTAGTCCCCAAAATGTGTCAATAAAGGGCTAGACATTTGGGCCTTTGGAGCTTAAAATGACCATTCTGAAAGTAGCCAACAAAAATTAATAAACTATGCCAACCTATAAAACATGAAACCACAGAAAGATATGGACACTCACATTGATACCCATTCTATCCGTTGAGTAGCAAAGAGCTAAAAGAACAAAAAAGCCAGGAACTGTCACAAGAATCATTGATCTTCACGGTTCTGTTGTGTTAGAAAGCAAAATAGAAAAGTTCGCATTTGTGAGACTGGAAACACGTGCACATACATATATAGTTAATGAGGTAGTATAAAGTGAGGAAATCTAGTTCCCCTACTTGGATAGAGTAGATGGGGTTTGGCACAATTCCATGGAAAAATAAAGTGACAAACATTTCAATATTCCTTATATAAGGTGGTATTAGAAAAAGAAATGGTCTGGTACATAACCTGCCTTTCTCTTCAAGGAAACTCTCAGGGCACCAGGGTCAACATGAGACTTTGAATGGATAAAACTCCTGTATTCTTCTTCAAATTTTTTTGGAAGTTGGTAGAGTAGAAAGCATAATTTTTTTATATACATAATACGGAGCTTAAAAGTTAAGCATGGCACAATGGCAAGGAAATGTATTTAATCTTATCTTCATATTTGGACTTAAAATAGAAAACAAACTATTCTGGCCAGTTGCCCTGCACCAAAATCATATTCCATATTCTTCCCTAAAACCAGACATCAAATTCTAAAAGCCAAAAAGCCATCACTGACCTTAGACCCCAAAAAGAGCCCAGTAGGATGAACATAAGCAGGCTGAACTATGTTTATATTCTTTTTTTTTTTTTTAAAGATTTTATTTATTTATTTGACAGAGAGAGACAGAGTGAGAGAGGGAATACAAGCAGGGGGAGGGGAGAGGGAGAAGCAGGCTTCCCGCGGAGCAGGGAGCTCCATGCGGGGCTCGATCCCAGGACACTGGGATCATGACCTGAGCCGAAGGCAGACGCTTAACGACTGAGCCACCCAGGTGCCCCCTATGTTTATATTCTTAGATCAAGTTTATTATGAGTATAACCCCTGCATTTTATAGTAAGTTATCTCATGCATTTTATTATGAGTTACTTGGTATGGCTACTGGTCAGATCTGCGACAGGCATTTCCATGAGCAAAAAAAAAAAAAAAAAAATAGTTGTTTTTCTTTAACCTTTCTGAACAACTCTGAGTCAAGACCAAGCCCAGGTTACCTGCTATGATTCAAGGAAACGCAGTTCTAAAATATGACAGAACAGTGAACAGTTCAAAGGCCAACCTTTGAACCTTGTGCTTTGGGTGTTCAGAAGTCACTGATAGAATGCAAACACCCTTGCTAGGTCTATATCATCTCAGGCCTTATCAGCCGACAGCAAAGCTGTCTTCTATCTATATTCAAATAGCCCTTTAATCAAGACCTAAAGCATAATTTATATGTTTTTTTATAATTTCCTTGTTGGTTTAAGTATTTTATATTTGAAAAAAAAGTTATCTGGGGTATTATCTAGAAAACTTGCTTAACCTTATAAAGTTGAATCAATATGGTCACTGAATTTTAGGAAGGATTAATGATCAAGCATATATAAAATACCAGATTTAAGTAAACCTCGTATTTCCCAATACCAGGATGTATCCTATAAATGTCATTATTTTGAATTAAGAATTAATGTTAACATTCCCGAATGTTTAAGTGTTTGATAGAATTTGCAAAAAAAAAAAAAAGTTTATTTTCAACGTTTCTTTAAACTTAAAATAAAGCTTACATTCATGGCCACCGACAGACAGCAAAACTCTTGTACAACTGCAGCCCAAGTTTAATACAGAGGTGGTGGTTTGGGATGGTGGCAAGTAGAGACGACAAGAAGCCAAAGAGAATCAAGAGAATCAGTATTTGTCTCTGAACAGTCAGCCTAACCCAAAGTTGAGACCTCACAAGTATAAATTCCAAAAACAAAAAAGAATAATCAAGAATATAATCAGGCTACCTGGAGAAAGACAGAGACATCAGGATCCTGGAAAAAAAAAAAAAAAGGTGGGAACGTATGGGAGCATCATAGTCACAAACAAAGGAAATCTGGCTCAGAAAAGAGATAAGGAAGCACCAAGATATAAAGTAACCAATGGACGGGCGCCTGGATGACTCAGTAGGTTAAGTGTCTGCCTTCCACTCAGGTCATGATCTCAGGGTCCTGGGATTGAGCCCCACATCGGGCTCCCTGCTCAGCGGGGAGTCTGCTCCCTCTCCCCCTGCCCCCTGTTCATGTGTGAGCTCTCTCTCTCTCTCTTGCTCTCACTCTCGCTCTCACTCTCAAATAAATAAATAAAATCTCTAAAATTAAAAATTAAAATTAAAAAATAAAGTAACCAATAGAAACAAGGGAAAATCACTGATTTGGATTGCATGTGCAAGAGATGCTGCCAGTACCCAGGCTACAGCTGTCACGTTCTTCTATGCCTTGACCCAAGCTTGTGGTTAATTACTTGATCAGCCAGCCTCCCTCTCCACAGGGTTTTGACAATCTCAGTGACTATCTGGTTTTGCTCTCATTGGCACCAGTATGGGCTAAATAAAGTACTTATGTCTGGTCTGTCATCTAGCACGTGCTCAAAAAACATTCATTGGTTTTTATATCCTCTTAACTACAAAACAACAACCAAGGATCAGATATGTTTTCCTATTAATAATTGAATGAATATATACATACTAAAATTCCAAAAAGTGTTTTTGAAGAGTAGAGTGTGAGGTTATATCTGAAAAGTTTTATAGATATCTTTGAGGGTTGAGCTCTTAAAACCACCTTGTCAACGAATCTTGGAGAACTAGAAGTGTGTATAAAACTCTTTATGATGCTAACAAGGTTCTGATTAGCCCCAAACCACTTACAGCCCAGGGGGAAAATTCTAGCTCTCCAGAGGCTTCTTCCCACATCCAAAGAACTTCAACTGTTCTTTGAGGTGACTTATGGTCACTGTTCTACTAGAAAGCTTCTTTTCAAATCTGTGCAGCATGCTACTATGTCAAACTCTGAAATGCTGCATGTGCTAAAGTAAGTCAGAGATGACTGGCCAGATTAGGGGAAAAAATATTGTGGGCAGGCAACCAGAGACAAATTTGGCAAGAAAGGATGTCAGTGGGGATTTCCAGAATCTCTACACTGAAGGATAGTGATACTGATTACAAATAATTTAGCAGTGAGTTAGTGAGGAGAATCCACCAGTGGCAGAAACTATAATACTTTTTAGGGAAAAAGGAGCTTAAGGACTATAAAAAACAAATGCCAAGAAGGTAACCTACAACCTACAACTATCAATTCTGCCATAGGGAAACAAGGGAAAGAAAATGTTTCATAGAAAACCGCTTCACAACAAACACCAAAACTACTCTCCTGACAAGGTCTTACCACAGATATTTTTCACAGATATAATTTCACAGATATCTAACTCTCCACTATACCACAAAATGCTTTTCTAAGATTTGTGCTATCTTTATAGTATCTGGCAATTATGGAACAGGCTTCACTTTTAGCTAAAAGAAGGACTCATCACTAGGACATGAATTACTTTTAGCCCAGACAAGCCACAAAATGTACAGCCTCAAATGAATGTTCAAGGCTCTCAAAACACACACACACACACACACACACCACCACCACCACCACCAATAACACAGATAGAAACCACAGACCAGTGTTCTTAATTTCCAGTTACGGCTTGTCATGAAGAGTCCCCTCTCTTATGTATCTCTGTGCCACAAAGAAAAGGAAAAGATGTGTATAATTCTAGTTTTAACACTAAGCGAGACCCTTTCCTTTCTCTCTGTGAACACTTCAGGGGTTTGTCACTGCCCCCAGAAAATGTACTATCAAGGCCCACAACCCTACCTATGTGACTTTTTACAGAACAAGGAAGTTGCCGCTGCCTGTCTTTTACAGCGGCCACATGCGCAGGCTTCTCAGTGCAAACCACAGCAGCTTGGGTTTGCTAAGAGTCCTACCACCAGAGCAAATGTGCAAAGAGGCTCTCAGTCATCAGCCACCAAAGGAGGAAACAAATACCTCACATGGCACATAGAGAAAGCAAATGCTCTGGCAGGGTGTTGCCTAGAGCTTCCAGAAAAGGAAGTAACAGGTAGCAAACCAGACCCAGGACAGAGTGAATTCTTTATCTGGTGAACCCACACAAGGCTGTAACCTTGCTGATCTCAAAGGTCAAAAAAATACAGCAGATGCATTGTTCCCATGGATAGGGAAATACAACTATTTGAAATGCCTTCCATCACCATAAAATTTTGGTGCATTTAAATAATACTTAGATCTTGTACATTTATCATATGCATTTTTCCATGTTACAGGCAACTAGATTTCCTCTCAAAACTCTGTAATACAAGCTAAGCAAATCCTCCAAAAATTGTATCTGTTGGAGAAATTACTGACATTGTTCACCCCCATATACAGTCATATACAGAAGACATCCTTTTGAACGGTTACATCCCTCTGATTTCCAATCTTTGGGTCAGAGAATTAGCCTAAATAAAGGCATCTTTAGAAAACCAGATCTAATTTCTTTATAGCAAAAAGGAACAGCACCCTAGCAATACAGTACACAAATGGAAGATGGCTGAGAGGAGAAAAACCAGGCTCTGAGCCGACATTATTTTTTTTTTAAAGATTTTATTTATTTATTTGACAGAGAGAAACACGGCGAGAGAGGGAACACAAGCAGGGGGAGTGGGAGAGGGAGAAGCAGGCTCCCTGCCGAGCAGAGAGCCCAACGCGGGGCTAGATCCCAGGACCGTGGGATCATGACCTGAGCCGAAGGCAGGCAGATGCTTAACGACTGAGCCACCCAGGCGCCCCGAGCTGACATTATTTTGGCCAATGTGTTCTTTAGCTACCTATTTCTATCCAGTGAGGGGCAGCACTGATTTTTCTTCCCAATAAAGAAAGACAAAAAGAAAGAAAAGAAAAAAGAAAAGAAGAGAAAAGAAAAGAAAAAAAAGAAATGGAGAGGAAGAAAGAGAGGGGGAGGGAGGAAGGGAGGGAGGGAGGGAGGGAAAAAGAGAAAGAGAGAGAGAAAGGGAGAAAGGGAGAGCGAGGGAGAGAAAGCAAAAGCAAAGGAGGAGAGAGAGAGGGAGAGAAGGAAAGAAAGAGAGAGAGGGGGAGAGGGAGGGAGGGGAGGAAATGAGCATATCTTCCAAACTATATTATGTAAGAAATCATTAAGTATATAGGAATGTAGTTTAGGACTTCCCTTCCAAGCAGCTGGGGTCCAGAGTGAGCCTGCAGACCTCCTAGCTCCTATTTTAGGTATTTTAGGAGGAGGGGGGGGACTGTTTTGGGACTGAATCACTTTCCAAAGAATGCATTCAGTGTCCATCGACCAATCCCTCATATCTCTGCCTCTCCTGGGCTGCTGAGCTGGTCTTCTCCTTTCCTAGACACCTGACAGTTCCAGAGCTTGGAAATAAGAGCTTGAAAGACAGCTGAAAAAAGATCATGTGTTAGGAGGATGCAGCGGGGGGGTGGGGGGGTGGGGGGGGTGCTGTTGTACTTAACTGGAATTATTAAAGTTAAAAACCAAACTAGAAGCAGCCTATGGCAGATCAAAAAAGGCCAAAACTTCTTTGATACTCTTTCCTTCAAGAGATGGGGTCTCTTGGGGTCTGGTCTGTTGGGCCACCAGTCTCTTGTCTCTCTCTTCAGCAATGGTGAGATGGATACCCTTTCCACAGGGAGGAGAAATCCATGGTTTCTTGCCTTTGCCAATAACAAAAATGTTGTGGAGAGCTGGGTGGCAAAGCTGTTGCCATTGGCATCTTTCACGTGAATTACATCAAAAGAACCAGGGTGTCTCTCTCTGTTGATGATCACACCAATTCTTCCCAGGTTAGCACCTCTGGTCACCATATAGAACTTACCAGTATCAAACTTGATGAAATCAGTAATCTTTCCAGTCTCCAAATCAATCTGAATGGTGTCACTCACCTGGATGAGGGGATCAGGACAGCGGATGGTGCAAGCATCATGGATCACCAGATGAGGGATTCCTTTTGTCTCCACAAAGATCTTTCTCACTTTCCACAACTTACACTTGGCCTTCTCAGGTGTAATCCGATGAACAGCAAAGTGACCCTTGGTGTCATAGATCAGATGGAAATTCTCCCCAATCTTGTCAGTGCTGATGACATCCATAAAACCAGCAGGGTAGGTTATATCAGTTCTGACCTTGCCATCAATCTTAATAAAACACTGCAAACAGATCTTTACTTCATCCCCTGTTAGGGCATACTTAAGCCTGTTCCTTAGGAAAATGATGAGATGGAGTCACTATCTCAGCTTATGGGGACCAGTAGATGGGTGAGGGGCAAACACACAGGTCAATTTATCCAGCATCCACTGCTTTGGAACTGAATCACTTTCCCACTTCAGATGCTTCTTGGGACCATGAACCATGGCTGCGCTAAGCACAAAAAGAGGACCACCCCCTTCTGGTCATGAGCTATAATGCTTATTTGAAATTACCAGGTTTATGGTAGTTTGCATACAGCAATAGATAACCAGTACACAGCGTCTGAGAAGAGTACATAATTTTAAAAACAAAATCTCCAATTACAGAAAACTCAATATATTCCAAATTTTAAAAACCAGTTAAAAAGTTTTACTATAATCTAAGTGTAAATGTTCCATAATATGTATAAGGGAAGAGGAAAGCTAGGGAGCAAAAGTATGCACCTCTTGCCTGGTTGGTAAGTCTTCCCAAAACAGATATCATGTAATAGGTATGTTTCTGAAAGTTGTCTATAAGTTACATCATTGTAAATCTTTGCAACAAATATCAACTGAGTAACGGCTACATGTCAGTCACTGTGTTAACCACCAGGGTTGTAATAATGATCAAAATAGCATTTCTGCCCTTGAGAATCTTGCTCTCTAGTGGACAACTGACTAGTTAATACGTAAATTTTAAAATGGATTTAAATCAAGAGTTAGCAAACCTTTTCTATAAAGGACCACATAGTAAATATTTCAGGCTTTGCAAGCCAATTTTGCCAAAATAGAGCAAAAGCAGCTTTAAACAATACGTAAATGAATGAGAGCAACTGAGTTCCAATAAAACTTCATTTTTGGACACTAAAATTTGGATGTCATATAACTTTCATGTATCTTAAAATATTATTCTTCTTTTGATTTTTTCAACCGTTTGGAAATGTAAAAACAATTCTGTACAATAGGCAGTAAACTGGAGTTGACCCTCGGGCCATAGTCTGCCAAACGCTAGTTTTGATTTTGATTGGATTGACCTAAAGCAGGTGGAACTTGCAAAATAAATAAATAAATAAAAGTTTAGTACTATCAGATGGGTTTACTGTTTTGGATTGCCATGGATACAAATAATAATCTTCTTTCTATTTCTGATTTCTTTCATGCATAGGGGCATGAGTCTGCAAGGCTTAGATGATTTACCAAGGAGGAGCTCTGGGGAGCATCAAGGACTCAGAAGAAGGGCAAAGTCACCCTATGAGGGAAGGAAACATAGAGATGGAGCTGGAGGACACATGAGCAAAGGAAGCCTGAGGTTGTGTGACTGTTAAGCAAAAAGTAGTCAAATAGCAGAAGTGGGACTTTAGGGGAAAGGACAGAGTGCCAGTATTTAAGAAAAATCTCCCTGCTTTGTAAACACTGAGTGCCCTTAGGTAAAGCTCCTCTTGGAACATACTTAAGACACCTAGAGCCAGGCAAATTGGAAGAACTGAGATAAATAAAGAGAATTTAAGAAGACATTCCTCCTGCTGAATGGCTATTTCTGGTTATTTTCATCAGGTTGCCACTCCTCCTTTAAACTTTGCCATTTTACTTTGCGCTCAAATAAGCTCATTTTGACAAGAGACTCGCTAAAAGTTCAATGCTTTGCATACTAAAGTTTTGTTTCTGTTTTGTTTTTATACAAAGAACCTTCAAAAACGATTGAAAAATCTATGCAGTTCTCCAGAGGAAGTCTGTTGACAACCTCCCCACCACCAGCACCCCCTCCACCCAATGCCCCCCCCATCCAGTGCAGGAGATGAGAGGTACCTCTACTGGGAGAAAAAAGAGTCAAAGACACAAAAATGTCTACCTTTTGTAGTCAACAGTAATGTATCTCCTGATGTATATCCTTCCGGCCTCCTTCCCAGGCTCTTGGTGGCAAGAAGGCGCACCCTCTGTGCCCAGGGTGGCAGATATGACCTATATTTTTATGTTCTGATGCTTTTTGTGGCTTCCTCTTCACCACATGGGGCCCATGATGCCTCAGTTCAAAGCACTCTTTCCAATAGCTTCGGCTTTGTGTCAGGCAAGTCCCCAACTATTTCGATCTTCCTGTCCATGCAGACACCCAAACAACAGGAATTAGGTAAGCACATAAACTGACCTAAGGCAAGTCTAGTCTGCTTTGGAGAACAAATGGAAAGTCCTGTAACTATATACAGGCGGCATTTTGCGTGATTTAAATAATATCAACTAGATGACTAATGACTTGTGGTCTTCTTTTCACTCAGGAGGTCATGTGATTCTTCTCTTGGGTCCAAATATACGACTTCCACTTTGCTTAACTTATAAAACAAAGACCTCCAACATTCAACTGTATAATTTTTTTTAAGTAGATTCTGTATTACCTCCCCCACTCTGCAAATCATGCTCTTTTTCACTTAATGCTTTAGCTCTTAATTGGTAGGATAAAGTTTAAAAATGTGACTGAAATTTTGCTCTTATTAATTAGTGATGTTTTCTATTAGAATGAACCCAATTCTGACCCTACGGACACACAACCTGTTTAGATAATAGCAGTGCTTATGTAATAATACCTTCCCAAAACACATCAACAGCACAAATTCGAAAACTGAAAGGAAGGGAGGGAGGGAAGGGGAAAGGTAGGTAGGCTCAGTTTCAATCAAAGACATATGTGGCTCATGTTTCTACCTCTTTTACCTAGGATTCCAATTCTGTAAGTGTTCCTCCCTACCTGTCCTATGCCTGAGCTGGTGAGGGACTTGGTTTTTCCTTCTACAAGAGAAAAATCCTTAGTACCTTCTTTCTCTAAAACCATTAGAAACAACTCAATGAAGTCAGTGCATAGAAGGTGAGGCATTCTCAGTCAACAAGAATCTGTCAGCATTTCCAGGTATGACTGTCTCTCCATCTTCATTCTGCCAACCAGCTCACACTCCCTCCACCAGCCTCTGCCAGAATCTGCAACTGCCAAGAACAGGAGCAGGAGGCTTTCCTTCCAAGTGATCCAGCCAGTCCTGGATGACTGAACCCTACATCCTGGAATACATCCCTTCTCCCTAATCGCCTTACTCTTTAGGAAGCTGTGGTAGGAAGAATCAAGATCTCTGCAAAATATCCATGTCCATGTCCATGCCCAACTCCCTAGAGCCTATGAATATGTTAGGTTACATGGCAAAGGGGAATTTAAGGTTGCAGATGGAATTAGAGTTGCTAATGAGCTGGCCTTAAAAAAGGAAGATCACTTTCCATTATCTGAGTGGGCCCAGCATAACCATAAAGGCTCTTAGAAGTGGAAGAAGGATATAGGAGAGGAAATCAGAGTGATAAAATGCAAAAACAACTCAACCTGCCATTGCTGGCTTTGAAAATGGAGAAAGAGAGTCCCAAGCCAAGGTACACAGGCAGCCTCTACAAGCTGGAAAAAGCAAGGAAGAGGATTCTCCCCTAGAACCTCCAAAAAGGAACACAGCACTGCTGACACTTTGATTTTAAGTCAGTGAGATCTGCATCAGACTTCCAATGCAAAGAGCTGTAAGATTATAGATTGGTGTTGTTTCAAGCCACTAAGTTGTGGTAACTCGTTACAGCAGCAACAGAAAACTAATAAAGAAACCACTGGTACAAAGCAAGTCCACCCTACTTGGGCAGCCATCCTCCACTCATCCTAGACTCTCAGGCTGAAGCCCAGGCACATAGATCATCCCACTCAGGCATGGGGTCCCAGTCTTCCCAGTGTACCCTCCCTGGAGGTTGACATGGGACCACATCTGCACATCTACTCTCTCTAGACTTAACTCACTTCTAAAATTCCCTCCATAATTCCAAGGATAGTTATGCAAATTGTTGGATTGATCCGCCTACAGAACATCCTTGTAGATGTGCAAAATGAGCCCAACTTTTCATTCATTAATTAGAGAAATACTTACTGTTGAGCCAAATGATCCCTAAATTTCCTGTCTACTCTAGACTCTAAGAGAAGTAAAGCACTCATACAAGCAAAAAGATTATAGTTATTCTGAGAGCAAATGTTCAAGAAAATTTAACTACTTAAGTAAATGCCTTTGCTATTACTTTTATTTTTTCTCTCATGTTGGCCTTCTCTAGAAATTTTAGGAACTGTAGGTCAAAAAGCTCGAAGTGGCATGCAGTTCTTTGCTTTGTCTTTGTAGGTACTTAATATAAAAAACCCCTAGTCTGGTTGAAAGGTAAATGAATTGCCCAGAGAACCGGCCCTTTGTTGGTGGCATAGTGCAGTGGTGGAGGCCCAGATCCCAAGTTCGACTGCTCAGGGTCTGAACAAGCCTGGCTCTGTTTCTCACAAGGGAATGAGTTACTTAACTTCTCACTGCCTCTGTTTCCCCATTTGTAAAATGAGCAAATAGCAATACTTTACAGGATACTTGTAAAGCTAACTACATTAATACATATAAGAAGCTCAGAGCACTGCCTGGCACAGTGCCATTGATCACTGTCACACTTGGTTACTCCTTTGGTTCTTTTATCATCAGGGTTTTGGATATCCTGATAACTTCTGGTCTTGCCAAAAGCCAGACTTTCCAATACATGGCTTTCCAAAAGGAAATACAATGATTTACTTATTCCCAATAGCCATACAAATATGAAATCCATGTTTGGAAAACTTTGCAATGCTTCTTTTAAGCTGCTAAACTCCCCTTAATTAAGGTTCAAAGTAAGTTCCTGCAATGGTCTTAAAACATACCACTCAAAATTACCTCCCCTAAGCTATTTTATAAAGTTCCCAAGAGGAGAAATCCTCAAAGTATACAAGGCAGTCCATCCGTCTTTAACAAACTGGGATGTTTGTTAAAATGTAAATTCTCAGTCCTTACTTAAGATTTAATAAATTGGTATGGAGGCCCAAAAATCTGAATATTAATAAACATATTATAAATAGTATATTATTCTTATGCATAAAAAGTTTAAGAAACATTGCCTTAACAATCTTTAATTTAGAGTCTACCCTCATTTTATTATGTTAGATAATTCTGCAGGTAAAGGCAACTATGAAAAAAGGTGAGGCTTAACCAATTTATATATCATTCTCTTGTAAGACATATTTTAAATAAATCACCCATCTGCTTTCTCAAGAAAGAAAAATAGAAAGACCTAGCATACTGAGGAAAGTGTCTCATTAACAGAGAAAAGTATTATTATCTCATAGCTCAGACACCACAGGATGGATGAATCTTACAATGCAGTCTAAGGAACACAATTACACATGGTTTTCACAGTAGACACTCCATTACGAGCATCTAGATTCTAATATTAGTTTTTGAAATGTACTCCTATGTGATAATAATACTGAAAATGCAAGTTGTAGCTGAATGCATTCCTTATTAATTTTCCTTCAATGTGTGATATAATTAACTGACAATCATCAGCTCTTAAAAGAAAAGGAACATTGCCTCAGCATGTTTGTTGTGAAATAAAAGGGTTACGTGTCAAAAATGTGCTAGGAATAGAAGAGTTGACATCATCTACAGCTTGGTGATGAGCTTTCCTTACATACCTCCAAAAAAGGAAAAGAAAAACCATGTTTTGGTAAACAATGCCAATTTTTTAATACTTTTCATTTTTATTTATTTATTTTTTCACTGTGATACTTAATGTTCAACCTCAAATATTTAAGGAAAATATTTCTGGGCACATGTTTTCATGTGGCTAACTTTTCACTTTTGTAAAGTATGAACCGTAGCCCACCTGCAACAGAATCCTTTGTTTTCCTCCTTTCAAAGATGTCCAGGCTCCACCTCTAGCCTCTGAGGTTAAGGCCTAGAAAACTGCATTTTTAACTATCTTCTCAGGTGATTCCTGCACACATTAAATTTGAGAACCACTTCTTTGAGAAGATACAATGGAATTTAAACTTAATGATGTTTTCCTTCTTTTTGAAATGTTGTAAAATTACTGTAATAGTAAACTTAACAAATAGAAATTCAGAAAATTAACATGAGATATCCCACTTTACAAGAAATCAAGTCTAAGACTGTAGTAAGAATCAATAAATATCTGGGGTGCCTGGGTGGCTCAGTCGTTAAGCATCTGCCTTCGGCTCAAGTCATGATCCCAGGGTTCTGGGATCGAGCCCTGCATCAGGCTCCTGCTTGGCGGGAAGCCTGCTTCTCCCTCTCCCACTCCCTCTGCTTGTGTTCCCTCTCTCGCTGTGTCTCTCTCTGCCAAATAAAGAAATAAAATCTTTTTTAAAAAATCAATAAATATCTGCCAAATAAATGACCAGAATTAACTAATAGCATGAGGAAATAAAATTGAGACAATGAGTTATGAATTCTTTGACTTTACTAGTATCAAAAAGATAAATCATTAAGCTGTATCATCTCTATTAAATTTGTATTCACAGTCCAAAGTAACCTACAATAACCTTTAAACTTATGTATCTCAATAATATTTTCATTTTCTCCTTACTTGTTGGGGGAGGGGAGGATTATTATGTATTCACCAGAAACAAAATGTAAATCATACCAAAAAATTTTTGCAATTTGTTTTTGTTGTTACATATTTGTTTTGACTTTTTAGACTTTTCTTGATGTAAGTAATATTAGCATCCATCTACTTGAGTTCTTCTTGGAGGGGGCTGTTGGTCTGTGGTCAGGGTTACTCACTGGCCCCATAACTCATGAGTTCTGACCACTGGTAATGCAGGTAGGAATCCCCTGGCTAGCTACTTCTCCACAAACCGGTTTGTCCTAGTCTGTTTGAGAAATGACACTTGCCTCCACCTAATGCCAACAGCAGTGTTGTAAGCATCACAGCCTCTTTCTAGCACCCAAGATGAAATGGGATATCTACCAAGTCACCCAAATGTATGGATTATCTCCATACATTATCACTTTCCTATTTAAAATTATACAGCAATATTTTTAAATTATAGAAAATTTACAACATGGAAAAAATTAAATCATTCTGACATTACTCCATGTGCTTATTAGACACATATGAATCTATTTGTAATTGTTAATTTCTTTTCTCACTTAACAATAAGTCATATTTTTCATATTTATAATTATTTTAATAATTGTATAATGTTCTCTCAAATGGGCAAACCATACTTTATCTAAACTATCCCTATTGTTAGGCACTTATGTTATTTCCAAAGTCTTACTATCATAAATCATGTTTTGATAAATATTTGTGGTGTTTTCTATATTGAATTATTACCTTGGAACAGATTCCCAGTTCTGGGATTAATAAAGCAAAAGTATAATATTTTTATTGATTTTTGGAAAAGGTGTAACAGTTTAAAGGGCCCCAACAAAGGTATTATTAGTTTACTTTTTCACAGTATCCTTGTCGAAATTGGATGTACTTCTTTGTTTTTGCTAATTAAATAAAAAGCACTCCCTTTACTGACACTGCACCCTACAGTCCTTTGTTGTTTTTTCTCCAACTATATTTACGGTAAAACTCCTTGAGAATTAGAACTAGGAAAGCTACAAATGTGCAGAATCTCAATAAAAGAATGGATACCCAAAACAATTACAACCAGCCCAGTGAAGAAGGCTGGGAACATACCAGCATAATCTCAGGAGAAAGATGCTGACTGGAAACAGAATGAATTCGGTGTTCTGGAGTTCTACAGTGGCCAGGTGGGGCTGGAAAGGAAGGAAGAGAACTAACAGTTGTTGAGTTAACATATGAACTAACATATGTGCCAGCAACCATGCTAGATAATTTGTAGACAATATATTATTTAATCCAGGCAAAAGTGCTATACACTAGTGTGCTGGGTTAAATAGCATCCCTCAAAAATTTCTTATCCCACCCAGAAATTCAGAATGTGACCTTTTTGGAAATAGTGTCTTTGCAGATGTAATTAGTGAAAATCAGGCCATACTGGATTAGAGTGAACCCCAAGTCCAATGACTGAGGTCTTAGCAAGGCCATGTGAAGACACAGAGACTGACACACATTGGGAAGACCATGTGCCAACAAAGGCAGAGACAACAGTGATGCTGCTGTATGCCTAGGAAACTCAAGCACTGCCAGCAACCACCAGAAGCTACAAGGAAGCATGGAAGGATCTTTCCCTAGAGCCTTCAGAGGCAGCATAGTCCCAAAGACACCTTGATTTTGGACTTCTGGCTCCCAGAATTGTGAGACAATAAATTTCTTTCGTTTTAAGGCATCAAGTTTATGATAATTTGTTATAGCAGCCCTAGATATTTTATTCTGGTTTTACAGATGAAAATGAAGTTCAGAGAGATTCAAAGCCCTCTAAATACCTATTAAGTGGCAGAACCAAGATTCAAACTAAAGCAGCCTGACTCCAACCTGTGTTCTTTCTTCTACATTTTGCTGCTTCACAGGAACCTTTGTTTCTAAGCCTAGTTGTGCCACCAGTTAGGTGTGTGGCCTTGAGAAATTCACATAATCTCTTTCGGCCTTAGTTCACTGTGTGGAAAACAAAGTTACTGGGGTGGTGGATTTCTGAGGTCCTTCCTCCTCTACAGCATTCTGCAAGGTAACTGCCCACCTATGGCTCCAATCCTACTAGCACTTCCAGTGAGTGAGGATCAAGGACCCAGGGGAACAGTTGCCTCTGGCTCCACTAAAGGCATTTCCTATACTCAATCCAGGTCCACAACAGGTTTATACAAAGAAACCTACAAGAAAGAAAGAAGACTTGAGATCCTTAACACTAGGGACTTTGAGTCATGAACATGTTGGTATTAGAGGCCAAGTTGTATCTTTAACAGCTTAAGAAAAAAAAAAGAAGAAGAAGAAAAAGAAACAGCTTAAGATAAAATTCACCACGCCCACAGCAAAACACTCGTAACCAGCTCAATTTTTTTCATATCCCTGACTTCAGTGACAGGTTTTGCCAATACAATGCCATTTCTGTATTAGGCTTCGTAGCACATTCCCATGCTCTGGCATTATAAACACTTTATATTAGACTTACTACCTGTCTCCAAACTGTAAGTAAAGGCCATCATGAATGATTTCAAATCCTCTGAATCACACTATATAGTATATCTCTCCCTTTTCAATGAGAAATAAAGATAATAGCAATAACAACTTTGAATTACAGGGTGTCTGCTGTATACCAGTCAATGAATGAGCTCTGCATACCCAGCATCTCATTCAACCTTCAGAACTCCAGACACTATAATATTCCATTTTTTCTAGGGTGGATCTAAGGGCCAAGAGGTTCAAGGCTATTTATTCATTTAACATACACATGTTAAACTTCTCTATATACCAGGCACTAGGGATAAAAAGAACCAGGACATGGACATATTTAAGTAATAACAATTTTGATTAAATATATACACATGAAAGAAAAGATCTGGAAAGATGAGTCACAAAATGTTCAGGGCTATAGTATTTACATAAAGGGTGACTTTTATTTTCTACTTTGTTCTTCCATCTTTCTACCATGAATATCGATTATATTTATAATCATAAAAACATTTTTTAAAGACAGAATCTCTACCTTCAAGGGATTTATAGTGAGGGGAAGCAGACAATATCAACAGCTTGCTCAGACTAACTGCAGCTCATAAGTGATAAAGCAAATTCTAACCTAGGGCTGCCAGAATTCCAGATTCCATTTTATCTTTCCTACCCATACTACTTCTAGTGACATATTCATTTGCCTGGAGGTTTATTTATATTTATTTTGCTCTACTGAAATTAAGTTAGAGACTTCATAGGGCAGTGCCAACAATACCATCTGAAAGATGTGCCTTTGTGGCCTCACCCAAAGTTGCAGCTGGCCCTCCCTCCTTTGCTTCTCCACCCACAGATCTTTGTACCAAAGGAAATGCGGAGGTGGTGCCTGTGAGCATTTTATCTGATATCCTGGCCCCCTAAAGAGGTATTTCAAATGCAATTAAGTGCTTCTAAAATATTCATCACACAAATTATATTTTACCAGCCCTATCACTTAAATCTGAAATACACAATATATTCCTTAATGATAACTATGCCATCCTAAGACTAGTTGGTGAAAGAAAAGTTCAAAAGAGCTCCGAATTCTTTCTCCTTATCTAATTTATTCATCTGCAAAAAAGTTTTCAGTGAGAGCCTCTCAAAATCTGTCCTACTCAAATACCCACTGAGTCATGGGATTTGAGTTTTGATATATGTCTGCCTACGACTGATTTAATTTGTAGTCCTACAGCAATAGTCTCCTGGGGATAATTAGAATTATTTTGATTTTTCTAACTTTATTAATGTTTTTGTCTCCGTTCTTATAATTAGGTTAGGGATCATGGCCAAAATGGCCACATTCCTGACAGTTGTTGTGTACTAAGCACAGAGTGAGTAATGAATAAACATTGACCAACAGATTATTATTGCAATTAGGCTTAAGGGATTTTTAAAATCTCAAAACCAGTAAAAAATAATTATTTTCCTACTATAAACCATACAATGATTAACTCTTAATCTTATAGTTATTCAGCAACAAATTCTCTCAAATTCCCTGCTTTATCTTTCTGATATTTTTCCTGCCCTCCATCTCCTTCCTCTGCTTGATCCAGAATGAAATTCTTAACTGGTTAGTTGAAAAAGCAATAGAGATTGCTTTTTCATGTTGCAGAGACCATTTTGGACAATTTTGTATCCCTTATCGTCCTTTATTCAGTGCAGTTTCTGTGTAAAATATTGTCATTGAAAATCTGTGTCAAATAGGGTCACTCCCCTCTAAAATGAGAAACAATGCAAGAGTGTAACAACAGCATGTATGATTTAGAACAAGTGTCACAGAGCGAAGTGAGCTCACATCATGATACCACAGCATGGCTCCCCCTGCATGGTAAGAGCCTTCTTATTGTTTTTCTTCTCTTAATCACAAAAACTGTTCCCAAAGGGAAAGGAGATGAAAAACAGTAAGAAACGGGGGGAATGGGAAACAGAACGGGCTAGCAAGAGAGAGACAATCACCTGTGACAATCACCTGATTCATGATTTGATTGAACTCACCACAGAAATATCTCACTATGAAAAGTAAACTCACTATGGAAAGATCTCTATCACCATGCACTGGGCTCGGGTCTAAGCACACAAGGCAGAGAGCTGAATTTCATTGTTGAAGGTGTGAGAATGATATGTGAGGACTCAAAAAATTCAAGATAAAGGTTGTCCCATACACCTTCAAGGCTCAACTCCTGAGTCCTCCTCAATTCCTGGCTTGTGTCATAGTGGCTGGTGTGCTGGCCATGGCCCCTGCAGGCATCCAGACCATACATTGCTCCCACCTCCCAGTGTAACGGTTGAGGGCAGTGATGACCAGGGTCCCTCAGGTGATGAGGATGCCCAGGGCATCATCTGAGGCATTCAGCTCCTTCCCATTCAGGTGCCAAGTGGTGCCCATCCATGGGGGTTATACCACATGGCCCAGGAGGCAGGCTTCTGGAGGAACCAACTCTTTCTGCAGTCAGGCACCAAAAAGAGAGAGAGAGAGAAAAAAGAAGAGTAAAGGGAAAGAGAAATATAAGAACGAAAACAGGATATTGAATTCATTCACAAAATGGAGCTTTTTTTCCCTGATCCATGATTAAAGGGTTAAGAGACTTACAAATGGTGAAGAGATTTGGTTTTTTGATCTAAGTATGCCATCAGAGGGGCAGTACGCCCCTGGGAATATCTAGCTGGAACCCATGAAAAAAGTTTCATCTCTTTCAAAGAGGGATGTTTTTAGGATTATTGTTTCTATTTATAAATTAAATTATTTGAAATCTTAGCCTCTCAGGAAAAAGATTATATGTTATTGGTTAAGACCAATGATAAATACAAGCTGAAATCTATTCTAAAGCAGCTATTTAAATCACTGGCATTTTCAAAGGCAAGCAGTACACTGAGGGACATACATATGGTTACAAAACAAGTATTTTCATTTTTATAGAACAAGTGTGTTTAGCAAATTTGACACAAAACAAAATATTGTAGGACAATTCTATTTTCCCAGGGACTTCTATATTTAAATCTCACATTAACATTTTCACATTTTAAAATGTCCTTTAGTGAACTCAGTTGAAAATGATGGTAAAAAAAAGACATTGAGATGATAGAATATAAAAATCTAAGTTCAGGAACATCCCCACTGGCAGCCATACCTTCTCCCACACATCCCCAACCTGTTTATTTCATTTGCAGGTTTTCTCTGATTCAGCTCCTGTGTCTTTGCCTCACAGAAACCCTCCTCTTTCCCTACAAATCCCTTCCTACCACCCTCCATTCATAAAACCTGCCCCAGACTTGGAAGACTCTCAACAATGAGTCTTGTCTAGGGCACCCTATGTAATATAGATTATATTTATATGTTATAGATAATATATTGTATTTATATACAACATCATATTTATATGTAATTATATATGATATATAATGTCACCCCAATAGTGGGCGCTAACTCCCAAAACACCATATTCTGGATTCCATTTGAGGTTCCAAATTATATAAAATAAGCTATCTGATTTATCATATATGAAAAGTGAAAATTCTCCATGGTTGGAATTTCTTTAGCAGAAACAAAAATAGCTAGCTTTCACTGAGTATTTAAGATATGTCAGGAACGATTCCTATGTATTATCTCATTTAATGCTCACACAACCCCGCAAGGGGAATACTCGTGCTATGCCTCACTTGCAGTTATTCAGAGGCCCCCTGCAGTGAAGTATCTAATTAGTAATGGCAGAGATGAGTTTCCAGCCCAGTCAGCCATCTCCTGGGCCCTTCATCCGACTCACTGCACTATACACTCAGATGTCTGATACAGAACTGCATAACAGACAAACTGCAGATACCACTACAAAGTCTGACCACAGAAAGCAGCTATATAGCAAACAGATCAATAAGAATAATTATTTTCTTGGCATTTTAATTATACCTCTCTTTTTTCCCCTATCAGTTATGAACATATATGAATATACAGTTAATATTCTACTTCGCAACTGCCCTATTGTTCCTTTTCAAGCCCCAGTCAAAAGTAAATATTACAAAGTTGCAGTTCTGGAATCCTGGGGTTTTTACAGCTTTAAGCTAGTATCCAAAATCTATAAAGGACTTATCAAACTCAACACCCAAAGAACAAATAATCCAATCAAGAAATGGGCAGAAGACATGAACAGACATTTTTCCAAAGAAGACATCCAAATGGCCAACGGACACATGAAAAAGTACTCAACATCGCTCGGCATCAGGGAAATCCAAATCAAAATGTCAATGAGATACCACCTCACACCAGTCAGAATGGCTAAAATTAACAAGTCAGAAAACGACAGATGTTGGCGGGGATGCCGAGAAAGGGGAACCCTCCTACACTGTTAGTGGGAATGCAAGCTGGTGCAGCCACTCTGGAAAACAGTATGGAGGAAAACTCTATTTTCCTCAAAGAGTTGAAAATAGAGATACCCTACCACCCAGCAATTGCACTACTGGGTATTTACCCCAAAGATACAAATGGAGGGATCCGAAGGGGTACGTGCACCCCTATGTTTATAGCAGCAATGTCCACAATAGCCAAACTGTGGAAAGAGCCAAGATGTCCATCGACAGATGAATGGATAAAGAAGATGTGGTATATATATATATACAATGGAATATTATGCAGCCATCAAAAGGAATGAAATTGTGCCATTTGCAACGACGTGGATAGAACTGGAGGGTATTATGCTGAGCAAAATAAGTCAATCAGAGAAGACATGTATCATATGATCTCACTGATATGAGGAGTTCTTAATCTCAGGAAACAAACTGAGGGTTGCTGGAGTGGTAGGGGGTGGGAGGGATGGGGAGGCTGGGTAATAGACATTGAGGAGGGTATGTGCTATGGTGAGCGCTGTGAATTGTGTAAGACTACTGAATCACAGACCTGTACCTCTGAAACAAATAATACATTATATGTTTAAAAAAAAAGAAGAGGGCGCCTGGGTGGCTCAGTTGGTTAAGCGACTGCCTTCGGCTCAGGTCATGATCCCAGGGTCCCTGGATCGAGTCCCGCATCAGGCTCCCTGCTCGGCAGGGAGTCTGCTTCTCCCTCTGACCCTCCCCCCTCTCATGTGCTCTCTCTCATTCTCTCTCTCACAAATAAATAAATAAAATCTTTAAAAAAAAATAAAAAATAAAAAAAAAAGAAGAGGATAGTAGGAAGGGTAAAATGAAGAGGGGGAAATCGGAGGGTGAGACAAACCTTGAGAGACTATGGACTCTGAGAAACAAACTGAGGGTTCTAGAGGGGAGAGGGTGGGGGGAATGGGTTATCCTGGTGATGGGCATTAAGGAGGGCACGTACTGAATGGAGCACTGGGTGTTATACGCAAACAATGAATCATGGAACACTACATCAAAAACTAATGATGTAATGTATGGTGATTAACATAACATAATAAAATTTACTTAAAAAAAAGAAAAGTATCATGAGACCATTCAATCACCATTTTGAGAATAAAATGATTTTCTGCTAGAACTGACACACAGCCAGTAAAATATACAAGAGATGAAGCACCCGAGTGAGAGTTTAAAGCCATAAATCAGATGCTATCACTTGTGTGTGTGCCAGCTTCACAGTGTATCTCTCCAGCAGAGATCAAAGTCCCCCAAGATCTAGCCCCCTCTGCCCCTCTCTGCTCTCCTTCCCTCCACACTCCCTCCCTCCCCCAGGGTTCTGGCAGGTTGCCTCTTGCACTTCATTCAGGTTTCTAACTTACTCACTTTCCTCCTATCTCTCACCTGACCTGAAGTTATACTTCATGCTCATGTTTGCTGGTTTGTTTCCCTCTGGTTTTCTCTCCTACTCCAGGTCTGGCATTTGATCCTGTTTACTACAGTAACCCTAGCACCTAATAAATACCTACTGAATGAACAAATGAATGAATGAATGAACCAATTGTTCCAGACCAAGAAATGTATAGGATACTTCTTAGCTGATCGCCTAGAGACAAAATTCACTTTGCCTCTAATCCCCTCGCCCATCTCCATACATCAATGATCCTCTACATTTTAATTCAATGCGTAAGGGTTGGAAGGTAGAAATCAAACTCTTTCCTCTCACTTACTTTGCTCCTTTCCCTTTCTGCTGGTGTCAGCACTTAAAAGAAAGTGGTTTTCTCTGTTCAGAACCAGCCAAATGGTAATAACTTCATATTGCTGCCATTTTTCACAGCAAACCCACTACTTACCTGAAACACTGGAGAGCTACACTACAGTTACACAGCTTACCCAGAGACACACACATGCTTACAAACACAGTGAAAACCTGCTAAAAACACCCACTCAGGGCACTACAGGGTTAAGTAAAAGGAGACACAAGATATATACCACAATTGCACACATTGTTTTACAACTGAAAAACAAGGACTACCAGCAATTCTGCAACAAATAAAATGAAAATGTCACTGTCACTAGAGAAATAATTATTTCCCAGCTACCCATATCTGTCTTCAAATCCAGTCCAACTCCAGAAATTGCCACAGATGCAATCAATAGAACTATTCATGACCAGACTGGCGGGTAAAAGCAACATGGTAGTTTCAGAAATTGACACACCCAAACCCTGAACATGTTACAACAGCCCCTGATAACTGCACATAATAAACCCTGCTTTTATCTTCAAAGAAACTTGTATCAATCACATAAATTGACGTGGATTATAAATTGTGCATAGTTGTAAAGATAAAATTTTTAAAGTTTTGAGATCTTAGTGTCCAGTTTCCCAGACATTGTGGGCTTTTCCCAGAAAACTTTGTGCCTCTCTCTGAGTGGCCCCTAGTACAGATTAAATGACTAGCAGCTCACCAGGGTGATGTATCTGCCTCCCGGGGGCAGTGGGGTCTTGACCCTTTTGTTACTGCTAACCAGTGGCTCCAGCTCTGGCTGCCAAGAAAATGCCAACAGATGAAGGATGAGAGGCAAAACCAGGCCACACACAGAGCTTCAGAGATATTTAATCACTGCCTTGTACTTGGATTTTCCTCAAACAAAAGTTTCTTGTCCCATTACCCTAAGCAACTCATCTTCCTTTTTGAGACAAAAACCCAAAAGGCACTTAGGAAGTGACTTGTCAGGTGACATCAATAACTGAAAATAAAGCAGAATGAGGAAAATGGAATGTTTACTCAGTTTATGTCAGTGATATGACTATCTCAAAGTTCCTCTAAGAGAGGAGTCTATCACAAAGGAGTAATAAAAAACATAGACATACATAGTCTCTGATTTGTCCCAGAGTATCCCCTTTCCGGCGTGCATCTCCTACCAGCTGGGAGAACTCATTCCACCATCCCTGCTCTTAAAAAAGGCTCTGCCCAAAGGACCACACACATTGTGTCACCAAGGGAAAGGGGTAGGGAAATGATGCAGGCTTTACTCTTGCCCTTGATCCATGTAGCTAATCCAAAGGGACATAAAAATCCCTCAATGGAGACATTTACTAAATGGAGGAGGCCCTTGATAGGAGTAAGAGCTTTGGTCCCCTGTCCCCACATGCCCTTCAGGAAGGATCATCACATCAGCCAGGCAAAGGACAGCCATGGCTGACTTTATGTGCTTTCCCTTTCATCTCTCAACCTTCTTCTGTGGTTGCCCATGGCAACCTGAGTTTTTGGAGAATTCTAAAGTGACCATGAGAAGCTGTTTTGTGCTCTTTCAATCTGTTGAAGACACTTAATATAAGGTGTTATAGGGAATTAGGGAGGTGGAAAAAAAAAATTCCTTGGAGTGTATAGCAAACTGACCCAAGCAAT
Organism: Mirounga angustirostris; assembly: GCF_029215605.1. Lineage (NCBI taxonomy): Eukaryota > Metazoa > Chordata > Mammalia > Carnivora > Phocidae > Mirounga > Mirounga angustirostris. The sequence goes on along the minus strand of NW_026991715.1, from coordinate 122,587,458 downwards.
TTTCGTCATGCATAGCTCTTAGTTCTTTTTGGTGGATAATGTTAATTGCTCAAAATGTGGGAAGTACACATGTTTTAGCTACTCTTTCATAACCTAACAACTTATAATGAAAGCAAGCCTTAGGCCCAATTCTGCCACCATGTTGACTAGCTTCACTAGTAAGCAAGAACAAAACAGTCAATGCAAACTTCTCTGTTAGCTTCAAGTCCTAGCTTTCTGTCCTTGGTGTCAAACTATCATCCTCCATGGAAGGCTTCTGTGAGGTGGACATAACATTCTAAAGGCAGGATTCTGGTATTCTGACATTAGCATTAACCAAGCAGAAATCCTCCTCAATAATGGAATGACATAGGATTATTTAGAGATTAAGTCGTGAGCATCATCCTTAAAGAACGGGCAATAGAATTCACTATCTCTTAGAATTTGTTTAGGCAAAAATGGAAAGTCTTTTAAAATATTTTAGCTATTCTACATGTCTTAAATACCATTAATTTTATCTATGTGAGCCCATTTCTCATATCCATCATGCTAACAAGCCAAAAATTTCACCAAATAAAAAAATATATCTGACACTCAACATACAAACTAACAAAATTTATGGTGTTGATCAAGGTATAACTAGCTGAAGCACCTGTGGTAGCCAACCTTGCAAGGTGGCATTTCTGATATAATGCTTCCTGTCCACTCTTCAGATGTGAATTCTCCATTAGGGAACATGACTACTCCAAGAGTTGAAGCTCTAGCCAACTAGAAATAATATCACACTATTCTATGGTATTTGAATTTGCAATATTTGAGCACTGAGGCTACAATATTTGAAATTAAGTTGCCTGCATCATAACTAGATAGGAAAGAAAAGAGTTTAAATAATTAATAACAATGAGAATTATTTTCAAAGCTAATTCAACTCTCATCCTCATTCAGCTGGCAGACATGAAAGAAGGCAATTTGGAAGCCCAGAGACCTCTGCCAATGGTCCAAAGAGTAGAGCCCTCTAAACTGTAAGTGTAAGGCCTTCTTGTTGCTGAGGGGTGAGGTCAGAGTGATAGAGCGATATATGTGTGTGCACAGGCGTGTGCATGCAATGCATGCTACGTGCATGTCCACAGAGGTAAATATTTCCTTTTCATTTTTATTGTGATTTGTTGATTTATTCCCTGTCTGAGTTGAGTTTAACTTACAATCTCCACTCCACCCTTGAGTGGAAAAGTCCTTCCCTGAAGAGAAAACCTTAAATAAGGTAAAATCTTTGAGATTAAATACCAAGAGACTAGAGCTTAAAATTTCAGATTTCCATTTAAATTTGCTTATCCTTTGAGTTCCAAAGCCAGAAAAGAGAAATTCAACAGGACTAACAACTGTTCATGAACATACTATTTAAGCTGAAACTTAATATTAAGATCATTTAAAAGGAATTGTTTGGAGGTTTGCAGTACACAGTTTGATTAATACAATTTAGTATGTGCTTATTATTATCATCAATGATTTTTACTACAGATGTTTTTAGATTGTGAACACATTCTTTGGTCCCTCATAACATGGCAAATATAATTTTAGCTTTGAGTCTGAGAAGTTGTCCTGCTGAAGAAGGAGTTCATTCTTTGTTGTTCCTGGAGGCAAAACTTAATTCAACGGGTAGAGATAACCTAAAAGAATCTTTGTAACCATCAGAGCTGTCCAACAGTGGAATGTTAATTTTTTTAAACAAAATTATATTCTGGTCACTACAGATAAGTTGGTCTTGATTCTTTCTTTTTCCTGTATTTCCAGTTGCTTTGTTCTCCTGCATTCCCCTTCTCTTCCTTGCCTACTGACACTCCACCCCCATTTCCAAACACAAATCCATGAACACAAGCCCATATACCCCCCTCCACTACATTTCATCCTGAACATATAGGCATCTTGATTTTTTCTGGGCTAAGATTTCAAAAAGGAACTCTTATGAATAAATTGTGCGGCAGAAGAAGAGAGAAGAATAAAGAAAAGGAACATAAGAAGAGATTCACTTGTGAAACATAATTGGTCTGTAAACTAAAGAAAGGCATTTTTCCAGCTTCAGCTGGGGCCTCAATGCCTCTTAAAGTCTATTTCCTAATACCCCCAAGATCATCTTTCTGACTCTGATCTACTTTGTCTCTGCAAATCCTATTCTTACTTCTATCTCCCAAAGATTCTCTCTCTGAACTGTGAATACCCTACAATTACCTTTTTTTTTTTTTTTTTTTTGGTCTCCCTTGAAGATACTATCA